>NC_133128.1:118322490-119024877 GCF_048418815.1 Hemitrygon akajei
TCGGAAAAAGCAACGCAATGGACTTTTAACACCATAAATCGGCGAGTTGTAGGTTATGTCTCCACTCTCGCTGTGACACCTCTTCTTCCCTGGTTAGGGGGGGGGGGGGGGGGGAGAGAGAGAGAGAGAGAGAGAGAGAGAGAGAGAGAGAGAGAGAGAGAGAGCGCCTGTGGTATGTCAAGTATTGGGTGAACGAGTAGTTTTTGGAGTACTGCAAATCTGTGTCTTTATTGATGCTTTGCTGAACACTTGAGCGCGCTCTGTAGGGGTTGCAGATGCTTTTTTGCTGGTGGGGAGGGGGTGTCATCGCTTTGATGCTGTTTATATGTGGGGGGAGCTGGGAGGGGGCTTTGGGGTTTGAATATTTAACTGTCATTCATTCTTTGGGGCATTCTGTTTTTGTGGATGTTTGCGAAGAAAAGGAATTTCAGGATGCCACTGGTTATTGTGTACATTTCTCTGACATTGAATGTACCAATTGAAGTAGACGAACTTGTAGCACTGTTACAGATTGGCATGAATGATGTTGTAGGCTTCACTGAATCATGGCTGAAAGAAGATTATAGGATGCAAGGATACACATTGACTCAAAAGGACAGGCAGATGGGCGGATGGGGATGTGGTGGCTCTATTGGTAAATATTGAAATCAGGTGACCTAGGATTGGAAGGTTTAGAATCATTGTGGGTAAAACTAAGAAACTACTAGGGTGAAAAGACCTTGATGGGAGTTATATACAGACCTCTGAACAATAGTAAAGATGTGGTCTAAAAATTAGAATGGTAGATATAAAATGTATACGAAAAGAGTAAGTGGATGCTGCCCGACCTGCCGAGTTCATCCAGCTTGTTTGTACGTGTTGATTTGACCACAGCATCTGCAGTGTACTTTGTGTTTACCAAAGTTACAATAGTCCTGGGGGGATTTCAAAATGCAGGTAGATTGGAAATATCAGTTTGGTGCTGAATCCCAAGAGGGGGAATTGTAGAGTACCTACAAGGTGGCTTTTTAGAGCAGCTTATGGTTGATCCCGCTAGAGGATCAGCTATTCGGGATTGGGTGTTGTGCAATGAAGAGGAATTAATTAGAGAGCTTAAGGTAACATAACCTTTAGGGGAAGATATCATAAAATGATAGAGTTCACCCTGAAGTGTGGGGGAGAAGCTAAAGTCAAATCTATCAGAAGATGCAGGATAGATACATCCCTTGGAAGAAGTATTCTAAAGGTAGGATGACATTGCCGTGGCTGACAAATGAAGTCAAAACCAACATAAAAGCATGTGAGGGACTGGGCTGTAATCACCATTTTCTGTTGCCTTTTCTATTCCTGGGAGTTGGTGTTTCTATACCAAGCCATGATGCAATCAGTCAGGATGCTCTCTGCTGTGCATCTATCGAAGTTTACCAAAGCTTTTGGTGGCATACTGAATCTATGCATTCTTCTAAGAAAGAAGAGGTGCTATTGTGACAGCACTTATGTGCTTTTCCTGGGACACGCCCTCTGATATGGTAACACAAATGAATTTAAAGTTACTGACCCTGTCATGATCCCGATCATTAATTCCCTATCTTGCTCCTAATTTCTTTTGATTATGCCTTGATTCTGACCGTTAATTTCCTGAATGCTTCTAATTCGCTTTGATGACGGCACATCTGGTTTCCATCAAGAACTGCAGTATAAGAACTCTGGCGTCACAACCACTAGTTGCCAGTTCATTGGTCTTCTTCCTGTGAGATAACTACGTTCCCTGACCACTTAGAACCGTTTGTTCTAGGTTTAGTTCAGGTTTCAAGGTTTACCTGTGAGACTCTGTTTCTCTGAGTCAAGGCTCCATATCAGGGTTCGGTATCAAGATCCCTCCTGTTTGCTGTTCGGCGTTTACGCCCATGTAAACATCCAAACTCAATCTCCGTGCCTGTGTCCTGCACTTGGGTTTGCTTCCTTCGCTCATTGCAACAGAACAAACTGGCCACTATGGACCCAGCAGACATGAAGACCCTGCAACAAGCTGTCGCCAGCCAGGGCTCCCTACTGGGTCTGCACGACAAACTTCTCCGGGATTGTCGTGGAGAATCTCCATTCCCTGTCTGCTAACATAACGAAGATCGGTGACCAGGTGGACCATGTATCCACTAATCTTACTCCATCCTGTCCTGGAACTCAGTCAAACCAGTCCAGACAGTCTGTAGTGGCAACCTCCTACCCGTCAGCAACACCCCCGCCAAGAGAGCCGTACATACTGAATCAGAACACTACACTGGGAATTTGGAGAAGTGCCGGGCTTTCCTTCTGCAATGGTCCTTGGTGTTCGATCAGCAGTCATCCAGGTACACCAAGGACAAGTCAAAGGTAGCTTATATCATGGGGTTGTTGCAAGGAAGTGCCTTAGTGTGGGCTATGGCTGTTTGGGATAATCAGCTGGATATCTGCTCTTCATTCCCCACCTTTATCAAAGAAATGAGAAAGATTTTTGACCACCCTGTCCATGGTAAAGATGCTGCTAAGCGCCTTCTCATTTTCTGTCAGGGCTCACGCAGTGTCACCGAGAATTCTGTGGAGTTCCGGACGTTAGCGACCGACTCGGGGTGGAATGATGAGGCGCTCCAAGAGGTATTTCGGGATGGTCTCAGGGACAGGGTGAAAGACGAGTTGGCGACAAGAGACGCCACAGACAGCCTGGATTCTTTTATCTCTCTAGCCACCAGGTTGGACAATTGTCTCCGAGAATGCCATAGGGAGAGATCTGGTCGTCCACCACCATTGGCCACAACACGGCACTCGTTTCCGCCATCCACAAGAACAAGCCTCTCTGCTCCTCCTGCTCCAAGAGTGGCTCCCAGCCCGGCCATTTCCACCACCCCGGGAGAGGAACTCATGCAACTGGGACGGACCCGCCTCTCTCCCGCTGAGCGAGTCCGGAGATTGAGAGCGGGTGAGTGTCTATATTGCAGCCTGTCCGGCCACGTCCGAGCTACCTGTCCCCTTTGGCCAAAGAAGGAAGGCTCACCAGTAGAAAGGGGGATCCTGGTGAGCCAGACAACATTCCGTTCCCAGAACCCGGATGCAGATCCCGGCTACTTTATGTTACAACAAACAATCCCTGCCTCTGTCAGCTCTAGTGGACTCCGGTGCTGAGGACAATCTTCTGGATGAAGACATAGCTTCCTGGGCTGGAATTCCTCGGGAGCCGTTGAGTAGCCCTCTGGAAGCCTGGGCGCTGGACGGTAGACCGCTGGCTTGGGTCACACACTGCACACCACCCCTGTCTCTTATTCTCTCTGGGAACCATCGGGAACACGTACAATTTAACCTAATTTCCTCTCCTCAAGCTCCTATCATTCTTGGATACCCCTGGGTTAAGCCGTCATAATCCCCACATTGATTGGTCCATTGGGAAGATAGCCAAATGGAGTCCATTCTGTCGCTGCACTTGTCTTCATTTGGCCCTTTCCCCTGTGAAAGTCACCATGTCCTCGTCTGCCTCTGAAACCCCCAACCTATCCAAGGTTCCAGCAGAGTACCATGATCTGGGAGAAGTGTTCAGCAAACAACGGGCTCTTTCCCTGCCTCCACACCTCCCTTATTATTGTGCTATTGACCTTCTCCCCGGACCCCCCTCTACCCACCAGTCAGCTGTGTAACTTGACCCAGCCAGAAAGGGAAGCAATGGAGGCTTACTTAAATAAATCTCTCATTGCGGACATGACCCCTCTTGGTCACTTCGAATACCTGGTCATGCCATTCGGCCTCACCAGTGCTCCCGCCATTTTCCAAGCCCTGATAAATGATGTCCTTCAAGATGTTATTAACTGCTTTGTGTTTGTCTATTTGGATGACATCTTAATCTTCTCCAGCAATCTTCAGGAACACACCCATCATGTCCGTCAGGTCCTGCAGAGGCTTTGGGAGAACAAACTATTCATAAAAGCTGAGAAGTGCAAGTTTCATGTTCCTTCAGTCAGTTTCTTAGGGTACATCATCGAGAGCGGGCGAGTGAGAGCGGACCCCGAAAAGATCCGGGCGGTGGCGGAGTGGCCAACACCCACGGCATTCAAGCGACTCCAGCGATTTCTGGGGTTTGTAAACTTTTATCATCATTCCATCAGGGATTACAACCGGGTGGCAACGCCCCTTACTCGACTCACCTCTCCTAAGACCCCTTTCCGCTGGGATCCCGAAGCAGATGCTGCCTTCTCGGAGCTGAAGATGCGTTTCACCTCCGCTCCCATCCTGGTGCAACCAGACCCCTCTTGTCAATTCATTGTGGAGGTCGACGCCTCTGACTCTGGGGTGGGAGCGGTCCTCTCCCAACGTTCAGGCCCTGACCAAAAACTTCATCCCTGTGCCTTCTTTTCTCGCCGGCTGTCCCCCGCCGATCAAAATTACGACGTAGGGAACCGGGAGTTACTGGCGATTGAACTTGCTTTGGAGGAGTGGAGGCACTGACTGGAGGGAGCGGAACATCCGTTTATCGTCTGGACCGATCACAAGAACCTCACATACATCCAA
Source organism: Hemitrygon akajei (assembly GCF_048418815.1). Taxonomy (NCBI): domain Eukaryota; kingdom Metazoa; phylum Chordata; class Chondrichthyes; order Myliobatiformes; family Dasyatidae; genus Hemitrygon; species Hemitrygon akajei. Next base: position 118,327,000 of record NC_133128.1, read on the forward strand.
ACCACCAAATGCCTGAATTCCCAACAAGCCCGTTGGGCGTTATTTTTTGGCCGGTTCAGATTTACACTCACCTGTCATCTGGGGTCCAAGAACAGGAAGCCCAATGCTCTCTCCCGTCAATACATTTCCGAGGAGGGCCTTCCCAATCTCGAGACCATCTTTCCACCATTCTGTGTAGTGGCTGTTCTCACCTGGGAGATCGAGGCCATAGTCAAAGAGGCCCAATGGACTCAACCTGACCCAGGCAACGAACCCTCCAATTGCCTCTTTGTGCCTGACTCAGTATGGTCTCAGGTTCTCCAGTGGGGGCACACGTCTCCTTTCGCCTGCCATTCTGGAATCGATCGGACTCTATCTGTTCTGGTGGCCCTCCATGGATGCTGACACCTATTCCTTTGTCTCTGCCTGTTCTGTTTGAGGCTGTGGAAAAGCCTCCCATCGATCACCTGCTGGATTGCTTCATCCTCTACCTGTTCCTAGCCACCCTTGGTCTCACATGGCACTGGTTTTCATTACGGGACTACCCCCTTCACATGGGAACACTGCCGTACTCACCGTGGTCGACCGCTTCTCCAAAGCTGTGTATTTCGTAGCCCTTCCCAAACTCCCTACAGCTCGTGAAACAGCCAACCTTCTCGTCCATCACACTTTCCGCCTTCACGGGATTCCTTCAGACATTATTTCTCCCTGGGGTCCCCAATTCATCTCTCAGGTCTGGAGATCTATTTGTCAAGCCCTTGGAGCCTCAGTAAGTCTGTCGTCTGGCTTTCATCTGCAGACGAACGGGCAAACAGAGCGAGCTAACCCAGATTTGGAAGCAGCACTGTGCTGCATAACCGCTGACAACCCGTCTACCTGGAGTACCCATCTCGCTTGGGTAGAGTATGCCCACAACTCCCTGGTCAGCACTGCCACCAGAAGGTCTCCCTTTGAATGCTCCCTCAGTTACCAACCCCTCCTGTTCTCTGTTCATGAAGATGACATTGCTGTGCCTTCAGTTCAGGCCCATTTCCGCCGGTGCCGCAAGATCTGGAAAGACACACAAGCGGCCCTGCTCCGCTCAGCCGACCGCAACCGGAGGATTGCTGTTCGCCATCATATTCCTGCACCTGATTATCGGCCTGGGCAGAAGGTTTGGATCTCTTCTGAAGACATCCCCCTCAAGAATGAGCCCAAGAAACTCGCCCCCGCTTCCTGGGACCATTCAAGATTGAGAGTATTATCAACCCCTTGGCGATCAGACTCAAGCTGCCTAAATCTATGCACATCCATCCTTCATTCCATGTTTCCCAATTGAAGCCAGTATCTGTCCGCCCTATGTGCCCTCCTGCCGAACCCCCTCCACCCGCCCAGATCATTGACGACTACCCAGCGTACACTGTTTGGCGATTACCGGATGTGTGCTGCCAAAGCAGGGGCCTCCAATATATGGTCAATTGGGAGGAATACGGCCCGGAGAAATGTTCCTGGATTCCCAGCTCTTTCATCTTGGACCCTTCCCTCATCCGTGATTTCCATCGGGACAGTCCGGACAAGCCTGGTGAGTCGCCAGGTGGTTCCCGTTGGAGGGGGTGGGTATTGTCATGGCCCCGGTTGTTAATTCCGTATCTCGCTTCTAATTTCCTTTGATTGGGCCACAGTTCTGACCGTTAATTTCCCAATTGCTTCTAATTCGCTTTGATGACAGCACACCTGGTTTACATCAAGAACTGCAGTATAAGAACCCCTGGCGTCACAACCACTAGTCGCCAGTTTTTCCTGTCTTTTTCCTGTGAAATAACTATGTTCCTTGGCTGGTTAGAACTGTTTGTTCTAACTTTAGCTCCACTTTCAAGGTTTAACTATGAGACACCGTTTTACTGAGTCAAGGCTCCATATCAAGGTTCCATATCAGGGCTCATTGTCAAGATTCCTCCTGTTTGCTGTTGGGCGTTTACGCCCGTGTAAGCATCCAAACTCAATCTCTGTGCCTGTGTCCTGCACTTGAGCTCGCTTCCTTCGCTCATTGCAACAGACTCTTTCCATCTCCGATCCCCCAATGAGGACTGGCTGAGAACGTCAAAGCCTGGCACTGGTGTTACATGAGTGTTATTTGCCACCTCGTAGCCCAGGCCTAGCGACTGCCCTGGTATTGCTGTGTTTGGTTGTGGATGGCTTCATTATCTGAGGAGCTATGAATGAATGGCACTGGTGGTGGCCCTGCTGTCCTTCTGGTTTGCTGTGCATTTGCTGGTTCGTAGTACATCTGCTGGTTTGTGATGGATCTTCTGACTTCTGCTGTGCCTGCTGGTTTGTGATGGATCTTCTGACTTCCACTGTGCCTGCTGGTTTGTGATGGATCTTCTGACTTCTGCTGTGCCTGCTGGTTTGTGATGGATCTTCACGTTTAGAGACATAGAGTTATAAAGTACTACAGCACACAGGACATTCAGCCCATCTAGTTTGTGCTGACCTGTTATTCTACTTACTCCCATTGACCCACACCTGGACCATAGCCCTCCATACCCTTCGTGTCCATGTACTTATCCAAATTGCAATGTCTACATCTAACCCACACAATCACTTCTGCTGAAAGCTCATTTCACACTATCACGAACCTCTGAGTGAAGAAATTCCCTCTTATGTTCCCCTTATAACTCAGTGGAAAAAGTCTGCTTGCATTTACCCCATCTGTATCCCTAACAATTTTGTAGATCTCTAGCAGATCTCCCCTTATTCTCCTGTGCTCCAGGGATTAAAATGCTAACCTATTCAACCTTTCTCTCTAACTCAGGTCCTCAGTCCCAGCAATATCCAAAGTAAATTTTCTCTGTACTCTTTGATATATCACTGAAGACATGTACACATTTCTACAGATGCGCTGTGGAGAGCATTCTAACTGGCTGCTTCACTGTCTGGTGTTGGGGAGGGAGGGCTACTGCACAGGATTGAAATAAGCTACAGAAAATTGTGAACTCAGTCAGCTCCATCATGGGCACGAGCCTCCGTAGCATCCAGGACATCTTCAAAAGCGATGCCTCAAAAAAGCAGCATCAGTTAAGGGCCCCCACCACCCAGAGCATGCCCTCTTCTCATGGAGACTATCAGGGAGGAGGTACAGGAGCCTGAAGACAAACCCTCAATAATTTAGGAACAGCTTCTACCCCCCACCATCAGATTTCTGAATGGACAATGAACCCAATGAACCTCAGATTGATATTCTCTTTCATACTGATTTGCCAGGTAGATTGCAGCTGGAATAATAAGACAGAAGATGGGGCAGTTGGTATACAAGTCTAAAGCTAGAAATCAACTGGAGCAGATGGACTACACCACAGGGCCCTGAAAGAGGTGGCTGAAGGGGTCGTGGGGGCATTAGTAAGTGAGCTTTCAAGAATGACTAGATACTGAAATGGTTCCAGAGGACTGCAAAATTGGAAAAGTCACTCCACTCTTTAAGAAGTGGAGGCAAAAAAGGAAATTATAGGCTAGTTAGCTTGACTTTAGTGGTTGGAAAAACTTTGGAGTCCATAATTAAGGAAGAAGTTTCGGGGTACTGGAAAGCACATGATAAAATAGACTGAAGTCAGCATGGCTTCCTTAAGGGGAAATCCTGCCTGACAAATCTGTTAGAGGAAGTAACAGGCTGGATAGACAAAGAAGCATCAGTGGATGTTGTTTACTTGAATTTTCAGAAGACCTTTGACATGGTGTTGTGTACAGGAAAGATGCCAGCGTGCATAAAAGATTGGTGAACAGGTAAGAGGCAAAAAGTGGGCATAAAGGGGAGCTTTAGTGATTGGCTGCCAGTGACTAGTGGTGTTCTACAGGGGTCAGTGTTGGTACTGCTTCTTTTCACATTATATGTCAATGATTTGGATGACAGAAATGATGGCATTGGGGCCAAGTTTGCAGATGATACGAAGATAGACAGAGGGGCAGATAGTGTTGAGAAAGCAGAGAATCTGAAGAAGGACTTGGACAGATTGAGAAAATGGGTGAAGAAGTGGTAGATGGAATATACACTTATATAGAAGGAATAAGGGTATAGACTATTTTCTAAACAGGAAAAAAATTCGATAATCAGAGGCACTGTGGAGAAAAGTTAGAGAACACAGAAGTTCCATATCCTCATTGATATAAACTTCCTGGTGTCAGCAATCTAACAAGGAAGTCTCTTTGCTAACTCAACATGCATGCCTCAGCTTTCAAAACCCAGAGCTGAAAATTGGCTGATCCAGCTTACTACATTATCACCCAGATCATTGACACAGATGAGAAATGACAACGGACCCAGCGCTGTTCCCTGCTGCACACCACTTGTCACAGGCAACCATCTACTCCCACTGTCTGGCTTCTCCCACAAAGCCAATGTTTAATCCAGCTTACTACCTTATACTGAATGCCAAGCAACAGAACCTTCTTGACCAAGCTCCCATGCAGGACCTTGTCAAATGCACCACTGCTTTGTGGTGTTTCTGCTAGATCTATAAGACTATAAGATTCGGCCCATCAAGTGTGCTCCATCATTCCAACATGGCTAATTTATTTTCCCTCTCAACCCCATTCTCCTGTCTTTTCCCCTTCGATGCTCTGAGTAATCAAGAACTTATCAACCCCTGCTTTAAATATACTCCATGACTTGTCCTCCACAGCCATCCATAGCAATGAATTCCACAGATTCACTACCCTCTGGCTAAAGAAATTCATCCTCATCTCTGTTCTAAAGAATACAGACAAGGAATAATGAGGATGTGCTTTCTGATCCTAGATTCCCCCACTGTAACAAACAACTTGTCCACAGCTGCTCTATCTGGGCCTTTCATCATTCGATAGGTTTCAATGAGATCCTCTTCATTCTTGTGGTCCCCAGCGAGTACAGGCACAGAGCCATCAAACACTTCTCATATGTTAACCCTTTCATTCCTAGAATCATTCTCGTGAATCCCCTCTGGACCCTCCTTAATGAACATTTTTTTTCTGAGATAAGGGGCCCAAAACTGCTTCCAGCACTCCAAGTGTGGTTTGACCAATGCCTTATCAAGCTTCAGCTTTACATCCTTGATTTTATATTCCAGTCCTCTGGGAATGACAATAGACAATACACAATAGACAATAGGTGCAGGAGTAGGCCATTCGGCCCTTTTGAGCCAGCACCGCCATTCACTGTGATCATGGCTGATCATACACAATCAGTACCCCGTTCCTGCCCTCTCCCCATATCCCTTGACTCTGCTATCTATAAGAGCTCTATCTAACTCTTTCTTGAAAGCATCCGGAGAATTGGTCTCCACTGCCTTCTGAGGCAGAGCATTCCACAGATCCACAACTCTCTGGGTGAAAAAGATTTTCCTGAACTCCGTTCTGAATGGCCTATCCCTTCTTCTTAAACTGTGGCCTCTGGTTCTGGACTCCCACAACATCGGGAACATGTTTCCTGCCTCTAGCATGTCCAATCCCTTAATAATCTTATATGTTTCAATCAGAACCCCTCTTATCCTTCTAAATTCTAGCGTATACAAGCCCAGTCGCTCCAATCTTTCAACATATGACAGTCCCGCCATGCTGGGAATTAGCCTCATGAACCCACACAGCATTTCCTCAATAGCAAGAATGTCCTTCCTCAAATTTGGAGACCAAACCTGCACACAATACTCCAGGTGTGGTCTCACCAGGGCCCTGCACAACTGCAGAAGGACCTCTTTGCTTCTATACTCAACTCCCCTTGTTATGAAGGCCAACATGCCATTAGCTTTCTTCACTGCCTGCTGTACCTGCATGCTTACTTTCATTGACTGATGAACAAGGACACCTAGATCTCTTTGTACTTCCCCTTTTCCTAACTTGACACCATTCAGATAGTAATCTGCCTTCCTGTTCTTGCCACCAAAGTGGATAACCTCACATTTATCCACATTAAACTGCATCTCCCCACTCACCCAACCTGTCCTAGCCACTCTACATTCTCATAACATCCTCCTCACATTTCACACTGCCACCCAGCTTTGTGTCATCTGCAAATTTTCTAATGTTACTTTTAATCCCTTTTTCATCATTCATGTATATTGTAAATAGCTGTGGTCCCAGCACCAAGCCTTGCGGTACCCCAGTAGATACTGCCTGCCATTCTGAAAGGGACCCGTTAATCCCTACTCTTTGTTTCCTGTCTGCCAACCAATTTTCTATCCATGTCAGTACCCTACCCCCAATACCATGTGCTCAAATTTTGCCCACTAATCACCTATGTGGGACCCTATCAAAGGCTTTCTGAAAGTCCAGGTACACTACATCCACTGGCTCTCCCTTGTCCATTTTCCTAGTTACATCCTCAAAAAACTCCAGAAGATTAGTCAAGCATGATTTCCCCTTCGTAACTCTATGCTGACTCAGACCGATCCTGTTACTGCTATCCAAATGTGCCGTTATTTCATCTTTTATAATTGACTCCAGCATCTGCCCCACCACTGATGTCAGGCTAACTGGTCTATAATTCCCTGTTTTCACTCTCCCTCCTTTCTTAAAAAGTAACATTAGTTACCCTCCACTCCACAGGAACTGAACATGAATCTATAGAACACTGGAAAATGATTAGCAATGCGTCCATGATTTCTAGAGCCACCTCCTTAAATACCCTGGGATGCAGACCATCAGGCCCTGGGGATTTATCAGCCTTCAGTCCCATCAGTCTATCCAACACCATTTTCTGCCTAATGTGAATTTCCTTCAGTTCCTCTGTTACCCTAGGTCCTCTGGCCACTATTACATCTGGGAGATTGTTTGTGTCTTCCCTAGTGAAGACAGATCCAAAGTACCTAGTCAACTCATCTGCGATTTCCTTGTTCCCCATAATAAATTCACCCGTTTCTGTCTTCAAGGGCCCAACTTTGGTCTGAACTAATTTTTTCCTCTTCACATACCTAAAGAATCTTTTACTATCCTCCTTTATATTCTTGGCTAGCTTACCTTTGTACCTCATCTTTTCTCCCCGTATTGCCTTTTTAGTAATCTTCTGTTGCTCTTTAAAAGTTTCCCAATCCTCTGGCCTCCCGCTCATCTTTGCTATGTTATACTTCTCCTTTATTTTTATACTGTCCTTGACTTCCCTTGTCATCTACAGTCGCCCCTTACTCCCCTTAGAATCTTTCTTCCTCTTTGGAATGAAATGATCCTGCACCTTCTGTATTATTCCCAGAAATACCTGCCATTGTTGTTCCACTGTCATCCCTGCTAGGGTATCTTTCCAGTCAACTTTGGCTAGCTCCTCCCTCATGGCTCCATTTGTTCAACTGTAATACTGACACTTCTGATTTTCCCTTCTCCCTCTCAAATTGTAGATTAAAATTTATCATATTATGATCACTACCTCTTAATGGCTCCTTTACCTCGAGTTCCCTTATCAAATCCGGTTCATTACACAACACTAAATCCAGAATTGCCTTCTCCCTGGTAGGCTCCAGTACAAGCTGCTCCAATAATCCATCTCGGAGGCACTCCACAAACTACCTTTCTTGGGGTCCAGTACCAACCTGATTTTCCCAGTCTACCTGCACGTTGAAATCTTCCATAACAACCGTTATGAATGAATGTTAACATTGCATTTGCCTTCCTTACCACCAACTCAACCTGCAAGTTTACCTTCCTGGAATCCTGCATGAAGACTTCTAAGTCCCCTTGTATCTCTGATATCTGATTTTGTCCCCACTCAGAAATAATCTGTACCTTTGTTCCTTCTACCAAAGTGCGTGACCATGCAGTTCCCTACATAATATGTCATCTGCCATTTTTTTTTGTCCAAACTCCAAACCTGTCCAAGTCCTTCTGCAAACTCTTTGGTTCCTGAACACTATTTGCCCCTCCACCTATCTTCATATCATCCACAAATCTGGCCACAAAGCTACCAGGTTTGTCATTCAAATCATTGACATATAACTGTGAAATTAAAGGGTCTCTACATTGCTTTCTGCTAAACATCATTAGATGTCAATGGCCAACCAGGTAAGACATTTATTTACTCTCTTTGCCTCCTGCCAGTTGGCCAATCCATGCTAGTATCTTTCCTGTAAGATCATAGGCTTTTTCTCAGTCCACAAACATCGGAGGTTTGTGCCACTTACCAGTAAATACCGAGTCACACCAAATCATGGAATCCGCCTGTGGTTTAGAATTCTATGCAACCTGCATGAGTCAATTTTTGTGCAACTGTTCACATCACATTTTGCAACATCCTTCCCATTTCACAAGCTTTATTTGCTAGCGGATTTGGACTGAAGAGACCTCACTTCGCAGGTGTACACATTACCAGGAACTGTGGAGGGCTCCTGATCAGCCGCCCTGCTTGTGGTTTGCACATTGGATGGTCTAGGCAATCATTACAGTAGCTGATACACAGGGCACAAAGCACCAGGTGATGTTTGAAAAGGTATGTAAACTTTAATCGATGATTGAATTATGTTGAACCCGTATTTATGATAAAGGAAAAGTGATAGTGCCTGGATCATCCTCTCTGCTTGTGTGCACATTGGATGACCTAGAAAATCACCGTAATCTCATAGAAGCACAAAAGATACTGCAGATGCTGGAAATCCAGAGCAACACACGCACACACACCCACAAAGTGCTGGAGGAGCTCAGCAGGTCAGGTAGCATTTATGGAGGGGAATAAACAGTCAGCGTTTTGAGCCGCAACCCTTCATCAGGACTGGCAAGGAAGTGGGGAGAGACCTGGGAAAGTGGGAGGAGGGGAAGGAGATCAAGCTGACAGTTGCATGGTGAGACCAGGTGAGGTAGCAGGTGGGATAATGTGAGAGGCAGGGAAGGGATAGATGGAAAAGACAAAGGGCTGAAGAAAGAATATGAGAAAGGACAGTGGACCATGTGAGAAATGGAAAGAGGGGGTGCATCAGAGGGAGGTGATGGGCAGGTGAGGAGAAGTGAATGGGTAAGAGGGGAACCAGAATGAGGAATGGAAAAAGAAAGGAGGGGGAGGGGTGGAATTGCAGTGTAGAGAAACTGATGTTCATGCCATCAGGTTGGAGGCTATCCAGACAGTGATTTCATTCCTATTTCAGAATCACAGTCAGAATTATTATCACTGACTTAGATGATGTGGAATTTGTTATTTTCTGGCAGCAGTACAGGGCAAAGAACAGCGCAGTGTCTGTCCCAGGGCAACTTCTGTCTCCACAATCACCACCAGCCCACCTGTTCTTCCATTGCTGAATCTGACCTCTCCGCTTGAGTCAGAGAGTCAGAATCAGGTCTGTTGTCACTCACTGAAGATAATTTGAAATTTGTAGTTTTGCAGAAAAGTAACTTGCAAAGATACAAAATCCCTATCAATTACAAATCAAATAAGTAGTGCAGAAAGAAGGAATAATGAGGTTGTTTTCAAGGATTGACAGACTATTGAGAAATCTGATGGCAGAGGGAAAGAAGCTGTTCCCGAATCATTGAGTGTGAGTCCACCTCCTTGCTGATGGTGGTAAGAAGAAGAGGGCATGTCCTGGGTGGCGAGAGTCCTTAATGATGGATGCTGCCTTCTTGAGGCACAGCCTCTTGAAAGTGTGCTTGATGCTAGGGAGGTGAGTGCCCACGATGGAGCTGGCCGAGTCTAGGGCCCTGTGCAACCTCTTTCAATCCTGTGGTGGCCCCTCAGATCTCACAACATATGGGGCATCATGGTAGTGTAGCGGGTAATGCTATGTGATTATAGCTTGGGGTGTTCCGGAGTTTGGAGTTCAATTCCGGTGCTGTCCTGTAAGGATTCTCTGTATATCCTCCCCTTGGAATGTGTGAATTTTCCTCAGGTAAGACATGGGAGCATATTAAGGCCATTTGGCCCATCAAGTCTGCTCCACTATTCCATCATGGCTGATTTATTATTCCTCTCAACCCCATTCTCTTGACTTCTCCCTATAGCCTTTGATACCCTTACTAATCAAGAACCTATCAACCTCTGCTTTAAATATGCCCATTGTCTTGGCCTCCACAGCTGTCTGGGGCAATGAATTCCAAAGATTTACCACCTTTTGGCTAAAGAAATTCCTCCCATTCTCTGTTCTAGAGGGAGGTCCTTATATTCTGAGGCTGTGTTCTACAACACCCCCACTATAGCAAACACCTTCTTCATGTCTACTCTATCTAGTCCTTCCAGTATTTCCAAAATAGGTACCGGTATATAGAGCAGCCAGGGCACCTTGAGTGGCGACTCGCATGGCAGCAGAACTCTCAATTGCTGCTTAAAACTGATGGAAACAAAGCCCATTGTGGATGTACTCTTCACTGGGCTCCACGTAGGAAACATGGCTGCAGGTCAGGGGTACAAGTGTGTTTAAGGAAACAGGGTTTTAGACTCCCAGTACTGACTATCTTGCAGGCAAATGTGCAGTGTCTGGTGAATAAAATTGATATTCTCAGAGCTAGGGTGCTGAATCGGAGAGACATTAGGACTGTTTATGTCATTTGGTTCACGGAATCCTGGTTAACCCCTTCCGTACTGGATGCAGCAATGCAGATCGACAGGGTTACTATACACCGTCAGGATAGATCTGTAGAGTCTCTCAAAAGCAGAGGTGGAGGAGTATGCCTCATGATCAACTCTTCTTGGTGCACAGATATATCAGTGCTGTCCCAATTCTGCTCACCAGGCCTGGCATATCTCACAGCTGAGTGCCATCCATTTTACCTACCATGAGAGATTTCCACAATCATTTTGGTAGCGGTATATATTCCACCTCAGTCCAATGTCAATCAGGCCTTAGATAATCTGAGCAATGGGATCATCATGCATGAACTGCACATCCTAACGCCTTCACCATCATTTTGGAAGATTTTAACCAGGCCAGTCTGAAAATCAGTAAACAATTACCATCAACAGATCACTTGCAATACCAGAGGAAACAACAGACTGGATCACTCTTACAAGCCCATCAAGAATGCCTACCGTGCTATGTCACACCCTCACTTCGGGAAGTCTGATTACCTAGCTGTACTTCTACTCCCTGAGTACAGGCAGAGACTGAAGACTGAAGCACCAGCAGTGAGGGCCAAGAAGGTTTGGACAAGGGAAGCACAGGAGCACCTACAGGACTGCTTTGAATCGGTGGATTGGACTGTATTCAGGGATTCATCTTCGAATCTAGATGAGTATGCTACAGTTGTTACCGACTTCATTAAAACCCATGTGGATTAGTGTGTGCCTACAAAGACTTGCTGTACACTCCTAAACATTTCTTAATGCATGCATGCATTTCTAAATGACAATAAATGAGGACTGAATGTCCTCAATCTAATCTAATCTAAAAGCTGTGGATGAACCAGGAGGTACATCGTCTGCTGAAGGCCAGATCTGTGGCATTCAAGTCTGGCGAGCCAGATCTATACCAGAAAACCAGTTATAACTTGCGGAGGGCTACTTCAAGGCAAAAAGACAATTTCGAATGAGATTGGAGGTGACATCTGATGTACGACAACTCTGACAGGGTTTGCAAGGCATTACTTCTACAAAGCGAAGCTCAATAGCATGAATGGCAGCAATACTTCACTACCAGATGAACTCAATGGCTTCTATGCCCGCTTTGAAAGGGAGAATATAACTGTGCCGTAAAGACCCCTGTGGCACCCAGTGATACTGTAATCTCTGTCTTGGAGGCTGATGTTAGCCTGTCTCTGAAGAGGATGAACCTTCACAAGGCGGAAGGACCCAACGGAGTACCTGGTTAAGGCTCTGAAAACTTGCGCCTAACTAACTGGTGGGAATATTCAAGGACATTTTCAATCTCTCACTACTACTGGTGAAAGTTCCCTTTCGCTTCAAAAAGGCAACAATTATACCAGTACCTTAGAAGAATAATGTGAACTGCCTTAATGACTGCAGTATTGTCCGGTAGCACTTACATCTTAGAGTGATGAAATGCTTTGAGAGGTTGGTCATGACTAGACCAAATTCCACAACCCCCACAGGAAGGACCTGGACCCACTGGAATTTGCCTATCGCCACAATAGGTCAACAGCAGACGCAATCTCAATGGCTCTTCACATGGCCTTAGACCACCTGGACAACACAAACACCTACGTCAGGATGCTGCTTATCGACTATAGCTCAGCATTTAATACCATCATTCCCACAATCCTGATTGAGAAGTTACCAAACCTGGGCCTCTGTACCTCCCTCTGCAATTGGATCCTCAACTTCCTAACCGAAAGACCACAATCTGTGTAGATTGGTGATAATGTCTCCTCCTCGCTGACAATGAACACTGGTGCACCTCAAGAGTGTGTGCTTAGCCCACTGCTCTACTCTCTATATGCCCTTGACTGTGTGGCTAGGCATAGCTCAAGTACCATCTATAAATTGGCTGATATACAACCATTGTTGGTAGAATCTCAGTTGGTGATGAGAGGACGTACAGGAACAAGATATACCAACTAGTGAAGTGGTGTTGCAGCAACAAACTTGCACTCAATGTCAGTAAGACGAAAGAGCTGATTGTGGGCTTCAGGAAGGGTAAGACGAAGGAACACAAACCAATCCTCATTGAGGGATCAGAAGTGGAAAGAGTTGATGCAGTTATAAAGAAGGCAAGACAGTGGCTATACTTCATTAGGAGTTTGAAGAGATTTGGTATTTCAACAAAAATGTTCAAAAACTACTATAGATGAATTGTGGGGAGCATTCTGACAGGCTGCATCACAGGACCAAAAGAAGCTGCAGAGGGTTGTAAATTTAGTCAGCTCCATCTTGGGTACTAGTCTGCAAAATTAGTACCCAGCTTTGAGGAATACTAACCACACTTTAAGGAGCAGTGTCTGAGAAAGGCATCGTCCATTATTAAGGACCTCCAGCATCCAGGGCATGCCCTTTTCTCACTGTTACCATCAGGTAGGAGGTACAGAAGCCTGAAGGCACACACTCAGCGATTCAGGAACAGCTTCTTCCCCTCTGCCATCCGATTCCTAAATGGACATTGAACTCATGAAAACTACCTCACATTTTTAATATATATATTTTCTGTTTTTGCACGATTTCTAATCCATTCAATATACATATAGTGTAATTGATTTTTTTTCCTATATTATGTATTGCATTGAACTGCTGCTGCTAAGTTAACACATTTCATGACGCATGCCGGTGATAATAAACCTGATCCTGAATCTGTCCCTGAATCTTTGAACCTGAACTGGGCTTTGCACTTTCTTCTGAAACCGAACTTGGATAAACAGGCATAAAATGTTGGAGGAACTCAGTAGGTCAAACTGTGATCATAAATCAGTCATAATGAAATGGTGAAGCAGACTCGATGGGCTGAATGGTCTAATTCTGCTCCTATGTCTAATGGTCTAACATTCCAAGTGTGGTCTAACCAGCATTTTATGGAGCTGCAACATTACCTCATGGCTCCCAAACTCAGTTCTCTGATTAGCAAAGGTCAACACACCTTCCCAACACTCTATCAATTTACAACTTTGAGGGATTTATAAATGATCTATACATTGAACTATTTGAAGTTCCACTGCCTATTTGTAACATTTTCTGTTTTATTTCATATTATATATATATTTTTAATCGATCTCCATATATTTATATATATACACAATGATCCCTTCATTCTTGTACCTGATGAAGTGGCCACTGGGTTTACGTTCGTGGTCTTCTGCTGCTGCTGTAGCTCATCCGCTCCAAGGTTCAACATGTTGTGCATTTGGAAATGCTCTTCTGCACACCATTGCGGTAACTCGTGCTTAATTTGAGTTACTGTTGCCTCCCTGAATGAGGCTGGCCATTCTCCTCTGACCTCTGTCATTATCGAGGCATTTTTGCCCACGGACTCACTGCTCACTGGAAGTTCTTTAGCTTTTGTCTCCATTCTCTGTACACTCCAGAGACTGCTGTGCATGAGAATCACAGTGGATCGGCAGTTTCTGAGATTCTCAAACAACCCCATTGGGCTTCATCAATCATTACACAGTCAATATCACTCGGATCTCATTTCTTTTCCATTCTGATGCTAGGCCTGCAGAAGAGCTGAACCTGCAAGCTTTTATGCATTGAGTTGTTGCCACAAGATTGGCTGAGTAGGGCAGTACGTTGCTGTAGTGGTTAGCACAACACTTTACAGTACCAGCGACCTGGGTTCAATTCCCGCCATTGCCTGTAAGGAGTTTGTACATTCTCCCCGTGACCGCATGGGTTTCCTCCCTCAGTCCAAAGATGTCCTGGTTGGTAAGTTAATTGGTCATTATAAATTTATCCATGATTAGGCTTGGATTGAATGAGGGGATTACCGGGTGGCATGGTTCAAAGGAACGGAAGGGCCTATTCTGCACTGTATCTCAATAAATAAATGTTTGAAGTATTAAGCAGGTGTACAGGTGTACCTAATAAAATGGCCACTGAGTGTGTATTTTCTCTTCTACCTTTTGTTTCAGAAAATGGCTGCCATTAAAATAAATCTTGATGACATCAATATCTATGATCTTTTTGGAAACTCTACCATCCCTGAATACTACAATCCTGATCCAGGATCGTCACCCTGTCCACAGATAATTATCAGTAGTTCTCTAAATGTTGTCTTGGCCATTGTCTACAGCCTGGTGTGTTTCCTCGCCGTGACAGGGAACCTGGTGGTGATGATTGTCATTCTTCACAATTGGCACTCTACATCCTCCACAGATGTCTACCTGTTCCATCTGGCCATGGCTGACCTGCTCTTTGCCATCTCTCTGCCCTTCTGGGCAGTGGATGCCACATATGGGTGGGTGTTTGGAGATGCCATGTGTAAGGTTGTCAGCATTCTCCAGGAAGTGAACTTTTACAGTGGCATCCTGTTGCTGGCCTGCATCAGTGTTGACCGTTACCTCGCCATCGTCCACTCTGCCCAGTACCACAGACAGAAGCGGCCATTCCTGATCAAACTGGTCTGTGCTGTCGTGTGGGTGCTGGCTGTTCTCCTGTCTTTACCCATCCTCCACAAGGGCAAGTTAGTCTACTATGAAAGAGTCCTGTGTTATGAGTTACTGGAGGGTGAATCCATCGCAATCTGGAAAAACAGCACCAGGTTCTTGCGTCACATCATTGGGTTTCTCATCCCACTGGATGTCATGGTCTTCTGCTACAGCATCACCATCCACAGACTGTGTCAGACAAAGGGTTTCCAGAAGCAGAAAGCCATGAAGGTCATTATCGCCGTGGTCCTCGCCTTCCTTGTTTGCTGGCTGCCCCACAATATCACCGTGTTTGTTGACACTCTGATGAGAAGCAAGCTCATCGCCGAGACTTGTGACAGGCGTAAACACATCACCATTGGTCTGAATGTGACCCAGTGTTTGGGATCCCTACACAGTTGTGTGAACCCAATCTTGTATGGCTTTATTGGGATAAAATTTCGGAAGAACCTGGTCAGACTCCTGGCTAATAAAGGACTTGTGAATCCAAGTGATGAATTTCAGTTTCAGAGGTCTTTCCAGTCCTCAGTCACTGGAACAACATCAACCACTATTTAAATGCAGTGTGAGAGGTTCTGCCATCTTTCAATGTGAGGTTGGATGCATAATAAAGGACTGCTACTACTATTGATCAAACTCTATCCTATTCTGCCTGGGGAAAGTCACTTCTAGCTCCATCAAGTTATAATTAAAGATTAAAGATTAGTTGTAATTGTCACGTATACATCAGAAAATACAGATTAATCTGTCCTGTTCTGCCAAGGAAATAGGACATAGAGTATGGACCACAGCCTGTAGTGGGCTGTAATGCTCTATGTTCTATGTAGCTTCTATGACCATCAATAAAAATCTCAATGAGCAGAGGTCCCTGAACAGATCTACACAGAACACCACTGGTCACTGATGTCCGCGTCGAATACACTTCATTGATTATCATCCCTGCCTTCAATATGCAAAGCAATTCTGTATCCACACATCCTGGTTTTCCAAGATCCCATGCATCCTGACTTTCTGAACGAGCCTACCATGGGGAACCTTACCAAATGGCTTACTAAAATCCATATACACCACATCCACTGCTCCACCTTCATCAATGTGTTTTGTCATATCCTCTAATAATCCAGTCAGACTCGTGAGGCAAAACTTACCACTCACAAAACCATGCTGACTATCCCTAATCAGACTATGCTTCTCCAAATGCTCATAAACTCCATCTTTAAGACTGCTCCCCAATAATTTGCCCACCACCCTAGTAAGTCTCACTGGTTTCTAATTCCCAGTATTATCCCGACTTCCTTTCTAGAATAACATTTCCCACCCTTCAATCATCTATTACTACTCCAATGGGTAGCGAGGACACAATGATCATCACCAGGGGCATAGCAATCTCTTCCCTCACTTCCCGTAGTAATCTGGGGTGTATTCTGACTTTCTGAAAGAGTCTCCCATGGTTAATAGATAAAATCACTTGTGAAAAGTGATTTCAAATTGCTTCCAGATAATATCAGGTGAAGAGAGAATATCAAGAGAAACAAATTTTGAACATAACCGCAAGTGCCCAAGACTGTAAATAAAACCAGAAAATGCTGTGAATTCTCAACAGATCAGTTGGGATCTGTGGAGAGACGAAGCTGATGAAATGACATTGACCTGAATTTCTACCTACTTTTTCCTCCAAAGATGCCAATTTTTATTTTTGAATAAATGCTATTGCTTCTCTGGACTGACGTGTTTACAAAATAAACTGGCTTTGTTTTCCCATGTGATATGTTTGTACATTGGAGATCTTTATTAAATAAAATTGCACTTATGATGATAACTGGCTGAAATATGGGAGTCTTAGAGCATAACACTGTAAGGCATAGGATTAGGGTTAGGCCATTCCATCCATTGAGTCTGCACTGTTACTCGATTGTGGCTGATTTATTAATCCTCTCAACCCCATTCTCCTGTCTTTCCACAAACATTTGATGCCCTTACTAATCAAGAACCTCTGCCTTAAATATACCCAATGATTTCCATCTGTGCAAAAAATTCCTCTGGCTAAAGAAATTTCTTCTCATCTCTGTTCTAAGCGGATGTCCTTGCATTCTCAGGTTAGACTGCTCAGCTATAGGAAACAACCTCTCCAGATCCACTCTGTCTAGACCTTTCATAACCACATGGCCTTTGCCATAGTCACACACTCAAAGATGAAGGATAAACTTTTTTTGCTAGATATACATTTAAATGTACTAAGCGTTTGCTGTGGCGTGTTGGTCAGGGCACAATACACACTGTAACCTGCAAGGGGTGTAACACCTGTCCGTACATCCCCTCTCTCACCACCATCCCGTGCCCTCAAGAGCCTTTCCAGGTGAGGTTAGCATTCACATGTAAAACATGATATAGAGCACTACAGTGCAAGACAGGCTTTTCAGCCCATAATGTTGTGCCAACATTTTATCCTACTCCAAGATCAATCTAACCCTTCCCTCCTACATAGCTCCCATTTTTCTATCATCCATGTGTCTATCAAAGAGTCCCTTAATGTCCCTCATGTATCTGCCTCTCCTGCCACCCCGGGCACACACTCACCCCACTCTCTGTATACCTTCCTTCCTATTTGCTGTAACTGAAGGTATAGAAACATGAGGAGGCAAGGTGGTGTAACGCCGTCACAGTGCCAGCAACTCGGCTTCAATTCTGCCGCCTTCAGTAAGTAGTTGGCACGTTCTCCCCGTGACCGTGTGGGTGCCCTGCTTTTCTCCCACGTTCCAAGAACGTATGGGTCAGTAGGTTAATCGGTCATGTTGGTGTAATTTGGCAGCACGGACTTGTTGGTTTGGAAAGGCCTGTTGCCTTGCTGTATCTCAAATTAGCTAAGACAAATGGAGCAATACAACCGACCCAAATAGCCATGCTGACCACAGTGCCCATCCGGATTGTCCCAATTCCCTGAGTTCAGCTATAGCCAAGACCCACCCCTCCACCCAAGAAGCACTTAGATGTATCTGTCCAAGGGCTTCATAAGTGATACTATTGTACCTGCCTTGGACAATTCTGCAGGCAGCTTGTCCATATCCTCACCACCCTCTGTCTGAAAAAGTTGCTGGGGTGTTAACTTTGAAGCGCACTCAATGTCCACATTCTATGAACAAATAATAATTTTAACCATATAACCATATAACAATTACAGCATGGAAACAGGCTATCTCGGCCCTTCTAGTCCGTGCTGAACACTTACTCTCACCTAGTCCCATCTACCTGCACTCAGCCCATAACCCTCCATTCCTTTCCTGTCCATATACCTATCCAATTTTTTTTAAATGACAAAATTGAACCTGCCTCTATCACTTCTACTGGAAGCTTGTTCCACACAGCTACCACTCTCTGAGTAAAAAAGTTCCCTCTCATGTTACCCCTAAACTTTTGCCCCTTAACTCTCAACTCATGTCCTCTTGTTTGAATCTCCCCTACTCTCAATGGAAAAAGCCTATCCACGTCAACTCTATCTATCTCCCTCATAATTTTAAGTACCTCTATCAAGTCCCCCCTCAACCTTCTACGCTCCAAAGAATAAAGACCTAATTTGTTCAACCTTTCTCTGTAACTTAGGTGCTGAAACCCAGGTAACATTCTAGTAAATCTCCTCTGTACTCTCTCTATTTTGTTGATGTCTTTCCTATAATTCGGTGACCAGAACTGTACACAATACTCCAAATTTGGCCTCACAAATGCCTTGTACAATTTTAACATTACATCTCAACTCCTATACTCAATGCTCTGATTTATAAAGGCCAACATACCAAAAGATTTCTTCACCACCCTATTCCACCTTCAGGGAACTATGCACCATTATTCCTAGATCACTCTGTTCTATTGCATTCTTCAATGCCCTACCATTTACCATGTATGTCCTATTTTGATTAGTCCTACCAAAATATAGCACCTCACACTTATCAGCATTAAACTCCATCTGCCATCGTTCAGCTCACTCTTCTAACTGGCCTAAATCTCTCTGCAAGCTTTGAAAACCTACTTCATTATCCACAATGCCACCTATCTTAGTATCATCTGCATACTTACTAATCCAATTTACCACCACATCATCCAGATCATTAATGTATATGACAAACAACATTGGACCCAGTACAGATCCCTGAGGCACACCACTAGTCACCGGCCTCCAATCTGACAAACAGTTATCCACCACTACTCTCTGGCATCTCCCATCCAGCCACTGTTGAATCCATTTCACTACTTCAATATTAATACCTAATGATTGAACCTTCCTAACTAACCTTCCGTGGGGAACCTTGTCAAAGCCCTTACTGAAGTCCATATAGACAACATCCACTGCTTTACCCTCGTCAACTTTCTTCGTAACCTCTTCAAAAAATTCAATAAGATTTGTCAAACATGACCTTCCACGCACCAATCCATGTTGACTGTTCTTAATCAGACCTTGTCTATCCAGATAATTATATATACCATCTCTAAGAATACTTTCCATTAATTTACCCACCACTGACGTCAAACTGACAGGCCTATAATTGCTAGGTTTATTCTTAGAACCCTTTTTAAACAATGGAACCACATGAGCAATACACCAATCCTCCGGCACCATCCCCATTTCTAATGACATTTGAAATATTTCTGTCAGAGCCCCTGCTATTTATCCACTAACTTCCCTCAAGGTCCTAGGGAATATCCTGTCAGGATCCGGAGACTTATCCAATTTTATATTCTTTAAAAGCTCTAGTACTTCCTCTTCTTTAATCCTCATAGTTTCCATAACTACTCTACTTGCTTCCTTTACCTTACACAATTTAATATCCTTCTCCTTAGTGAATACGGAAGAAAAGAAATTGTTCAAAATCTCCCCTATCTCTTTTGGCTCCACACATAGCTGTCCACTCTGATTCTCTAAAGGACCAATTTTATCCCTCACTATCCTTTTGCTATTAATATAACTGTAGAAACCCTTTGGATTTATTTTCACCTTACTTGCCAAAGCAACCTCATATCTTCTTATAGCTTTTCTAATTTCTTTCTTAAGATTCTTTTTACATTCTTTATATTCCTCGAGCACCTCATTTTCTCCATGCTGCCTATATTTATTGTAGATCTCTCTCTTTTTCCGAACCAAGTTTCCAATATCCCTTGAAAACCATGGCTCTCTCAAACTTTTAACCTTTCCTTTCAACCTAACAGGAACATAAAGATTCTGTACCCTCAGAATTTCACCTTTAAATGACCTCCATTTCTCTATTACATCCTTCCCATAAAACAAATTGTCCCAAACCACTCCTTCTAATTCCTTTCTCATCTCCTCAAAGTTAGCTTTTCTCCAATCAAAAATCTCAACCCTGGGTCCAGTCCTACCCTTCTCCATAATTATATTGAAACTAATGGTATTGTGATTACTGGACCCGAAGTGTTCCCCAACATATACCTCCGTCACCTGACCTATCTCATTCCCTAACAGGAGATCCAACACTGCCCCTTCTCTAGTTGGTACCTCTATGTATTGCTGCAAAAAACTATCCTGCACAAACTCCAAACCATCCAGCCCTTTTACAGAATGGGCTTCCCAGTCAATCTCCCACAATCACAACCTTGTGCTTACTACAAATATCTGCTATCCCCTTACAAATTTGCTCCTCCAATTCTCGTTCCCCATTAGGTGGTCTATAATACACCCCTATAAGTGTTACTACACCTTTCCCATACCTCAATTCCATCCAAATAGTCTCCCTAGACGAGCCCTCTAATCTATCCTGCCAAAGCACCGCTGTAATATTTTCTCAAGCAAGCAATGCAACACCTCCTCCTCTTGCTCCTCTGATTCTATCACACCTGAAGCAATGAAACCCAGGAATACTTAGTTGCCAATCACACCCCTCCTGCAACCATGTTTCACTAATAGCTACATCATCATATTTCCAGGTATCAATCCATGCTCTAAGCTCATCCACCTTTCTTACAATGCTCCTAGCATTAAAATAGATGCATTTAAGAAACTCCCCACCTCTTCCTTTCTGATTATGCCTAACGGTGCAAATGACTTTATTATCTTTTTTTTCCTTCTCCCCTACATCTTCAGTCTGAGCGCTCCCGTTCTCTGTCACCTGCCTATCCTCCTTCACACTCTGTCTACTAGCTTTCTCTATTTGTGAACTAACCTCCTCTCCCCTAGTCTCTTCAAATTGATTCCCACTCCCAACCATCCTACAAACGTTTGTAGTTTAAAGTCTTCCCAGTAGCCTTAGCAAATCTCGCCGCCAGGATATTTGTCCCCCTAGGATTCAAGTGCAAACTGTCCTTTTTGTGCAGGTCACACCTGCCCCAAAAGAGGTCCCAATGATCCAGAAACTTGAATCCCTGCCCCCTGCTCCAATCCCTCAGCCACGCATTTATCCTCCACCTCATTCCATTCCTACTCTCTCTGTCGCGTGGCACAGGCAGTAATCCCGAGATTCTTCTCAACTGCCTTCCTAACTCCCTATATTCTCCTTTCAGGACCTCTTCCCTTTTTCTACCTATGTCATTGGTACCTATATGTACCATGACCTCTGGCTCCTCCCTCCCACTTCAGGATATCTTGGACACGATCAGAAACATCTCGGACCCTGGCACCAGGGAGGCAAACTACCATCCGGGTCTCCTGATTGCATCCACAGTATCGCCCAACTATAGAGTCCCCTATCACTACTGCCTTCCTCTTCCTTTTCCTACCCTTCTGAGCTACAGGGCCGGACTCTGTGCCAGAGGCACGGCCACTGTCGCTTCCCCCAGGTAGGCTGTCCCTCCCCAACAGTACTCAAACAGGAATACTTATTGTCAAGGGGTACAGCCACTGGGGTACTCTCTAGTACCTGACTCTTCCCTTTCCCCCTCCTAACCGTGACCCACTTGTCTGCCTCCCATGGCCCTGGTGTGACCACCTGCCTGTAACTCTATCAACTCCTCACTCTCCCTGACCAGACGAAGGTCATCGAGCTGGAGCTCCAGTTCCCTAACACAGTCCCTTAGGAGCTGCAGCTCGGCGCACCTGGTGCAGATGTGGACGTCCGGGAGGCTAGGAGACTCCAGGACCTCCCACATCCGACACCGAGAACAACAAGCTGCCCTCACACTCATACTTCCCCTTTCCTCAAATAACAGGCAAAATTGAAAACTAAACCCACCCTGCCTCGCCCATTGAGCCCAAGCCCAATTTTGGATATAATTGCCTTTGCATCTTTTACCTCAGTGCCACTTTACCACATTACTCACTTCCCCAGTGCTTAATGTTTCCCATACAAAAAGAAAAGCTATGTCTGATCAAAATCAGATGTCTGCAAGTCCGGACCGATTGGCTGGAGCCCCAAGTCTGTGAATTTCCGTGCGTCCGCTGGGGAAGTCGAAGGCCCTTTGTCTGCGGGACTGATTCTGAGTCGGCTGAGGGTGGAGGAGGAGGAAGGAGGTGGCCTGTCCTGGTGTTCAAGGACTCTGCATGGTGAGGGGTGGGTGGGAGGAATGGGACTTGCTTTGCTGTTGTTTTATTGCTTATTGTGTTCTGTCGAGCATTATGGGCATGCCATGTTGGCACCGGAATGTGTGGTGACACTTGGGGTTTGCCCTCAGCATAATCTTAGATTGCGTTGGTTGTTACCACAAGTGACACATTTCACAGTGTGTTTTGATGTAGATGTGATAAATAAACTTGAATCTCGAATCTTGCAGTGGGTCTGAAAATCAATGACCACACAGTCTTTTGGAGGAAGTCTTCTTTCTCAGTGTTATCCCTGTGGTTTTTGAAATTTGTTATTTTAAGAGCTCCAAGTATGACGACACACCCTCATGTGTGTTAGTTACAAGATAGGTCTCAGAGGACTTGCAATAATATTCTCCAAACAGTACTTCTTTTTCCAAGGTTGTGGCTTGTACTTAACATAAGTTCATTAGGAGTGGTTTTGGGGATAGAGAGGGAGGTTAGAGGTTAGATTAGAGTTTAGGGACAGTGATATGTGAGGAGTAAGAGGGCATGCCTCCGCTCCAGGCTCGAAGGCCATGCGAGCAGAAGGAACAAGGATCAGTCCACTGGTGTGACTGGAGTTCATCTCAAATTCGGGGGAAAGCTTGAGAAGATTGGACGTGTTTCCTTTGGAGTTGAGAAGAATCAGGGCCGAAGCTTGGAGGCCTGTCCTAAAGTTGGAGAATTGTCCATGCATGTAGGAGTGAGGAAAGGGGCTTGCTTCGCTGCTGTTGTTTTGTTGCTTGTCGTGTTCTGTGCTGTTCTGCTGAACACTTTGGGCCGGAATGTGGCCCAGCACATCCTTGGGTTTGCTGGTTATTAATGCAGATGACACATCTCACTGTAGGTTTTGATGTACACGAGTAAAATAAATACATCTGAACCTGACAAGTCTCAACTCACTAAGTTGGTCTCTGGAAAGAAATACATTTAAAAATGTTATTCTTATTTTAGTTTGCACATTCAGCATGGGACAGGCCTTTCCTGCCCAATGAGCCCACACTGGCCAGTAATCCACCTATTTAACCCTAGCCTCATCACAAGACAATTTACAATGACCAATTATCCTACCAACTGGTATATGCATGGAACATGATAGAAAACTGGAGCACCGGCTGGAAACCAACACGCACACAGGAAGAACGTACAAACCTCTTACAGACAGCTCCGGAACTGAATTCCAAACTCCAATGTCCCATGTCCCGAGCTATAATATCACACTTACCGCTATGCTGTTGCGGATGATTGGATGTATTATCTCTGGAGCTGAGAAGAATCAGTGATGATCTGAACGATCAAGGATCAATTTTATTCACCATATTGATTTGCATGTGTTAGGAATTTCCTGTGGTGTGTTGGTCAGGGTGTAACATGCAGCAAAAAAAACCACCATTCAACAGTTAAAAAGAATAAATAATTATATAAAGAACTATATGTAAATATAAAACCTAATTAATTTAGAGGTTAGAAAGGGGATATGGAATAAAATGTGCATAAATACATGAATACCAGTGTGTATTTGTAATGTAAACAGTATTTTTAAAAGAGGCTTGAAGTGTTTAAAATGCAGAGCAGTGAAGGCAGTAATTGAAAGAGGGATTGAGGAGTGCTAGCTAGAATGGTTGATCAGATTAACTGTCCCCGGAAGAACCTTTTAAGATGGTGTGAAGTTTTTGTTGTAATATTCCAAAAGTGCTTTCCAGAAGGGAGGTTTTGGAAAAGGCAGTTAGCAGGGTGGGTAGTGTCTGCAATGAGTTTTCAGCACACTTCTTTGTCCTGGACACATACAAGCCCCTCAGTGATTTTAGACTAGCCAAAGATCTTTTGTTTTGATCCAACTGTAGTTTTTTGTATATTGCGAGAGGATGCTGCACCAACGCAGACAGTAATGGCTGATGTTTTGATTTTTAAATTTAATTTGTATCTGATGGATTTGAAGATGCCTAGTATAAGATGGGGTAACAAGCAAACTGCTGGATGGGCCGAGCAGCTTCTGTGGAGGGGGGAGTGGGGAATTCTGTGGAAGGGTTGATGTTTGTGTTGAACCCTTTAGTACTATATAAGATCAAGACTGTGTGAAATGATTGCCGAAACAGGTCCATATAGAGACGCAGACTGCAGAATCTGGCCCTGATTGGTCTGCTGGAGGAAGAGAAGATATGATGGAAATTCATTTCCTGATGCCCAAAGATGTGATAAATATTCACTGTCCAGGTCCCAAGGCTGTGGTCGATATTCACTGTCCAGGGCCCAAGGATGTGCTAGATATTCACTGTCCAGGGCCCAAGGATGTGGTCGATATTCACTGTCCAGGGCCCAAGGATGTGGTCGATATTCACTGTCCAGGGCCCAAGGATGTGCTAGATAATCACTGTCCAGGGCCCAAGGAGTGACAGATATTCACTGTCCAGGGCCCAAGGAGTGACAGATATTCACTGTCCAGGGCCCAAGAATCAGAATCAGATTTAGGATCATTGGCATATGTTGTGAAGTTTGTTAACATAGTGGTAGCAGTACAATGCAATACAATAATATAGAAATAAATCAATATGTAAATCAATTACAGTTTGTACATATATTCATATTAGATAGCTACATTAAATATAGTGTAAAAACTGAAATAATAAAAGCGAGTGGTGTTCGTAGGTTCAATGTCCATTTAGGAATCGGATGGCAGAGGGGTTGAAGCTGCTCCTGAATCACTGAATGTGTTCCTTCAGGTTTTAGTACCTCCTTCCTGATGGTAACAATGAGAAGAGGGTATGTTTTGGGTGGTGGGGACCTTAATGATGGATGCCGCCTTTCTGAGACACTGCTCCCTGAAGATGTCTTGGGTAATACAGAGGCTAGTACCAAGATGGAGCTGACTAATTTTACAACTTTCTGTAGCTTCTTTCAGTCCTGTGCAGTGTCTCCCGCCCCCCCCCCCCAATCCAGATAGTGATACAACCTGTCATAATGCTGTTCATGGTACATCTGAAGCAGTTTTTGAATGTTTTAGGTGACAAACTAAATCTCCTTAAACTCCTAATGAAATATAGCCACTGTCTTGCTTTCTTTATAGCTGCATCGATGTGTTGGGACCAGTTTAGATCCTCAGAGATCTTGACACCCAGGAACTTGAAATTGCTCACTCTCTCCACTTCTGATCCCTCTTTGAGGATTCCCTCATCTTACCCTTCCTGAAGTCCACAATCAGATCTTTTGTCTTACTGACATCAAGTGCAAAGTCACCACGCAACTAATTATCTTGCTCCTGTACGCCCTCTCGTCTCCATCTGAGATTCTGCCAATGATGGTTGTATCAACAGCAAATTTATAGATGGCTTTTGAGGTATGCCTAGCAACATGGTTATTGATATACAGAGAGTAGAGCTGCGGGCTAAGCATACCCCTCTGAGGTGCGCCAGTGTTGATCGTCAGTGAGGAGGATTTATTCATTCCAACCTGCACAGATTGTGATCTGCCAGTTAGGAAGTTGAGGATCCAATTGCAGAAGGAGAGTGCAAAGAAACAAGTTCTGTGGCTTATTGTTCAGGAGTGTAGGAGAATGATGGTGTTAAACGCTGAACTATAGTCAACGAACAGCATCCTGACATCGGTATTTGTATTGTCCGGGTGATCTAAGGCTGTGTAAAGAGCCTTTGAGATTGCATCCTGCATTGATCTGTTGTGGCGATTGGCAAATTGCAGTGGGTCCAGATCCTTGCTGACGCGGAAGATGATACTGACCATGACCAACCTCTCAGAGTTACTGGATGATAGTAATTAAGGCACCTCACGCTACTCTTCTTGGGCAGTGGTATAACTATTGCCCTTTTAAAGCAGGTGGGGACTTCCAACCATAGCAGTGAGAGGTTGAAAATGTCTTTGAATACTCCTGCCTGTTGGTTGGCACAAGTCTTCAGATCCTTTCCAGGTACTTCAATGGGGCCTGTTAAGTCCATGAAGTCCCGTGGTGAGCAGCAAGTGATGAAGGGGACAGGATTGTGAAATCTGGAAGCCTTTAGTCTAGAATATGTGGATCCCAGATCAGCCTCTATTGGAGGAGCCAGCAATAGACAAGCCTTGAGGAGAACATCATACACAACTCAAGTGATCGCACCAGTACTACTATCTTAACTCTGTTCTGATGAAGGGTTTCAACACAAAGTATTGACAATTCCCTTCCTGTTGTGATAAACTGGAGAAATTGTTTTAGGGTAATTAACAACTTGACAGCATGGTAATGTTATGAACCTTTATTACAACACTGCTGAGGATTTCTAGACAGCATATGGCGCCATGGTAGCACAGTACAGGCACGTTACGCCATGATGTGCTGAGCTTTTAACCTATTCTAAGATCAATCAACAATTCCATCCCAAGTGTCCCTTCTATCATCCATGAGCCTACAGATGAGTTTCATATCTGCCTCTATCACACCCCTGACAGGCATCCCATGTACCCATCACTCTCTGTACAAAAAAAACTACCTCTGATATCCCCTGTATTCTTTCGTCCAACCACCTTAAAATTAGGACGTGGAGGGGTGGGTTAGTAATTTTGCTGATGACACAAAGGTTGGGGATGTTGTGTATAGTGTGAAGGGCTGTCAAAGGTTACAACGGGACATTGATAGGATGCAAATCTGGGCTGAGAAGTGGCAGATAGAGTTCAACCCAGATAAGTGGGAGGTGGTTCATTTTGGTAGGTCAAATATGATGGCAGAATATAGTACTAATGGTAAAACTCTTGGCAGAGTGAAGGACCAGAGGGATCTTGGAGTCCAAGTCCATAGGACACTCAAAGCTGCTGCGCAGGTTGACTCTGTGGTTAAGAAAGCATACAGTGCATTGGCCTTCATCAATAGCGGAATTGAATTTAGGAGCCGAGAGGTAATGTTACCCTGGTCAGACCCCATTTGGAATACTGTGCTCAATTCTGGTCACCTCACTGCAGGAAGGACGTGGAAACCATAGAAAGGGTGCAGAGGAGATTTACAAGGATGTTGCCTGGATTGAGGAGCATGCCTTGTGAGCATAGGTTGAGTGAACTTGGCCTTTTCTCCTTGGAGTGACGGAGGATGAGAGGTGACCTGATAGAGGTGTATAAGATGATGAGAGGCATTAATCATGTAGATAGTCAGAGGCCTTTTCCCCAGGGCTGAAATGGCTAACATGAGAGGGTACAGATTTAAGGTGCTGGGGATTAGGTACAGAGGAGATGTCAGGGACAAGTTTTTTACGCAGTGAGTGGTGAGTGTGTGGAATGGGCTGCCAGCGGTGGTGGTGGAGACAGATACAACAGGGCCTTTTAAGAGGTTAGGTACAGGGAGCTTAGAAAAATAGAGGGTGAAAGGTAACCCTAGGTAGTTTCTAAACTAAGTACATGTTCCGAACAGCGTTGTGGGCTGAAGGGCCTGTATTGTGCTGTAGGCTTTCTATGTGTCTATGCCCCCTTGTATTAGCCTTTTCTACCCTGAGAAATAGTCTCTGGGTATCCCTGTTGCAATGATAATAAGACATATTTATGTTCCACTGCAACACAGATATATTTCCACTCCTTCATTGTTGCTATGATTAGATTGGGAAAGTTGTGGGAGTCATCTCTCCAGAAGAATTGAAATAGTTCTATTCCATGCTGAACTGTTATTCTGCCCAATCCCATTGAACAACACCCGGACCATAGCCTCCCATACCGTACTTATCCAAAATCCCCCAAATGTCAAAATTAAACCCACAACCACCACTTCCACTGACAGCTTCTTTTACACGCTCACCACCTTCTGAGTGAAGAAGATTCCTCCTCGTCTTCTTTTTAAACATTTCACCTTTCACTCTCAACCTGTGATCTCTAGTTGTCGTCTCATCCAACCTCAGTGGGAAAAGTCCCTCTATCAAATGTGCCCTCATTCTCCATGCTCCAGGGAATAAAGTCTAACCTATTCAACCTTTCCCTAAGCAACACCTTTGTTAATTTTCTTTGCATTTTTCCAGTCTTATTGACATCTTTCCTGCAGGTAGGTGAGCAGAACTGCACGCAATGCTCCAAATTAGACTTCAGGAATGTCTTATACAACTTCAACATAACATCCTAATTCCTGTACTCAAACATCACAACTCCTGTACTCAAATCAGATTATTTTTCAGATTTCCAGAATCTTCTGATTTTCACTTCTGTGTAGCTGCTTCCCTTCGAACTAAATGATACGCAGCCCAGGGTGTAACTGTGGGATCACCCTCTGCTCTGCCCTGGATAATCTGATTTTGTGCTGTAAGGAAGACAGATGGAATAAGCAGGAGAGGTGAGGCCGGGCATGAATCAAAGCTGTTTTATTCCACAGACAGTCAGTGTATGTACAGAATAGTTGTCAAAGCAAATTTCATTACACACTTACACAAATTACACAGTTCACACAATTCTATTCACATCTCCAACCAAAAGTAGGAATATAAACTACACAGTCTTTGCTTTCTTGGTCAAAAGTACTTGCTTTTGGCATAAATACACTTGCAGGAAACGTCTTTCAGTAGATATAGTATGTCCCCCTGTAGTTTTAGAATGGGATAATGGATGGGAGATGTTTAACTATTTAGCCATTTAGAATGTGGATCAATTCCTAGGTCCAGATGGAATATATCCTTGGCTGTTAAAACAGCAAGCCAGAAAATGTATTTATTTTCAATTTTTATTTAGAGTTACAGCACAATAACAGGCCCTTCTGGTCCAATATGTCTTCAAGACTCAAAAGAGGTGTACAAGATGATAAGAGGCAAAAATTGAGTGGACAGTGAGAGACTTTTTACCAGGGCAGAAGTGACTAATGCAAGTGGGCATAATATTAAGGTGACTGGGGGACAGTATAGGTGGGGGGGGGGGGGGATGCCAGAGGTAAGTTTTATACACAGGGAGTACAACACTACTAATCTTCGCAGCATCTACAAAAGGCTTACTGACCCACCCATCTACATGATCATCCAATTCATTTACAAATGTAACACTTACCCAACAGGCTGGTATATGTTTAGGGGAAAAGGAGATCCAGCCACACACCAACCCACCTCCCATACACGTAGGTGCTGTGAGAATCGAGTTTATGCCTCGCGCCGCTCACCGTATCAACTTCACACCAAATACCGTTATGAAATACACTTTATAGAATTTACTAACATTAACTAAAGAAGTATTAGGCAATACAATATATATATACAAGGAAAGAAAAAAACAAAAGGCGCCAACTTATCAAAGTTCAGTCAGTGTAGTGCACATCGTAAGAGCTCAATCAACGAATCATCCGACAGCCACGTCGTCGCACCTGGGACCACCTGGCGGTCCAGCACCCGTCGCGGTGGTCCTACGAGCCGTCTAGCGCCCGTCGCGGTGGTCCTACGAGCCGTCCAGTGCCAGTCGCGGTGGTCCTACGAGCCGTCCAGCGTCAGTCGCGGTGGTCCTACGAGCCGTCCAACGCCCGTCCACCTTCCTCGTCCGTCTCTCCTCACACCCCAAGCCCGCGCAACCCCTCCCCCAAGTTCCCAGCCTCACAAAACACAATAACATTCCCCATTGATTAACAAATGAATACAATTACCATATCAGCCATTCTAAAGCGAAACAATGGCGAGAGAAACATTTAACAGACAAAGAAGCATTCCTACTCGTAACAAACCAAAGAAGCCCTTTTTAGTAACATACACAGGACATTGTACATTCTCTCCCCACCAGCAAATGTCATGCCCTCATGGCATTACTAGAGTTCCCCAAAGCTTCTTGCAACACACAAAACCCCACCCAGGTGCAGAAAGCAGTGACATAACTACCCAGAGCAGTAGAAATCACACTCGGTTCTCCTGGTACCACATATGTCAACCGCTCCGGGGGGGGCGCCTAATCCTCTGAGATCTCCATACCCCTTCTGCCCCACTGGGCTCCCTCTTCACCTGCGAACCCACTGTCTCGGACACCCCAGGTCTACCTGACAGACCCTCACCCCCTTCCTCATGGGGGTCCTCCCTCACCTGAGATCTCTCAGGCTCACGCTCGAGCTCCACCCTCTCTCCCACCAATGTTGGCTGCCTCTCCGTCTGACCCTCAAGACCTTCCCTCCTCTCACCCAATTCAGTATGGGAAGGGCCAGGAGCCTCCTCTCCTGGTACTGGAGCACCAGCGAATGGGAACAGGGGCCACTCATCTGAGTCGTCCTCTTCCGAATCGGTAGCCATTTCCGGACGAGGGACCCGTCCCCGCTCTTCAGCAGCGGGCTCTTCCCTTTCTCCGCACCCTCGCAGAGTCCTTGTACTAGGCGTAACCTCCCACTCTGGCTCCGTATCCACCTGCACCGCTTGACCCAGCGGCAGCAGGTGATTCCGATGGAGTACCTTGATAGGCCCTTTCCCATCCTCAGGTTTCACCCGGTAAACTGGCAGGTTCGGCATCTGGCTCTCTATTACATAGGGGCTGGCCGCCCATCGATCTGCCAACTTGTGCTTACCAGGGAGTCCCAAATTCCGTAAAAGGACCCGGTCGCCCGGCAATAATTGAACAAACTTCACCTTTCGATCATACCGCATCTTATTCCTCTGATTTTGTTTGGTAGCCGCCGCCTCGGCCAACTCGTACGCCCGCTGTAACTCCCTCTTCATGTCGGACACATACTTTAGATGGGACTTCCCGGGTAATTCACCCACTTCACCCCCAAAACACAAGTCAATGGGCAACCTCGCTTCCCGCCCGAACATCAGATAATAGGGCGAATATCCTGTAGCATCATTGCGAGTACAATTGTAACAGTGAACCAATTGTCCAATATGACGACTCCACCTGCTTTTCTGCCCAATCTCCAGTGTCCCGAGCATATCCAACAGGGTCCGGTTGAACCTCTCTGGCTGCGGATCTCCCTGTGGGTGATAAGGGGTAGTCCTGGATTTCTCAACCCCAAGCATAGTCAGTAATTCATGGATAAGGCGGCTCTCAAAGTCCCGCCCCTGATCGCTATGGATTCGCCTGGGAAGGCCGTAATGAACAAAATACTTCTCTCATAACACCTTCGCCACTGTCATCGCCTTCTGATCCTTAGTGGGAAATGCCTGAGCATAGCGAGTGTAATGATTGGTGATGACTAAGACATTCGCGGTGTTGCTGGTGTCAGGTTCAATCGACAGAAAATCCATACATACCAGGTCCAGAGGTCCCGCACTCTGCAAGTGCGACAGTGGAGCCGCCAACGCTGGCAGGGTCTTCCTCCGGATGCAATGACTGCAGCCCCTACAGTATTCTTCGACTTCCCCCCTCATCCGGGGCCAGTAGAACCGGTCTTTGAGTAATCCATAGGTCTTTTCCACCCCCAAGTGTCCAGAATCATCATGTAGGGCCTGGAGTACAGCCTGCCGATACTCCTCTGGCAGGACCAGCTGCCAACAGTGGGGTTGGTCCGGAGGCGCTGTTACCCGGTACAAGATTTGGTTCTTTAACTTTAACCGGGACCACTCCTTCACTAACAGAGGCACGAATGGGTGCTTCGCCTTCTCAGCCAACGCCCAATCTCCCTTCTCGACCGCTCTCCACACTGTGCCAATGCCCGGGTCATTTTGCTGAGCAGCTGCCACTTTCCCCGGACTCAGTTCCGGCAACTGTTTAGTCCGCAATGCGGTCAGGTCACAGTAAGCTAGGGGTATGGCGTCGTCAAAAACCCCCAAATGGTCTACGGCTCGTTCCAGCCTCCCTCTTCCCTCGGCCTTCACGGTGATAGCAAACTGACACATCGCCTTCACTCCAGGGGTAGGGACACTCTCCCACCCCTCGTCCCTCTCCTGTTCCCCCGGCTCCCGACGAGACAAAGCATCCGCATCGACATTCTTGCTTCCGGGCCGGTACCTCAGGCTGAAATCATATACCGACAAGGCCGCCAGCCACCGATGTCCTGTGGCATCCAGCTTCGCCGAAGTCAAAATATAAGTGAGAGGATTGTTATCCGTTCTCACCTCAATCTTGGCTCCGTATAGGTAATCGCCCAGCTTGTCCACCACCGCCCACTTCAGCGCCAGGAACTCCAACTTGTGAGTGGGATAGTTTCTCTCCGAAGGCGACAAGCTTCGGCTGACAAAAGCTACCAGCCTCAATGCTTTGCCATGCTCCTGGTACAGAACAACCCCGAGATCCTCTCGGCTGGCATCCGTGAGCAGCACATATGGCTTCTGGGGATCGGCAAAAGCCAACACCGGGGCCTGGGTCAGTGCCCTTTTCAAAGATCGGAACGCCTCTTCACATTGATCATCCCATCTCGAGCCAAAAGGTTCCGCCGGGTTCCAGTATCCTCCAGTGTCCTGCCTCTGGTCCCCCGTCCTTTTCTTTCCCACCGGGGGATAGCCACACAACAGCTGAGTCAACGGGTGACACACTTTGGCGTATCCTTTCACAAATCGCCGGTAATACCCACAGAACCCCAAAAATGAGCGCAGAGCGCCCACTTTCTGGGGTCTCGGCCAGGTGGTCACGGCCTCTATCTTGGTTGGATCAGTAGCCACTCCCTCTCGCGAAATGATGTGGCCAACGTAGCTATCCGACGACTTGCAGAACTGGCATTTGTCCAGGGAAAGCTTCAACCCTTCTTCATTAAGCCGGCCCAACACCTTCAACAGCCTCTCCTCATGTTCCTCCAAAGTCGATCCAAACACTATCAAATCGTCCAGGTACACCAGCACCTCTAACAGATTCATATCCCCCACAGTTCTCTCCATGAGCCTCTGGAAGGTGGCTGGGGCTCCCGATATGCCTTGGGACATTCGTTCGAACTGAACGAACCCCAGCGGGCAGATAAAAGCGGTCTTCTCTTTATCGCCTGCACTCATCGGGATCTGGTAATACCCACTTCTTAAATCCAGCACACTGAACCATTTCGCACCGCTCAGGCAGGCCAACGTGTCCTCGACCCTCGAGACAGTACATTGATCAGGGACAGTTTGCCGATTCAACGTCCTGTAGTCAACACACATGCGCACTCACCCATTCTTCTTCCGTGCCACCACTATTGGGGACGCATAAGGACTTCGGGACTCAGCTATGATTCCGGCCTCCTTCAACGTGCACAAGTGCTGCCGCACGTCCTCAACATCTGCCGGAGCCAGCCGCCGGGATCTCTCTCGGAACGGGGTGTCCTCCGTCACCCGGATGGTGTGGCGAGTGCTTTTGGAGCAGCCAACATCAAACTCGCCCTGAGAAAAAACAGCTTCCATCTTCAGCATCTTCTCCACTAGCCTGTGTTTCCACTCCGGCGACACAGGGGAATCCCCGAAGTTAAAGACTTCAGCGGTCAGCTCCCTTCGATGCTCCGATCCCTCCCCATTAGGGGTCCTCACTGGTGCGCTAGACATTACCATCACCAGGAACAGATGTGCCAGTGGCATTCCCCTCTTAAAGGTGATTTCTCTTGCCGTGGTGTTCCTGACACTTATAGCTATACGCCTCGCATGTACCACCCCTGGTCTCTGCACTTCGGGCCTCACCAGCGCCCCCGCCGGAAATCGTGTCTCCCCTTCAAGATCGTCCGGGGCGTCTACTAACAGGGCTTCACCCATCGGCACTCCTGGGAATCTGGGGGTCCCCATCACTAGCGCTACCTCCCCGGGACGGATCACCTTGGGCCTCGCCTGCGTACACCACACCATCCCTCGTTTACACTCTGGGTCCAGTCTGAGGGAGGCAACCCCTTCTTCGAACACTGCTCGAAACACTGGATGCACCGAGAGGGTCTCCAGAAAGACTTCCCCCGCTTTCTCCTTACAAGCTCCCAGGAGCCGTCGCACAACGGGGGAATTAGTCCCCACCAGAAGGGCAGAACCACCGGTTTCCACCGGGTCAGGACACACCAACACCAACGTCTCAATAGCTTCGGACACTCCCACATTGCCCTCTGAGAACTCCAATCTCACTGATAGGTACCCATCGTACGGGTAGTCACCCTCGCTCACACCCCAAATCTGCAGGGCGTCAAATGGGGTTACGGGCAAATGCTTTAGATATTGGTTGTAGAAAGACCGGTACAATAAGGTCACCTGCGATCCCGTATCAAGAACGGCTTTTGCGTAAACTCCCTCTATCCGTAGACCCACACTGGCATGGGGTCCTACCAGCCCATCCGGAATAGAGGCGTGGGCACCTGGTGGTCCCCTGGCTGATCTCTGGGAACGTGTTCCTCCAGAGGCTCCAGTCTGTTCCCTCACTGAGCCTCTCCTAAGTTTCCCGACACCTTCCCCTTCTTAGTCGCAGGGGGGGCTTGTCCTCCGCGGAACTCCTGGTCTCTCACAATCCCACCTAAAGTGTCCTTCCTCTCCACAGCTATAGCACACCCTCGGCCACCCACAGTCCCGCCTGAAATGCCCCTCTTTCCCACAGTTAAAGCACACGCTGCCTGCCGCCCCTCCTCTCCTAGGACGACTCCCGCTCCCAACCCACGGCACTGGTCGCCCCTGAGGGTGGGTACCTCCCCTGTCCCTCCCCTCCAGAGGGAGTTCTCTACCTCCCGGTGGGTTGTCATTCCTCCACCCAGCCACCACTTCCTGTATCGCTGAGGATCGCTCCCGTAGGCCCGCGCCCCTTTTCCGTCCCAACGCTCTCTCTTCTTCCCGCACCTCTCTAATCAGTTGCCCGAACGATGGAGGGGGGCCTTTCCTATAAGCCTGCCGGATAGTCCACGCCACCTTGTCCTCCTCCAGAGAGCCACTGAATAACTGACTCATCCTCACGCTAGCCACGTCCGGTGCCTTCACTACCCCCCGGCGCCGCAGCCCCGAGAGCATCCCCTCCATCCTAAATATGTACTCGGAGAGCTTTTCCCCTCTCCATTGTTCCAGGCGTTGGAACTCTGCTAAAAGCAGCCAGGGTTCCCCTGACAACCCAAACGCTCCCTCGAAAACTTCTATACATTCCTCCACTGAGGCCCCAGACTTTTCAGCTTTCAACTCCCGAACTGTTTTGGCTGCTAAACCCCTCAAACTTCCCACCAATCGCTGCCTCTTCTCCTCCTGCGAGCCTGGCCACTCCTCTAACATCAAGGATGTATGCTCGATCCAGGTCTCATAGTCCACCTCCCCGTCCGGAGTAGGCTTGGCTCCGGAGAACACCCCCAGCTTCAGCCATGGCCTCTCGGCCACCCCCACCAGGGAGTTAAGTGCAGCTGCCAGCTCGGAGGCTTCCACCCTACCTGGGGAGCGGGGCCTAGTCACGACCCCCTCCTCCCTCCTCCCTTTGCTAGTGCCTGCCACCTCTCCGGGGTTTTCCTCTAGCTCTAGCTCCTCCTCCAATGTCTCCTCATCCTCATCCTCGGAGAGAGTGTGGAGCCCCCACAGCCCCTCCTCCCCCGGTACACTGACCGTCGCCGGCAGTTCCAACGTCCTGACATCAGCACTCGTACTAACCAACACCCAGCTAGACTCCACCTCTTTACCACACCGTCTAGCTACCAATTCTACCTGCTCCATACCGTTCACCAAACTTAACCCCCGCACTACTGCGTCTCCCGAAACTCGAAAATCCACTCTGCTCACTACGCATGCGTACTGTACCGGTACACCTTCAAATTTGCACCAGCGAACAATCTTATCCCTGTCCATCTCCGCTCTGCTGCCTGCGCGATTCCACAGCCCCCTGACAATCCAATCCGGGACGAGCACCCCACAAATGTAACACTTACCCAAAAGGCTGGTATATGTCTAGGGGAAAAGGAGATCCAGCCACACACCAACCCACCTCCCGTACACGCAGGTGCTGTGAGAATCGAGTTTATGCCTCGAGCCGCTTACCGTATCAACTTCACACCAAATACCGTTATGAAACCCACTTTATAGAATTTACTAACATTAACTAAAGAAGTATTAGGCAATACAATATATATATACAAGGAAAGGAAAAAACAAAAGGCACCAACTGATCAAAGTTCAGTCAGTGTAGTGCACATCATAGGAGCTCAATCAACGAATCATCCGACAGCCACGTCGTCACCCCTGGGACCACCCGGTGGTCTTACGAGCCGTCTAGCGCCCGTCCACCTTCCTCGTCCGTCTCTCCTCCCGACTCTCCTCACACCCCAAGCCCACGCAACCCCTCCCCCAAGTTCCCAGCCTCACAAAACACAATAACATTCCCCATTGATTAACAAATGAATACAATTACCATATCAGCCATTCTAAAGCGAAACAACGGCGAGAGAAACATTTAACAGACAAAGAAGCATTCCTACTCGTAACAAACCAAAGAAGCCCTTTTTAGTAACATACACAGGACATTGTACACATACATCACAAAGAGCAGAGAACCCTGTGGTTCAAAAAAATTTTGTAAATTTTGCAGATATTTTCTTTTCCAAGAGTAAACAGGTTGGTCCATCATCATTTCCATGATTAGACATCCCCTTGAATTTGATCTTGCAATTGCGTCCTCCAAGAAGCGGAGCCCATCTCTGCATTCTTGCTGCTGCTGTTCGTGAAACACCCTTCTGTGGATTGAGCATGGACCCTAGTGGTTGATGATCAGTAATGAGGGTAAACTCTCTCCCTTACAAGTACTGGTTGAAATGTTTGACAGCCCAAACCAGACTCAAGATCTCTCTGTCAATCTTTTCATAACTTTTTTTCTGTAGTAGTAGGGGAATGTGATGGGGTGTTCACTTCTGGCATAAGCCATATTTTTTGTCATTTGTTAGTCTTCACATTGTAAATCTCAAGTCCTGTGTCACTCACATCATTATCAGAATTTTCATCAACAGCATGCAAATTGGTGTTCTTCTTGAAACTGAAACTTGACCCTTTAAAAAAAAATCTTTTTCTCTTCCCTGCGCAGTCTATTTATTTTGGGTGCTCAGCAGGCTAGTTTCACCTTTAAACCTGCATTGGTCTGGTGTATGTGAGCCCCTGCCACAATGGTAACACAGTTTGTTCAGCCAGGCAGGTTTCTGTTTAGATATTGCAATTTTATTCAAACTGACTTTCATTCCTGACTGCACTCAGTTGCGTCTCTGCTATTTCCATTGATACAGCTATTTCAACTGCTCTTTTAAATGTGAGTTGTACTTTAGTTGGGAGCCGCTTTGAATGCTTTCTTGTAATATTCCAAAGCTAAGCAATCTCGCAGTGCATCATTAAATCCATTACTGAACTGGCAAAGCTTAGACAAATTCTTCAGTTCAGCCTTTTGACTCCACTTATGAAACCAAAAGCATTCTGCAATCAACAATGTGTTCAGTTGTAAATATTCCTGCATTACATTTATGATATCAGCAAAGCTTATTTCGCTGGCTTGGTTGGACTTTGAAGCAAACTGCATGTTCTTCCATCAATTGCGCTCCACAAGACTGGCACTCGTTTCTGATCAGCGATTCTATTTGCTTTGAAATACTGCTCCATTCACTCAGTATACAAGATCCAGTTATCTGTGGTGCAATTGAATGCATCTGTCTTTCCAATATAGCTAGTATTTCTGCTTTTAAGAAAATCATTGTTATCACCCGTTACTCACTGTTTATAAACCCACAAATTTCACTTGTTTTCAGTCTTTTTTTAGACTTGACTGTCTTTATGTCCTCCTTTTGAAAAAAATGTGCTGCTCTTCAGCAGGTAAGTGTTGTCATCTCAGGTTTATTTCAAAACTTCCTCATCACCACCTTTATGCTTTGTACTCCAAACATAAAATGAAGTGAAAGAAAAGCATGGGAGCTGGGAATAACTCCTGTACGTTTAGCTTTACTTTAGCGAGGCGTGCACATAAGACATGGTGGTGTGATGACATATGCTATTTATGTACTTTTACAAATATTCCATGATGAATTGTGTAAGCAAACAAAGAATGCCTTCTGGAAGTATATATTTACAATATTACTCAAGTAATATCTGAGGGGCAACTTTCTCACTCAGAGGATGCTGAGTATATGAAACGAGTTTCCAGAGGAAGTGGTTGAGGCAGGTACAATAGTATCATTGAAGAAGAACTTGGACAGGTACATGGAGAGGTGGAAATTCGGGAGATATGGCAAAACACAGGAAATAGTGATTAGTTGGCTGAGCACCATGGTCTGGATGGGCCAAAGAGCCTGTATCCATTCTGTGTTGATCTGAGAATCTATGCTAAGTGCATCCTTTTGATTCTGAATATTGTGGTTTGTTGGACTCCAGATCCTCCATGTTCAGCTGGAAGGTTCTATTGTTAAAGCAGTTCTTAGAGCAATGACCCTGAAATCTGAAACCCTGCCCCCTACACCAGTTCCTCAGCCACGTGTTCATCCTATTCTTACCCTCACTGGCATGTGGCACAGGTAGCAATCCTGAGATTACCACCCTTGAGGTGCTGCTTTTTAGCTTCCTACCAAGCTCTCTATACTCACTCTTCAGGACCTCCTCACTCTTTCTTCCTACGTCATTGGTACCGATGTTTACCCTGACATCTGGCTGCTCACCCTCCCATTTCAGAATGCTGTGCACGCGATCAGAGACATCCCTGACCCCGGGACCTGGGAGGCAGCAAACCATCCGGGAGTCTCTGTCGCGACCACAGAACCTCCTGTCTGTACCTCTAACTATCGAGTCTCCTATCATTACCACTCTCCTCTTCTTTCCCCCTCCCTTCTGCACTGCAGAACCAGACTCAGTGCCAGAGATCCGGCTGCCGCAACTTGTCCCAGGTAAGCCATCCCCCCAACAGTATCCAAATCGGTATACTTGTTGTTGAGGGGAATGGCCACAGGGGAACCCTGCTCTGCCTGACCTTTCCCCTTCCCTCGCCTGACCATAACTCAATTACCTGTGCCCTGCTCCTTTGGTGTAACTACCTCCCTGAAACTACTATCTATAAACTCCTCATTCTCCCGAATGATCCGGAGGTCATCCAGCTCCTGCTCCAGTTCCCTAACGCGGTTTGTTAGGAGCTGCAGCTGGATGCATTTCTTGCAGGTATCGTTGTCAGGGACACCAGAGGTCTCCCTGGCTTCCCACATCCTGCAAGAGGAGCATTCCAACATCCTGCCTGGCATTCTCTCTACTCTAAACGAACAAAACAAAACTTACCGGAACCTACCCTCGCCTCTGCCTGTTCACGCCGAAGCCTGTTGAGTCAAAGCCGTCCCACTCTGACTCAGTCCACTCCGATGATGGCCGCTGTATGTGGCTGTCTTTTTCTTAAACCTTTGGTGAGCTACGTCACGCGCCTGCGCAGTCTAGCCTTTACTCCCCGATCAGTTAAAAAGAATGGCTTCTCTCTGAGATGTCTTTAGTCCTTCACTCTCCGCCTCTTGCTTTGATTTTGTCAAGGAACAGAAGACAGATGGCTGAAGTCATTTATTTAAGTGTAAATGAATCGTCTACCCAAAACTCACTCTAACAGTCGTGAGAATGCCGATTTCACCAGACTGCAGCTTGCAAGTATTTAGTGCGGGCGGGACCCTCGAAAATGCGGGGTCAGTAGCATATGCTACTTTTGCTACTACGTTAATCCGGCCCTGGCTCTGCCCTGGATAATCTGATTTTGCGCTGTAAAGAAAACAGACAGAATAAGCAGGAGAGGTGAGACCGGGCATGAATCAAAGCTGTTTTATTCCACAGACAGTCAGTGTACATACAGAATAGTTGTAAAGTAAATTCCATTACATCATTACACAAATTACACAGTTCACACAATTCTATTCACATCTCCAACCAAAAGTAGTAATATAAACTACACAGTCTTTGCTTTCTTGATCAAAAGTAATTGCTTTTGGCATAAATACACTTGCAGGAAACATCTTTCAGTGAGATATAGTATGTCCCCCTGTAGTTTTAGAATGGGATAATGGATGGGAGATGTTTAACTATTTAGCCATTTAGAATGTGGATCAATTCCTGGGTCCAGATGGAATATATCCTTGGCTGTTAAAACAGCAAGCCAGAAAATGTATTTATTTTCAATTTTTATTTAGAGTTACAGCACAATAACAGGCCCTTCTGGTCTAATATGTCTTCAAGACTCAAAAGAGGTGTACAAGATGATAAGAGGCAAAAATTGAGTGGACAGTGAGAGACTTTTTACCAGGGCAGAAGTGACTAATGCAAGTGGGCATAATATTAAGGTGACTGGGGGACAGTATAGGTGGGGGGGGGGTGCCAGAGGTAAGTTTTATACACAGGGAGTACAACACTACTAATCTTCGCAGCATCTACAAAAGGCTTACTGACCCACCCATCTACATGATCATCCAATTCATTTACATACATCACAAAGAGCAGAGATCCCTGTGGTTCAAAAAAAATTTGTAAATTTTGCAGATATTTTCTTTTCCAAGAGTAAACAGGATAGTCCATCATCATTTCCATGATTAGACATCCCCTTGAATTTGATCTTGCAATTGCGTCCTCCAAGAAGCGGAGCCCATCTCTGCATTCTTGCTGCTGCTGTTCGTGAAACACCCTTCTGTGGATTGAGCATGGACCCTAGTGGTTGATGATCAGTAATGAGGGTAAACTCTCTCCCTTACAAGTACTGGTTGAAATGTTTGACAGCCCAAACCAGACTCAAGATCTCTCTGTCAATCTTTTCATAACTTTTTTTCTGCAGTAGTAAGGGAATGTGATGGGGTGTTCACTTCTGGCATAAGCCATATTTTTTGTCATTTGTTAGTCTTCACATTGTAAATCTCAAGTCCTGTGTCACTCACATCAGTGAAACAGTGAGAGACTTTTTACCAGGGCAGAAGTGACTAATGCAAGTGGACATAATATTAAGGTGACTGGGGGACAGTATAGGTGGGGGGATGCCAAAGGTAAGTTTTATACACAGGGAGTGGTGGTAGAGGCAGATACATCAGGGGCATTTAAAAGTCTTTTACGTAGCACATGGATGATAGAAAAATGGAGGACTATATAGAAGGGAAGGCTTACATTAATCTTGTAATCAGTTAAAAGTTCAGCTGAAGGGCCTGTTCTGTGCTATGCTAATCTATGTTCTATAATCTCCAGAAAGTTGCATGTTCAACCAGCTTGTAAACCTGGCTGAGGTGCTGAACACACATTTTAAGATGTCCCCAAAATTTACTTTTGTAATTGGTCATGTTACAACCAGTAGCATGGTACACGGGGTGCATCAATCAGCTGTGAACATAACACAGTTGCTGAAGGCATCAGGACTTACGGGGAGAGAGGGAGGCAGTGTGGCATTGGCGTAAGGGCTAACGGCGATTGCATTGAAGGTTTGCCAGCGTTCACTCCAGCTGAGAGGAATGATGACGGAGGCTACAGACGGACTGAACGTAGAACATAGAAAAGTCCACAGTGTTGTGCTGAATCAGTTTAAATTAATAATCAATTGGTCAACTAGTCTAACTGAACTAAACTAGTCTCTTCTGCCTTAATATCCATATCTTTCCATTTTCTTCACATTCACGTGCCTTTCTAAATGTCTCTTAGAAGTCCCTAATGTACCTGCCTCTATCACCACCCCAGACAGTGCATTGCAGGCTCCCACTACTCTCTTTGTAAAAAACCTGCTCCTCACATCTGCTTTGGAAATTAATTCCCTCTGGTAGCAAACATTTCAACCCTGGGAAAAAGAAATTATCTGTCCACGCCATCTATGCTTTTCATAATCATATAAACCTCTATCAGATCTCCCCCCACCCTCCGCTGCTCCAAAGAAAACAACCCAAGTTTGTCCGGTCTCTTGTTATATCAAATGCCCCCTAATCTAGGCAGCGTCCTGGCAAACCTATTCAACATCCTCTCCAAAGCTCCACATCCTTCCAATAATGTACGCAATACTCCTGATGCAGCCAAACTAGAGTGTTATAAAGCTGCAATATAACTTCCTGATTTCTGAACTCAATGTCCTTAATTCTGTGTTGCTCTGAGAATCTATGCTAAGTGCATCCTTTGATTCTGATTATTGTGGTTTGTTGGACTCCAGATCCTCCATGTTCAGCTGGAAGGTTCTATTGTTAAAGCAGTTCTTAGCGCGATCAACACACACTCAGCAGGCCAGGCAGCATCTATGTAAATGAATAAACAGTCGATATTTTGGGCTTCATCAGGATGGGAAAGGAAGGGGGAAGATGGTGTGGGGAGGGGAAGG
This sequence comes from Hemitrygon akajei, assembly GCF_048418815.1. NCBI lineage: Eukaryota > Metazoa > Chordata > Chondrichthyes > Myliobatiformes > Dasyatidae > Hemitrygon > Hemitrygon akajei. Next base: position 118,369,481 of record NC_133128.1, read on the forward strand.
AGTACAAGATGGCGGGTGAGGCCAGGTGGGTGGGGGAGGGGTGGAGAATGAAGTAAGAAGCTGGAAAGTGACAGGTAGAAAAGGTTAAAGGCTGCTGAAGAAGAAGAAGAAGAAGAAGAAATCTGATTGGAGAGTACTGTAGAACGTGGGGGAAAAGGAAGGGGGTGGGGCACATGGGGAGGGTGAGAAGCAGATGAGAAGAGGTAAGAAGGGGGCCAGAATGGGGAATGTAAAAGGAGAGAAGGGGAGGGGGATCAATTGCTGGAAGTTGGAGAAATCCATATTCATGCAATCAGGGTGGTGGATGCCCAGGTGGAGGAGAGTGGCCTCATTGTGGCAGCACAATTGGCCATTGACTGACGTCAGAATGGGACTGGGGATTGGAAGTAAAATAGTTGGCCACTGGGAAATCCTGGTTTCCTTCATTGACGTATGTTTCCAAGGCACGGATCGTGTCTAAATGACGGTTGAAGTTGTTCCAGAGATTGATGGCCGGACAGATCTCTGAAAATGAGATTCCTCAGTGTGCTTTATGAGTCCTTTATCAGCCAGGAGTCTGAGCAGGTTCGCCCGGAATTTCACCCCGATGAAGGCGTATAATATTGGGTTCACGCAGCTGTGCAGAAACCCCAAACACTGGGTAGCAAACAGAGCTCGGTCAATGTGGTCGCGCCCAGCACAAGAGGCCATGGTGACCCTCATCCTCACCAGAGTGTCGATAAACACAGTGATATTGTGCGGCAGCCAACAGATGAGGAAAGCGAGCACCACAGCGATAATGACCTTCAAGGCTTTCTCTTTCTGGAATCCCTTCGTTTGACACAGTCTCTGGATGGTGACGCTGTAGCAGAAGACTATGACACCCAGTGGGATGAGAAACCCAATGACATGGCGACAGATTTTGGTGGCTAGTTTCCATTTCTCATCATATTCACCATCGTGATCCTCATTACAGATGTATTTGTTGGAGCTGACCCTTACTTGGACCTTGTAGAGGATGGGTAAAGACAGGACAACAGCCAGCACCCACACAGCAGCACAGACCAGTTTGATCAGGAATGGCCGCTTCTGCCTGTGGGACCGGGCAGAGTGGACGATGGCGAGGTAACGGTCAACACTGATGCAGGCTAGCAACAAGATGCCACTGTAAAAGTTCACTTCCTGGAGAATGCTGACAACCTTACACATGGCATCTCCAAACACCCACCCAGACGTGGCATCCACTGCCCAGAAGGGCAGAGAGACGGCAAAGAGCAGGTCAGCCATGGCCAGATGGAGCAAGTAGATATCTGTGGACAAGGTTGCACGTCGGCTGCAAAGAATAACAATTATCACCACCAGGTTCCCCGTCACAGCGAGGAAACACGCCAGGCTGTAGACAACAGCAACTAGAGTGTTCGTGGCTGGATATATCTCAAATATACAAGGAGTTGTGTCAGGATCAACTACAAATGGAGTTCCAGAAGTTTCATTTGCTCTATAATGAGAAGGAATTTTGAGCTTTAAAGAAGCCATTTTCTGGAAAAAAAAAGATCAATTAAAGATAAGGCATTTTCCATTAATGCAAACATTCTTAGAATACGCACTAAATCTGCAAGCATCATTCTCACCCCCAAATGCCCAGACTGGCCAAGGTTTCGGCAACACTGCATTCCCCACAGTCCAGGAAACTCCAAGGAACATATCAGCAATGTAATTTTGAGCTCCCCTAATGATCTAAGATACATCCTGAGTCACTGATTACACAAACATTACAGAGCAGGGGTAGGAATAATCATGGTGGGGACTTAAACCCCCTCAATTACATGGCAAGAAAAGCAAAGGAAGTCACCACTTCTGTAGTTGTACCATGGAGAGCATTCTGACAGGCTGCACCACTGTCTGGTATGGAGGGGTTACTGCACAGGACCGAAAGAAGCTGCAGAGGGTTGTAAATCTAGTCAGCTCCATCTTGGGTACTAGCCTACAAAGTACCCAGGACATTTTTAGGGAGCAGTGTCTCAGAAAGGCAGCGTCCATTATTAAGGACCTCCAGCGCCCAGGGCATGCCCTTTTCTCACTGTTACCATCAGGTAGGAGGTACAGAAGCCTGAAGGCACACACTCAGCGATTCAGGAACAGCTTCTTCCCCTCTGCCATCTGATTCCTAAATGGACATTGAAGCTTTGGACACTACCTCACTTTTTTTTAATATACAGTGTTTCTGTCTTTGCACATTTTTAATAATCTATTCAATATATATTATTGATTTACTTGTTTATTTATTATTATGTTTTATTTAATTTATTATTATTATTTTCTCTCTCTGCTAGATTGTGTATGGCATTGGACTGCTGCTGCTAAGTTAACAAATTTCTCTCTAGCAAGGCCTCTCTAACACTGCATTCCCCACGATAAAGGGAGCACTGAGAGGAAGGGGGAAACATTATTGTTAAGCTCCCCTATTGATCTGAGATCCATCGTCAAGTTAAGTCAAGTCAAGTCACTTTTTATTGTCATTTCGACCATTACTGCTGGTACAGGACACAGTAAAAATGAGACAACATTTTCAGGACTGTGGACCGACATGAAACAATACAAAAACTAGACTGAACTACGTAAAAACAAAACAGAAAAAAACTACACTGGACTACAGACCTACCCAGGACTGCATAAAGTGCACAAAACAGTGCAGGCATTACAATAAATAATAAACAAGACATTAGGCACAGTAGAGGGCAGTAAGTTGGTGTCAGTCCAGGCTCTGGGTATTGAGGAGTCTGATGGCTTGGGGGAAGAAACTGTTACATAGTCTGGTTGTGAGAGCCCGAATGCTTCGGTGCCTTTTCCCAGATGGCAGGAGGGAGAAGAGTTTGTATGAGGGGTGCATGGGGTCCTTCATAATGCTGTTTGCTTTGCGGATGCAGCGTGTAGTATAAATGTCTGTAATGGTGGGAAGAGAGACCCCGATGATCTCAATTGACCTCCTCAGCCGCTGATTACACAAACCTTTCATTACAGTGCACTGGTAGGGACAATAATGGTGGGGACTTTAACTCAGTGACACAAGAAAAGCAAAGAAAGGCGCAGACAACGGAAACCTGAAATAAAGGCAGGATCTACTCAGCAGGTCAAGCAGTGTCTGTGTGGAGAACGTTCTGACAGAGCTGTCTCACACTCTTTACCTCTAGCATCAGTGGGGAAGGCAGTGAGTCAGTGGTGTCCCCTTGTGTGTTGAAACCTCTTCCCTCTCTTGTCTGGACTTGGGTGCCAGAGAGTATTATTTTCAGATGATGTTGGATAATCTTGGAATTGAAAACTTTCAGAATCAGTATCAGGTTTATTGCCACTGACATATATTGTGGAAGGTGTTGTTTTGTGGCAGTAGTACAGTGTAACACATGAAAATAATGATACATTATGATAAACTCAGTAAAACTAAGATGTAGGCAGGAGCATGTGTACTGCCCCCCCCCCACCCCCCCCCGCACCTTCCTGAAGTCAATGGTAATCTTTGTTTTTTTGCTGACATTGAGAAATTTTGTCATGTCACAATGTTACTGAGTTCTTTATCACCTTCCTGTACTCTGACTCATTGTTGTGTGAGATATCATCGATGTTTTGGTTCAGAACTCTGAATCCGGACTAATGCCATGTCCTGATGCGGGCACTAACTCGAAACCTTGACAAGCTGCTCAACTGCTGAGTTCCTTCAGTATCTTGTATGTTACTCTGGATTTCTAGCACTTGCAGAATCTCTCGTGCTAAGATTTTAAAGATAAAGTGAATTTGCCACATGTCCATTGAAACATACAGTGAATACAGGACTGGATACAGCAAAAGCTATTGACTGGAAAATATTCCACCAATAATCCTTGTTCTCCAAAACCTGGTGTTCCCTTAGCCTGAATCAGAATCTGGTTTATTATCACTGTTTTATATAATATAAAATTTGATAGATTAGCTTTATTTGTCACATGTAAAATGGCTATAAAAAGCATTCACCCTCCTCCCCTGGAAATTTTCATAGAACATAGAATATAGAACAACACACTAAAGTACAGGCCATTCGGCCCACAATGTTGTGCAGACCCTTAAATCCTGCCTCCCATAAATATAACCTTCCACCTTAAATTCCTCCATATACCTGTCTAGTAGTCTCTTAAATTTCACTAGTGTATCTGCCTCCACCACTGACTCAGGCAGTGCATTTCACGCACCAACCACTCTCTGAATAAAAAATCCTTCCTCTAATATCCCCCTTGAACTTTCCTCCCCTTACCTTAAAGCCATGTCCTTTTGTATTGAGTAGTGGTGCCCTGGGGAAGAGGCACTGGCTGTCCGATCTATCTATTCCTCTTAATATCTTGTATACCTCTATCATGTCTCCTCTCATCCTCCTTCTCTCCAGAGAGTAAAGCCCTAGCTCCCTTAATCTCTGATCATAATCCATACTCTCTATACCAGGCAGCATCCTGGTAAATCTCCTCTGTACCCTTTCTAATGCTTCCACATCCTTCCTATAGTGAGGCAACCAGAAATGGACACAGTACTCCAAGTGTGACCTAACCAAAGTTTTATAGAGCTGCATCATTACCCTGCAACTCTTAAACTCTATCCTTTGACTTATGAAAGCTAACACTCCATAAGCTTTCTTAACTACCCTATCTACCTGTGAGGCAACTTTCAGGGATCTGTGGACATGTACCCCCCAGATCACTCTGCTCCTCCACACTACCAAGTATCCTGCCATTTACTTTGTACACTGCCTTGGAGTTTGTCCTTCCAAAGTGTACCACCTCACACTTCTCTGGGTTGAACTCCATCTGCCACTTCTCAGCCCACTTCTGCATCCTATCAATGTCTCTCTGCAATCTTCGACAATCTTCAACACTATCCACAACACCACCAACCTTTGTGTCGTCTGCAAACTTGCCAACCCACCCTTCTGCCCCCACATCCAGGTCATTAATAAAAATCACAAAAAGTAGAGGTCCCAGAACCAATCCCTGTGGGACACCACTAGTCGCAACCCTCCAATCCGAATGCACTCCCTCCACCACGACCCTCTGCTTTCTGCAGGCAAGCTAATTCTGAATCCAACTGGCTAAACTTCCCTGGATCCCATGCCTTCTGACTTTCTGAATAAGCCTACCATGTGGAACCTTGTCAAATGCCTTACTAAAATCCATGTAGATCACATCCACTGCACTACCCTCATCTATATGCCTGGTCACCTCCTCAAAGAACTCTATCAAGCTTGTTAGACATGATCTGCCATTCACAAAGCCATGCTGACTGTCACTGATCAGACCATGATTCTCGAAATGCCCATTGATTCTATCTCTAAGAATCTTTTCCAACAGCTTTCCCACCACAGACGTAAGGCTCACTGGTCTATAATTACCCGGACTATCCCTACTACCTTTTTTGAACAAGGGGACAACATTCGCCTCCCTCCAATCCTACATCATAATTCCAAGTATGTATCCGAGCTCTCAGTTCATCACCTTTGTTCCTGATGCTTCTTGCATTGAAGTACACACACTTTAGCCCTTCTACCTTACTACCTTTACACCCTTTATTCTGTTTCTCTTTCCTCAAAGCCTCTTTATATGCTAGATCTGGCTTTACTCCATGCACTATACTTGCAGCTCTGGTATGATCTTTATCCTCCTCCACCTCACAATCTGCTCTAACACTCTGGTTCCCCTCCCCCTGCAAATCTAGTTTAAACCCCCTGGAGCAGCACTAGCAAACCTTCCCACAAAGATGGTAGTCCCTCTCCAGTTCAGGTGCAACCCGTCCCGTCTGAACAGGTCCCACCTTCCCTGGAACAAGGAATTGTCCAGAAACATGAAGCCCTCCCACCTGCATCAATTCCTTAACCATGTATTTAGCTGCATTATCTTCCTATTTCTAGCCTCACTAGCGCGTGGCATGGGTAGCAATCCTGAGATTGCAACCCTGGAGGTCCTGTCCTTCAACTTTGCACCTAACTCCCTAAATTTTCTTTGCAGGACCTCCTCCTTTTTCCTATCCACCTCATTGGTCCCTACATGGACCACGACATCTGGCTGCTCACCCTCTCTCTTGAGAATACTGAGAACTCGGTCTGAGATATCGCGGACCCTGGCACCAGGGAGGCAACAGACCATCTGGGATTCTCAATGTCTCCCACAGAACTTCTTATCTGTCCTCCTAACTATCGACTCCCCTATCACTACTGGTCTCCTCTTTTCTCTCCTTTCATGTTTTATTGTTTTACACCATTGAATCACAGTACATTTAATTCGGCTTTTTTGACACTGATCAACAAAAAAAAACTCTTTCATGTCAAAGTGAAAACAAATCTCTACAATGTGATTTAAATTAATTACAAAGATAAAACACAAAATAATTGATTGCGTAAGTATTCACCCCCTTTAATAAGACACACCAAATCATCACTGGTGTAGCCAATTGGTTTTAGAAGTCACATAATTAGCTAAATGGAGATCACGGTGTGCAGTCAGGGTATTTCAACTGATTGTACTAAAAATACACTTGTATCTGGAAGGTCCAACTGTTGGTGAGTCAGTATCCTGGCAAAGACTACACCATGAATATAAAAGAACACTCCAAGCAACTCTATGAAAAAGCACAAGTCGGGATACGGATACAAGAACATTTCCAAGTCACTGAATATCCCTTGGGGTACAATTAAGTCAATCAGCTTTGATGGGCTGAACAAGAATCCTACAGAAGCAAATCAAAAACCTTTATCCCCTTGCTTTACAAAACTTAATCTGCCTCTGACCTAAAAATTAAGGTTTAAGATCTTTGCTTTAAAAAAAAACTTGATTTGTTACATGAACATCAAAACTTACGGTGAAATGTGTTGTTTTGTATCAATGACCAACACATACCGAAAGCATGTTGGGGACAGCCTGCAACTGTCACCGTGATTCACGGGCCAACATAGCATGCCCACAAGTCACTAACCCTTACCCGTATGTCTTTGGAATGTGGGAGGAAACCAGAGCACCCAGAGGAAACCTTCATATTCATAGGGAGAATGAACAAACTCCTTACAGGCAGTGGCAAGAATCGAACCCAAATCAGTGATCGCTGGTGCTGTAAAGTGATTGTGCTAACCACGGCACTATTAGGAATTTGCTGAGGTGTGCTGGTCAGGGGACGAGATACAACAGATAACAACAACATTCGAAATGATAACAAATAAAGAAATGTTTTAAAATGAACAATAAAGTATTACATTAATAGAAAAGCTAAAAAAGTTACAGGTTAAAGGTTGGATGTGGAATAACATGTGCATAAATAATGGCAGGGGCTGAGGGGAGATCTGATTAGATTATGAGAGGCATTGATGGAGTAGATAGAGAGTAACTTCTCCCCATGGTTGAAATATCTAATAGCAGAGGGCAAGCATTTAAACAAAGATGGAGAAATTTCAAAGGAGATGTGAGGGGCAAGTTTTTTTCACACAGAGAGTGATGGGTGCCTGGCGTGGAGGTAGACACATGAGAGTTTGAAGAGACATTGAGATAGGCGCATGAACGTGAGGAAAAATAAAGGACATGGTCATCGTGTAGGCAGAAAGGATAAGTTAATTGTTTAATTACTCATTGAATTGGTTCAGCACAACATTGTGGGCCAAAGGGCCTGTTTCTGATGTACTGTTCTATGTTCTAAACGAATACCAGCATGTGTTTACAATGTAAACAGCATTATAAAATCATTGCATTATAGATGTTCACAGAAACTCTCACAAATCTCTACAGAATGCTGAAGAGGTCTGTCAATAAGTGGGATGATTAAAATCTGCTTACCTTACGACAGGAGTTTGATGTTTCCGACTTGCCGGTGTGAGGGTTAACTTATTCCTTTGCTCATCTAACCGGTAAGACACACACCGAGCCTTTGATGAGGTTTGTTTACAGGAATGTGTCAGTCGAACAATAACGACCGTCTGTAAACTGGTGAGGTATTGTAAGAAATGTTGAAAAGTGTCTACCTATGGGAAGAAACCAGGCAAATTTCACAGACTGGGAACTGCAAGAATGTGCGTCATCTGTATGGGTGAAATCAGGTTGTGACAGAACCAACCCAATTTGCAACATTATCTCTCCTTCCTGTTGTGTTCCTGTTGAATTGGGGTCATTGGTCAAAGCTGTTCAAATGCAAGTTGTTTTTTTATCAGAGACTCACATGCCCAGGGTGGAGCTGCATTACCATTCAAGAAAACAAACTTAAAATTGTTTATTTTATACATAAATTACATGTGTACAAAATAACCAACAAAGTAAATGACAAGTCTGGATAAGGTTCTTGATTAGTAAGGCCATCAAATGTTATGGGAAGAAGACGGGAGAATGGGCTGAGAGGGATAGTAAATCAGTCTTGATGATGGAATGGTGGAGGAGAATCGATGGGCCAAATGTCCTAGTTCTACTCCTATGTTGTATAATCTTCTCTGCTTATGATCCATCAAGACCTGTGTGGATGAGCATGTGTCTTCACATACATACCGGACATACCCAAACCAAAAGCCATGGATGAACCAGGAGATTCATAGTCTGCCAAAAGCTAGACCTGTGTCATTCGAGATTGGTTATCCAGAACTACACAAGAAGTCCAGGCAAGACCTACAGAAGGCTATTTTCAAAAAGCATTTCTGATTGCGGTTAGGGACAGAATTGGATGCACGTTAGCTCTGGCAGGGTTTGCGGTGTATTACTTCCGAAAGAGTAAAAGCTAACACCGTGAATGGCTGCGATGCTTCATTCCCAGGTGAGTTCAATGCTCTTTACACACACTTTGAAAGGGAGAATTAAACTACACCTGCCCGATTCCCTGTAGCATCTGGTGACCTGTGATCTCCGTCTTGGAGGCTGACGTCAGATCTTTCAAAAGGGTGATCCCTTGCAAAGCATCAGACCCTGATGGTGTAACTGTGGGGCTCTGAAAACCTGAGTCAACCAACTGACATGAGTGTTCAAGGACATCTTCAAACCATCACGTTTATATATTGGTGAGACCCGACGCAGACTGGGAGACCATTTTGCTGAACACCTACGCTCGGTCCACCAGAGGAAGCAGGATCTCCCAGTGGCCACACATTTTAATTCCACGTCCCATTCCCATTCTGATATGTCTATCCATGGCCTCCCCTACTGTCAAGATGAATCCAAACTCAGGTTGAAGGAACAACACCTTATATACCGGCTGGGTAGCCTCCAACCTGATGGCATGAACATTGACTTCTCTAACTTCTGTTAATGCTCCTCCTCCCCTTCTTACCCCATCCCTGACATATTTAGTTGTTTGCCTGTTCTCCATCTCCCTCTGGTGCTCCCCCCCTTTCTTTCTCCTGAGGCCTCCCGTCCCATGATGCTTTCCCTTCTCCAGCTCTGTATCACTTTCACCAATCACCTTTCCAGCTCTTAGCTTCATCCCACCCCCTCCGGTCTTCTCCTATCATTTCGCATTTCCCCCTCTCCCCACTACTTTCAAATCTCTTACTATCTTTCCTTTCCGTTAGTCCTGACGAAGGGTCTCGGCCCGAAACGTCGACAGCGCTTCTCCCTATAGATGCTGCCTGGCCTGTTGTGTTCCACCAGCATTTTGTGTGTGTTGTTTGAATTTCCAGCATCTGCAGATTCCCTCGTGTTTGCTCTACAAATCATCACTGTTGTAGTCGGAGGCTCCCACCTGCTTCAAATGGGTGGCAATGTTTCCGTACCCAAGAAGACCACTGTGAGCTGCAATGGCTATCACCCTGTGGCACTCATCGACTGTGATGACGTACTTTGAGAGGTTGGCCATGACAAGAATCAACTCCTGCCTATGCAAGAAGCTGGACCCACTGCAATTTGTCTATCGCCACAATAGGTCTACAGTGGATACAATCTCACTGGCTCTCCACTTGGCCTTGTGTCACCCGGACAATAGTAATACTTACGTCAGGCTGCAATTTATAGACTACAGCTCAGTGTTCAACACAATCATACCCTCAGTTCTAATCAATAGGCTCCAGTACCTGGGCCTCTGAACGTCCCATTGCAACTGGGTCTTTGATTTCCTCACCAGAAGACTACAGTCCATGTGAATTGGATGTAACATCTCCACCTCACTGATAATCAATACTGGTACATTAGGATATGTGCTCAGCCTACAGCACCACTCTCTTGACACCCATGATCGTGTGGTTAGGCACAGCTTAAACGCCTTCTATAAATTTTCCAATGACACAGCTGTTGAGTGGTGTCACAGCAATAAACTTGCACTCAATGTCAGTAAGACCAAGGAATTGACTGTGACTTCAGGAAGGGGAAGTCGAGGGAACACATACCAGCCCTCATCGAGGGATCAGAAGTGGAAAGGGTGCGTAGTTTCTCGTTTCAGGGTGTCAACGTCTCTGAGGATCTATCCTGGGCCCAACATATTGATGCAATTACAGAGAAGCCTTGACAATGGCGATATTTCGTTAGGAGTTTGAGGAGAATTGATATGTCACCAACGACACTCACAAATTTCGACAGATGTTCTGTGGAGAGCATTCTGACTGGTTGCATCATTGTATAGGGAGTGGGGTACTGCACAGAATCTGAAAGAGCTACAGGGGGTTGTAAACTCAGCCAGCTCCATCATGACCACTAGCCCCACAGACATTAAAGACAGCTACAAAAGGCGGCATCCATCATTCAGGACCTCTTTCACCCAGGACATGCCCCTTCTCATTGTTACCATCCTGGAGGAGGTGCGGGAGCCTGAAGACTCACACTCAACATTTCAGTAACAGCTTCTTCCCAGTACCATCAGATTTCTGATTGAACACTGAACCCATGTCCACTGCTCCACTAATTTTGCTCCCTTTTTGCACTGCTTATTTAATTTTTCATTTTTATATATATTTCTTATTGTCATTTACACTTTTTATTATTATGTATTGCAAAGTATTGTTACTGCAAAATGACAAATTTCGTGACATGTGCCAGTGATATTATCTGATTCTGAATCCAATAGGAACCTACTCCCTGCAGTGCAGGAGAATGACAGAACATTCGATAGAGGTATACAGAACTATGAGGGGTATAGATAGGAAATGCAAACAGACTTTTTCCGTTGAGGTTGGGTGAGACTGGAACCAGAGGTCATAGGGTTAGGGTGAAAGGTGTAATGTTTAAGGGGAACATGAGGGGGCACTTCTTCACTCAGAGTGTGATGAGAGTGTGGATCGAGCTGCCAGTGGATGTGGGTTCAATTTCAGCATTGAAGAAAAGTTTGTATTAGTACATGGATGGGAGGGGTGTGGAGGGCTACAGTCCAGAAGCAGGTTGATGGGTCTTGGCATAATAACTTTGTCACAGACTAGATAGGCCAAAGAGCCCATTTCCATGATATAACGCTCTCATACGAAGGCACGTCTAACCATTTGTGTATTCTAGTCTTCCACCTCCTCTCTGTAGGCTGTCTCGTTATTGTTGGTGAAAAGCCCCACCACTCTCATGCCATCACCGAACTTGTTTATGCGTGCTTGGCCGTGCAGCCGTGTGTGAGCAGAGAGTACAGCAGTGGGCTCAGCACATAGAACTGGGAGGCACCCATGTTGAGGATGATGGGGAGAAAGGAGATGTTGTATGTCCTGACTTTCTGAAGTCTGTTCATTAGGAAGTCTAGCACCCAGTTGCACTGTGGTGTACTTAGACTGAGGAGCAGGAGCTTGTTCAGCAAGGACTGTGGGACAATAGTGCTGAATGTGGACCTGAAATCCAGAAACTGCATTCTGACATGTGTCCTTGTCCTTGTGTTTGGGACAGGTGGTATGCCAGCTGTTGTAGAGTGGTTCTGTCAGTAAGCATGTCCAACGCGGCAGGAATAGACATCGTGGTAAGTGCCAGTCGAAGCCCTTCGTGAGGATTGGTGTCAGTGTCACTGGGCGGTAGTCATTTAATTTGGGATAATTGAGATAGTGGTGAAGTTTTGTGCAAGTACGTTTGGGGTGTTACAGAGCAAGGAAATAGCATATGTTTTTATGGTCCTTCAGCCCAACTTGTCCAAGGTGATCAAGGTGATCATGTGCCTGCATTTGACCTGTATCTCTCTAAATCTCCTCACAAACAGGTTTATTGTCGCTGACCTTGTGAAATTTATTGTTTTGTGGCAGAAGCACAGTGCAATACATAAAATATACTAGAAATTACAATGCAAAATAACGACTATATTTATGTGTAACCCTCTCATCATAGGCTAACAAAGCATAAATGTTTGAGTGTTTTTTCTCAGGGAAAAAATAAGACTATTACTTGTATGAATACTGACACACCCATCAAAATTTACTTTTTGCCAGGAAGTTACAACTAAGTATAAACCTGGAGGTCATTGTCACATAATCAATCCAGTTTGCTTCACTTCATTTTCTCACGGTACTGAAACGGTTCTGAACCAGTCCAATAAAAAAAATGTACCCATGCAACCCATCAAACTCCCTCCAATGTCGTGTGCAGGCTAGGCATTATGAAACCATAGTCTGCCTGAAGATTCTCTGGCATTGATGTCTGTCCTTCCAAACGGGGTTCTGTGAGCATTTCACCATTTCCACTGTTCATTGTCCGGTTTCATTCTCCCTCTTTCTCCTTCTTCCCCGAAACTCCTTTGATCCAGTGCTCTGTGTAGAAAAAATGGCTCCCCATTCCTTTTCCCCTGCACTCTCTCTAGAATGTTCCCAAGACAAATGACCAAGCCTAACTTATTAATCAACTAAATTTTAAACAGCAAAAAATGAAATACCTGATTGTGTAATGTAATTAAAGAAACACTCACTGCGTTTTGAGAAAATCTACAGAAAATAAAATACCCGAAAGCATAACTTTATTAATGAAATAAAGCATGGTCTGTAACCGGGGATTTTACACACACACTCACAAATGCATACGCACATGCGCACACGTGTGCACACACGCACACTCACAAATACACACACATGCGCACACGCGTGCACACACGCACACTCACAAATGCACACACACATGCGCACACGCACACTTACAAATGCACACCCACATGCGCACACGTGTACACACACACACACATAAAATAAGCAGTGTAAAAAGAGCTTAAAGCAAGTGAGGTAGTGTACATGGGTTCATGGTCAAAAATCTGGTGATGGAGGGAAAAAGCTGTTCCTAACATGTTGAGCGTGTACCTTCAGGTTCCTTGATGGTAGCAGTTCAAAGATGGCCTGTCCTGGGAGCAGGGTCCTTAATGATGGATACCAAATCTTCTCAAGCTCCTAATATTGTACAGCCACTGGCATGTCTTCTTTGTAATTGCATTTGCCCGTGTTTAGCCTGTATCTCTAAACCTATCCGATCTACTTAACTCTCTTAATGTCTTTGAAACATTGTAAGTGTACCTGCCTCAACCACTTCCTCTGGCAGCTTGTTCCACATACCCAGCTGTGTGAAAAAATTTGCACCTCAGGCTCCTTTAAAGCTTATCCTCTCTCATCCTATCTCTATGCTCTCTGGTTCTGGAATCCTCTACCCTGGGGAAAAAATTGCTGCAATCTACCTTCTCCATGCCTTTCATAATTTTTTTGTATAAAGTCATTCTGATTCTCCTACATTCCAAAGAATAAAGATCAGGTTTGCGCAGCATCAAACTCTTAATGAAGTATAGCCACTGTCATACCTTCCTCGGTAATGAGGTTCCCCTCATCCTTCTTAACTTCAGTGAGCACCTCAGGGGTGTGTGCTTAGCCCACTGCTCTACTCCCTCTACACCCATGACTATGAGGCTAGGCACAACTCAGATGTCATCCATAAGTTTGCTGATGATACAACCATTGTTGGCAGAATCTCAGATGGTGACGACAGGGCATACAGGAGTGAGAGATACCAGCTAGTTGAGTGGTGTCACAGCAACAAACTTGCACTTAAAGTCAGTAAGGTGAAAGACCTGATTGTGGACTTCAGGAAGGGCAAGACGAAGGAACACAAACTAAACCTCAGAGGGATCAGGGACGGTGAGCAATTTCAAGTTCTTAGATATCAAGATGTTTGAGGATTTAACCTGGTCCCAGCATATTGATGCAGCTATAAAGAAAGCAAGACAGTGTCTATACTTCATTAGGACTTTGAGGAGATTTGGTTTGTTACCTAAAACACATCTCCTCCTTGCCCTGCACCTACTATTAACACCTCCACATACAATCTTTTCTCCCAATCTTCACCTGCCCCGCATGCACCTTCCACCAACTCCCCAGTCATCATGGACTCACCTTCACTATTGAGCAGGTGAGAAGAACTCTGGGGAAACTCAGACACGGCAAAACATTGGGACCAGACGGTGTGAACCCCAGGGTCCTGAGGGAGTTTGCTGAGCAGCTGTGTGGAGTTCTCCAGCTCATTTTCAATCTGAGTCTCAGCCTGGAAAGGGTCCTGACTGTGAGGAAAACATCATGTATGGTCTGTTACAACTGTGCCCCAACTCTGAGGGGCCAAAAGGTACAAAGTAGCCCCCTCCTTTTTGAGAATCGCAAGATCGCTATTAATTCAGGTCAGGAGACCCAGGAAATGAGAGAGAGACGTTTGGAATGTGTCCTGGCCCCTCAGCGATACAAAGCCACGGAAAATGGCCATTGTCTCTTGGAGACGGAATTGTGTATTGAGCACTGTGCTATTCATTGAAGCCCTCAGGGAATGAGCAACATGGACTGGTTGGGGGATGGCATCATCCCAACCTGATTGACACCTGAGACCCCGTGAGTAAGGATAAAAGAGGGTCTGGGGAACAACCCCTTTAGACGCACCAGGAGAAACGCTTGAAATCCCGTGACAGCGTTTAATAGCGACAGCCGGTGGAGGGCCCACGTGTGTCCTTTCCCGTTGCCAGGATTGGGGCCTTACCACGGAAGACGGCTTAGCTAAAGAAGAGAAACCACCACCAACGAAATTTCGAAGGATCGACATCATAAAAAGGAAAAGACTGGCAAGTTCTAAAAATCCGTCTCTCTTTCCAACCAAAGGCTGCAGCCTGCATGAACTAAAGTGACTTTTATATTTCCATTGGACAATACATTATCCCCTAGACAACGATAGAGCTATTTCTTATTGATTGTTATTATACCCACGCTTTTAGATTTAGTATTGATGACGTATATTATCTGTATGTTTGCATTGATATTATTTTTGTGTATTTGTACCAATAAATACTGTTAAAAATAGTACCATCAGACTTCAACGGACCTCTCTATCTTTGGGGGTAAGTGACCCAGTTACGGGGTACGTAACAGGTCCCAGTACTCAAGAAGGGCCAAGCAGCCGATCAAAAACCTTGAATGACTACCGTCCAGTGGCCCTGACCTCACACATCATGAAGACCCTAGAGAGGCTGGTCCTGGCTCACTTCCAACCCCTGGTCAGTTCAGCCCTCGATCCCCTGCAATTTGCCTACCAGCAGCCCACTGGAGTTGACGATGCTGTCATCTACCTACTGAACAGAGTCTACTCCCATTGGATAAACAGGGCAGCACTGTGAGAATCATGTTGTTTGATTTCTCAAGTGCCTTCAATACCATATAGCCCTTGTACAGCTGGGGGAAAAGCAGGTTGGAGTTTCCATAGCGGATAATGGACTATCTGACTATATCATCTGCAACTCAACATTAGTAAGATAAGGGAGATGGTGATGGACTTTAAGAAGACTAAGCCTGCACTGCTCCCTGTTACTATCGATGGCGAGGACATGGATGTGGTGAGGACCAACAAGTACCTGGGGGTGCACCTGGATGACAGAATGGAGCACCAACACAGAGGCTGTGTACAAGAAGGGCCAGAGTCACCTCTACTTCTGTTACAAGAGCATTGGAAGCGAACCCAAGTGCAGGACACCGACACGTAGGTAGCATTAACAGAAGTGTGTTTATTAATCATTGCAAGGAAGGCCGGGGAGCGAGGATTCGGCTGAGGGAAGCCAAGGGGAGAGCGAAGCTGGACCGGGATCAAACCCGGGTCACTACAGCAAGACTCTCCGCATTTAGCGGTGGGATTTAGGCAGAGCAGGGATGTGGACCAGGGGATGGGCGTGGTTGGGAAAGAACAGAGGGCAGAATGCCCTACTCCTATTAACACGGGGGGAAATTAACACAGGCAACCGGCGCGGGAACAGAACTTAGAATATAGCACACACAATTCGTATCTTGACTTGGAGTAGTGGCAAACGGCTGGCAATACTCAGCTGGACACAAGACGACAAAACCAAACAACGACAGACAATTTGTATCTTGACTCGGAGTAGCAGCAAAGGCGGTCACTTAGCTGGACACCAAGAGACAGAATTCCTGAAGCAACCCCAGGCACCGAAGCAACTTAGAATCCACCATTCTCGGCGGCCCGGAACTTGCATTGCCGCACTGGCTCAGGTGACGGTCCAGCTCTGAGTAGATCTAAGCCGGAGACTTTATGCTGCCGGTTCGGATGAGAAACGGGCGCCTTAATCAAGAAGCCCGGTGGAACACGGGGAAAAGAAAATGAGGAGTCAACGGACCGGACCGTGATAGTACTCACCCCTCAATGGGAGCCTCCAGGCAATCTAACAGGCTTGCCCGGATTATCAACAACCTGGATGGGTGGAGGGGGTTTGGCAGGGGGGCACAACGGCTGATGCAGGTCCCTCTTCTGTGGAAGTCAGTGAACGCTTTTCTTGCTCAATTACAGACAAATGTTCAGGACTGCTTAGCTGCACGAGTGGTTGGCTTGTTCTGACTACTTACATCACTGGTCAGGTTTCTTGTTTTAACTTCAGTAGAGAGCCACCGTATCGTGCCTATCACGCTAGAGATTTACTTGATGACTGAGCCATTTTTTGTGATTGCGTTACTATTTAGGAAATGGCCAGAAACCGTATCTAAAGCAGCCACAAAAATCAGCATCATTGTTAAAAGCTGACATCACTAATGCATTATACTTTTTATGACATTCAGAATTGTCTGTACATACATTTTGGGATCAGTCAGAGCAGTTTCTCTACACTTCTCAATGGTAGCCAAGCCCTGGTTATAGTTTTGTGTTTCTAGAAGTTTCTTCAGCTCCTATCAGCCATCTTGGATTTGACTCACTAAGTTATACATTTATCCAAGTCCTCATTTCTATCAGCATCCCAAGTTCTGGAATTTTGTATGAAAAATCTCTAGATGTTGCTCCATAAGTACTTGTTCATATTTACAAGCCAGCTCATCCTGAGTACTTTCGTCACAGTCCCGGAGGCCCCAAGGTCGACTGAGGTAGGCACAGATTCCGTTCAACACTTTCACTAGAAAACCGGTAATCTTTCCACTTGCTGGGCATAACATTTTAAATCACTTTCATCCTTCAACTCTTCACCATCCTTAAGAAGGTTTTGCAGTTCTCTGGTTTCAATAGCATGTTTTTCCAATCATTGTACAGCAGGGGATATGCGTCAGAAGTCCAGACCCTGAATTTGATGTGCTTCCACACGGCACGGTCACACAGACACAGTTTTCTTAGTCATGACTATTTTCCGACCAATTGTAGAATTTTCTTGAAAAAAAATCAACATCAATATCAAAGTTACATGCTGTAATACAGCATGTCATACCATCCCCCACCTTGTCAATGGCGACACTCCCTTAATCCTAGCTCAGAAGTATAATTCAGTTCATAACAACACATTGGCTTCTTCTAATTGTCATTGTAATTACACAATTTTCTCATTTGATACCTGGGAGCTCTGAGTCACTCTCTTCAAACCTACAAGTTGCTCTCTGGGCAGGATTCCAGTAGGGGACTCTGGTTAGTGAGAGTTTGTAAGACGGTGTTTGTGTCTGCTAGGTCTGTGTTTGGCTGGACCATTCTGCTACAAGAGGTAGGAAGCGAACCCAAGTACAGGACACCGACACGTAGGTAGCATTAACAGAAGTGTGTTTATTAATCATTGCAAGGGAGGCCGGGGAGCGAGGATTTGGCTGAGGGGAGCCAAGGGGAGAGCGAAGCTGGACCAGGATCAAACCCGGGTCACTACAGCAGGACTCTGGCATTTAGTGGTGGGACTTAGGCAGAGCAGGGATGTGGACCAGGGGATGGGCGTGACTGGGAAAGAACAGAGGGCAGAATGCCCTACTCCTATTAACACAGGGGGAAATTAGCACAGGCAACCAGCACAGGAACGGAACTTAGAATATAGCACACACAATTCGTATCTTGACTCGGAATAGCGGCAAACAGCCAGCAAGCACTTAGCTGGACACGAAGAGACAGAATTACCAAAGCAACTTAGAATCTACCATTCTCGGCGGCCCGGAACTTGCATTGCCGCACTGGCTCAGGTGACGGTCCAGCTCTGAGTAGATGTAAGCTGGAGACTTTATGCTGCCGGGTCGGATGAGAATCAAGTGCCTCAATCACGGAGCCCGGTAGAACACGGGGAAAAGGGAATTAAAAGAAAATGAGGAGTTAACGGACTGGACTGTGACAACTTCCTGAGGAGCCTGAGGTCCTTTAGATTATTCAGGCCCCTCCTTCTCATGTTCCACCAGTCTGCTGTCACCAGTACGGTGGTGTGCTGGGGCAACAGCTTCAACACGGGTGATGCCAACAGGCTCAATAAACTAATTTGAAAGACTGGCTCTGTTACTGGAGTCAAACTGGACACACTGGAGGCTGTGGTAGAACAAAGGACCCTACTGAAGATCCTGGCCATTCTGGACAATGTTCCTCACCCTCTGGGTGCCACCTTGGAGAAACAGAGTCTAAGACAACTGCGCTGCTCCAAAGAGAACTACATGAGGTCATTCTTACTCTTGGCTGTTGGACTTCATAATGAACAAGAGAAAATCTGCAGATGCTGGAAATCTGAGCAACACACACAAACTGCTGGAGGAACTCGGTAGGCCAGGCAGCATCTGTGGAAAAAGTACAGTCGACATTTTGGGCCAAGACCCTTCAGCAGGACTGGCTCTATAATGAGTCAACCTGCAGCCAGGGAAATGATGACTCCCTCCTGTTAGACTGTTTGAAGTAACTTATTTTCTGCTTTTCACTTCTCTTCTAATATTTGTGTATCTTTATACTTGTAATGCTCCTGTGACACTGTAATTCCTTTTGGGATCAGTAAAGTATCTATCTATCTACCTAGTCCTCATTTATGAATATCACAAACAGCTGAGGTTCCAGTACAGATCCCTGAAGAACACCACTAATCACAGACCTCCAGCTAAAATAAATCCCTTCAACCACCGCCCCATTTCTTCAATGGGCAAATCCATCAGCCAATTCACCAATGGATTCCCATGCACTTTAATCTTCCGGTTGAAACTTCCATAAGGGAACTTGTCAAATGCCTTACTAAAATCCTTGTAGCAGCTCTACCTTCATCAATCACCCTCATCACTCATCAAAAAACTCAATCAAGTTCAAAGTAAATTATTTTCAAAATACACGTATGCCACCCAGAGAATTATTTTCCTACGGGTATACTCAATAAATCCATGCTAGAATCAATGAAAGATTGCACCAACTGAGTGTTCAACCAGTGTGAAAAAGACATCAAACTGAGCAAATAAAAAAGGAAGAAATAATAATAATAATAAATAAATAAGCAATAAATATCAAGAACATGGCATGAAGTCAAGTCAAGTCACTTTTTATTGTCATTTCGACCATAACTGCTGGCACAGTACACAGTAAAAATGAGACAATGTTTTTCAGGACCATGGTGTTACATGACACAGTACAAAAACTAGACTGAACTACGTAAAAACAACACAGAAAAAAACTACACTGGACTACAGACCTACCCAGGACTGCAGAAAGTGCACAAAACAGTGCAGGCATTACAATAAATAATAAACAAGACGATGGGGCAGTAAGTTGGTGTCAGCCCAGGCTCTGGGTATTGAGGAGTCTGATAGCTTGGGGGAAGAAACTGTTACATAGTCTGGTCGTGACAGCCCAAATGCTTCGGAGCCTTTTCCCAGATGGCAGGAGGGAGAAGAGTTTGTATGAGGGGTGCGTGGGGTCCTTCATAATGCTGTTTGCTTTGTGGATGCAGCGTGTAGTGTAAATGTCTGTAATGGCAGGAGGGGAGACCCCGATGATCTTCTCAGCTGACCTCACTATCCGCTGCAGGGTCTTGCGATCCGAGATGGTGCAATTTCCAAACCAGGCAGTGATGCAGCTGCTCAGGATGCTCTCAATACAACCTCTGTAGTATGTGATGAGGATGGGGGGTGGGAGATGGACTTTCCTCAGCCTTCACAGAAAGTAGAGACGCTGCTGGGCTTTCTTTGCTACGGAGCTGGTGTTGAGGGACCAGGTGAGATTCTCCGCCAGGTGAACACCAAGAAATTTGGTGCTCTTAACGATCTCTACCGAGGAACCGTCGATGTTCAGCAGGGAGTGGTCGCTCTGTGCCCTCCTGAAGTCAACAACCATCTCCTTTGTTTTGTTCACATTCAGAGACAGGTTGTTGGCTCTGCACCAGTCCTTTAGCCACTGCACCTCCTCTCTGTAAGCTGACTCATCGTTCTTGCTGATGAGACCCACCACGGTCGTGTCATCAGCGAACTTGATGATGTGGTTTGAGCTGTGAGTTGCAGCACAGTCGTGGGTCAGCAGAGTGAACAGCAGTGGACTGAGCACGCAACCCTGGGGAGCCCCCGCGCTCAGTGTGATGGTGTTGGAGATGCTGCTCCCGATCCGGACTGACTGAGGTCTCCCAGTCAGGAAGTCTAGGATCCATTTGCAGAGGGAGGTGTTCAGGCCCAGTAGGCTCAGCTTTCCAATCAGTTTCTGAGGGATGATTGTGTTGAATGCCGAACTGAAGTCTATGAACAGCATTCGAACGTACGTGTCTTTTTTGTCCAGGTGGAGGGTGATGGCAATGGCGTCATCTGTTGAAGACTCCTTGAAAGTGAATCCATAGTTTGTGGAAACATTTCAGTGATGGGAAAAGTGAAGTTGAGTGAAGTTATTCTCTTTGGTTCAAGAGCCTGATGGTTGAGGGGCGGTAACTGTTCCAGAACTTGGTGCTGTGAGTCCTAAGGCGTCTGGAACTTCTTCCCAGTGGCAGCAGCGAGAAGAGAGCATGACCTGGGTGGAGGAGGACTCTGATGATGGATGCTGCTCTTCTACACCAATGTCGCATGGTTCTCAATGTTGCTCAATGGTGGGGAGGGCTTTACCTGTGATGGATTGGACCATATCCACTTTTTGTCAGATTTCCCATTCAAAGGCATTGGCGTTTCCATACCAGACTGTGATACAGCTAGTCAATATTCTCTACACACATCTATAGAAGTTTATCAGAGTTTTAGATGTCATGCCGAGTCTTCACAAACTCCTATGAAAATGGAAGCACTGCTATACTTACTTCATATAGGACACGTACTGGACCGAGGGCAAGTCCTCTGAAATGACTAGACCTCTGAATTTAAATTTGCTGATCCTCTTCACCTCTCATCCTCAAATGAGGATTGGCTCATGGACCTCTGGTTTCCAGCTCCTGGAGTCAATAATCAGCTCCTTGGTATTGCTGACATTGAGTAAGAGGTTGTGGTTATGGCACCACTCAGCCAGATTTTCAATCTCTCTCTTATCTGCTGATACACCATAATCTTGATTCAGTGGTGTCATCTGCAAACTTGAATATTGGATTGGAGTTGTGTTTAGCCTGACAGTCATAAGTGTAAAGCGAGTCGAGCAGGGGACTAAGCACATAGCCTTGTGGTGCACTTGCGCTGATGGAGATTGTGGAGGAGATGGTGTTGCTAATCTGAATTGACTGGTGTCTGCAAGTGAGGAAATCAGGGATCCAATTGCACAAGGAGGTTCTGAGGCCAAGGTCTTGAAGCTTATTGATTAGTTTTGAGGGGAATGATAGTATTGAATGCCGAGCTGTAGTTAATAAAGAGCATCCTGATGTATGCATCTTTGCTGTCCAGATGTTCCAGGAATGAGTGACAAGCCAATGAGATGGTTCTGTTGTGGACCTGTTGCACTGGTAGGCAAAATGGAGCAGATCTGAGTCACTTTTCAGGCAGGAGTTAATATTTTTCATCATCAAGCTCTCTCTCAAAATGTTTCACTACAGTGGATGCAAGTGCTACTGGATGATAGTCATTGAGGCAAGTTACCACATTTTCAGTAAGTTAGTAAGACACAACTTGCCCCACACAAAGCCATGCTGGCTCTTTCTAATTAGACCATGGTTTTCCAAATGTTCATAAATCCTATCCCTAAGAATTCTCTCTGGTAACTTCCCTACCACTGATGTGAGAGTCAACAATCGATAGTTTCCAAGATTATTCTTAGTTCCCTTCTTGAACAATATTGACGTGTTCTTTGGTAGGTCAAATGTAAAGAGACAATACACTGTTGAAGGCAAAGCCTTGGAATTTCTGAAATCGGCTACACAGATTGAAGGGTTGGTTAAAAAGGCATATGGCATGATTGCTTTTATTAATCAAGGCATTCATCAATAAAGATTCACCAAATTTCATGACCTATGCATCAGTGATAATAAATCTGATCCTGATTCATGGATAGGAAAGATAGGAAAGGTTTACACAAGGTAAATAAGACTAGCTTAGACAGACAATTTGGTCAGCAGTGACGAGTTGGGTTGAAGGGACTTTTTCTCTCTCTCTCCCCCCCCCCCCCTTTCAGGATCTATTACTCCATATCTCCCAAACTTACTTGCATGAAACTCCACCAATGGCAGGAATGTGTTCAGTCAAACAGCGAGCATCCAGAGCTCTGCGGAGAAATACTACATAGAAACGTAGAAACATAGAAAACCTACGGCACAATACAGGCACTTCGGCCTGATGCCCAATCAATAACTCTCAGAGACTGGAAGTGAACGATAGGCTTTTATTAACAGCAAAAAGGGAGCATGACATCTCGGAGACTGAGGGAGGAGCAGTGCCCCAATCGCCTTTATACAGGGGTCTGTGGGAGGAGCCACAGGAGCAGTCAGCGAGGGGCATGTCCAGACAGGTATACATAGTTTACCACATTCACCCCCCCCCCTTTGTTTTAAAAGAGAGTCCCCACGGGGCGAAGTTTCTTACAAGTATATTTACAGGTTAAGTCTATCAGGCGGTCAAATCTGTCGCTGCGATCTACGTAGCACCGGCTGTGATTGCACAGGTGCCGGAGGTGATTGCACCAGAGACGGTGGTTGTGCTGGCTCCGGCCTGACTTGAGGTGCCAGCCCGTTAGGCATCAGTAATCCCTCATGCATGTGTGCCTGGTATGGGAGTGTCGTGAGGAGTCTGTATCAGGCTTGGTGTGCGCAGTGTCCCGTGGGTATATACATCAGTGGGTACGGAGTTCATAGTCACCGTGGAGTGTTCGGGGTAGGGGTCTGGTGCTCCTGCGGGTGTCAGGTCGTGGACGGAGACCGTGTCCTCCCGCCCATCAGGTAAGACCACGTAGGCATACTGGGGGTTCGCATGTAGAAGGTGAACCCTCTCGACCAGCGGGGAGTATTTATTGCTCCTCGCATGTTTCTGGAGCAGCACCGGCCCTGGGGACGTCAGCCAAGCCAGTAGGGTGGTCCCAGTGGCAGACTTCCTGGGAAAAGAAAAGAGTCGCTCATGAGGGGTGGCATTAGTGGACGTACATAACAGGGAGTGGATAGAGTGGAGTGCCTCGGGGAGGACCTCCTGCCAGCGAGAGACCGGCAGTCCCTTTGACCTGAGGGCTAAGAGTGTGGCCTTCCACACAGTGGCATTCTCCCTCTCCACCTGTCCATTCCCCCGGGGATTATAGCTCGTGGTCGTACTAGTAGCAATACCCCTATCCAGCAGGTACCGGCGCAGCACATCACTCATAAAGGAGGACCCTCTATCACTGTGGATATAGCAGGGATATCCGAACAGAATGAAGAGCTGGCGCAGGGCTTTTATGACGGATGTGGCAGTGGTATCGGGGCAGGGGATGGCAAAGGGGAACCGCGAGTACTCGTCGATTATGTTGAGAAAGTAGACACTGCGGTCTGTGGAGGGAAGGGGGCCCTTAAAGTCAACACTCAGTCGCTCGAAGGGGCGGGTGGCCTTGATAAATTCTGCCTTTTCAGGATGATAGAAGTGCGGTTTGCACTCAGCGCAGACTTGGCAGTCCCTGGTCATCGTCCTGATGTCCTCAAGGGAGTACGGCAGGTTCCGGGCTTTCACGAAATGGTAAAGCCGGGTGACCCTCGGGTGGCAAAGATCTGCATGGAGGGCGTATAGCTGGTCGTGCTGCGCGCTGGCACACGCTCCCCGGGATAGGGCATCAGGGGGCTCATTGAGCCTTCCAGGCTGGTACAGGATATCATAGTTGTAGGTGGAGAGTTCCATTCTCTACCTCAAAATGTTATCATTTTTGATTTTGCCCCGCTGTTGGTTGCTGAACATGAATGCAACTGAGCGCTGGTCGGTCAGCAAGGTGAACCCTTTGCCGGCGAGATAGTGCCTCCAGTGCCTAATAGCTTCCACTATGGCCTGGGCTTCTTTCTCTACCGCGGAGTGCCAAATTTCAGGGCCCTGAAGGGTACGAGAGAAGAATGCTACCAGCCTTCCTGCCTGATTGAGGGTAGCAGCCAGCGCGAAATCGGAGGCGTCACTCTCTACTTGGAAGGGAATGGTCTCATCCACCACATGCATCGTTGCTTTGGCAATGTCCCCTTTAATGTGGGTGAAGGCCGCGTGGGCCTCGGCTGAGAGGGGAAATGCGGTGGACTTGACCAGGGGGCGGGCCTTGTCTGCGTAATGAGGGACCCATTGGGCGTAATAGGAAAAGAAGCCCAGGCACTGTTTCAGGGCTCTGAGGGTGGTGGGAAGAGGGAGTTCCAACAGGGGGCGCATACGGTCAGGGTCAGGGCCAATGACCCCGTTCTCCACGACATACCCAAGGATAGCAAGTCGGGTGGTTCCGAACACACACTTGTCCCTATTATAGGTGAGGTTAAGAGTTTTGGCCGCTTGGAAAAATCGTTGGAGGTTGGTGTCATGATCCTGTCAGTCGTGACCGCAGATGGTGATGTTATCCAGATAGGGAAATGTGGCCTTCAGTTGGCACTGGTCCACCATCCGGTCCATCTCCCTCTGGAAGATAGAGACACCATTCGTGACACCGAAGGGGACGCGCAGGAAGTGATAGAGCCTGCCGCCTGCCTCGAAGGCGGTGTAGGGGCGGTCCTCCGGGCGGATGGGGAGCTGGTGATAAGCGGATTTCAGGTCTATGGTCGAATACACTTTGTACTGAGCTATCTGATTGACCGTGTCCGTGATGCGGGGTAGGGGGTACGCGTCAAGCTGCGTGAACCTATTGATGGTCTGGCTATAGTCCACGACCATCCTACTTTTCTGCCCGGTCCAAACAACGACCACCTGGGCCCTCCAAGGACTTGTGCTTGGCTCAATGATCCCCTCCCCGAGCAGCCGCTGCACCTCTGACTGAATGAAGGCCCTGTCCCCCGCGCTGTACCTCCTGCTTTTAGTTGCCACCGGTTTACAGTCGGGGGTCAGGTTGGCGAACAGTGGTGGGGGGGGGATCTTGAGGGTGGAGATGCTGCAAGTGGTGTCTGTAGTGCAGCTGTAGGCATGGGTTTGGGTGGGATGTGTGGGTCGGTGTGTGTGTGTGGTCAGTAGCGGGGTACGTGATGAAGTCCCACAGAACTGAGGATTTCTGACAGTGATTGGTGGGAGGGGCCCGTCATATTCCATTGTCACACTTTTCAGGTGGCTCTGGAAGCCCAGCCCCAATAGCATAGGGGCACACAGTTGAGGCATGACCAGTAGCGCAAAGTCCCAATATTCTGTGCCCTGCACCACCAGTGTCGCTACACAACCCACCCGGATGTCTGTGGAATGTGACCCAGAAGCCAAGGTGATCCTGTGACTTACCGGCCGTGTCACGAGTCCGCAGTGTTGCACTGTGTCCAGGTCAATAAAACTCTCAGTGCTGCCCGTGTCAAACAGGCAGCTAGTCCTGTGTCCCTCCACCAGGATGTCCATCATTGACCTTGCGAGCTGGTGTGGAGCGCTTTGGTCGAGGGTTACGGAGGCCAGGGTTGAATCACCGTCTTGGTGCCCGGTAAGCACCCGTGGGTCAGAGGCGGGGCGAGGTGGCACCGGCAAAGATGGCCGCCCCCATGTGGGGACTTCACGGACTCGTGACTGGCAGCAGCCGAGGTCGACTCGCCGGCGGGTTGCGGGGACTTCACGGACTCGTGACGGGCAGCAGCCGAGGTCGATTCACCAGCGGGTTGCGGGGACTTCACGGACTCGTGACTGGCAGCAGCCGAGGTCAATTCGCCAGCGGATTGCAGGGACTTCATGGACTCGCGACGGGCAGCAGCCGAGGTTGATTCGTCGGCGGGTTCCGGGGACTTCACGGACTCGCGACGGGCAGCAGCCAAGGTCGACTCACCAGCGGGTTCCGGGGACTTCATGGACTCGTGACTGGCAGCAGCCGAGGTCGATTCGCCAGCGGGTTGCGGGGACTTCACGGACTCGCGACGGGCAGCAGCCGAGGTCAATTCGCCAGCGGATTGCAGGGACTTCATGGACTCGCGACGGGCAGCAGCCGAGGTTGATTCGTCGGCGGGTTCCGGGGACTTCACGGACTCGCGACGGGCAGCAGCCGAGGTTGATTCGTCGGCGGGTTCCGGGGACTTCACGGACTCGCGACGGGCAGCAGCCAAGGTCGACTCACCAGCGGGTTGTGGGGTCTGCAGCGTCCATGAGGCCGGCGGGAGGTTGCACGCCTGGGCAGCGTCATCGTTGTGCAGAGCAGCCTCCAGCGTGTCGGCCAGCTCGATCACCGAATGTAAGGTAAGATCGGCGTGTTCCAGCAGCCGCTGGTGTACGTACACTGACCTGATCCCCGTAACGAAGGCGTCTCTTACTAGCAGCTCCGCATGCTGTTCCACCGTCAGTCCCCTGCAGTCACAGGCCCGTACGACTGTCTGTAGGGCCCAGACAACCTCAGCACTCGATTCTCCGGCCCGTTGCTGCCACGTCGCTAAGCAATGTCTTGCGTAGACGGTGTTCACCGGCCGCAGGTACTGTCTTTTGAGGGCATCCAGCGCCCCTTGGTAGGTCGGCATGTCCCTGATCAGGGAGTAGACCCGCGGACTGACCCTGGAGAGGAGAACTCTGTGCATCGTGGCAGGCTCGGTCACACAAATCTCCTCCAGGTACGATTGGAAGCATGCAAGCCAGAGTTCAAAAGCGATGCCGGCTTCCTGGGATTGAGGGTCGAGATCCAATCTGTCGGGTTGTAAAATGCTCTCCATGTTTTAAAATTGCTGGTAATAAAATTGATGCACCATCAATAACTCTCGGAGATGGGAGGCGAACGATAGGCTTTTATTAGCAGCAAAACGGAGCACAGCATCTCGGAGACTGGGGGGGAGCAGTGCCCCAATCGCCTTTATACAGGGGTCTGTGGGAGGAGCCACAGGAGCAGTCAGCAGAGGGGTGTGTCCAGACAGGTATACATAGTTTACCACACAGCCCACAAAGTTCTGCCAAATACGTCCCTACCTTAGAAATTACTAGGCTTACCCATACTCCTCTAATTTTCTAAGCTCCATGTACCTATCCAAAAGTCTCTTGAAAGACCCTGTTGTATCCGCCTCCACCACTGTTGCCGGCAGCCCATTCCACGCACTCACCACTCTCTGAGTAAAAAACTTACCCCTGACATCTCCTCTGTACCTACTCCCCAGCACCTTAAACCTGTGTCTTCTTGTGGCA
This sequence comes from Hemitrygon akajei, assembly GCF_048418815.1. Taxonomy (NCBI): domain Eukaryota; kingdom Metazoa; phylum Chordata; class Chondrichthyes; order Myliobatiformes; family Dasyatidae; genus Hemitrygon; species Hemitrygon akajei. The sequence continues at coordinate 118,397,232 of NC_133128.1, forward strand.
ACCACTTCAGCCCTTGGAAAAAGCCTCTGATTATCCACATGATCAATGCCTCTCATCATCTTATACACCTCAGTCAGGTCACCTCTCATTCCCTGTCGCTCCAAGGAAAAAAGGCCGAGTTCACTCAACCTAGTCTCATAAGGCATGTTCCCCAATACAGGCAACATCCTTGTAAATCTCCTCTGCACCCTTTCTATGGCCTCCAATTCCTTCCTGTAGTGAGGTGACCAGAACTGAGCACAGTACTCCAAGTGGGGTCTGACCAGGGTCCTATATAGCTGCGACATTACTTCTCGGCTCCTAAATTCAATTCCACAATTGATGAAGGCTAATACACCGTATGCCTTCTTGACCACAGAATCAGCCTGCGTAGCTACTTTGAGCTTCCTTTGGACTCGGACCCCAAGATCCCTCTGATTCCCCCACACTGTCATGATTCTTACCATTAGTACTATATTTTGCCATCATATTTGACCTACCAAAATGAGCCACTTCACACTTATCTGGGTTGAACTCCATCTGCCACTTCTCAGCCCAGTTTTGCATCCTATCAATATCCCGTTGTAACCTTTGACAGCCCTCCACACTATCCACAACCTTTGTGTCATCAGCAAATTTACTAACCCATCTCGCCACTTCCTCATCCAGGTCTTTATAAAAATCACGAAGAGTAGGGCTCCCAGAACAGATCCCTGAGGCACACCATTGGTCACCGACCTCCATGCAGAATATGACCCGTCTACAACCACTCTTTGCCTTCTGTGGGCAAGCCAGTTTTGGATCCACAAAAAATGTCCCTTTGGACCCCATGCCTCCTTACTTTCTCAATAAGCCTTGCATGGGGAACCTTATCAAATGCCTTGCTGAAATCCATATACACTACATTTACTGCTCTTCCTTCATCAATGTGTTTAGTCACATCCTCAAACAATTCAATCAGGATCTGCCCTTGAGAAAGCCATGCAGACTATTCCTAATCATGTTATACCTCTCGAAATGTTCATAAATCCTGCCTCCCAGGATCTTCTCCATCAACTTACCGACCACTGAGGTAAAACTCACGGGCCTATAATTTCCTGGGCTATCTCTACTCCCTTTCTTGAATAAAGGAACAATATCCACAACCCTCCAATCCTCCGGAGCCTCTCCCATCCCCATTGATGATGCAAAGATCATTGTCTTAGGCTCAGCAATCTCCTCCCTCGCCTCCCACATAGCCTGGGGTACATTTCATCTGGTCACGGCGACTTAACCAACTTGATGCTTTCCAAAAGCTCCAGCACATTCTCTTTCTTAATATCTACCTGCTCGAGCTTTTCAATCTGCTGCAAGTCATCACTACAATCACCAAGATCCTTTTCCATAGTGAATACTGAAGTCAAGTATTCATTAAGAACATCTGCTATTTCCTCTGGTTCCATGCACACTTTCCCACTGTCACACTTGATAGGTCCTATTCTTTCACGTCTTATCCTCTTGCTCTTTACATACTTGTAGAATGCCTTGGGGTTTTCCTTAATCCTGCCCACCAAGGCCTTCTCATGGCCCCTTCTGGCTCTCCTAATTTCCTTCTTAAGCTCCTTCCTGTTAGCCTTATAATCTTTTAGATCTCTAACATTACCTAGCTCTCTGAACCTTTTGTAAACTTTTCTTTTCTTCTTGACTAGATTTACTACAGCCTTTGTACACCACATTTCCTGTGTTCTAACATAACTTCATTAAATGATAGAGAATGCAGAACTCTGAGATCCTCATTGACATAAAACTCCTGAGTTCAGCATTCTAACAAGGAAATCCCTCTGAGCAGCTTCCAAAATCCAGAACTGAACACAACATCGCAAGAAGTTCAATGGCCTGGCCACAAAATGCAAGGCAATCTCAGTTTTTTGTTATTGTTACACATCCTGATTGATCCCACATCCTCGGTTAAAGTGGGTGCCAGGGAAGCATGGCGCTTAAGGCAATACCATTACAGCTCAGGGCATTGGAGTTCCGAGATCAATTCCAGAACCCTCTGTAAGAATGCTTATACCTTCCCATGAATGCACGAGTTTCCTCCAGGTGCTCTGATTTCCCACCGCAGTCCAAAGATATACCATCCAGTAGATTACTTGGTCATTCTAAATTGTCCTGTGATTAGGCTAGGGCTAAATTGGTCGGTTGCTGGGCAGTGTGGCTCGCTGGGCCAGAAGGGTCAGTTCTGCATCGCATATCAAAAAACAAGTTATATTTACACACCACTCATGATGATGTTGCAGCTGAATAGAACTCTGGTTACAACTTTAAATCTAATCTTTGAAACGCTCATCTTGAACATTGGACTTTGTTAGGCAAATACACTGGGGGGGGGGGTGAGCAGTGTATTACAAAGAAGACTGATGGATATAGGCTGAGTACAGACTTAATGGCACGATTCTTAGCAGCGTAGAGGAACGGTGGGATGCTGGGGTTCACGTCCACAGGTCCCTCAAAGTTGCTGCTCAGGTTGATAGGGTTTGTTAAGAAGCTATATGGTGTGTTGGGCTTCATTAGCTCAAGAGCTGTGATGTAATGTTGCTGCTCAATAAAACTCTGGTTAAATCACACCTGGAATATTGAGTCCAACATTGGTCGCCTCACTATAGGAAGAATGTGGAAGCTTTAGAGGGTGCAGAGATTTGCCAGGATGCTTTCTGGATTAGAGAGCATGTCTTATGAGGGTAGGTTAAACAAACTAGGGCTTTTTTCTACAGGGAGAAAAAGGATGAGAATTGACTTGATAGAGGTGTATAAGGTGATAAGAGGTGGATAACAAGAGCCTTTTTTCTCAGGGCAGAAATGGCTAATATGAGTAATTTTAAAGGGATTGGAGAAAAGTATAAGGGGGGGTCAGCAGTAGTTTTTTACAAGTGAAAGTGTTGGGTGTGTGTAATGCACTGCCTGGGTGGTGGCAGAGAAAGATACACTAGGGACAATTAAGAGGTTCTATAGCTGGGCACATGATGATAGCAAAACGGAGGGCTATGTAGGAGGAAAGGGTTAGATTGATCTTAGAGTAGGTTAAGAGGTTGGCACAACTTCTGTGTTCTATGTTCTATAAATACGTGTTTCCGCCACCCATCCCCACACCACTTTCTGGAGTACCCTGTCAACTCATGGTGGTAGGGTGAAGATACACCTCGACCAAAGGTGGCATAAGGTGCTTCTTCCCTCCGCTAAGGGAGGGTTTGAATTAATTTGGCAGGGGAACGGGAACGGGAGAGATAGGGTTGAGGATGAGCTAGTTGGTTTACAAACCGAGGCAGCGTGTGGTGAGACTCATAGTAAGATATTGATGATAGCACAAAATTGCAGTCAACAGGATGAACTGCAATGCAAGAAAGCGACAAAATCAAAAAGGGGGATAAATGCAGGACTGAAGGTGTTATATTTGAATGCAGGCGGTATACAGAATAAAGTATATCAGAAACAGATCTTTTTCTACCTATAATGTCCTTTAATATCTCTTTTTTTTTCCTTTCAGGGTTCTTCTGCAGACCCTGACCTGGAGTTACACGCTGACTTTGGTTCTTTACGGGAATGGGACCCGCTCTCAGGGTCTCACGACTGGCCGCTACTCGATATGCTAAGGACGCAGCCTAGAAAACTAGTGCGCCTTCAGGGTGCCGGATTTTCGTAGCTCTGGAGGCGGGCAGACTCGAGGTTGGTGCCACCGCCTGGTGCATTGGGGGAGATGGAAGATCGAAAGCAGCGAGCTGACTGCCGGCCGTGTGCCCAGAGACCCGAGTTCTTTGGGCACAGAGCTCGGAAAAAGCAACGCAATGGACTTTTAACACCATAAATCGGCGAGTTGTAGGTTATGTCTCCACTCTCGCTGTGACACCTCTTCTTCCCTGGTTAGGGGGGGGGGGGGGGAGAGAGAGAGAGAGAGAGAGAGAGAGAGAGAGAGAGAGAGAGAGAGAGAGCGCCTGTGGTATGTCAAGTATTGGGTGAACGAGTAGTTTTTGGAGTACTGCAAATCTGTGTCTTTATTGATGCTTTGCTGAACACTTGAGCGCGCTCGGTAGGGGTTGCAGATGCTTTTTTGCTGGTGGGGAGGGGGTGTCATCGCTTTGATGCTGTTTATATGTGGGGGGAGCTGGGAGGGGGCTTTGGGGTTTGAATATTTAACTGTCATTCATTCTTTGGGGCATTCTGTTTTTGTGGATGTTTGCGAAGAAAAGGAATTTCAGGATGCCACTGGTTATTGTGTACATTTCTCTGACATTGAATGTACCAATTGAAGTAGACGAACTTGTAGCACTGTTACAGATTGGCATGAATGATGTTGTAGGCTTCACTGAATCATGGCTGAAAGAAGATTATAGGATGCAAGGATACACATTGACTCAAAAGGACAGGCAGATGGGCGGATGGGGATGTGGTGGCTCTATTGGTAAATATTGAAATCAGGTGACCTAGGATTGGAAGGTTTAGAATCATTGTGGGTAAAACTAAGAAACTACTAGGGTGAAAAGACCTTGATGGGAGTTATATACAGACCTCTGAACAATAGTAAAGATGTGGTCTAAAAATTAGAATGGTAGATATAAAATGTATACGAAAAGAGTAAGTGGATGCTGCCCGACCTGCCGAGTTCATCCAGCTTGTTTGTACGTGTTGATTTGACCACAGCATCTGCAGTGTACTTTGTGTTTACCAAAGTTACAATAGTCCTGGGGGGATTTCAAAATGCAGGTAGATTGGAAATATCAGTTTGGTGCTGAATCCCAAGAGGGGGAATTGTAGAGTACCTACAAGGTGGCTTTTTAGAGCAGCTTATGGTTGATCCCGCTAGAGGATCAGCTATTCGGGATTGGGTGTTGTGCAATGAAGAGGAATTAATTAGAGAGCTTAAGGTAACATAACCTTTAGGGGAAGATATCATAAAATGATAGAGTTCACCCTGAAGTGTGGGGGAGAAGCTAAAGTCAAATCTATCAGAAGATGCAGGATAGATACATCCCTTGGAAGAAGTATTCTAAAGGTAGGATGACATTGCCGTGGCTGACAAATGAAGTCAAAACCAACATAAAAGCATGTGAGGGACTGGGCTGTAATCACCATTTTCTGTTGCCTTTTCTATTCCTGGGAGTTGGTGTTTCTATACCAAGCCATGATGCAATCAGTCAGGATGCTCTCTGCTGTGCATCTATCGAAGTTTACCAAAGCTTTTGGTGGCATACTGAATCTATGCATTCTTCTAAGAAAGAAGAGGTGCTATTGTGACAGCACTTATGTGCTTTTCCTGGGACACGCCCTCTGATATGGTAACACAAATGAATTTAAAGTTACTGACCCTGTCATGATCCCGATCATTAATTCCCTATCTTGCTCCTAATTTCTTTTGATTATGCCTTGATTCTGACCGTTAATTTCCTGAATGCTTCTAATTCGCTTTGATGACGGCACATCTGGTTTCCATCAAGAACTGCAGTATAAGAACTCTGGCGTCACAACCACTAGTTGCCAGTTCATTGGTCTTCTTCCTGTGAGATAACTACGTTCCCTGACCACTTAGAACCGTTTGTTCTAGGTTTAGTTCAGGTTTCAAGGTTTACCTGTGAGACTCTGTTTCTCTGAGTCAAGGCTCCATATCAGGGTTCGGTATCAAGATCCCTCCTGTTTGCTGTTCGGCGTTTACGCCCATGTAAACATCCAAACTCAATCTCCGTGCCTGTGTCCTGCACTTGGGTTTGCTTCCTTCGCTCATTGCAACAGAACAAACTGGCCACTATGGACCCAGCAGACATGAAGACCCTGCAACAAGCTGTCGCCAGCCAGGGCTCCCTACTGGGTCTGCACGACAAACTTCTCCGGGATTGTCGTGGAGAATCTCCATTCCCTGTCTGCTAACATAACGAAGATCGGTGACCAGGTGGACCATGTATCCACTAATCTTACTCCATCCTGTCCTGGAACTCAGTCAAACCAGTCCAGACAGTCTGTAGTGGCAACCTCCTACCCGTCAGCAACACCCCCGCCAAGAGAGCCGTACATACTGAATCAGAACACTACACTGGGAATTTGGAGAAGTGCCGGGCTTTCCTTCTGCAATGGTCCTTGGTGTTCGATCAGCAGTCATCCAGGTACACCAAGGACAAGTCAAAGGTAGCTTATATCATGGGGTTGTTGCAAGGAAGTGCCTTAGTGTGGGCTATGGCTGTTTGGGATAATCAGCTGGATATCTGCTCTTCATTCCCCACCTTTATCAAAGAAATGAGAAAGATTTTTGACCACCCTGTCCATGGTAAAGATGCTGCTAAGCGCCTTCTCATTTTCTGTCAGGGCTCACGCAGTGTCACCGAGAATTCTGTGGAGTTCCGGACGTTAGCGACCGACTCGGGGTGGAATGATGAGGCGCTCCAAGAGGTATTTCGGGATGGTCTCAGGGACAGGGTGAAAGACGAGTTGGCGACAAGAGACGCCACAGACAGCCTGGATTCTTTTATCTCTCTAGCCACCAGGTTGGACAATTGTCTCCGAGAATGCCATAGGGAGAGATCTGGTCGTCCACCACCATTGGCCACAACACGGCACTCGTTTCCGCCATCCACAAGAACAAGCCTCTCTGCTCCTCCTGCTCCAAGAGTGGCTCCCAGCCCGGCCATTTCCACCACCCCGGGAGAGGAACTCATGCAACTGGGACGGACCCGCCTCTCTCCCGCTGAGCGAGTCCGGAGATTGAGAGCGGGTGAGTGTCTATATTGCAGCCTGTCCGGCCACGTCCGAGCTACCTGTCCCCTTTGGCCAAAGAAGGAAGGCTCACCAGTAGAAAGGGGGATCCTGGTGAGCCAGACAACATTCCGTTCCCAGAACCCGGATGCAGATCCCGGCTACTTTATGTTACAACAAACAATCCCTGCCTCTGTCAGCTCTAGTGGACTCCGGTGCTGAGGACAATCTTCTGGATGAAGACATAGCTTCCTGGGCTGGAATTCCTCGGGAGCCGTTGAGTAGCCCTCTGGAAGCCTGGGCGCTGGACGGTAGACCGCTGGCTTGGGTCACACACTGCACACCACCCCTGTCTCTTATTCTCTCTGGGAACCATCGGGAACACGTACAATTTAACCTAATTTCCTCTCCTCAAGCTCCTATCATTCTTGGATACCCCTGGGTTAAGCCGTCATAATCCCCACATTGATTGGTCCATTGGGAAGATAGCCAAATGGAGTCCATTCTGTCGCTGCACTTGTCTTCATTTGGCCCTTTCCCCTGTGAAAGTCACCATGTCCTCGTCTGCCTCTGAAACCCCCGACCTATCCAAGGTTCCAGCAGAGTACCACGATCTGGGAGAGGTGTTCAGCAAACAACGGGCTCTTTCCCTGCCTCCACACCTCCCTTATTATTGTGCTATTGACCTTCTCCCCGGACCCCCCTCTACCCACCAGTCAGCTGTGTAACTTGACCCAGCCAGAAAGGGAAGCAATGGAGGCTTACTTAAATAAATCTCTCATTGCGGACATGACCCCTCTTGGTCACTTCGAATACCTGGTCATGCCATTCGGCCTCACCAGTGCTCCCGCCATTTTCCAAGCCCTGATAAATGATGTCCTTCAAGATGTTATTAACTGCTTTGTGTTTGTCTATTTGGATGACATCTTAATCTTCTCCAGCAATCTTCAGGAACACACCCATCATGTCCGTCAGGTCCTGCAGAGGCTTTGGGAGAACAAACTATTCATAAAAGCTGAGAAGTGCAAGTTTCATGTTCCTTCAGTCAGTTTCTTAGGGTACATCATCGAGAGCGGGCGAGTGAGAGCGGACCCCGAAAAGATCCGGGCGGTGGCGGAGTGGCCAACACCCACGGCATTCAAGCGACTCCAGCGATTTCTGGGGTTTGTAAACTTTTATCATCATTCCATCAGGGATTACAACCGGGTGGCAACGCCCCTTACTCGACTCACCTCTCCTAAGACCCCTTTCCGCTGGGATCCCGAAGCAGATGCTGCCTTCTCGGAGCTGAAGATGCGTTTCACCTCCGCTCCCATCCTGGTGCAACCAGACCCCTCTTGTCAATTCATTGTGGAGGTCGACGCCTCTGACTCTGGGGTGGGAGCGGTCCTCTCCCAACGTTCAGGCCCTGACCAAAAACTTCATCCCTGTGCCTTCTTTTCTCGCCGGCTGTCCCCCGCCGATCAAAATTACGACGTAGGGAACCGGGAGTTACTGGCGATTGAACTTGCTTTGGAGGAGTGGAGGCACTGACTGGAGGGAGCGGAACATCCGTTTATCGTCTGGACCGATCACAAGAACCTTGCATACATCCAAACCGCCAAATGCCTGAATTCCCAACAAGCCCGTTGGGCGTTATTTTTTGGCCGGTTCAGATTTACACTCACCTGTCATCTGGGGTCCAAGAACAGGAAGCCCAATGCTCTCTCCCGTCAATACATTTCCGAGGAGGGCCTTCCCAATCTCGAGACCATCTTTCCACCATTCTGTGTAGTGGCTGTTCTCACCTGGGAGATCGAGGCCATAGTCAAAGAGGCTCAATGGACTCAACCTGACCCAGGCAACGAACCCTCCAATTGCCTCTTTGTGCCTGACTCAGTATGGTCTCAGGTTCTCCAGTGGGGGCACACGTCTCCTTTCGCCTGCCATTCTGGAATCGATCGGACTCTATCTGTTCTGGTGGCCCTCCATGGATGCTGACACCTATTCCTTTGTCTCTGCCTGTTCTGTTTGAGGCTGTGGAAAAGCCTCCCATCGATCACCTGCTGGATTGCTTCATCCTCTACCTGTTCCTAGCCACCCTTGGTCTCACATGGCACAGGTTTTCATTACGGGACTACCCCCTTCACATGGGAACACTGCCGTACTCACCGTGGTCGACCGCTTCTCCAAAGCTGTGTATTTCGTAGCCCTTCCCAAACTCCCTACAGCTCGTGAAACAGCCAACCTTCTCGTCCATCACACTTTCCGCCTTCACGGGATTCCTTCAGACATTATTTCTCCCTGGGGTCCCCAATTCATCTCTCAGGTCTGGAGATCTATTTGTCAAGCCCTTGGAGCCTCAGTAAGTCTGTCGTCTGGCTTTCATCTGCAGACGAACGGGCAAACAGAGCGAGCTAACCCAGATTTGGAAGCAGCACTGTGCTGCATAACCGCTGACAACCCGTCTACCTGGAGTACCCATCTCGCTTGGGTAGAGTATGCCCACAACTCCCTGGTCAGCACTGCCACCAGAAGGTCTCCCTTTGAATGCTCCCTCAGTTACCAACCCCTCCTGTTCTCTGTTCATGAAGATGACATTGCTGTGCCTTCAGTTCAGGCCCATTTCCGCCGGTGCCGCAAGATCTGGAAAGACACACAAGCGGCCCTGCTCCGCTCAGCCGACCGCAACCGGAGGATTGCTGTTCGCCATCATATTCCTGCACCTGATTATCGGCCTGGGCAGAAGGTTTGGATCTCTTCTGAAGACATCCCCCTCAAGAATGAGCCCAAGAAACTCGCCCCCGCTTCCTGGGACCATTCAAGATTGAGAGTATTATCAACCCCTTGGCGATCAGACTCAAGCTGCCTAAATCTATGCACATCCATCCTTCATTCCATGTTTCCCAATTGAAGCCAGTATCTGTCCGCCCTATGTGCCCTCCTGCCGAACCCCCTCCACCCGCCCAGATCATTGACGACTACCCAGCGTACACTGTTTGGCGATTACCGGATGTGTGCTGCCAAAGCAGGGGCCTCCAATATATGGTCAATTGGGAGGAATACGGCCCGGAGAAATGTTCCTGGATTCCCAGCTCTTTCATCTTGGACCCTTCCCTCATCCGTGATTTCCATCGGGACAGTCCGGACAAGCCTGGTGAGTCGCCAGGTGGTTCCCGTTGGAGGGGGTGGGTATTGTCATGGCCCCGGTTGTTAATTCCGTATCTCGCTTCTAATTTCCTTTGATTGGGCCACAGTTCTGACCGTTAATTTCCCAATTGCTTCTAATTCGCTTTGATGACAGCACACCTGGTTTACATCAAGAACTGCAGTATAAGAACCCCTGGCGTCACAACCACTAGTCGCCAGTTTTTCCTGTCTTTTTCCTGTGAAATAACTATGTTCCTTGGCTGGTTAGAACTGTTTGTTCTAACTTTAGCTCCACTTTCAAGGTTTAACTATGAGACACCGTTTTACTGAGTCAAGGCTCCATATCAAGGTTCCATATCAGGGCTCATTGTCAAGATTCCTCCTGTTTGCTGTTGGGCGTTTACGCCCGTGTAAGCATCCAAACTCAATCTCTGTGCCTGTGTCCTGCACTTGAGCTCGCTTCCTTCGCTCATTGCAACAGACTCTTTCCATCTCCGATCCCCCAATGAGGACTGGCTGAGAACGTCAAAGCCTGGCACTGGTGTTACATGAGTGTTATTTGCCACCTCGTAGCCCAGGCCTAGCGACTGCCCTGGTATTGCTGTGTTTGGTTGTGGATGGCTTCATTATCTGAGGAGCTATGAATGAATGGCACTGGTGGTGGCCCTGCTGTCCTTCTGGTTTGCTGTGCATTTGCTGGTTCGTAGTACATCTGCTGGTTTGTGATGGATCTTCTGACTTCTGCTGTGCCTGCTGGTTTGTGATGGATCTTCTGACTTCCACTGTGCCTGCTGGTTTGTGATGGATCTTCTGACTTCTGCTGTGCCTGCTGGTTTGTGATGGATCTTCACGTTTAGAGACATAGAGTTATAAAGTACTACAGCACACAGGACATTCAGCCCATCTAGTTTGTGCTGACCTGTTATTCTACTTACTCCCATTGACCCACACCTGGACCATAGCCCTCCATACCCTTCGTGTCCATGTACTTATCCAAATTGCAATGTCTACATCTAACCCACACAATCACTTCTGCTGAAAGCTCATTTCACACTATCACGAACCTCTGAGTGAAGAAATTCCCTCTTATGTTCCCCTTATAACTCAGTGGAAAAAGTCTGCTTGCATTTACCCCATCTGTATCCCTAACAATTTTGTAGATCTCTAGCAGATCTCCCCTTATTCTCCTGTGCTCCAGGGATTAAAATGCTAACCTATTCAACCTTTCTCTCTAACTCAGGTCCTCAGTCCCAGCAATATCCAAAGTAAATTTTCTCTGTACTCTTTGATATATCACTGAAGACATGTACACATTTCTACAGATGCGCTGTGGAGAGCATTCTAACTGGCTGCTTCACTGTCTGGTGTTGGGGAGGGAGGGCTACTGCACAGGATTGAAATAAGCTACAGAAAATTGTGAACTCAGTCAGCTCCATCATGGGCACGAGCCTCCGTAGCATCCAGGACATCTTCAAAAGCGATGCCTCAAAAAAGCAGCATCAGTTAAGGGCCCCCACCACCCAGAGCATGCCCTCTTCTCATGGAGACTATCAGGGAGGAGGTACAGGAGCCTGAAGACAAACCCTCAATAATTTAGGAACAGCTTCTACCCCTCCACCATCAGATTTCTGAATGGACAATGAACCCAATGAACCTCAGATTGATATTCTCTTTCATACTGATTTGCCAGGTAGATTGCAGCTGGAATAATAAGACAGAAGATGGGGCAGTTGGTATACAAGTCTAAAGCTAGAAATCAACTGGAGCAGATGGACTACACCACAGGGCCCTGAAAGAGGTGGCTGAAGGGGTCGTGGGGGCATTAGTAAGTGAGCTTTCAAGAATGACTAGATACTGAAATGGTTCCAGAGGACTGCAAAATTGGAAAAGTCACTCCACTCTTTAAGAAGTGGAGGCAAAAAAGGAAATTATAGGCTAGTTAGCTTGACTTTAGTGGTTGGAAAAACTTTGGAGTCCATAATTAAGGAAGAAGTTTCGGGGTACTGGAAAGCACATGATAAAATAGACTGAAGTCAGCATGGCTTCCTTAAGGGGAAATCCTGCCTGACAAATCTGTTAGAGGAAGTAACAGGCTGGATAGACAAAGAAGCATCAGTGGATGTTGTTTACTTGAATTTTCAGAAGACCTTTGACATGGTGTTGTGTACAGGAAAGATGCCAGCGTGCATAAAAGATTGGTGAACAGGTAAGAGGCAAAAAGTGGGCATAAAGGGGAGCTTTAGTGATTGGCTGCCAGTGACTAGTGGTGTTCTACAGGGGTCAGTGTTGGTACTGCTTCTTTTCACATTATATGTCAATGATTTGGATGACAGAAATGATGGCATTGGGGCCAAGTTTGCAGATGATACGAAGATAGACAGAGGGGCAGATAGTGTTGAGAAAGCAGAGAATCTGAAGAAGGACTTGGACAGATTGAGAAAATGGGTGAAGAAGTGGTAGATGGAATATACACTTATATAGAAGGAATAAGGGTATAGACTATTTTCTAAACAGGAAAAAAATTCGATAATCAGAGGCACTGTGGAGAAAAGTTAGAGAACACAGAAGTTCCATATCCTCATTGATATAAACTTCCTGGTGTCAGCAATCTAACAAGGAAGTCTCTTTGCTAACTCAACATGCATGCCTCAGCTTTCAAAACCCAGAGCTGAAAATTGGCTGATCCAGCTTACTACATTATCACCCAGATCATTGACACAGATGAGAAATGACAACGGACCCAGCGCTGTTCCCTGCTGCACACCACTTGTCACAGGCAACCATCTACTCCCACTGTCTGGCTTCTCCCACAAAGCCAATGTTTAATCCAGCTTACTACCTTATACTGAATGCCAAGCAACAGAACCTTCTTGACCAAGCTCCCATGCAGGACCTTGTCAAATGCACCACTGCTTTGTGGTGTTTCTGCTAGATCTATAAGACTATAAGATTCGGCCCATCAAGTGTGCTCCATCATTCCAACATGGCTAATTTATTTTCCCTCTCAACCCCATTCTCCTGTCTTTTCCCCTTCGATGCTCTGAGTAATCAAGAACTTATCAACCCCTGCTTTAAATATACTCCATGACTTGTCCTCCACAGCCATCCATAGCAATGAATTCCACAGATTCACTACCCTCTGGCTAAAGAAATTCATCCTCATCTCTGTTCTAAAGAATACAGACAAGGAATAATGAGGATGTGCTTTCTGATCCTAGATTCCCCCACTGTAACAAACAACTTGTCCACAGCTGCTCTATCTGGGCCTTTCATCATTCGATAGGTTTCAATGAGATCCTCTTCATTCTTGTGGTCCCCAGCGAGTACAGGCACAGAGCCATCAAACACTTCTCATATGTTAACCCTTTCATTCCTAGAATCATTCTCGTGAATCCCCTCTGGACCCTCCTTAATGAACATTTTTTTTCTGAGATAAGGGGCCCAAAACTGCTTCCAGCACTCCAAGTGTGGTTTGACCAATGCCTTATCAAGCTTCAGCTTTACATCCTTGATTTTATATTCCAGTCCTCTGGGAATGACAATAGACAATACACAATAGACAATAGGTGCAGGAGTAGGCCATTCGGCCCTTTTGAGCCAGCACCGCCATTCACTGTGATCATGGCTGATCATACACAATCAGTACCCCGTTCCTGCCCTCTCCCCATATCCCTTGACTCTGCTATCTATAAGAGCTCTATCTAACTCTTTCTTGAAAGCATCCGGAGAATTGGTCTCCACTGCCTTCTGAGGCAGAGCATTCCACAGATCCACAACTCTCTGGGTGAAAAAGATTTTCCTGAACTCCGTTCTGAATGGCCTATCCCTTCTTCTTAAACTGTGGCCTCTGGTTCTGGACTCCCACAACATCGGGAACATGTTTCCTGCCTCTAGCATGTCCAATCCCTTAATAATCTTATATGTTTCAATCAGAACCCCTCTTATCCTTCTAAATTCTAGCGTATACAAGCCCAGTCGCTCCAATCTTTCAACATATGACAGTCCCGCCATGCTGGGAATTAGCCTCATGAACCCACACAGCATTTCCTCAATAGCAAGAATGTCCTTCCTCAAATTTGGAGACCAAACCTGCACACAATACTCCAGGTGTGGTCTCACCAGGGCCCTGCACAACTGCAGAAGGACCTCTTTGCTTCTATACTCAACTCCCCTTGTTATGAAGGCCAACATGCCATTAGCTTTCTTCACTGCCTGCTGTACCTGCATGCTTACTTTCATTGACTGATGAACAAGGACACCTAGATCTCTTTGTACTTCCCCTTTTCCTAACTTGACACCATTCAGATAGTAATCTGCCTTCCTGTTCTTGCCACCAAAGTGGATAACCTCACATTTATCCACATTAAACTGCATCTCCCCACTCACCCAACCTGTCCTAGCCACTCTACATTCTCATAACATCCTCCTCACATTTCACACTGCCACCCAGCTTTGTGTCATCTGCAAATTTTCTAATGTTACTTTTAATCCCTTTTTCATCATTCATGTATATTGTAAATAGCTGTGGTCCCAGCACCAAGCCTTGCGGTACCCCAGTAGATACTGCCTGCCATTCTGAAAGGGACCCGTTAATCCCTACTCTTTGTTTCCTGTCTGCCAACCAATTTTCTATCCATGTCAGTACCCTACCCCCAATACCATGTGCTCAAATTTTGCCCACTAATCACCTATGTGGGACCCTATCAAAGGCTTTCTGAAAGTCCAGGTACACTACATCCACTGGCTCTCCCTTGTCCATTTTCCTAGTTACATCCTCAAAAAACTCCAGAAGATTAGTCAAGCATGATTTCCCCTTCGTAACTCTATGCTGACTCAGACCGATCCTGTTACTGCTATCCAAATGTGCCGTTATTTCATCTTTTATAATTGACTCCAGCATCTGCCCCACCACTGATGTCAGGCTAACTGGTCTATAATTCCCTGTTTTCACTCTCCCTCCTTTCTTAAAAAGTAACATTAGTTACCCTCCACTCCACAGGAACTGAACATGAATCTATAGAACACTGGAAAATGATTAGCAATGCGTCCATGATTTCTAGAGCCACCTCCTTAAATACCCTGGGATGCAGACCATCAGGCCCTGGGGATTTATCAGCCTTCAGTCCCATCAGTCTATCCAACACCATTTTCTGCCTAATGTGAATTTCCTTCAGTTCCTCTGTTACCCTAGGTCCTCTGGCCACTATTACATCTGGGAGATTGTTTGTGTCTTCCCTAGTGAAGACAGATCCAAAGTACCTAGTCAACTCATCTGCGATTTCCTTGTTCCCCATAATAAATTCACCCGTTTCTGTCTTCAAGGGCCCAACTTTGGTCTGAACTAATTTTTTCCTCTTCACATACCTAAAGAATCTTTTACTATCCTCCTTTATATTCTTGGCTAGCTTACCTTTGTACCTCATCTTTTCTCCCCGTATTGCCTTTTTAGTAATCTTCTGTTGCTCTTTAAAAGTTTCCCAATCCTCTGGCCTCCCGCTCATCTTTGCTATGTTATACTTCTCCTTTATTTTTATACTGTCCTTGACTTCCCTTGTCATCTACAGTCGCCCCTTACTCCCCTTAGAATCTTTCTTCCTCTTTGGAATGAAATGATCCTGCACCTTCTGTATTATTCCCAGAAATACCTGCCATTGTTGTTCCACTGTCATCCCTGCTAGGGTATCTTTCCAGTCAACTTTGGCTAGCTCCTCCCTCATGGCTCCATTTGTTCAACTGTAATACTGACACTTCTGATTTTCCCTTCTCCCTCTCAAATTGTAGATTAAAATTTATCATATTATGATCACTACCTCTTAATGGCTCCTTTACCTCGAGTTCCCTTATCAAATCCGGTTCATTACACAACACTAAATCCAGAATTGCCTTCTCCCTGGTAGGCTCCAGTACAAGCTGCTCCAATAATCCATCTCGGAGGCACTCCACAAACTACCTTTCTTGGGGTCCAGTACCAACCTGATTTTCCCAGTCTACCTGCACGTTGAAATCTTCCATAACAACCGTTATGAATGAATGTTAACATTGCATTTGCCTTCCTTACCACCAACTCAACCTGCAAGTTTACCTTCCTGGAATCCTGCATGAAGACTTCTAAGTCCCCTTGTATCTCTGATATCTGATTTTGTCCCCACTCAGAAATAATCTGTACCTTTGTTCCTTCTACCAAAGTGCGTGACCATGCAGTTCCCTACATAATATGTCATCTGCCATTTTTTTTTGTCCAAACTCCAAACCTGTCCAAGTCCTTCTGCAAACTCTTTGGTTCCTGAACACTATTTGCCCCTCCACCTATCTTCACATCATCCACAAATCTGGCCACAAAGCTACCAGGTTTGTCATTCAAATCATTGACATATAACTGTGAAATTAAAGGGTCTCTACATTGCTTTCTGCTAAACATCATTAGATGTCAATGGCCAACCAGGTAAGACATTTATTTACTCTCTTTGCCTCCTGCCAGTTGGCCAATCCATGCTAGTATCTTTCCTGTAAGATCATAGGCTTTTTCTCAGTCCACAAACATCGGAGGTTTGTGCCACTTACCAGTAAATACCGAGTCACACCAAATCATGGAATCCGCCTGTGGTTTAGAATTCTATGCAACCTGCATGAGTCAATTTTTGTGCAACTGTTCACATCACATTTTGCAACATCCTTCCCATTTCACAAGCTTTATTTGCTAGCGGATTTGGACTGAAGAGACCTCACTTCGCAGGTGTACACATTACCAGGAACTGTGGAGGGCTCCTGATCAGCCGCCCTGCTTGTGGTTTGCACATTGGATGGTCTAGGCAATCATTACAGTAGCTGATACACAGGGCACAAAGCACCAGGTGATGTTTGAAAAGGTATGTAAACTTTAATCGATGATTGAATTATGTTGAACCCGTATTTATGATAAAGGAAAAGTGATAGTGCCTGGATCATCCTCTCTGCTTGTGTGCACATTGGATGACCTAGAAAATCACCGTAATCTCATAGAAGCACAAAAGATACTGCAGATGCTGGAAATCCAGAGCAACACACGCACACACACCCACAAAGTGCTGGAGGAGCTCAGCAGGTCAGGTAGCATTTATGGAGGGGAATAAACAGTCAGCGTTTTGAGCCGCAACCCTTCATCAGGACTGGCAAGGAAGTGGGGAGAGACCTGGGAAAGTGGGAGGAGGGGAAGGAGATCAAGCTGACAGTTGCATGGTGAGACCAGGTGAGGTAGCAGGTGGGATAATGTGAGAGGCAGGGAAGGGATAGATGGAAAAGACAAAGGGCTGAAGAAAGAATATGAGAAAGGACAGTGGACCATGTGAGAAATGGAAAGAGGGGGTGCATCAGAGGGAGGTGATGGGCAGGTGAGGAGAAGTGAATGGGTAAGAGGGGAACCAGAATGAGGAATGGAAAAAGAAAGGAGGGGGAGGGGTGGAATTGCAGTGTAGAGAAACTGATGTTCATGCCATCAGGTTGGAGGCTATCCAGACAGTGATTTCATTCCTATTTCAGAATCACAGTCAGAATTATTATCACTGACTTAGATGATGTGGAATTTGTTATTTTCTGGCAGCAGTACAGGGCAAAGAACAGCGCAGTGTCTGTCCCAGGGCAACTTCTGTCTCCACAATCACCACCAGCCCACCTGTTCTTCCATTGCTGAATCTGACCTCTCCGCTTGAGTCAGAGAGTCAGAATCAGGTCTGTTGTCACTCACTGAAGATAATTTGAAATTTGTAGTTTTGCAGAAAAGTAACTTGCAAAGATACAAAATCCCTATCAATTACAAATCAAATAAGTAGTGCAGAAAGAAGGAATAATGAGGTTGTTTTCAAGGATTGACAGACTATTGAGAAATCTGATGGCAGAGGGAAAGAAGCTGTTCCCGAATCATTGAGTGTGAGTCCACCTCCTTGCTGATGGTGGTAAGAAGAAGAGGGCATGTCCTGGGTGGCGAGAGTCCTTAATGATGGATGCTGCCTTCTTGAGGCACAGCCTCTTGAAAGTGTGCTTGATGCTAGGGAGGTGAGTGCCCACGATGGAGCTGGCCGAGTCTAGGGCCCTGTGCAACCTCTTTCAATCCTGTGGTGGCCCCTCAGATCTCACAACATATGGGGCATCATGGTAGTGTAGCGGGTAATGCTATGTGATTATAGCTTGGGGTGTTCCGGAGTTTGGAGTTCAATTCCGGTGCTGTCCTGTAAGGATTCTCTGTATATCCTCCCCTTGGAATGTGTGAATTTTCCTCAGGTAAGACATGGGAGCATATTAAGGCCATTTGGCCCATCAAGTCTGCTCCACTATTCCATCATGGCTGATTTATTATTCCTCTCAACCCCATTCTCTTGACTTCTCCCTATAGCCTTTGATACCCTTACTAATCAAGAACCTATCAACCTCTGCTTTAAATATGCCCATTGTCTTGGCCTCCACAGCTGTCTGGGGCAATGAATTCCAAAGATTTACCACCTTTTGGCTAAAGAAATTCCTCCCATTCTCTGTTCTAGAGGGAGGTCCTTATATTCTGAGGCTGTGTTCTACAACACCCCCACTATAGCAAACACCTTCTTCATGTCTACTCTATCTAGTCCTTCCAGTATTTCCAAAATAGGTACCGGTATATAGAGCAGCCAGGGCACCTTGAGTGGCGACTCGCATGGCAGCAGAACTCTCAATTGCTGCTTAAAACTGATGGAAACAAAGCCCATTGTGGATGTACTCTTCACTGGGCTCCACGTAGGAAACATGGCTGCAGGTCAGGGGTACAAGTGTGTTTAAGGAAACAGGGTTTTAGACTCCCAGTACTGACTATCTTGCAGGCAAATGTGCAGTGTCTGGTGAATAAAATTGATATTCTCAGAGCTAGGGTGCTGAATCGGAGAGACATTAGGACTGTTTATGTCATTTGGTTTACGGAATCCTGGTTAACCCCTTCCGTACTGGATGCAGCAATGCAGATCGACAGGGTTACTATACACCGTCAGGATAGATCTGTAGAGTCTCTCAAAAGCAGAGGTGGAGGAGTATGCCTCATGATCAACTCTTCTTGGTGCACAGATATATCAGTGCTGTCCCAATTCTGCTCACCAGGCCTGGCATATCTCACAGCTGAGTGCCATCCATTTTACCTACCATGAGAGATTTCCACAATCATTTTGGTAGCGGTATATATTCCACCTCAGTCCAATGTCAATCAGGCCTTAGATAATCTGAGCAATGGGATCATCATGCATGAACTGCACATCCTAACGCCTTCACCATCATTTTGGAAGATTTTAACCAGGCCAGTCTGAAAATCAGTAAACAATTACCATCAACAGATCACTTGCAATACCAGAGGAAACAACAGACTGGATCACTCTTACAAGCCCATCAAGAATGCCTACCGTGCTTTGCCACACCCTCACTTCGGGAAGTCTGATCACCTGGCTGTACTTCTACTCCCTGAGTATAGGCAGAGACTGCAGACTGCAGCACCAGCAGTGAGGGCCAAGAAGGTTTGGACAAGGGAAGCACAGGAGCACCTACAGGACTGCTTTGAATCGGTGGATTGGACTGTATTCAGGGATTCATCTTCGAATCTAGATGAGTATGCTACAGTTGTTACCGACTTCATTAAAACCCATGTGGATTAGTGTGTGCCTACAAAGACTTGCTGTACACTCCTAAACATTTCTTAATGCATGCATGCATTTCTAAATGACAATAAATGAGGACTGAATGTCCTCAATCTAATCTAATCTAAAAGCTGTGGATGAACCAGGAGGTACATCGTCTGCTGAAGGCCAGATCTGTGGCATTCAAGTCTGGCGAGCCAGATCTATACCAGAAAACCAGTTATAACTTGCGGAGGGCTACTTCAAGGCAAAAAGACAATTTCGAATGAGATTGGAGGTGACATCTGATGTACGACAACTCTGACAGGGTTTGCAAGGCATTACTTCTACAAAGCGAAGCTCAATAGCATGAATGGCAGCAATACTTCACTACCAGATGAACTCAATGGCTTCTATGCCCGCTTTGAAAGGGAGAATATAACTGTGCCGTAAAGACCCCTGTGGCACCCAGTGATACTGTAATCTCTGTCTTGGAGGCTGATGTTAGCCTGTCTCTGAAGAGGATGAACCTTCACAAGGCGGAAGGACCCAACGGAGTACCTGGTTAAGGCTCTGAAAACTTGCGCCTAACTAACTGGTGGGAATATTCAAGGACATTTTCAATCTCTCACTACTACTGGTGAAAGTTCCCTTTCGCTTCAAAAAGGCAACAATTATACCAGTACCTTAGAAGAATAATGTGAACTGCCTTAATGACTGCAGTATTGTCCGGTAGCACTTACATCTTAGAGTGATGAAATGCTTTGAGAGGTTGGTCATGACTAGACCAAATTCCACAACCCCCACAGGAAGGACCTGGACCCACTGGAATTTGCCTATCGCCACAATAGGTCAACAGCAGACGCAATCTCAATGGCTCTTCACATGGCCTTAGACCACCTGGACAACACAAACACCTACGTCAGGATGCTGCTTATCGACTATAGCTCAGCATTTAATACCATCATTCCCACAATCCTGATTGAGAAGTTACCAAACCTGGGCCTCTGTACCTCCCTCTGCAATTGGATCCTCAACTTCCTAACCGAAAGACCACAATCTGTGTAGATTGGTGATAATGTCTCCTCCTCGCTGACAATGAACACTGGTGCACCTCAAGAGTGTGTGCTTAGCCCACTGCTCTACTCTCTATATGCCCTTGACTGTGTGGCTAGGCATAGCTCAAGTACCATCTATAAATTGGCTGATATACAACCATTGTTGGTAGAATCTCAGTTGGTGATGAGAGGACGTACAGGAACAAGATATACCAACTAGTGAAGTGGTGTTGCAGCAACAAACTTGCACTCAATGTCAGTAAGACGAAAGAGCTGATTGTGGGCTTCAGGAAGGGTAAGACGAAGGAACACAAACCAATCCTCATTGAGGGATCAGAAGTGGAAAGAGTTGATGCAGTTATAAAGAAGGCAAGACAGTGGCTATACTTCATTAGGAGTTTGAAGAGATTTGGTATTTCAACAAAAACGTTCAAAAACTACTATAGATGAATTGTGGGGAGCATTCTGACAGGCTGCATCACAGGACCAAAAGAAGCTGCAGAGGGTTGTAAATTTAGTCAGCTCCATCTTGGGTACTAGTCTGCAAAATTAGTACCCAGCTTTGAGGAATACTAACCACACTTTAAGGAGCAGTGTCTGAGAAAGGCAGCATCCATTATTAAGGACCTCCAGCACCCAGGACATGCCCTTTCCTCACTGTTACCATCAGGTAGGAGGTACAGAAGCCTGAAGGCACACACTCAGCGATTCAGGAACAGCTTCTTCCCCTCTGCCATCCGATTCCTAAATGGACATTGAACTCATGAAAACTACCTCACATTTTTAATATATATATTTTCTGTTTTTGCACGATTTCTAATCCATTCAATATACATATAGTGTAATTGATTTTTTTTCCTATATTATGTATTGCATTGAACTGCTGCTGCTAAGTTAACACATTTCATGACGCATGCCGGTGATAATAAACCTGATCCTGAATCTGTCCCTGAATCTTTGAACCTGAACTGGGCTTTGCACTTTCTTCTGAAACCGAACTTGGATAAACAGGCATAAAATGTTGGAGGAACTCAGTAGGTCAAACTGTGATCATAAATCAGTCATAATGAAATGGTGAAGCAGACTCGATGGGCTGAATGGTCTAATTCTGCTCCTATGTCTAATGGTCTAACATTCCAAGTGTGGTCTAACCAGCATTTTATGGAGCTGCAACATTACCTCATGGCTCCCAAACTCAGTTCTCTGATTAGCAAAGGTCAACACACCTTCCCAACACTCTATCAATTTACAACTTTGAGGGATTTATAAATGATCTATACATTGAACTATTTAAAGTTCCACTGCCTATTTGTAACATTTTCTGTTTTATTTCATATTATATATTTTTTTTTAATCGATCTCCATATATTTATATATATACACAATGATCCCTTCATTCTTGTACCTGATGAAGTGGCCACTGGGTTTACGTTCGTGGTCTTCTGCTGCTGCTGTAGCTCATCCGCTCCAAGGTTCAACATGTTGTGCATTTGGAAATGCTCTTCTGCACACCATTGCAGTAACTCGTGCTTAATTTGAGTTACTGTTGCCTCCCTGAATGAGGCTGGCCATTCTCCTCTGACCTCTGTCATTATCGAGGCATTTTTGCCCACGGACTCACTGCTCACTGGAAGTTCTTTAGCTTTTGTCTCCATTCTCTGTACACTCCAGAGACTGCTGTGCATGAGAATCACAGTGGATCAGCAGTTTCTGAGATTCTCAAACAACCCCATTGGGCTTCATCAATCATTACACAGTCAATATCACTCGGATCTCATTTCTTTTCCATTCTGATGCTAGGCCTGCAGAAGAGCTGAACCTGCAAGCTTTTATGCATTGAGTTGTTGCCACAAGATTGGCTGAGTAGGGCAGTACGTTGCTGTAGTGGTTAGCACAACACTTTACAGTACCAGCGACCTGGGTTCAATTCCCGCCATTGCCTGTAAGGAGTTTGTACATTCTCCCCGTGACCGCATGGGTTTCCTCCCTCAGTCCAAAGATGTCCTGGTTGGTAAGTTAATTGGTCATTATAAATTTATCCATGATTAGGCTTGGATTGAATGAGGGGATTACCGGGTGGCATGGTTCAAAGGAACGGAAGGGCCTATTCTGCACTGTATCTCAATAAATAAATGTTTGAAGTATTAAGCAGGTGTACAGGTGTACCTAATAAAATGGCCACTGAGTGTGTATTTTCTCTTCTACCTTTTGTTTCAGAAAATGGCTGCCATTAAAATAAATCTTGATGACATCAATATCTATGATCTTTTTGGAAACTCTACCATCCCTGAATACTACAATCCTGATCCAGGATCGTCACCCTGTCCACAGATAATTATCAGTAGTTCTCTAAATGTTGTCTTGGCCATTGTCTACAGCCTGGTGTGTTTCCTCGCCGTGACAGGGAACCTGGTGGTGATGATTGTCATTCTTCACAATTGGCACTCTACATCCTCCACAGACGTCTACCTGTTCCATCTGGCCACGGCTGACCTGCTCTTTGCCATCTCTCTGCCCTTCTGGGCAGTGGATGCCACATATGGGTGGGTGTTTGGAGATGCCATGTGTAAGGTTGTCAGCATTCTCCAGGAAGTGAACTTTTACAGTGGCATCCTGTTGCTGGCCTGCATCAGTGTTGACCGTTACCTCGCCATCGTCCACTCTGCCCAGTACCACAGACAGAAGCGGCCATTCCTGATCAAACTGGTCTGTGCTGTCGTGTGGGTGCTGGCTGTTCTCCTGTCTTTACCCATCCTCCACAAGGGCAAGTTAGTCTACTATGAAAGAGTCCTGTGTTATGAGTTACTGGAGGGTGAATCCATTGCAATCTGGAAAAACAGCACCAGGTTCTTGCGTCACATCATTGGGTTTCTCATCCCACTGGATGTCATGGTCTTCTGCTACAGCATCACCATCCACAGACTGTGTCAGACAAAGGGTTTCCAGAAGCAGAAAGCCATGAAGGTCATTATCGCCGTGGTCCTCGCCTTCCTTGTTTGCTGGCTGCCCCACAATATCACCGTGTTTGTTGACACTCTGATGAGAAGCAAGCTCATCGCCGAGACTTGTGACAGGCGTAAACACATCACCATTGGTCTGAATGTGACCCAGTGTTTGGGATCCCTACACAGTTGTGTGAACCCAATCTTGTATGGCTTTATTGGGATAAAATTTCGGAAGAACCTGGTCAGACTCCTGGCTAATAAAGGACTTGTGAATCCAAGTGATGAATTTCAGTTTCAGAGGTCTTTCCAGTCCTCAGTCACTGGAACAACATCAACCACTATTTAAATGCAGTGTGAGAGGTTCTGCCATCTTTCAATGTGAGGTTGGATGCATAATAAAGGACTGCTACTACTATTGATCAAACTCTATCCTATTCTGCCTGGGGAAAGTCACTTCTAGCTCCATCAAGTTATAATTAAAGATTAAAGATTAGTTGTAATTGTCACGTATACATCAGAAAATACAGATTAATCTGTCCTGTTCTGCCAAGGAAATAGGACATAGAGTATGGACCACAGCCTGTAGTGGGCTGTAATGCTCTATGTTCTATGTAGCTTCTATGACCATCAATAAAAATCTCAATGAGCAGAGGTCCCTGAACAGATCTACACAGAACACCACTGGTCACTGATGTCCGCGTCGAATACACTTCATTGATTATCATCCCTGCCTTCAATATGCAAAGCAATTCTGTATCCACACATCCTGGTTTTCCAAGATCCCATGCATCCTGACTTTCTGAACGAGCCTACCATGGGGAACCTTACCAAATGGCTTACTAAAATCCATATACACCACATCCACTGCTCCACCTTCATCAATGTGTTTTGTCATATCCTCTAATAATCCAGTCAGACTCGTGAGGCAAAACTTACCACTCACAAAACCATGCTGACTATCCCTAATCAGACTATGCTTCTCCAAATGCTCATAAACTCCATCTTTAAGACTGCTCCCCAATAATTTGCCCACCACCCTAGTAAGTCTCACTGGTTTCTAATTCCCAGTATTATCCCGACTTCCTTTCTAGAATAACATTTCCCACCCTTCAATCATCTATTACTACTCCAATGGGTAGTGAGGACACAATGATCATCACCAGGGGCATAGCAATCTCTTCCCTCACTTCCCGTAGTAATCTGGGGTGTATTCTGACTTTCTGAAAGAGTCTCCCATGGTTAATAGATAAAATCACTTGTGAAAAGTGATTTCAAATTGCTTCCAGATAATATCAGGTGAAGAGAGAATATCAAGAGAAACAAATTTTGAACATAACCGCAAGTGCCCAAGACTGTAAATAAAACCAGAAAATGCTGTGAATTCTCAACAGATCAGTTGGGATCTGTGGAGAGACGAAGCTGATGAAATGACATTGACCTGAATTTCTACCTACTTTTTCCTCCAAAGATGCCAATTTTTATTTTTGAATAAATGCTATTGCTTCTCTGGACTGACGTGTTTACAAAATAAACTGGCTTTGTTTTCCCATGTGATATGTTTGTACATTGGAGATCTTTATTAAATAAAATTGCACTTATGATGATAACTGGCTGAAATATGGGAGTCTTAGAGCATAACACTGTAAGGCATAGGATTAGGGTTAGGCCATTCCATCCATTGAGTCTGCACTGTTACTCGATTGTGGCTGATTTATTAATCCTCTCAACCCCATTCTCCTGTCTTTCCACAAACATTTGATGCCCTTACTAATCAAGAACCTCTGCCTTAAATATACCCAATGATTTCCATCTGTGCAAAAAATTCCTCTGGCTAAAGAAATTTCTTCTCATCTCTGTTCTAGGCGGATGTCTTTGCATTCTCAGGTTAGACTGCTCAGCTATAGGAAACAACCTCTCCAGATCCACTCTGTCTAGACCTTTCATAACCACATGGCCTTTGCCATAGTCACACACTCAAAGATGAAGGATAAACTTTTTTTGCTAGATATACATTTAAATGTACTAAGCGTTTGCTGTGGCGTGTTGGTCAGGGCACAATACACACTGTAACCTGCAAGGGGTGTAACACCTGTCCGTACATCCCCTCTCTCACCACCATCCCGTGCCCTCAAGAGCCTTTCCAGGTGAGGTTAGCATTCACATGTAAAACATGATATAGAGCACTACAGTGCAAGACAGGCTTTTCAGCCCATAATGTTGTGCCAACATTTTATCCTACTCCAAGATCAATCTAACCCTTCCCTCCTACATAGCTCCCATTTTTCTATCATCCATGTGTCTATCAAAGAGTCCCTTAATGTCCCTCATGTATCTGCCTCTCCTGCCACCCCGGGCACACACTCACCCCACTCTCTGTATACCTTCCTTCCTATTTGCTGTAACTGAAGGTATAGAAACATGAGGAGGCAAGGTGGTGTAACGCCGTCACAGTGCCAGCAACTCGGCTTCAATTCTGCCGCCTTCAGTAAGTAGTTGGCACGTTCTCCCCGTGACCGTGTGGGTGCCCTGCTTTTCTCCCACGTTCCAAGAACGTATGGGTCAGTAGGTTAATCGGTCATGTTGGTGTAATTTGGCAGCACGGACTTGTTGGTTTGGAAAGGCCTGTTGCCTTGCTGTATCTCAAATTAGCTAAGACAAATGGAGCAATACAACCTACCCAAATAGCCATGCTGACCACAGTGCCCATCCGGATTGTCCCAATTCCCTGAGTTCAGCTATAGCCAAGACCCACCCCTCCACCCAAGAAGCACTTAGATGTATCTGTCCAAGGGCTTCATAAGTGATACTATTGTACCTGCCTTGGACAATTCTGCAGGCAGCTTGTCCATATCCTCACCACCCTCTGTCTGAAAAAGTTGCTGGGGTGTTAACTTTGAAGCGCACTCAATGTCCACATTCTATGAACAAATAATAATTTTAACCATATAACCATATAACAATTACAGCATGGAAACAGGCTATCTCGGCCCTTCTAGTCCGTGCTGAACACTTACTCTCACCTAGTCCCATCTACCTGCACTCAGCCCATAACCCTCCATTCCTTTCCTGTCCATATACCTATCCAATTTTTTTTAAATGACAAAATTGAACCTGCCTCTATCACTTCTACTGGAAGCTTGTTCCACACAGCTACCACTCTCTGAGTAAAAAAGTTCCCTCTCATGTTACCCCTAAACTTTTGCCCCTTAACTCTCAACTCATGTCCTCTTGTTTGAATCTCCCCTACTCTCAATGGAAAAAGCCTATCCACGTCAACTCTATCTATCTCCCTCATAATTTTAAGTACCTCTATCAAGTCCCCCCTCAACCTTCTACGCTCCAAAGAATAAAGACCTAATTTGTTCAACCTTTCTCTGTAACTTAGGTGCTGAAACCCAGGTAACATTCTAGTAAATCTCCTCTGTACTCTCTCTATTTTGTTGATGTCTTTCCTATAATTCGGTGACCAGAACTGTACACAATACTCCAAATTTGGCCTCACAAATGCCTTGTACAATTTTAACATTACATCTCAACTCCTATACTCAATGCTCTGATTTATAAAGGCCAACATACCAAAAGATTTCTTCACCACCCTATTCCACCTTCAGGGAACTATGCACCATTATTCCTAGATCACTCTGTTCTATTGCATTCTTCAATGCCCTACCATTTACCATGTATGTCCTATTTTGATTAGTCTCACCAAAATGTAGCACCTCACACTTATCAGCATTAAACTCCATCTGCCATCGTTCAGCCCACTCTTCTAACTGGCCTAAATCTCTCTGCAAGCTTTGAAAACCTACTTCATTATCCACAATGCCACCTATCTTAGTATCATCTGCATACTTACTAATCCAATTTACCACCACATCATCCAGATCATTAATGTATATGACAAACAACATTGGACCCAGTACAGATCCCTGAGGCACACCACTAGTCACCGGCCTCCAATCTGACAAACAGTTATCCACCACTACTCTCTGGCATCTCCCATCCAGCCACTGTTGAATCCATTTCACTACTTCAATATTAATACCTAACGATTGAACCTTCCTAACTAACCTTCCGTGCGGAACCTTGTCAAAGCCCTTACTGAAGTCCATATAGACAACATCCACTGCTTTACCCTCGTCAACTTTCTTCGTAACCTCTTCAAAAAATTCAATAAGATTTGTCAAACATGACCTTCCACGCACCAATCCATGTTGACTGTTCTTAATCAGACCTTGTCTATCCAGATAATTATATATACCATCTCTAAGAATACTTTCCATTAATTTACCCGCCACTGACGTCAAACTGACAGGCCTATAATTGCTAGGTTTATTCTTAGAACCCTTTTTAAACAATGGAACCACATGAGCAATACACCAATCCTCCGGCACCATCCCCATTTCTAATGACATTTGAAATATTTCTGTCAGAGCCCCTGCTATTTATCCACTAACTTCCCTCAAGGTCCTAGGGAATATCCTGTCAGGATCCGGAGACTTATCCAATTTTATATTCTTTAAAAGCTCTAGTACTTCCTCTTCTTTAATCCTCATAGTTTCCATAACTACTCTACTTGCTTCCTTTACCTTACACAATTTAATATCCTTCTCCTTAGTGAATACGGAAGAAAAGAAATTGTTCAAAATCTCCCCTATCTCTTTTGGCTCCACACATAGCTGTCCACTCTGATTCTCTAAAGGACCAATTTTATCCCTCACTATCCTTTTGCTATTAATATAACTGTAGAAACCCTTTGGATTTATTTTCACCTTACTTGCCAAAGCAACCTCATATCTTCTTATAGCTTTTCTAATTTCTTTCTTAAGATTCTTTTTACATTCGTTATATTCCTCGAGCACCTCATTTTCTCCATGCTGCCTATATTTATTGTAGATCTCTCTCTTTTTCCGAACCAAGTTTCCAATATCCCTTGAAAACCATGGCTCTCTCAAACTTTTAACCTTTCCTTTCAACCTAACAGGAACATAAAGATTCTGTACCCTCAAAATTTCACCTTTAAATGACCTCCATTTCTCTATTACATCCTTCCCATAAAACAAATTGTCCCAAACCACTCCTTCTAATTCCTTTCTCATCTCCTCAAAGTTAGCTTTTCTCCAATCAAAAATCTCAACCCTGGGTCCAGTCCTACCCTTCTCCATAATTATATTGAAACTAATGGTATTGTGATTACTGGACCCGAAGTGTTCCCCAACATATACCTCCGTCACCTGACCTATCTCATTCCCTAACAGGAGATCCAACACGGCCCCTTCTCTAGTTGGTACCTCTATGTATTGCTGCAAAAAACTATCCTGCACAAATTTTACAAACTCCAAACCATCCAGCCCTTTTGCAGAATGGGCTTCCCAGTCAATCTCCCACAATCACAACCTTGTGCTTACTACAAATATCTGCTATCCCCTTACAAATTTGCTCCTCCAATTCTCGTTCCCCATTAGGTGGTCTATAATACACCCCTATAAGTGTTACTACACCTTTCCCATTCCTCAATTCCATCCAAATAGCCTCCCTAGACGAGCCCTCTAATCTATCCTGCCAAAGCACTGCTGTAATATTTTCTCGGTCAAGCAATGCAACACCTCCCCCTCTTGCCCATCTGATTCTATCACACCTGAAGCAATGAAATCCAGGAATATCTAGTTGCCAATCACACCCCTCCTGCAACCATGTTTCACTAATAGCTACAACATCATATTTCCAGGTATCAATCCATGCTCTAAGCTCATCCACCTTTCTTACAATGCTGCTAGTAGATGCATTTAAGAAACTCCCCACCTCTTCCTTTCTGATTATGCCTAACGGTGCAAATGACTTTATTATCTTTTTTTTCCTTCTCCCCTACATCTTCAGTCTGAGCGCTCCCGTTCTCTGTCACCTGCCTATCCTCCTTCACACACTGTCTACTAGCTTTCTCTATTTGTGAACTAACCTCCTCTCCCCTAGTCTCTTCAAATTGATTCCCACTCCCAACCATCCTACAAACATTTGTAGTTTAAAGTCTTCCCAGTAGCCTTAGCAAATCTCGCCGCCAGGATATTTGTCCCCCTAGGATTCAAGTGCAAACTGTCCTTTTTGTGCAGGTCACACCTGCCCCAAAAGAGGTCCCAATGATCCAGAAACTTGAATCCCTGCCCCCTGCTCCAATCCCTCAGCCACGCATTTATCCTCCACCTCATTCCATTCCTACTCTCACTGTCGCGTGGCACAGGCAGTAATCCCGAGATTCTTCTCAACTGCCTTCCTAACTCCCTATATTCTCCTTTCAGGACCTCTTCCCTTTTTCTACCTATGTCATTGGTACCTATATGTACCATGACCTCTGGCTCCTCACCCTCCCACTTCAGGATATCTTGGACACGATCAGAAACATCTCAGACCCTGGCACCAGGGAGGCAAACTACCATCCAGGTCTCCTGATTGCATCCACAGTATCGCCCAACTATAGAGTCCCCTATCACTACTGCCTTCCTCTTCCTTTCCCTACCCTTCTGAGCTACAGGGCCAGACTCTGTGCCAGAGGCACGGCCACTGTCGCTTCCCCCAGGTAGGCTGTCCCTCCCCAACAGTACTCAAACAGGAATACTTATTGTCAAGGGGTACAGCCACTGGGGTACTCTCTAGTACCTGACTCTTCCCTTTCCCCCTCCTAACCGTGACCCACTTGTCTGCCTCCCATGGCCCTGGTGTGACCACCTGCCTGTAACTCTATCAACTCCTCACTCTCCCTGACCAGACGAAGGTCATCGAGCTGGAGCTCCAGTTCCCTAACACAGTCCCTTAGGAGCTGCAGCTCGGCGCACCTGGTGCAGATGTGGACGTCCAGGAGGCTAGGAGACTCCAGGATCTCCCACATCCGACACCGAGAACAACAAGCTGCCCTCACACTCATACCTCCCCTTTCCTCAAATAACAGGCAAAATTGAAAACTAAACCCACCCTGCCTCGCCCATTGAGCCCAAGCCCAATTTTGGATATAATTGCCTTTGCATCTTTTACCTCAGTGCCACTTTACCACATTACTCACTTCCCCAGTGCTTAATGTTTCCCATACAAAAAAAAAAGCTATGTCTGATCAAAATCAGATGTCTGCAAGTCCGGACCGATTGGCTGGAGCCCCAAGTCTGTGAATTTCCGTGCGTCCGCTGGGGAAGTCGAAGGCCCTTTGTCTGCGGGACCGATTCTGAGTCGGCTGAGGGTGGAGGAGGAGGAAGGAGGTGGCCTGTCCTGGTGTTCAAGGACTCTGCATGGTGAGGGGTGGGTGGGAGAAATGGGACTTGCATTGCTGTTGTTTTATTGCTTATTGTGTTCTGTCGAGCATTTTGGGCATGTCATGTTGGCACCGGAATGTGTGGTGACACTTGGGGTTTGCCCTCAGCATAATCTTAGATTGCGTTGGTTGTTACCACAAGTGACACATTTCACAGTGTGTTTTGATGTAGATGTGATAAATAAACTTGAATCTCGAATCTTGCAGTGGGTCTGAAAATCAATGACCACACAGTCTTTTGGAGGAAGTCTTCTTTCTCAGTGTTATCCCTGTGGTTTTTGAAATTTGTTATTTTAAGAGCTCCAAGTATGACGACACACCCTCATGTGTGTTAGTTACAAGATAGGTCTCAGAGGACTTGCAATAATATTCTCCAAACAGTACTTCTTTTTCCAAGGTTGTGGCTTGTACTTAACATAAGTTCATTAGGAGTGGTTTTGGGGATAGAGAGGGAGGTTAGAGGTTAGATTAGAGTTTAGGGACAGTGATATGTGAGGAGTAAGAGGGCATGCCTCCGCTCCAGGCTCGAAGGCCATGCGAGCAGAAGGAACAAGGATCAGTCCACTGGTGTGACTGGAGTTCATCTCAAATTCGGGGGAAAGCTTGAGAAGATTGGACGTGTTTCCTTTGGAGTTGAGAAGAATCAGGGCCGAAGCTTGGAGGCCTGTCCTAAAGTTGGAGAATTGTCCATGCATGTAGGAGTGAGGAAAGGGGCTTGCTTCGCTGCTGTTGTTTTGTTGCTTGTCGTGTTCTGTGCTGTTCTGCTGAACACTTTGGGCCGGAATGTGGCCCAGCACATCCTTGGGTTTGCTGGTTATTAATGCAGATGACACATCTCACTGTAGGTTTTGATGTACACGAGTAAAATAAATACATCTGAACCTGACGAGTCTCAACTCACTAAGTTGGTCTCTGGAAAGAAATACATTTAAAAATGTTATTCTTATTTTAGTTTGCACATTCAGCATGGGACAGGCCTTTCCTGCCCAATGAGCCCACACTGGCCAGTAATCCACCTATTTAACCCTAGCCTCATCACAAGACAATTTACAATGACCAATTATCCTACCAACTGGTATATGCATGGAACATGATAGAAAACTGGAGCACCGGCTGGAAACCAACACGCACACAGGAAGAACGTACAAACCTCTTACAGACAGCTCCGGAACTGAATTCCAAACTCCAATGTCCCATGTCCCGAGCTATAATATCACACTTACCGCTATGCTGTTGCGGATGATTGGATGTATTATCTCTGGAGCTGAGAAGAATCAGTGATGATCTGAACGATCAAGGATCAATTTTATTCACCATATTGATTTGCATGTGTTAGGAATTTCCTGTGGTGTGTTGGTCAGGGTGTAACATGCAGCAAAAAAAACCACCATTCAACAGTTAAAAAGAATAAATAATTATATAAAGAACTATATGTAAATATAAAACCTAATTAATTTAGAGGTTAGAAAGGGGATATGGAATAAAATGTGCATAAATACATGAATACCAGTGTGTATTTGTAATGTAAACAGTATTTTTAAAAGAGGCTTGAAGTGTTTAAAATGCAGAGCAGTGAAGGCAGTAATTGAAAGAGGGATTGAGGAGTGCTAGCTAGAATGGTTGATCAGATTAACTGTCCCCGGAAGAACCTTTTAAGATGGTGTGAAGTTTTTGTTGTAATATTCCAAAAGTGCTTTCCAGAAGGGAGGTTTTGGAAAAGGCAGTTAGCAGGGTGGGTAGTGTCTGCAATGAGTTTTCAGCACACTTCTTTGTCCTGGACACATACAAGCCCCTCAGTGATTTTAGACTAGCCAAAGATCTTTTGTTTTGATCCAACTGTAGTTTTTTGTATATTGCGAGAGGATGCTGCACCAACGCAGACAGTAATGGCTGATGTTTTGATTT
The DNA here is from genome assembly GCF_048418815.1 of Hemitrygon akajei. Classification (NCBI taxonomy): domain Eukaryota; kingdom Metazoa; phylum Chordata; class Chondrichthyes; order Myliobatiformes; family Dasyatidae; genus Hemitrygon; species Hemitrygon akajei. The sequence continues at coordinate 118,429,855 of NC_133128.1, forward strand.
TTAAATTTAATTTGTATCTGATGGATTTGAAGATGCCTAGTATAAGATGGGGTAACAAGCAAACTGCTGGATGGGCCGAGCAGCTTCTGTGGAGGGGGGAGTGGGGAATTCTGTGGAAGGGTTGATGTTTGTGTTGAACCCTTTAGTACTATATAAGATCAAGACTGTGTGAAATGATTGCCGAAACAGGTCCATATAGAGACGCAGACTGCAGAATCTGGCCCTGATTGGTCTGCTGGAGGAAGAGAAGATATGATGGAAATTCATTTTCTGATGCCCAAAGATGTGATAAATATTCACTGTCCAGGTCCCAAGGCTGTGGTCGATATTCACTGTCCAGGGCCCAAGGATGTGCTAGATATTCACTGTCCAGGGCCCAAGGATGTGCTAGATATTCACTGTCCAGGGCCCAAGGATGTGGTCGATATTCACTGTCCAGGGCCCAAGGATGTGGTCGATATTCACTGTCCAGGGCCCAAGGATGTGCTAGATATTCACTGTCCAGGGCCCAAGGATGTGGTCGATATTCACTGTCCAGGGCCCAAGGATGTGCTAGATAATCACTGTCCAGGGCCCAAGGAGTGACAGATATTCACTGTCCAGGGCCCAAGGAGTGACAGATATTCACTGTCCAGGGCCCAAGAATCAGAATCAGATTTAGTATCATTGGCATATGTTGTGAAGTTTGTTAACATAGTGGTAGCAGTACAATGCAATACAATAATATAGAAATAAATCAATATGTAAATCAATTACAGTTTGTACATATATTCATATTAGATAGCTACATTAAATATAGTGTAAAAACTGAAATAATAAAAGCGAGTGGTGTTCGTAGGTTCAATGTCCATTTAGGAATCGGATGGCAGAGGGGTTGAAGCTGCTCCTGAATCACTGAATGTGTTCCTTCAGGTTTTAGTACCTCCTTCCTGATGGTAACAATGAGAAGAGGGTATGTTTTGGGTGGTGGGGACCTTAATGATGGATGCCGCCTTTCTGAGACACTGCTCCCTGAAGATGTCTTGGGTAATACAGAGGCTAGTACCAAGATGGAGCTGACTAATTTTACAACTTTCTGTAGCTTCTTTCAGTCCTGTGCAGTGTCTCCCGCCCCCCCCCCCCCCCAATCCAGATAGTGATACAACCTGTCATAATGCTGTTCATGGTACATCTGAAGCAGTTTTTGAATGTTTTAGGTGACAAACTAAATCTCCTTAAACTCCTAATGAAATATAGCCACTGTCTTGCTTTCTTTATAGCTGCATCGATGTGTTGGGACCAGGTTAGATCCTCAGAGATCTTGACACCCAGGAACTTGAAATTGCTCACTCTCTCCACTTCTGATCCCTCTTTGAGGATTCCCTCATCTTACCCTTCCTGAAGTCCACAATCAGATCTTTTGTCTTACTGACATCAAGTGCAAAGTCACCACGCAACTAATTATCTTGCTCCTGTACGCCCTCTCGTCTCCATCTGAGATTCTGCCAATGATGGTTGTATCAACAGCAAATTTATAGATGGCTTTTGAGGTATGCCTAGCAACATGGTTATTGATATACAGAGAGTAGAGCTGCGGGCTAAGCATACCCCTCTGAGGTGCGCCAGTGTTGATCGTCAGTGAGGAGGATTTATTCATTCCAACCTGCACAGATTGTGATCTGCCAGTTAGGAAGTTGAGGATCCAATTGCAGAAGGAGAGTGCAAAGAAACAGGTTCTGTGGCTTATTGTTCAGGAGTGTAGGAATGATGGTGTTAAACGCTGAACTATAGTCAACGAACAGCATCCTGACATCGGTATTTGTATTGTCCGGGTGATCTAAGGCTGTGTAAAGAGCCTTTGAGATTGCATCCTGCATTGATCTGTTGTGGCGATTGGCAAATTGCAGTGGGTCCAGATCCTTGCTGACGCGGAAGATGATACTGACCATGACCAACCTCTCAGAGTTACTGGATGATAGTAATTAAGGCACCTCACGCTACTCTTCTTGGGCAGTGGTATAACTATTGCCCTTTTAAAGCAGGTGGGGACTTCCAACCATAGCAGTGAGAGGTTGAAAATGTCTTTGAATACTCCTGCCTGTTGGTTGGCACAAGTCTTCAGATCCTTTCCAGGTACTTCAATGGGGCCTGTTAAGTCCATGAAGTCCCGTGGTGAGCAGCAAGTGATGAAGGGGACAGGATTGTGAAATCTGGAAGCCTTTAGTCTAGAATATGTGGATCCCAGATCAGCCTCTATTGGAGGAGCCAGCAATAGACAAGCCTTGAGGAGAACATCATACACAACTCAAGTGATCGCACCAGTACTACTATCTTAACTCTGTTCTGATGAAGGGTTTCAACACAAAGTATTGACAATTCCCTTCCTGTTGTGATAAACTGGAGAAATTGTTTTAGGGTAATTAACAACTTGACAGCATGGTAATGTTATGAACCTTTATTACAACACCGCTGAGGATTTCTAGACAGCAGATGGCGCCATGGTAGCACAGTACAGGCACGTTACGCCATGATGTGCTGAGCTTTTAACCTATTCTAAGATCAATCAACAATTCCATCCCAAGTGTCCCTTCTATCATCCATGAGCCTACAGATGAGTTTCATATCTGCCTCTATCACACCCCTGACAGGCATCCCATGTACCCATCACTCTCTGTACAAAAAAAACTACCTCTGATATCCCCTGTATTCTTTCGTCCAACCACCTTAAAATTAGGACGTGGAGGGATGGGTTAGTAATTTTGCTGATGACACAAAGGTTGGGGATGTTGTGGATAGTGTGAAGGGCTGTCAAAGGTTACAACGGGACATTGATAGGATGCAAATCTGGGCTGAGAAGTGGCAGATAGAGTTCAACCCAGATAAGTGGGAGGTGGTTCATTTTGGTAGGTCAAATATGATGGCAGAATATAGTACTAATGGTAAAACTCTTGGCAGAGTGAAGGACCAGAGGGATCTTGGAGTCCAAGTCCATAGGACACTCAAAGCTGCTGCGCAGGTTGACTCTGTGGTTAAGGAGGCAGACGGTGCATTGGCCTTCATCAATAGCGGAATTGAATTTAGGAGCCGAGAGGTAATGTTACCCTGGTCAGACCCCATTTGGAATACTGTGCTCAATTCTGGTCACCTCACTGCAGGAAGGACGTGGAAACCATAGAAAGGGTGCAGAGGAGATTTACAAGGATGTTGCCTGGATTGAGGAGCATGCCTTGTGAGCATAGGTTGAGTGAACTTGGCCTTTTCTCCTTGGAGTGACGGAGGATGAGAGGTGACCTGATAGAGGTGTATAAGATGATGAGAGGCATTAATCATGTAGATAGTCAGAGGCCTTTTCCCCAGGGCTGAAATGGCTAACATGAGAGGGTACAGATTTAAGGTGCTGGGGATTAGGTACAGAGGAGATGTCAGGGACAAGTTTTTTACGCAGTGAGTGGTGAGTGTGTGGAATGGGCTGCCAGCGGTGGTGGTGGAGACAGATACAACAGGGCCTTTTAAGAGGTTAGGTACAGGGAGCTTAGAAAAATAGAGGGTGAAAGGTAACCCTAGGTAGTTTCTAAACTAAGTACATGTTCCGAACAGCGTTGTGGGCTGAAGGGCCTGTATTGTGCTGTAGGCTTTCTATGTGTCTATGCCCCCTTGTATTAGCCTTTTCTACCCTGAGAAATAGTCTCTGGGTATCCCTGTTGCAATGATAATAAGACATATTTATGTTCCACTGCAACACAGATATATTTCCACTCCTTCATTGTTGCTATGATTAGATTGGGAAAGTTGTGGGAGTCATCTCTCCAGAAGAATTGAAATAGTTCTATTCCATGCTGAACTGTTATTCTGCCCAATCCCATTGAACAACACCCGGACCATAGCCTCCCATACCGTACTTATCCAAAATCCCCCAAATGTCAAAATTAAACCCACAACCACCACTTCCACTGACAGCTTCTTTTACACGCTCACCACCTTCTGAGTGAAGAAGATTCCTCCTCGTCTTCTTTTTAAACATTTCACCTTTCACTCTCAACCTGTGATCTCTAGTTGTCGTCTCATCCAACCTCAGTGGGAAAAGTCCCTCTATCAAATGTGCCCTCATTCTCCATGCTCCAGGGAATAAAGTCTAACCTATTCAACCTTTCCCTAAGCAACACCTTTGTTAATTTTCTTTGCATTCTTCCAGTCTTATTGACATCTTTCCTGCAGGTAGGTGAGCAGAACTGCACGCAATGCTCCAAATTAGACTTCAGGAATGTCTTATACAACTTCAACATAACATCCTAATTCCTGTACTCAAACATCACAACTCCTGTACTCAAATCAGATTATTTTTCAGATTTCCAGAATCTTCTGATTTTCACTTCTGTGTAGCTGCTTCCCTTCGAACTAAACGATACGCAGCCCAGGGTGTAACTGTGGGATCACCCACTGCTCTGCCCTGGATAGTCTGATTTTGTGCTGTAAGGAAGACAGATGGAATAAGCAGGAGAGGTGAGGCCGGGCATGAATCAAAGCTGTTTTATTCCACAGACAGTCAGTGTATGTACAGAGTAGTTGTCAAAGCAAATTTCATTACACACTTACACAAATTACACAGTTCACACAATTCTGTTCACATCTCCAACCAAAAGTAGGAATATAAACTACACAGTCTTTGCTTTCTTGGTCAAAAGTACTTGCTTTTGGCATAAATACACTTGCAGGAAACGTCTTTCAGTGAGATATAGTATGTCCCCCTGTAGTTTTAGAATGGGATAATGGATGGGAGATGTTTAACTATTTAGCCATTTAGAATGTGGATCAATTCCTAGGTCCAGATGGAATATATCCTTGGCTGTTAAAACAGCAAGCCAGAAAATGCCCCACTGGGCTCCCTCTTCACCTGCGAACCCACTGTTTCGGACACCCCAGGTCTACCTGACAGACCCTCACCCCCTTCCTTACGGGGGTCCTCCCTCACCTGAGATCTCTCCAGCTCACGCTCGGGCTCCACCCTCTCTCCCACCACTGTTGGCTGCCTCTCCGTCTGACCTTCAAGACCTTCCCTCCTCTCACCCAATTCAGTATGGGAAGGGCCAGGAGCCTCCTCTCCTGGTACAGGAGCACCAGTGAATAGGAACAGGGGCCACTCATCTGAGTCGTCCTCTTCCGAATCGGTAGCCATTTCCGGGTGAGGGACCCGTCCCTGCTCTTCAGCAGCGGGCTCTTCCCTTTCTCCGCGCCCTCGCAGAGTCCTTGTACTAGGCGTAACCTCCCACTCTGGCTCCGTATCCACCTGCACCGCTTGACCCAGGGGCAGCAGGTGATTCCGATGGAGTACCTTGATAGGCCCTTTCCCATCCTCAGGTTTCACCCGGTAAACTGGCAGGTTCGGCATCTGGCTCTCTATTACATAGGGGCTGGCCGCCCATCGGTCTGCCAACTTGTGCTTACCAGGGAGTCCCAAATTCCGTAAAAGGACCCGGTCGCCCGGCAATAATTGAACAAACGTCACCTTTCGATCATACCGCATCTTATTCCTCTGATTTTGTTTGGTAGCCGCCGCCTCGGCCAACTCGTACGCCCGCTGTAACTCCCTCTTCATGTCGGACACATACTTTAGATGGGACTTCCCGGGTAATTCACCCACTTCACCCCCAAAACACAAGTCAATGGGCAACCTCGCTTCCCGCCCGAACATCAGATAATAGGGCGAATATCCTGTAGCATCATTGCGAGTACAATTGTAACAGTGAACCAATTGTCCAATATGACGACTCCACCTGCTTTTCTGCCCAATCTCCAGCGTCCCGAGCATATCCAACAGGGTCCGGTTGAACCTCTCTGGCTATGGATCTCCCTGTGGGTGATAAGGGGTAGTCCTGGATTTCTCAACCCCAAGCATAGTCAGTAATTCATGGATAAGGCGGCTCTCAAAGTCCCGCCCCGATCGCTATGGATTCGCCTGGGAAGGCCGTAATGAACAAAATACTTCTCCCATAACACCTTCGCCACTGTCACCGCCTTCTGATCCTTAGTGGGAAATGCCTGAGCATAGCGAGTGTAATGATCGGTGATGACTAAGACATTCGCGGTGTTGCTGGTGTCAGGCTCAATCGACAGAAAATCCATACATACCAGGTCCAGAGGTCCCGCACTCTGCAAGTGCGACAGTGGAGCCGCCAACGCGGGCAGGGTCTTCCTCCGGATGCAACGACTGCAGCCCCTACAGTATTCTTCGACTTCCCCCCTCATCCGGGGCCAGTAGAACCGGTCTTTGAGTAATCCATAGGTCTTTTCCACCCCCAAGTGTCCAGAATCATCATGTAGAGCCTGGAGTACAGCCTGCCGATACTCCTCCGGCAGGACCAGTTGCCAACAGTGGGGTTGGTCCGGAGGCGCCGTTACCCGGCACAAGATTTGGTTCTTTAACTTCAACCGAGACCACTCCTTCAACAACAGGGGCACGAATGGGTGTTTCGCCTTCTCAGCCAACGCCCCATCCCCCTTCTCGACCGCTCTCCACACTGTGCCAATGCCCGGGTCATTTTGCTGAGCAGCTGCCACTTCCCCCGGACTCAGTTCCGGCAACTGTTTAGTCCGTAGTGCGGTCAGGTCACAGTAAACCAGGGGTATGGCGTCGTCAAAAACCCCCAAATGGTCCACGGCTCGTTCCAGCCTCCCTCTTCCCTCGGCCTTCACGGTGATAGCAAACTGACACATCGCCTTCACTCCAGCGGTAGGGACACTCTCCCACCCCTCGTCCCTCTCCTGTTCCCCCGGCTCCCGACGAGACAAAGCATCCGCATCGACATTCTTGCTTCCGGGCCGGTACCTCAGGCTGAAATCATATACCGACAAGGCCGCCAGCCACTGATGTCCTGTGACATCCAGCTTCGCCAAAGTCAAAATATAAGTGAGAGGATTGTTATCCGTTCTCACCTCAAACTTGGCTCCGTATAGGTAATCACCCAGCTTGTCCACCACCGCCTACTTCAGCGCCAGGAACTCCAACTTGTGAGTGGGATAGTTTCTCTCCGATGGCGACAAGCTTCGGCTGACAAAGGCTACCGGCCTCAATGCTTTGCCATGCTCCTGGTACAGAACAGCCCCGAGACCCTCTCGACTGGCATCCGTGTGCAGCACATATGGCTTCTGGGGATCGGCAAAAGCCAACACCGGGGCCTGGGTCAGTGCCCTTTTCAAAGATCGGAACGCCTCTTCACATTGATCATCCCATCTCGAGCCAAAAGGTTCCGCCGGGTTCCAGTATCCTCCAGCGTCCTGCCTCTGGTCCCCCGTCCTTTTCTTTCCCACCGGGGGATAGCCACACAACAGCTGAGTCAACGGGTGACACACTTTGGCGTATCCTTTCACAAATCGCCGGTAATACCCACAGAACCCCAAAAATGAGTGCAGAGCGCCCACTTTCTGGGGTCTCGGCCAGGTGGTCACGGCCTCTATCTTGGTTGGATCAGTAGCCACTCCCTCTCGCGAAATGATGTGGCCAACGTAACTAACCGACGACTTGCAGAACTGGCATTTGTCCAGGGAAAGCTTCAACCCTTCTTCATTAAGCCGGCCCAACACCTTCAACAGCCTCTCCTCATGTTCCTCCAAAGTCGATCCAAACACTATCAAATCGTCCAGGTACACCAGCACCTCTAACAGATTCATATCCCCCACAGTTCTCTCCATGAGCCTCTGGAAGGTGGCTGGGGCTCCCGATATGCCTTGGGGCATTCGTTCGAACTGAAAGAACCCCAGCGGGCAGATAAAAGCGGTCTTCTCTTTATCGCCCGCACTCATCGGGATCTGGTAATACCCACTTCTTAAATCCAGCACACTGAACCACTTCGCACCGCTCAGGCAGGCCAACGCATCCTCGACTCTTGGGACAGTATATTGATCAGGGACAGTTTGCCGATTCAACGTCCTGTAGTCAACACACATGCACACTCGCCCATTCTTCTTCCGTGCCACCACTATTGGGGACGCATAAGGACTTCGGGACTCAGCTATGATTCCGGCCTCCTTCAACGTGCACAAGTGCTGCCGCACGTCCTCAACATCTGCTGGAGCCAGCTGCCGGGATCTCTCTTGGAACGGGGTGTCCTCCATCACCCGGATGGTGTGGCGAGTGCTTTTGGAGCAGCCAACATCAAACTCGCCCCGAGAAAAAACAGCTTCCATCTTCAGCATCTTCTCCACTAGCCTGTGTTTCCACTCCGGCGACACAGGGGAATCCCCGAAGTTAAAGACTTCAGCGGTCAGCTCCCTTCGATGCTCCGATCCCTCCCCGTTAGGGGTCCTCACTGGTGCGCTAGACATTACCATCACCAGGAACAGATGTGCCAGTGGCATTCCCCTCTTAAAGGTGATTTCTCTTGCCGTGGTGTTCCTGACACTTATAGCTATACGCCTCGCATGTACCACCCCTGGTCTCTGCACTTCGGGCCTCACCAGCGCCCCCGCCGGAAATCGTGTCTCCCCTTCAAGATCGTCCGGGGCGTCTACTAACAGGGCTTCACCCGTCGGCACTCCTGGGAATCTGGGGGTCCCCATCACTAGCGCTACCTCCCCGGGACGGATCACCTTGGGCCTCACCTGCATACACCACACCGTCCCTCGTTTACACTCCAGGTGCAGTCCTAGGGAGGCAACCCCTTCTTCGAACACTGCTCGAAACACTGGATGCACCAAGAGGGTCTCCAGAAAGACTTCCCCTGCTTTCTCCTTACAAGCTCCCAGGAGCCGTCGCACAACGGGGGAATTAGTCCCCACCAGGAGGGCAGCACCACCGGTTTCCACCGGGTCAGGACACACCAACACCAACGTCTCAATAGCTTCGGACACTCCCACATTGCCCTCCGAGAACTCCAATCTCACTATAGGTACCCATCGTACGGGTAGTCACCCTCGCTCACACCCCAAATCTGCAGGGCTTCAAATGGGGTTATGGGCAAATGCTTTAGATATTGGTTGTAGAAAGACCGGTACAATAAGGTCTCCTGCGATCCCGTATCAAGAACGGCTTTTGCGTAAACTCCCTCTATCCGTAGACCCACACTGGCATGGGGTCCTACCAGCCCATCCGGAATAGAGGCGTGGGCACCCGGTGGTCCCCTGGCTGATCTCTGGGAACGTGTTCCTCCAGAGGCTCCAGTCCGTTCCCTCACTGAGCCTCTCCTAAGTTTCCCGACACCTCCCCCTTCTTAGTCGCAGGGGGGCTTGTCCTCCGCGGAACTCCTTGTCTCTCACAATCCCACCTAAAGTGTCCCTCCTCTCCACAGCTATAGCACACCCTCGGCCACCCACAGTCCCGCCTGAAATGCCCCTCTTTCCCATAGTTAAAGCACACGCTGCCTGCCGCCCCTCCTCTCCCAGGACGACTTCCGCTCCCAACCCACGGCACTGGTCGCCCCTGAGGGTGGGTACCTCCCCTGTCCCTTCCCTCCAGAGGGAGTTCTCTACCTCCCGGTGGGTTGTCAATCCTCCACCCAGCCACCACTTCCTGTATCGCTGAGGATCGCTCCCGTAGGCCCGCGCCCCTTTTCCGCCCCAACGCTCTCTCTTCTTCCCGCACCTCTCTAATCAGTTGCCCGAACGATGGAGGGGGGCCTTTCCTATAAGCCTGCCGAATAGTCCACGCCACCTTGTCCTCCTCCAGAGAGCCACTGAATAACTGACTCATCCTCACGCTAGCCACGTCAGGCGCCTTCACTACCCCCCGGCGCCGCAGCCCCGAGAGCATCCCCTCCATCCTAAATATGTACTCGGAGAGCTTTTCCCCTCTCCATTGTTCCAGGCATTGGAACTCTGCTAAAAGCAGCCAGGGTTCCCCTGACAACCCAAACGCTCCCTCCAAAACTTCTATACATTCCTCCACTGAGGCCCCAGGCTTCTCAGCTTTCAACTCCTGGACTGTTTTGGCTGCTAAACCCCTCAAACTTCCCACCAATCGCTGCCTCTTCTCCTCCTGTGAGCCTGGCCACTCCTCTAACATCAAGGACGTATGCTCGATCCAGGTCTCATAGTCCACCTCCCCGTCCGGAGTAGGCTTGGCTCCGGAGAACACCCCCAGCTTCAGCCGTGGCCTCTCGGCCACTCCCACCAGGGAGTTAAGTGCGGCTGCCAGCTCCGAGGCCTCCACCCTACCTGGGGGGCGGGGCCTAGTCACGACTCCCTCCTCCCTCCTCCCTTTGCTAGTGCCTGCCACCTCTCTGGGGTTTTCCTCTAGCTCTAGCTCCTCCTCCAATGTCTCCTCATCCTCATCCTCGGAGAGGGTGTGGAGCCCCCACGGCCCCTCCTCCCCCGGTACACTGACCGTCGCCGGCAGTTCCAACGTCCTGACGTCAGCACTCGTACTAACCAACACCCAGCTAGACTCCATCTCTTTACCACACCGTCTAGCTACCAATTCTACCTGCTCCATACCGTTCACCAAACTTAACCCCCGCACTACCGCGTCTCCCGAAACTCAAAAATCCACTCTGCTCACTACGCATGCGTACTGTACTGGTACACCTTCAAATTCGCACCAGCGAACAATCTTATCTCTGTCCATCTCCGCTCTGCTGCCTGTGCGATTCCACAGCCCCCGACAATCCAATCCGGGACGAGCACCCCACAAATGTAACACTTACCCAACAGGCTGGTATATGTCTAGGGGAAAAGGAGATCCAGCCACACACCAACCCACCTCCCATACACGTAGGTTCTGTGAGAATTGAGTTTATGCCTCGAGCCGCTTACCGTATCAACTTCACACCAAATACCGTTATGAAATACACTTTATAGAATTTACTAACCTTAACTAAAGAAGTATTAGGCAATACAATATATATATACAAGGAAAGAAAAAAACAAAAGGCGCCAACTTATCAAAGTTCAGTCAGTGTAGTGCACATCGTAGGAACTCAATCAACGAATCATCCGACAGCCACGTCGTCACCCCTGAGACCACCCGGTGGTCTTACGAGCCGTCTAGCGCCAGTCGCGGTGGTCCTACGAGCCGTCCAGCGCCCGTCCACCTTCCTCGTCCGTCTCTCCTCATACCCCAAGCCCGCGCAACCCCTCCCCCAAGTTCCCAGCCTCACAAAACACAGTAACATTCCCCATTGATTAACAAATGAATACAATTACCATATCAGCCATTCTAAAATGAAACAACGGCGAGAGAAACATTTAACAGACAAAGAAGCATTCCTACTCGTAACAAACCAAAGAAGCCCTTTTTAGTAACATACACAGGACATTGTACACATACATCACAAAGAGCAGAGATCCCTGTGGTTCAAAAAAAAATTGTAAATTTTGCAGGTATTTTCTTTTCCAAGAGTAAACAGGTTAGTCCATCATCATTTCCATGATTAGTCATCCCCTTGAATTTGATCTTGCAATTGCGTCCTCCAAGAAGCGGAGCCCATCTCTGCATTCTTGCTGCTGCTGTTCGTGAAACACCCTTCTGTGGATTGAGCATGGACCCTAGTGGTTGATGATCAGTAATGAGGGTAAACTCTCTCCCTTACAAGTACTGGTTGAAGTGTTTGACAGCCCAAACCAGACTCAAGATCTCTCTGTCAATCTTTTCATAACTTTTTTTCTGTAGTAGTAAGGGAATGTGATGGGGTGTTCACTTCTGGCATAAGCCATATTTTTTGTCATTTGTTAGTCTCCACATTGTAAATCTTAAGTCCTGTGTCACTCACATCATTATCAGAATTTTCATCAACAGCATGCAAATTGGTGTTCTTCTTGAAACTGAAACTTGACCCTTTAAAAAAAAATCTTTTTCTCTTCCCTGCGCAGTCTATTTATTTTGGGTGCTCAGCAGGCTAGTTTCACCTTTAAACCTGCATTGGTCTGGTGTATGTGAGCCCCTGCCACAATGGTAACACAGTTTGTTCAGCCAGGCAGGTTTCTGTTTAGATATTGCAATTTTATTCAAACTGACTTTCATTCCTGACTGCACTCAGTTGCGTCTCTGCTATTTCCATTGATACAGCTATTTCAACTGCTCTTTTAAATGTGAGTTGTACTTTAGTTGGGAGCCGCTTTGAATGCTTTCTTGTAATATTCCAAAGCTAAGCAATCTCGCAGTGCATCATTAAATCCATTACTGAACTGGCAAAGCTTAGACAAATTCTTCAGTTCAGCCTTTTGACTCCACTTATGAAACCAAAAGCATTCTGCAATCAACAATGTGTTCAGTTGTAAATATTCCTGCATTACATTTATGATATCAGCAAAGCTTATTTCGCTGGCTTGGTTGGACTTTGAAGCAAACTGCATGTTCTTCCATCAATTGCGCTCCACAAGACTGGCACTCGTTTCTGATCAGCGATTCTATTTGCTTTGAAATACTGCTCAATTCACTCAGTATACAAGATCCAGTTATCTGTGGTGCAATTGAATGCATCTGTCTTTCCAATATAGCTAGTATTTCTGCTTTTAAGAAAATCATTGTTATCACCTGTTACTCACTGTTTATAAACCCACAAATTTCATTTGTTTTCAGTCTTTTTTTAGACTTGACTGTCTTTATGTCCTCCTTTTGAAAAAAATGTGCTGCTCTTCAGCAGGTAAGTGTTGTCATCTCAGGTTTATTTCAAAACTTCCTCATCACCACCTTTATGCTTTGTACTCCAAACATAAAATGAAGTGAAAGAAAAGCATGGGAGCTGGGAATAACTCCTGTACGTTTAGCTTTAATTTAGCGAGGCGTGCACATAAGACATGGTGGTGTGATGACATATGCTATTTATGTACTTTTACAAATATTCCATGATGAATTGTGTAAGCAAACAAAGAATGCCTTCTGGAAGAATATATTTACAATATTACTCAAGTAATATCTGAGGGGCAACTTTCTCACTCAGAGGATGCTGAGTATATGAAACGAGTTTCCAGAGGAAGTGGTTGAGGCAGGTACAATAGTATCATTGAAGAAGAACTTGGACAGGTACATGGAGAGGTGGAAATTCGGGAGATATGGCAAAACACAGGAAATAGTGATTAGTTGGCTGAGCACCATGGTCTGGATGGGCTAAAGAGCCTGTATCCATTCTGTGTTGATCTGAGAATCTATGCTAAGTGCATCCTTTTGATTCTGAATATTGTGGTTTGTTGGACTCCAGATCCTCCATGTTCAGCTGGAAGGTTCTATTGTTAAAGCAGTTCTTAGAGCAATGATCCTGAAATCTGAAACCCTGCCCCCTACACCAGTTCCTCAGCCACGTGTTCATCCTATTCTTACCCTCACTGGCATGTGGCACAGGTAGCAATCCTGAGATTACCACCCTTGAGGTGCTGCTTTTTAGCTTCCTACCAAGCTCTCTATACTCACTCTTCAGGACCTCCTCACTCTTTCTTCCTACGTCATTGGTACCGATGTTTACCCTGACATCTGGCTGCTCACCCTCCCATTTCAGAATGCTGTGCACGCGATCAGAGACATCCCTGACCCCGGGACCCGGGAGGCAGCAAACCATCCGGGAGTCTCTGTCGCGACCACAGAACCTCCTGTCTGTACCTCTAACTATCGAGTCTCCTATCATTACCGCTCTCCTCTTCTTTCCCCCTCCCTTCTGCACTGCAGAACCAGACTCAGTGCCAGAGATCCGGCTGCCGCAACTTGTCCCAGGTAAGCCATCCCCCCAACAGTATCCAAATCGGTATACTTGTTGTTGAGGGGAATGGCCACAGGGGAACCCTGCTCTGCCTGACCTTTCCCCTTCCCTCGGCTGACCATAACTCAATTACCTGTGCCCTGCTCCTTTGGTGTAACTACCTCCCTGAAACTACTATCTATAAACTCCTCATTCTCCCGAATGATCCGGAGGTCATCCAGCTCCTGCTCCAGTTCCCTAACGCGGTTTGTTAGGAGCTGCAGCTGGATGCATTTCTTGCAGGTATCGTTGTCAGGGACACCAGAGGTCTCCCTGGCTTCCCACATCCTGCAAGAGGAGCATTCCAACATCCTGCCTGGCATTCTCTCTACTCTAAACGAACAAAACAAAACTTACCGGAACCTACCCTCGCCTCTGCCTGTTCACGCCGAAGCCTGTTGAGTCAAAGCCGTCCCACTCTGACTCAGTCCACTCCGATGATGGCCGCTGTATGTGGCTGTCTTTTTCTTAAACCTTTGGTGAGCTACGTCACGCGCCTGCGCAGTCTAGCCTTTACTCCCCGATCAGTTAAAAAGAATGGCTTCTCTCTGAGATGTCTTTAGTCCTTCACTCTCCGCCTCTTGCTTTGATTTTGTCAAGGAACAGAAGACAGATGGCTGAAGTCATTTATTTAAGTGTAAATGAATCGTCTACCCAAAACTCACTCTAACAGTCGTGAGAATGCCGATTTCACCAGACTGCAGCTTGCAAGTATTTAGTGCGGGCGGGACCCTCGAAAATGCGGGGTCAGTAGCATATGCTACTTTTGCTACTACGTTAATCCGGCCCTGGCTCTGCCCTGGATAATCTGATTTTGCGCTGTAAAGAAAACAGACAGAATAAGCAGGAGAGGTGAGACCGGGCATGAATCAAAGCTGTTTTATTCCACAGACAGTCAGTGTACATACAGAATAGTTGTAAAGTAAATTCCATTACACCATTACACAAATTACACAGTTCACACAATTCTATTCACATCTCCAACCAAAAGTAGTAATATAAACTACACAGTCTTTGCTTTCTTGATCAAAAGTAATTGCTTTTGGCATAAATACACTTGCAGGAAACATCTTTCAGTGAGATATAGTATGTCCCCCTGTAGTTTTAAAATGGGATAATGGATGGGAGATGTTTAACTATTTAGCCATTTAGAATGTGGATCAATTCCTGGGTCCAGATGGAATATATCCTTGGCTGTTAAAACAGCAAGCCAGAAAATGTATTTATTTTCAATTTTTATTTAGAGTTACAGCACAATAACAGGCCCTTCTGGTCCAATATGTCTTCAAGACTCAAAAGAGGTGTACAAGATGATAAGAGGCAAAAATTGAGTGGACAGTGAGAGACTTTTTACCAGGGCAGAAGTGACTAATGCAAGTGGGCATAATATTAAGGTGACTGGGGGACAGTATAGGTGGGGGGGGGGGCGGGATGCCAGAGGTAAGTTTTATACACAGGGAGTACAACACTACTAATCTTCGCAGCATCTACAAAAGGCTTACTGACCCACCCATCTACATGATCATCCAATTCATTTACATACATCACAAAGAGCAGAGATCCCTGTGGTTCAAAAAAAAATTGTAAATTTTGCAGGTATTTTCTTTTCCAAGAGTAAACAGGATAGTCCATCATCATTTCCATGATTAGACATCCCCTTGAATTTGATCTTGCAATTGCATCCTCCAAGAAGCGGAGCCCATCTCTGCATTCTTGCTGCTGCTGTTCGTGAAACACCCTTCTGTGGATTGAGCATGGACCCTAGTGGTTGATGATCAGTAATGAGGGTAAACTCTCTCCCTTACAAGTACTGGTTGAAGTGTTTGACAGCCCAAACCAGACTCAAGATCTCTCTGTCAATCTTTTCATAACTTTTTTTCTGCAGTAGTAAGGGAATGTGATGGGGTGTTCACTTCTGGCATAAGCCATATTTTTTGTCATTTGTTAGTCTTCACATTGTAAATCTCAAGTCCTGTGTCACTCACATCAGTGAGACAGTGAGAGACTTTTTACCAGGGCAGAAGTGACTAATGCAAGTGGACATAATATTAAGGTGACTGGGGGACAGTATAGGTGGGGGGATGCCAAAGGTAAGTTTTATACACAGGGAGTGGTGGTAGAGGCAGATACATCAGGGGCATTTAAAAGTCTTTTACGTAGCACATGGATGATAGAAAAATGGAGGACTATATAGAAGGGAAGGCTTACATTAATCTTGTAATCAGTTAAAAGTTCAGCTGAAGGGCCTGTTCTGTGCTATGCTAATCTATGTTCTATAATCTCCAGAAAGTTGCATGTTCAACCAGCTTGTAAACCTGGCTGAGGTGCTGAACACACATTTTAAGATGTCCCCAAAATTTACTTTTGTAATTGGTCATGTTACAACCAGTAGCATGGTACACGGGGTGCATCAATCAGCTGTGAACATAACACAGTTGCTGAAGGCATCAGGACTTACGGGGAGAGAGGGAGGCAGTGTGGCATTGGCGTAAGGGCTAACGGCGATTGCATTGAAGGTTTGCCAGCGTTCACTCCAGCTGAGAGGAATGATGA
The DNA here is from genome assembly GCF_048418815.1 of Hemitrygon akajei. Taxonomy (NCBI): domain Eukaryota; kingdom Metazoa; phylum Chordata; class Chondrichthyes; order Myliobatiformes; family Dasyatidae; genus Hemitrygon; species Hemitrygon akajei. The sequence goes on from NC_133128.1 coordinate 118,446,045, forward strand.
CGGAGGCTACAGACGGACTGAACGTAGAACATAGAAAAGTCCACAGTGTTGTGCTGAATCAGTTTAAATTAATAATCAATTGGTCAACTAGTCTAACTGAACTAAACTAGTCTCTTCTGCCTTAATATCCATATCTTTCCATTTTCTTCACATTCACGTGCCTTTCTAAATGTCTCTTAGAAGTCCCTAATGTACCTGCCTCTATCACCACCCCAGACAGTGCATTGCAGGCTCCCACTACTCTCTTTGTAAAAAACCTGCTCCTCACATCTGCTTTGGAAATTAATTCCCTCTGGTAGCAAACATTTCAACCCTGGGAAAAAGAAATTATCTGTCCACGCCATCTATGCTTTTCATAATCATATAAACCTTTATCAGATCTCCCCCCACCCTCCGCTGCCCCAAAGAAAACAACCCAAGTTTGTCCGGTCTCTTGTTATATCAAATGCCCCCTAATCCAGGCAGCGTCCTGGCAAACCTATTCAACATCCTCTCCAAAGCTCCACATCCTTCCAATAATGTACGCAATACTCCTGATGCAGCCGAACTAGAGTGTTATAAAGCTGCAATATAACTTCCTGATTTCTGAACTCAATGTCCTTAATTCTGTGTTGCTCTGAGAATCTATGCTAAGTGCATCCTTTCATTCTGATTATTGTGGTTTGTTGGACTCCAGATCCTCCATGTTCAGCTGGAAGGTTCTATTGTTAAAGCAGTTCTTAGCGCGATCAACACACACTCAGCGGGCCAGGCAGCATCTATGTAAATGAATAAACAGTCGATATTTTGGGCTTCATCAGGATGGGAAAGGAAGGGGGAAATTGGTGTGGGGAGGGGAAGGAGTACAAGATGGCGGGTGAGGCCAGGTGGGTGGGGGAGGGGTGGAGAATGAAGTAAGAAGCTGGAAAGTGACAGGTAGAAAAGGTTAAAGGCTGCTGAAGAAGAAGAAGAAGAAGAAGAAATCTGATTGGAGAGTACTGTAGAACGTGGGGGAAAAGGAAGGGGGTGGGGCACATGGGGAGGGTGAGAAGCAGATGAGAAGAGGTAAGAAGGGGGCCAGAATGGGGAATGTAAAAGGAGAGAAGGGGAGGGGGATCAATTGCTGGAAGTTGGAGAAATCCATATTCATGCAATCAGGGTGGTGGATGCCCAGGTGGAGGAGAGTGGCCTCATTGTGGCAGCACAATTGGCCATTGACTGACGTCAGAATGGGACTGGGGATTGGAAGTAAAATAGTTGGCCACTGGGAAATCCTGGTTTCCTTCATTGACGTATGTTTCCAAGGCACGGATCGTGTCTAAATGACGGTTGAAGTTGTTCCAGAGATTGATGGCCGGACAGATCTCTGAAAATGAGATTCCTCAGTGTGCTTTATGAGTCCTTTATCAGCCAGGAGTCTGAGCAGGTTCGCCCGGAATTTCACCCCGATGAAGGCGTATAATATTGGGTTCACGCAGCTGTGCAGAAACCCCAAACACTGGGTGGCAAACAGAGCTCGGTCAATGTGGTCGCGCCCAGCACAAGAGGCCATGGTGACCCTCATCCTCACCAGAGTGTCGATAAACACAGTGATATTGTGCGGCAGCCAACAGATGAGGAAAGCGAGCACCACAGCGATAATGACCTTCAAGGCTTTCTCTTTCTGGAATCCCTTCGTTTGACACAGTCTCTGGATGGTGACGCTGTAGCAGAAGACTATGACACCCAGTGGGATGAGAAACCCAATGACATGGCGACAGATTTTGGTGGCTAGTTTCCATTTCTCATCATATTCACCATCGTGATCCTCATTACAGATGTATTTGTTGGAGCTGACCCCTACTTGGCTCTTGTAGAGGATGGGTAAAGACAGGACAACAGCCAGCACCCACACAGCAGCACAGACCAGTTTGATCAGGAATGGCCGCTTCTGCCTGTGGGACCGGGCAGAGTGGACGATGGCGAGGTAACGGTCAACACTGATGCAGGCCAGCAACAAGATGCCACTGTAAAAGTTCACCTCATGGAACATGATGACAATCTTACACATGGCATCGCCAAACACCCACCCAGACGTGGCATCCACTGCCCAGAAGGGCAGAGAGACGGCAAAGAGCAGGTCAGCCATGGCCAGATGGAGCAAGTAGATATCTGTGGACAAGGTTGCACGTCGGCTGCAAAGAATAACAATTATCACCACCAGGTTCCCCGTCACAGCGAGGAAACACGCCAGGCTGTAGACAACAGCAACTAGAGTGTTCGTGGCTGGATATATCTCAAATGTACAAGGAGTTGTGTCAGGATCAACTACAAATGGAGTTCCAGAAGTTTCATTTGCTCTATAATGAGAAGGAATTTTGAGCTTTAAAGAAGCCATTTTCTGGGAAAAAAAAAGATCAATTAAAGATAAGGCATTTTCTATCAATGCAAACATTCTTAGAATACGCACTAAATCTGCAAGCATCATTCTCACCCCCAAATGCCCAGACTGGCCAAGGTTTCGGCAACACTGCATTCCCCACAGTCCAGGAAACTCCAAGGAACATATCAGCAATGTAATTTTGAGCTCCCCTAATGATCTAAGATACATCCTGAGTCACTGATTACACAAACATTACAGAGCAGGGGTAGGAATAATCATGGTGGGGACTTAAACCCCCTCAATTACATGGCAAGAAAAGCAAAGGAAGTCACCACTTCTGTAGTTGTACCATGGAGAGCATTCTGACAGGCTGCACCACTGTCTGGTATGGAGGGGTTACTGCACAGGACCGAAAGAAGCTGCAGAGGGTTGTAAATCTAGTCAGCTCCATCTTGGGTACTAGCCTACAAAGTACCCAGGACATTTTTAGGGAGCAGTGTCTCAGAAAGGCAGCGTCCATTATTAAGGACCTCCAGCGCCCAGGGCATGCCCTTTTCTCACTGTTACCATCAGGTAGGAGGTACAGAAGCCTGAAGGCACACACTCAGCGATTCAGGAACAGCTTCTTCCCCTCTGCCATCCGATTCCTGAATGGACATTGAAGCTTTGGACACTACCTCACTTTTTTTTAATATACAGTGTTTCTGTCTTTGCACATTTTTAATAATCTATTCAATATATATTATTGATTTACTTGTTTATTTATTATTATGTTTTATTTAATTTATTATTATTATTTTCTCTCTCTGCTAGATTATGTATGGCATTGGACTGCTGCTGCTAAGTTAACAAATTTCTCTCTAGCAAGGCCTCTCTAACACTGCATTCCCCACGATAAAGGGAGCACTGAGAGGAAGGGGGAAACATTATTGTTAAGCTCCCCTATTGATCTGAGATCCATCGTCAAGTTAAGTCAAGTCAAGTCACTTTTTATTGTCATTTCGACCATTACTGCTGGTACAGGACACAGTAAAAACGAGACAACATTTTCAGGACTGTGGACCGACATGAAACAATACAAAAACTAGACTGAACTACGTAAAAACAAAACAGAAAAAAACTACACTGGACTACAGACCTACCCAGGACTGCATAAAGTGCACAAAACAGTGCAGGCAGTACAATAAATAATAAACAAGACAATAGGCACAGTAGAGGGCAGTAAGTTGGTGTCAGTCCAGGCTCTGGGTATTGAGGAGTCTGATGGCTTGGGGGAAGAAACTGTTACATAGTCTGGTCATGAGAGCCCGAATGCTTCAGTGCCTTTTCCCAGATGGCAGGAGGGAGAAGAGTTTGTATGAGGGGTGCATGGGGTCCTTCATAATGCTGTTTGCTTTGCGGATGCAGAGTGTAGTATAAATGTCTGTAATGGTGGGAAGAGAGACCCCGATGATCTCAGTTGACCTCCTCAGCCGCTGATTACACAAACCTTTCATTACAGTGCACTGGTAGGGACAATAATGGTGGGGACTTTAACTCAGTGACACAAGAAAAGCAAAGAAAGGCGCAGACAACGGAAACCTGAAATAAAGGCAGGATCTACTCAGCAGGTCAAGCAGTGTCTGTGTGGAGAACGTTCTGACAGAGCTGTCTCACACTCTTTACCTCTAGCATCAGTGGGGAAGGCAGTGAGTCAGTGGTGTCCCCTTGTGTGTTGAAACCCCTTCCCTCTCTTGTCTGGACTTGGGTGCCAGAGAGTATTATTTTCAGATGATGTTGGATAATCTTGGAATTGAAAACTTTCAGAATCAGTATCAGGTTTATTGCCACTGACATATATTGTGGAAGGTGTTGTTTTGTGGCAGCAGTACAGTGTAACACTTGAAAATAATGATACATTATGATAAACTCAGTAAAACTAAGATGTAGGCAGGAGCATGTGTACTGCCCCCCCCCCACCCCCCCCCCCACCTTCCTGAAGTCAATGGTAATCTTTGTTTTTTTGCTGACATTGAGAAATTTTGTCATGTCACAATGTTACTGAGTTCTTTATCACCTTCCTGTACTCTGACTCATTGTTGTGTGAGATATCATCGATGTTTTGGTTCAGAACTCTGAATCTGGACTAATGCCATGTCCTGATGCGGGCACTAACTCGAAACCTTGACAAGCTGCTCAACTGCTGAGTTCCTCCAGTATCTTGTATGTTACTCTGGATTTCTAGCACTTGCAGAATCTCTCGTGCTAAGATTTTAAAGATAAAGTGAATTTGCCACATGTCCATTGAAACATACAGTGAATACAGGACTGGATACAGCAAAAGCTATTGACTGGAAAATATTCCACCAATAATCCTTGTTCTCCAAAACCTGGTGTTCCCTTAGCCTGAATCAGAATCTGGTTTATTATCACTGTTTTATATAATATAAAATTTGATAGATTAGCTTTATTTGTCACATGTAAAATGGCTATAAAAAGCATTCACCCTCCTCCCCTGGAAATTTTCATAGAACATAGAATATAGAACAACACACTAAAGTACAGGCCATTCGGCCCACAATGTTGTGCAGACCCTTAAATCCTGCCTCCCATAAATATAACCTTCCACCTTAAATTCCTCCATATACCTGTCTAGTAGTCTCTTAAATTTCACTAGTGTATCTGCCTCCACCACTGACTCAGGCAGTGCATTTCACGCACCAACCACTCTCTGAATAAAAAATCCTTCCTCTAATATCCCCCTTGAACTTCCCTCCCCTTACCTTAAAGCCATGTCCTTTTGTATTGAGTAGTGGTGCCCTGGGGAAGAGGCACTGGCTGTCCGATCTATCTATTCCTCTTAATATCTTGTATACCTCTATCATGTCTCCTCTCATCCTCCTTCTCTCCAGAGAGTAAAGCCCTAGCTCCCTTAATCTCTGATCATAATCCATACTCTCTATACCAGGCAGCATCCTGGTAAATCTCCTCTGTACCCTTTCTAATGCTTCCACATCCTTCCTATAGTGAGGCGACCAGAAATGGACACAGTACTCCAAGTGTGACCTAACCAAAGTTTTATAGAGCTGCATCATTACCCTGCAACTCTTAAACTCTATCCTTTGACTTATGAAAGCTAACACTCCATAAGCTTTCTTAACTACCCTATCTACCTGTGAGGCAACTTTCAGGGATCTGTGGACATGTACCCCCCAGATCACTCTGCTCCTCCACACTACCAAGTATCCTGCCATTTACTTTGTACACTGCCTTGGAGTTTGTCCTTCCAAAGTGTACCACCTCACACTTCTCTGGGTTGAACTCCATCTGCCACTTCTCAGCCCACTTCTGCATCCTATCAATGTCTCTCTGCAATCTTCGACAATCTTCAACACTATCCACAACACCACCAACCTTTGTGTCGTCTGCAAACTTGCCAACCCACCCTTCTGCCCCCACATCCAGGTCATTAATAAAAATCACAAAAAGTAGAGGTCCCAGAACCAATCCCTGTGGGACACCACTAGTCGCAACCCTCCAATCCGAATGCACTCCCTCCACCACGACCCTCTGCTTTCTGCAGGCAAGCTAATTCTGAATCCAACTGGCTAAACTTCCCTGGATCCCATGCCTTCTGACTTTCTGAATAAGCCTACCATGTGGAACCTTGTCAAATGCCTTACTAAAATCCATGTAGATCACATCCACTGCACTACCCTCATCTATATGCCTGGTCACCTCCTCAAAGAACTCTATCAAGCTTGTTAGACATGATCTGCCCTTCACAAAGCCATGCTGACTGTCACTGATCAGACCATGATTCTCGAAATGCCCATTGATTCTATCTCTAAGAATCTTTTCCAACAGCTTTCCCACCACAGACGTAAGGCTCACTGGTCTATAATTACCCGGACTATCCCTACTACCTTTTTTGAACAAGGGGACAACATTCGCCTCCCTCCAATCCTACATCATAATTCCAAGTATGTATCCGAGCTCTCAGTTCATCACCTTTGTTCCTGATGCTTCTTGCATTGAAGTACACACACTTTAGCCCTTCTACCTTACTACCTTTACACCCTTTATTCTGTTTCTCTTTCCTCAAAGCCTCTTTATATGCTAGATCTGGCTTTACTCCATGCACTATACTTGCAGCTCTGGTATGATCTTTATCCTCCTCCACCTCACAATCTGCTCTAACACTCTGGTTCCCCTCCCCCTGCAAATCTAGTTTAAACCCCCTGGAGCAGCACTAGCAAACCTTCCCACAAAGATGGTAGTCCCTCTCCAGTTCAGGTGCAACCCGTCCCGTCTGAACAGGTCCCACCTTCCCTGGAACAAGGAATTGTCCAGAAACATGAAGCCCTCCCACCTGCATCAATTCCTTAACCATGTATTTAGCTGCATTATCTTCCTATTTCTAGCCTCACTAGCGCGTGGCATGGGTAGCAATCCTGAGATTGCAACCCTGGAGGTCCTGTCCTTCAACTTTGCACCTAACTCCCTAAATTTTCTTTGCAGGACCTCCTCCTTTTTCCTATCCACCTCATTGGTCCCTACATGGACCACGACATCTGGCTGCTCACCCTCTCTCTTGAGAATACTGAGAACTCGGTCTGAGATATCGCGGACCCTGGCACCAGGGAGGCAACAGACCATCTGGGATTCTCAATGTCTCCCACAGAACTTCTTATCTGTCCTCCTAACTATCGACTCCCCTATCACTACTGGTCTCCTCTTTTCTCTCCTTTCATGTTTTATTGTTTTACACCATTGAATCACAGTACATTTAATTCGGCTTTTTTGACACTGATCAACAAAAAAAAACTCTTTCATGTCAAAGTGAAAACAAATCTCTACAATGTGATTTAAATTAATTACAAAGATAAAACACAAAATAATTGATTGCGTAAGTATTCACCCCCTTTAATAAGACACACCAAATCATCACTGGTGTAGCCAATTGGTTTTAGAAGTCACATAATTAGCTAAATGGAGATCACGGTGTGCAGTCAGGGTATTTCAACTGATTGTACTAAAAATACACCTGTATCTGGAAGGTCCAACTGTTGGTGAGTCAGTATCCTGGCAAAAACTACACCATGAATATAAAAGAACACTCCAAGCAACTCTATGAAAAAGCACAAGTCGGGATACGGATACAAGAACATTTCCAAGTCACTGAATATCCCTTGGGGTACAATTAAGTCAATCAGCAAGAAATGGAAAAAATATGGCACAGCTGTAATTTTGCCTAGAGCAGGCCATCCTCAAAAACTGAGTGGCTGTGCAAAAAGGGGACTAGTGAGTCACTTCACAAAGACACTTATGACAACTCTGAAGAAGTTTCAAGCTTCAGTGGCTGAGATTGGAGAGACTGCACATACAACAACTGTTGCCCGGGTGCTTCACCAGTCACAGCTTTATGGGAGAGTGGCAAAGAGAAACCACTGTTGAAAAAAGCTCACATGAAATCTCAGCTAGAGTTTGTCAGAGGGTACGTGGGAGACTCTGAAGTCAGCTGGAGGAAGTTTCTATGGTCTGATGAAACCAAAATTAAGCTTTTTGGCAATCAGACTAAATGCTGTGTTTAGCATAAGCCAAACACTGCACATCATTAAAAACACACCATCCCTACCATGAAACACGGTGGTGGCTGCATCACGCTGTGGGGCTGCTTCACTGCAGCAGGCTCTGGAAGGCTTGTGAAGGTAGAGGGTAAAATGAATGCAGCAAACTACAGGGAGAGCCTGGAGGAAAACCTGATGCAGTCTGCAAGAGAACTGTGACTTGGGAGAAGACTTGTTTTCCAGCAAGACAATGACCCCAAGATAAATCCAAAGCTACATGGGAATAGCTTAAAAACAACAAAACTAATGTCCTTGAGTGGTCAAGTCAGAGTCCAGACCTCAATCCAATTGAGAAATTATGGCAGGACTTGAAAAGGGCTGTTCACTCGTGATCCCTATTCAATCTGACAGAGCTTGAGCAGTTTTGGGGAATGGGGAAAAATTGTGGTATCCCGATGTTCAAAGCTGATGGACATACCCACACAGACTCAAAGCTGTAATTGCTGCCAAAGGTGTATCTACTAAATACCAACTTGAAGAGAGTGAGTAAATACGCAATCAAGTATTTTGTGTTTAATAATTGTAATAAATTTAGACCAATTTGTAAAAATTTGTTTTCACTTTGACACGAAAAATTCTTTTCTGTTGATCAGTGTCAAAAAAGTCAAATTAAATCCGCTGTGATTCAATGTTGAAAAACAACAAAACATGAAAACTTCCAAGGTGGGTGAACACTTTTTATAGGCACTGTACATTGAAACATCGAAACATGAATGCATCATTTGTGCCAGTGACCACTGCAGTCTGACGGTCTGCTGGGACAGCCCACAAAAGTTTTCATGCTTCTAGGCCATTATATCCTGCTCACAACATACCAATCCTAACATCACGTCTTTTTATAATGTGGGAAGAAAGGAGCACTTGGAGGAATCACAGGAAGAATGCACCAACTCCTTACAGACAGTGATGGGAACTAAACCCCAGTGTTACAGTTGGTGCTATGAAGTGTTACGCTAATTCCTGTGCTACTATGCCATCCAAGGGATGCCACCGCGTTGATGCAACTTGACAAGGGCTGTTCACTCACAATCCCCAAGCAATCTAACCTCCAGACTTAATCTGCAACCAATGTGTAAGCCAATACCTCTACCTGCTCACACATCAACAACAGTAAGTAGACAGAAGTTAACCGGGTAGTGAGGATACGGCAAACTGTTACAGCATAAAATAATTCACATACCAGTTCTAAAGATGCAACTTCCTCACTGAGTTTTGTCAGACAGACTCCAAACAACAGGACCACAGCTCAGCTATGCTCAGTAAAGCTCACTTACCACCGGATCTGATGAAAAACAGTGAACATTCAATTGATAAGAGCAGGAGGCGTTTTGCAATGCATACAGCATTTATAAAGATAAACAAAGCTCACATTTACATAATCAATTCTGTTGATGTTTTGACAGACTGAGAGATAAATTCAAGAGGATGCATAGGAGGGAGACGCAGCATAGAACATGCATCAACTGAGAAGGGAGTGTGTTCGGATCTGTATGTGGAGACCTGGTCAACTGGGTACTCAGAGAGAGTCCTTTGGGGCTGAAACAGATCCGGTAACAAATGGGTGAGATCCCCTTTGTCAAGCCTCCACACTTCCTCAGTACAGACTGTCAGCGAGCTGTCCGGTGAGCGGATTATTTTAATTATGGAGAAAACTAATGCAGGGAAAACTCATTAGTTGAGGAAATTCGAGAATAATGATCCTTCACTTTCCACAATTCTTGTTGCAGACTGAAAGATTTGACCAAGTGTTCATTATAGTAAAGATTACGAGCCATGAAGGTAATGTTGCAGCTCTGTAAAGCTCTGGTTAGACCATGCTTGGAATATTGTGCTAATTTCTGGTCGCCTCATTATAGGAAGGATTTGGAAACTTTTAAGAAGGCGCGGAGGAGATTTATCAGGATGCTGCCTGCATTAGAGAGAGCATGTCTTACAATGATAGATTGAGCGAGCTTGGGCTCTTCTTCCTGGAGCAAAGGAGAATGAGAGGTGACTTGATAGAGGTGTACAAGATGATAAGAGGCATTGATAGAGAGGAGAGCTATATACCCTGAGTGGAAATGGCTAATACCATGGGGCAAAATTTTAAGGTGTTTGAAGTAAAGTATGGGGGGGATGTCAGAGGTAAGTTTTTTATATGAGTGCTGGGTGCTTGGAATGCACTGCCAGGGACTGTGTTAGAAGCAGATATGTTAGGGACATTTAAAACACTCTTAGATAGGCACATGGATGAAATATAAATGGTTGGCAGTGTAGGAGGGAAGGGTTAGATTGATCATAGAGTAGGTTATAGTGTCAGCACAACATTGTGGACCAAAGGGCCGTACTGTGCTGTACTGTTATATTTTCTATGTTCACTGTAACCATTGCAGTAACCAACCAATCCAATCAGGAGGGGATTTACACTATTCAATAAGAGCTGATTTTAAACTCATGTCTACTCCCAGTAAGCCTTCAGCTCTTGTTAATCTTGTATCTGACTATCTGTGACTTAAAGATATCTAAAGAAGAGCTCCAAAGACATTCAACCCTCTGAGCTGAAATATCTTGTCTCTTCTCTGTGTGAAATGGATGACCCCTCATGTTTAAGCAGTGACCCCTTGGTCCAGATTCTCCCACGGGAGGAAACAATCTTGTCAGGAATCCTTAGTACTTCCTATTTTCCACTTAAATCCCAGTTCCAGTTAGCAGGTACGTGTCCAAGACCTCCCTTTGGTGCTCCTCCCCCTTCCCTTTCTTCCATCTGTCAGATTCCCCCTTCTCCAGTCTTTTATCTCCTTCACCAATCTGCTTCCCAGCTCTTTACTTCACCACTCCTCCCCCCAGTTTCACCTATCACCTACCACTTTGCACTTCTTCTTCCCGTCTCACCCACCTTCTTGCTCTGACTTCTCATCCTCGGACTGAAACATCGACTATTGACTCTTTTCCACAGATGCTGCCTGGCCTGCTGAGTTCCTCCAGCATTTTGTGCGTGTTGCTCAACACGTACACACATTAATCCAGCCCATTACCACTGATCCACATCAGCCACTCCTCCCTACAGCCCTTCAGCACCTTTCATCCCCACACTGAAGAATGAGAATAAACAACTTTGGATTTTGAAACTTATGAAGCCCCCTTTTACCAGGTGTCTCCAGAGCTGTGGCTCATTGGTTCCTCACTAACAACCACTGGATTCAGTCCTGGGAAAACCACCTGTCTCAGACTCTGTATGTCTAGGGTCAGTAAGACTTGGATCCCACCAAAACTGGGAAGGTGGGATGTCTCGCCGACCCGAACCCTGCTTTGTGTGAATACTGTATAAATACTGCTCCCACGCAATTAACCTTTGGCACTGCAAACAATTATAAAGAAAGTATATTTATGAATGCCAACTTAGCCAAACTGTTATTAAAGAAGGAAAAAAGGGCTATTATAATTAAAACAGTAAAATGTGCACAAGGTCAGAGCTCAAATCTTCTAAAAGCTGGATGTATCTCTTCTACTCACAGTGCCAACTCCTATTCACTGATCGCTGGTAGAATTTCCCATTCTGGACTCCATCGAATCCCGCATTCCAGTTGGATCAAACCCTACAGCCAGTTCTCACGAGCTTCTTCTCTCTCCATCTCGTGCCAAAAAAAAAGACCTCGACCCACCCCAGTGCCCATCACAAAAATTCTCCGCCCAGCATCTTTAAAACCTTCTCCCAATTCCACCATTCTGATTGGTTGACACGACATTCCTAAGCTGAACTTCACAACCCCTTATCCTTAATGGTAACCCAAACACTACCAGCAGAACACTCTGCTTCTACAGAAAACCATTAAATGAAATACCAACGTATTTCATTACCAACAATGCCAACAAATACGTCCAACATATAATTCTCCATAAATTCCACCACCTCCAACGGGATCCCACTACCAAGCACATCTTTCCCTTCCCCCCCCCCTTCTGCTTTTCGCAGGGATCGCTCCCTATGCGACTCCCTTGTCCACTCGTCCCCCCCATCCCTTCCCACCGATCTCCCTCCTGGCACTTATCCTTGCAAGCGGAACAAGTGCTACACCTGCCCTTACACTTCCTCCCTCACCACCATTCAGGGCCCCAGACAGTCCTTCCAGGTGAGGTGACACTTCACCTGTGAGTCGGCTGGTGTGGTATACTGCGTCCGGTGCTTCCGGTGTGGCCTTTTATATATTAGTGAGACCCGATGCAGACTGGGAGACCATTTCGCTGAACACCTACGCTCAGTCCGCCAGAGAAAGCAGGATCTCCCAGTGGCCACACATTTTAATTCCACATCCCATTCCCATTCTGATATGTCTGTCCATGGCCTCCTCTACTGTCAAGATGAAGCCACACTCAGGTTGGAGGAACAACACCTTATATACCGGCTGGGTAACCTCCAACCTGATGGCATGAACATTGACTTCTCTAACTTCTGTTAATGCCCCTCCTCCCCCTTCTTACCCCATCCCTGACGTATTTAGTTGTTTGCCTGTTCTCCATCTCCTTCTGGTGCTTCCCCCCCTCCTTTCTTTCTCCCGAGGCCTCCTGTCCCATGATCCTTTTCCTTCTCCAGCTCGCTATCACTTTCACCAATCACCTTTCCAGCTCTCAGCTTCATCCCACCCCCTCCGGTCTTCTCCTATCATTTCACATTTCCCCCTCCCCCCACTACTTTCAAATCCCTTACTATCTTTCCTTTCAGTTAGTCCTGACGAAGGGTCTTGGCCCGAAACGTCGACGGTGCTTCTCCCTATAGATGCTGCCTGGCCTGCTGTGTTCCACCAGCATTTTGTGTGTGTTGTTGAATGAAATACCCTACAGCATTAGCAATAAAATCATAACCATGGCATTGCACTTAAATCACCTGGTGTGGAGAAGCTGTTGGGATGGCAGATGCAGATTAATGTGAAGAAAGGGACATTCCATTCAGAGGAGTGAGGAGAGGTGAGACAGGATAGAGGAGGTTGTTCGGTAGGGAATTCAGGAGCAGAGGGACCTGGGACATGGCTGCATGCATTGTTGGAAGTGGAGGCGGGTTGGGGAAATAATTAATAAAGCACACACAGTTCTGGGCCCTACCAGCACAGTAAAGAGCATTACAGCCAAAAAGTTACACTGAATCTTGATAACACAGTCTTTCAAAACAAAAGAGATGGTTGTTGACTTCAGGAGGGCACGGAGTGACCACTTCCCGCTGAACATCGACGGCTCCTCTGTAGAGATCGTTAAGAGCACCAAATTTCTTGGTGTTCACCTGGCGGAGAATCTCACCTGGTCCCTCAACACCAGCTCCATAGCAAAGAAAGCCCAGCAGCGTCTCTACTTTCTCTGAGGAAAGTCCATCTCCCACCCACCCCATCCTCATCACATTCTATAGGGGTTGTATTGAGAGCATCCTGAGCAGCTGCATCACTGCCTGGTTCAGAAATTGCACCATCTCGGATCGCAAGACTCTGCAGTGGATAGTGAGGTCAGCTGAGAAGATCATCGGGGTCTCTCTTCCCACCATCACGGACAGTTACACTACACACTGCATCCGCAAAGCAAACAACATTATGAAGGACCCCACACAACCCTCATACAATCTCTTCTCCCTCCTGCCATCTGGGAAAAGGCACCGAAGCATTCGGGCTCTCACGACCAGACTATGTAACAGTTTCTTCCCCCAAGCTATCAGACTCCTCAATACCCAGAGCCTGGACTGACACCTTGCCCTATTGTCCTGTTTATTATTTATTGTAATGTCTGCACTGTTTTGTGCACTTTACGCAGTCCTGGGTAGGTCTGTGGTCTAGTGTAGTTGTTGTGTGTTTTTTTTTCTCTCTGTGTTGTTTTTTACGTAGTTCAGTCTAGTTTTTGTACTGTGTCATGTAACACCATGGTCCTGAAAAACGTTGTCTCATTTTTACTGTGTACTGTACCAGTAGTTATGGTCGAAATGACAATAAAAGTGACTTGACTTGACTTTTAATTTCAATTTCAGCTGGAGTACTATATTTAATGCTGGTCACACCATTGTCAGAAGGATGTGAAAGTGTCAGAGAGGATCCAGGGCAGATTTATGAGAGTGGTCACCACTGTTGGATCCGGCTGCATGATTATTATTATTTCCTTTGCAGCTTAACTTTTATGCTTGCTTCTACTTTATTTAGCTGCATATACGCATGCAACTGTTAAGTATGTTTCCTAGTGGTCACAGTATGTATATGGGATTGTTCAGTGTGTCCCCTAGTGGTTTGATTCAGGAAGCTTCTTTGGTGTTGCATTATTTAAACAAGGCGCACCTGATTGGTTAACTCTTATCTACAAATTTGAATGGAATGTCTCTTATCTGTGATGTATAATGGCCGACCAGTTGACCCGTCATCTTTTTCTCTTCATCTTTTCCTGGATTTTGTTCTTAGCAATGAGACTTTCACCACTCTATGTTTCAGATTCTTTTATCATCTTCGTGCTTTGTAAAATAATTATGAAGCAACAAGTTTTATGCCCCTTTCTTGACTTCTGAAAGAACCTTGGATCCAAAACATCAGAATCCAACATGAAGATGAGGGGTGGCAATTATAAGGGTAGATTGGGGAGGGTGGGAGTGTTTCTTTTAGAGAAGGGAAGGCAAAGTGGAGATTTCATTGAGATATATAAGTGATGAGATCAGAATAAAGCAGAGAGTCGGAGATGACCCATCAGGCTGGAGATCACAGGTGTAAACTCAAGGGGAGGTGGATTAAGAGTGACACAATGATAAACATTTTATACAATGTGTGTCCAGAATCTGGAAAGCACTTCCAGCAGATGTGGCATAGGTGGGATACGTTCCATACAGTACCTTGAGACTCATTTTCTTGCAGGTATGTACAGGTAAAATAAAATTTAAATATAAGCAAAGATTGACAAACAACCAATGTGCAAAAGAAGACCAAGAGGGCAAATTATGATTGATAGATAGACAAATAAATATGATATTGAGAGAATGAGCTGCAGAATTCTTGAAAGTGAGTCTGTAGGTTGTGGGGTTAGTTCAGAGGTGAGCCGAGTAAAGTTATCCACACTGATGGTTGAAGGGTAATAACTGCTGAAGGACCTAGTGGTGTGATACTGAAGGCTCCCATATCTCCTGTCCAGTGGTAGTAGCAAGAGGGGAGAGTGAGCTAGCTGGTGGTCATCCTTGATGATAGTGTAGAGTGTTTTGCTGGGCTGTATCCACCACTTCCTGTAAAATGTCCATTCTGGGCACTGGGATTTCCATACCAGGATGTGATGCAACCAGTCAGGAAGCTTCCTGAGGCAGGAGGAAGTGGAATTGGTTTGTTAATGTCAGATGTACCAAGATACGGTGAAATGTCTGTCTTGCATGCTGCTTTTACAGATCAGATCATTACACAGTGCACTGAGGTAGACAGGGTAAAACAATAACAATGTAGAATACGGAGGAAGTGCAGTGCAGGTAGACATCAGCATAGATTGTGAGCTTAAGAATCCTTATTGTACTAGGGAATGATTTAGTAGTCTGTTAACAGTGGGGCAGATGCTGACCTGGTGATACATACTTTCAGGCTTCTGTATCTTTTGTCTGATGGAAGGGGGGCAAAGAGAGACTATTTGGTCAGTATGGGGGGGTAGTATTTGATTATGCTAGCTGCTTTACCGAGGCAGCAAGAAGTACATAGTTGAAGCACTTGTAAGACTACAGAGCCTGGAGCGAAGGATAGAAGCAGGAAGTTGTATAGGCAGAGTGCCAGCACGGACACAATGGGCCAAGTGGCCTCCACATTGAACCACTATCTCCAGACAAAGCCTCACCTGTGCCCCCATGTAACAGAGAGACAGCCTCTTAGCAGTAATACATGTATATTTCTGGAGGAAGTGAGCAGATCAGACAGTTCTGGACCGAGACCCTTCATCAGGACTGGAAAGGAAGGGGGGGTGGAGGGGAGAAGTATTCATTATCAAGGATCCCTCTCCCCCAACCATCCAGGCCATGTTCTTTTCTCAGTACTATTGCTGGGCAGGAGATATAAGAGTCTTATGCTCCGCACCACCAGGTATTACACTGGACAACAATTTTTTCTCAAAAGTGTTGCTTCCTGAGAAATATTTTTGTTTGTGACACTTGACCACTTGAAGATAAACACAAATATAAAAGAGAGGCACTGCCTAGTGGAGCAGTCATCATGGTAACGGTCATCATCAGAGTAGTCTGAGGTAGAGTAGTAAGGCTTTGGCAAGAACGGGCAGAGGGAAAGTAAGTAGGTAAGTTCATTCCTTATTTCTCACTTAACTCTTGAGGGAATAGGGGGTATCTCTACAGAGCCAGTGTTCTGTTCTGGGTGTCAGATGTGGGATTTCCAGGAGACTCCCAGCCTCCCCGATGGCCACATCTGCACCAGGGGCATTGAGATGCAGCTCCTTAGAGACTGTGTTGGGGAATTGGAGCCACAGCTCGATGATCTGCGGCTTGTTAGGGAAAGTGAAGCAGTGATGGACAGGAGCTACAGCGGACAGATAAATGGGAAACTGTCAGGAAGGGGGTACATCAGAGAGTGGAGGGCACCCCATGGCCATCCCTCTCAACAATAAGTACTCCATTTTGAGTACTGTTGGGGTTGGGGGGGAGCAACAGTGGTCACACCTCTGGCACTGAGTCTGGCCCTGTAGCTCGGTAGGGTAGGGAACTGAAGAGGATGGCAGCAGTAATAGGGCACTCTATAGTCAGGGGAACAGATAGGCAATTCTGTGGACACTAAAAGGAAACACAGAGAGTAGTTTGCCTCCCAGGTGCCAGCACCCTTAGGAGACAGTGGTCATAATATGATTGAATTCATACTGCAATTTGAGAGGGAGAAACTAAGTCACATGAATCAGTATCACAATGGAATAAAGAGAATTACAGAGGCTCGAGAGAAGAGCTTTCCCAGGTAGATTGGAGGAGGATATTGACGGGGATGGTGGCAGAACAGAGGTGGCTGAAGGTTCTGGGAATATTCACAAGGCGCAGTATAGATACTTCCCACAGAGGAAGAAGTTATGAAATGGCAGGGGGAAGGCAACTGTGGCTGGCAAAGGAAGTTAAAGACTGCATAAAAACCAAAGAAAGGGCATATAAGGTAGCAAAAGTGAGTGGGAAGTTGGATGATTGGGAAGCTTTTAATATCCAGCAAAAGGCAACTAAAAAAAGCTATAAGAAGGGAAAAAATAAAATATGAGGGTGGAGTAGCCAATAATATAAAGCAGGATACCAATTTTTTTTTCAGTTATATAAAGAGTAAAAGGGAAGTGAGAGCAAACATGAGGAAATCCGCAGATGCTGGAAATTCAAACAACACACACAAAATGCTGGTGGAGCACAGCAGGCCAGGCAGCATCTATAAGGAGAAGCGCTGTCGATGTTTTGGGCCGAGACCCTTTGTCAGGACTAACCGAAAGGAAAGATAGTAAGAGATTTGAAAGTAGTGGGGGGAGGAGGAGGGGGAAGTGAGAGTTGACATTGGACAATTGGAAAATGATACTGGTGAGGTAGTAATAAGGAACAAAGAAAGGGCAGGGAAATTTAATGTGTACTTAGCATCTGTCTTCACTGTGGAAGATACTAGCAGTGAGCCAGAGGTCCGTGAGTGTCAAGGAGCAGGAGTGAGTGCCATTGCTATTACAACGGAAAACGTACTAGGCAGTCTGAAAGGTCTGAAGGTGGATAAGTCATCTGGGCCAGAGGGACTACATCCCAGAGTCCTGAGAGAGGTGGCTGAAGAGATAACGGATGCATTGATCATGATTTCTCACTTAATTCTGGCATGGTCCCAGAGGACTGGAAGATTGCAAATGTCACTCCACTCTTTAAGAAGGGAAGAAGGCAAAAGAAAAGACCAATTAGCTTAACCTCAGTGACTGGGGAAGTGTTGGAGTGCCTTATTAAGGATGAGATTTCTGGGTACTTGGAGACTAATGATAAAATAAGTGAAAGTCAACATAGTTTCTTGCTAGACAAATCTGTTAAGAGTTGTCTGAAGAAGTAACAAGCAGGGTGGATGTCATTTACTTGGATGTTCAGAAGGCATTTGTTAAGGTACCACACATGAGGCTGCTGAACAAGATAAAATCCTGTGGCGTTACAGGAAGGATACTGGCATGGATAGAGGAATGGCTGACAGGCAGGAGGCAGCAAGTGGGATAAAAAAGGGGCCTTTTCTGTTTGGCTGACAGTGACTAGTGGTGTTCCTCGGGGGTCAGTATTGGAACCGTTACTTTTTACATTGCTTGTCAATGATTTGGATAATGAAATTGATGGCTTTGCGGCAAAGTTTGCAGATAATATGAACATAGGTGGAGTGGTAGATAGTGCTGAGGAAGCAATGCGATTGCACCAGGTCTTAGACAAAATGGAAGAATGGACAAAAAAGTGGCAGATGGAATACAGTGTTGGGAAAAGTATGATGATGTGTTTTGGTAAAAGGAATAATAGTGTGGACTATTATCTAAATGGGGAGAAGGTTCAAACATTGGAGGTGCAGAGGGACTGTGCTGTCCTCGTGTAAGACTCCCAGAAGTTTAACTTACAGGCTGAGTCTGTGGTAAAGAAAGCAGATGTAATACTTTTATAAGACACTAGTCAGGCTGCACATGGAGTTATGTCAACAGTTTTGGGCCCCATATCTCAGAAAGGATGTGTTGTCATTGGAGAGAGTCCAGGGGAGGTTCACGAAGATGATTCAGGGAATGAAGGGGTTAACAGATGAGGAGTGTTTGGCGGATTTAGGCCTGTACTCACTGGAATTTAGAAGAATGCGGAGGCATCTCATTGAAACCTATCGAATGTTGAAAAGACTAGATAAGGTTGGTGTGGAGAGGATGTTTCCTATGGTGGGACCATACAAAATTGAGGGGCCACCCTTTAGAACAGATGTAAGGAGGATTTTTTTTTTATCCAGACAGTAGTAAATCTGTGGAAAGCTCTGCCACAGACTGCGGTGGAGGCCAAGTCTATGGCTATACTTAAGGCGGAAATTGATCATTTCCCGATTGGTCAGGCCATCAAAGGGTATGGCAAGAAGGCAGGTGTATGGGGTTGAGTGGGATCCAAGATCAGCCATGATAGAATAGAGGAGTAGATCTGATGGATTGAATGACCTAATTATGCTCCCATGTTTTATGGTCTTATGCTCTTATCACTTCAGATTACTTGCATCACATAGGAACTTGGATTGGCAAGAAATTAACTTTTACTGAATATAATGCATTTAACTGCATAATGGCACCGAGGCTTTGTAATGTTCAACTAAGCTAAAAATGTTTTGTTGATGATCTTTGTTTGTACTCAGTGTCTGAGGCTTCTCGCTTAAGTGTCCAACAATAATCAGCCAGCATTGATGGATTCCAGTTGCCCTGATACAGTTCCTCCATGACCACAATGTCCTGATGAAACCTCTCACTGTGCTCATCTCTAGTAGCACCAAGATTTGCAGGGAAAAAGTCTAAATGGGAATGCAGAAAATGAAACTTTAGTGAAAGATTCATGGTTTTGTGTGCTTGAAGCATGTTGTCAACCAGCTGCATGTAGTTTGGTGCTCTACAGTTGCCAAGAAAATGTTCAGACGACATCCTTGAATGCCTTCCATGTGATTTTCTCTGGACGCCCTAGAAGTTCTTCAAATTGCCTGCCATTGATGACCTGTTTGACTTGTGCACCAACAAAAAATCCTTGGCACCTTGGCATCAGTTCTTCTGACTTGAATTATGATTGAAATAACAAATATAGGTGATTACAAAAAAAGGTGCGTGATAAGGAAATGTCATGGCGATTTTCATGATTAGCAGACCCAAATCCATAAAATACACCCAAAAATATTCAGGAAGTAAAATCTTTGTTGTCCAGTGTTATTCTTCAACCACCAGGCTCCTGAGCCAGTATGTATCATTGATCCAACTGACCACTGAATGTAACCTGTGGATTCAATTTCAAGGGCTCTACAACTCATGTTCTTAGTATTAATAATTTATGTATCTACTGATTAATTAATTAATTTTTTTTGTATTTGCACAGTTTGTCTTCTTTAGAACATTGTTTTTTTGTCAGTCTTTGTGTGTGGCTTTTTATTGATTCCAATATCTTTCTTTGTTTACCATGAATGCCTGCAAAAAATGAATCTCAGGGTAGTACCTATGTGGTGACATAGATGTACTTTGATAATAAAGTTTACCTTGAACTTTTAGCCTTGAATGACCAAATCTGTGCTGCTTCCTGCACCCCTGCTGAACTTGCCAATTTTGCCACCTTTGCCACCACCCTCCACCTTTCTCTCAAAATTCATCTGGACCATTTCTGATACTTCTCTCCATTTTCTAGACCTTTTGTCTCCAACTCAATAACCACCAATATTGTTTTACCTTGTTCTGCCTCAATGCACCGCGTACTGAATTGATCTGTATTATCTGATTGCAAGGTAATTTCTTCACTGTACCTTGGTACATAAGACAATAATAAACCAATTCCAATGTCAAGACTCACAGAATTAATGCCAGTTATTTACAAACATGGACCAACATCAAGGAAAAGGTATTAAATCTCCGATCAACCTCTGACTCAATGTCATAAACAGTCAGTGTCCTGTCATTCCTCAGGATACCGTCAACATCGATGATGGATTTAGAACTGAAACCATCATCCATGTAGGGTTCTGGTTTAGATGTGACACTGAGGCAATCATCTCGACGAGGGGCAAAATTTAGTCAAACCTCACTCAGGGTGATGGAGTCATAGACTCATAGAACCAAGCCCTTCGGCTCAATTGGTCCATGCCAACCAAGATGTCAAAGTCAACGTTGAGTTTCTGTTCATGTATGCACTTGTGCAATGAAAAACTTACTTGCAGTAGCATCACAGCTACATAGCATCAGGTAGAAAAATTCACAAGAAAAATGTAAATTACATACAAAACATACACAGTTTTTATAAGAAATAACACCCCTAGAACAAAGAAGAAAGTTCATTTTAATGTAAAGTATTCAAAGTGGTCTTAGTATTGAGAAATAGTAGTGAGTAGGCTTATACTGGTAGGCTCAAGATCCTGGCTGAAGGGAAGAAGCTATTCCTGGACCTGGTGATGTGGGACTTCAGGCTCCTGCCCAATGGTAGCTATCAGAAGATGGCTTGGATGCTGGGATCTTTCATGAAGGATGTTGCCTTCTTGAGGCAGCAGCTCCTGTAGATACTACTGATAGTGGAGAGGGATGTGCTGTGATGTGTTGGGCTGATTCCCCTACTCTCTGTAGCTACTTTTGCTCCCATGCGTTTGAATTTCCCATTTAAGCTGGTACCATTGGGTATGTTTGAAGTAGAAGTTGATAAGTTAAATTGAATTAAATTGAATTTATTTAAATCTTACATCCATCCCACAATGTGAGGAAGTAAAAATCCTTGTGTTATGACTCCATCACAATGTACAGACATGTGAATTTATAAGTCTAATGGTTTGTAGAAAGAAGCTTTAATGCTGTGGAACTGTTTGGCATACGGAAGCAGCTGAAACAGTTTATGGTTGGGGGTGTCTGGTGTCCCCGATGATCTTCCAGGTCTTCTTTCTGCATCTGCTGCTGTAAATGTCCTCAACGGAGGGAAGTTCACATCCACAGATGTGCTGGGCTGTCTGTACCACTCTCTGCAGTGCCCAGCAATCAGTTCCTGCACCAGGCGGTGATACAGCCAGTCAGGATGCTCTCAATGGTGCCCTTCTAGAAGGTAATGAGGATTTGGGGGCTCATGCTGAACTTTTTCAGTCGCCTGAGGTGGAAGAGATGCTGTTGTGCTGATATTGCCACACCACTGGTGTGTACAGTCCAGGTGAGATCATCAGTGATGTGTATACCGAGGAACTTGAAACTACTCACCCTCTCAACTGCTGTCCCATTGATGTTGATCGTGCCGCGCCCGTCTCCATTCCTCCTGTAATCCACAATCAGCTCTTTTGTTGTTTTGGATATTGATGGAGAGGTTGTTATCCTGGCACCACTGTGTCAGGGTGTCAGCCTCTCCTCTGTGGGCTGTCTCATTACCACTAGAATAAAGGCTGATCAAAGTCACGTCATCTGCAAATTTAATCAGCAGGTCGGAGCTGTGCGTGGCAGCACAGTTGTGAGTGTAGAGGGAGTAGAAGAGGGGACTCAGGGCACATACCTGGGGGACAATTGTGTTGAGGATCAGAGGGGCAGAGATGAGGGACCCCATCCTTGCTACCTGTTGGCAATCTGATAGGAAATCTAGGATCCAGCTGCTTAAGGCGGGGTGCAGGCCAAGGTCTCTGAGCTTCCTGTCAAGTCTGGTGGGAATTATGGTGTTGAATACTGAACTGTAGTCCAGGAACAGCATTCTCACATAAACATCCCTCTTCTCCAGGTGAGTGAGGATGTGGCTTTGGCGCCATTGGTACACCGGTTCAGTTCTTGATGTCAGGGCATCAAAGGTTAGGGCGAGAATGGGGTTGAGAGGGAGAATAAGTCAGCCATGATGGAATAGCAGAGCAGAATGGCCTAAATCTGATACTTTATCTTATGGTGTTATGGTCTTGTATTTTCAGTGAATTATCAGTAATTGTTGATTCTGAATCTGTATTTTCCAGAAACTTCTCTGCAGCCTTTGAATCTGGTTAATTCAGATTATTTTTACTACTATTATCACTGAAATGTCTTTTTTTCATCTGGTCTGAGCTAGTTTTTAATATAGGGAGACCACAACTTCTTTTGTTCTTTATCTTTTTCCTTTGTTTATTCTTCATGTAGAGTCATAGAACACTACAGCACAGAAACAGGCCCTTTGGTCCATCTAGTCCATGCCAAACTACTCTTCTGTCTAGTCCTGTTAACCTGCACCTGGACAATAGTCCTACACACCCTTCCCAACCATGTACTTAACCAAACTTCTCTTAAGTGAGCTGGCAGCTCATTCCACACTCTCACCAGCCTTTGAGTGAAGAAGTTCCCCTTCATGATCCTCTTAAACCTTTCACCTTTCACCCTTAACCCATGATCTCTAGTTGTAGTCTCACTCAATCTCAGTGGAAAAAGCCTGTTTGCATTTACCCCATTTACAGTATACCTCTTATAATTTTGTATACCTGAGTTCAAACACAGGAAGTTATATTGCAGTTTTATAAAACTCTAGTTAGGCCACATCTGGAGTAATGCATAGAATTCTGGTTGCTCCATTATAAGAGGGATGTTGAGGCTTTGGAGAGGGTGCAGAAGAGGTTTACTGCTTAGGCTAGAGGGTATGTAGTATAATACTAGCTTGGGAAAACAAGTTTTTTTCTCTGGAGTGGCCGAGGCTGTGGAGTAATCTGATCAAGGTTTATAAGATTATGAGAAGCATAGATAGAGTAAACAGATGGTGTTTTTCTCTCCCCCCCCCCCCCCCAGGGTCAGAATGTCTAATACCAGAGGGCATGCATTGAGGGGATAATTTCAAAAGAGGTGTGGGGCGATGGAATGTGCTGCCTGGGGTGGAGATAGAGGCAGATTTGTTAGGGATTTTTAAAGAGAAATGTAGATAGGCACATGAATGTGATGAAAATGGAACTATATGGACATTGTGCAGGCAGAGGGATTAGTTTAGTTGTCTATTGATTACTAATTGTGGTCTGAAGGGCCTGTTTCTATGCTGTACTAGTCTAGAGTCTATGTAGACAGTCAGTATGTATTCCCAAGGATATGTATTTCCTGGAAAGGCAGGATGTCGAGAGTTGGGTGCAGTTGGATTGCTCTAGTTGCCAACCTGATTTGGAGAGGTTGAGAATGACTTATTCGGCAGCAAAATCTAGGCCCAAAGCAAATCGCTGGGTGGAGTGTTCTATGCCTGGAGTGATTTGCTATTGTGGAGGCCGGGTCTTAATGCGAGGTACAATCTGCTGTTTGGACTATTTAAATGCCAGCCCAGAGAGACTGGGGGCTCCTCTCTCTGCGATGCTGAGTCCGTGAAACTGCCCTGGCTGCTGTGCTTCATGTCTGTGAACTTCACGGTGATTTTCCTCGCTAATATGATGAACTGAGTACAGAGGCTTTGGGCCTACCCCAGGCTGCTCCGGGGAGTTGGATTGAAGGATTCAATTTGGTTCTGAATGCTGTTGTTGTTGTTCGCAGTTATTGTTTACATGATTTGTGCTTTTGTTTCTCTTTCTCTGCTCATTGGGGGGAGTTGGTCTTTATTTTTTTAATTGGGTTCTTTTGGGTTTCATGCTTTGCGGCTGCCTATAAGCAGACAAATCTCAAGGTTGTATAATTTATACATTTCTTTGATAATAAATATACTTTGAATCTTTGACTCTTTTGAAATGTCTAATACCAGAGGACATGCTTTTAAAGTGAAAGAGGGTAAGTTTATGTTCTAATAAATAGCTGTGACCACCATGTTTTATGCCTATTATTGGCTTTCAAAGAACCTCTGGATTGCAAATTCTCCAGATTCGACAACAGGTGAAAGAAAGTAAAGACTAGTGCAATTTGGCATTGAAACATACAGTGAAATGAATCATTTAGTCCACAACCAACACAGTCCGAGGTTTGTACTGGGGGCAGCCCACAAGTGTCACCACACTTCTGGCACCAACATAGTATGCCCACGAATCACTAACCCTAATACATATGCCTTTGAAATGTGGGAGGAAACCAGAGCACCTGGAGGAAACACATATGGTCATGAGGAGAATATGCAAACGCTTTACAGACAGTGGCAGGAATTGAATCCCAATCACCTATCACTGGTGCCATATGCTACCTTGCCGCCCAACAGGTGACATGATAGAGGTTTATAAAACAACAATAGGCAAAGATAGGGTAGATAGCCAGAGCCTGTTTCCCAGTGTAAGGGGTCTAAAACAAGAGGCTATAGGTTTAAGGTGAGCATGAAGAAGTTTAAATAAGATCGGATGTGGTGTCTATTTTTTACACACGGTCTCCGGAATGAGCTGCTCGAGGAGGTGGTGGAGGCAGGAACAGTCACAACATGGACGAGGCATCTGGACAGGTATCTGAAGGAGCTGGGTATTGAAGGATATACTTTTAATGACCCAGCAGAGTAAAGTCAAAGCAATCCTGTCCCTGAGTCTGGCTCTGTGACTCACAGGGAAGGGGGATGAAAGGGTGAGCTGTGGGGATAGGGGATTCATTAGTCAGGGAAGCAGAAAGAAGGTTCTGTGGATGAGAACAAGATTTCTGGATGGTAAGTTGTCTCCCGGGTGATCAAGTCCTCAGCATTCTTAAGTTGGAGGGTGAACAGCCAGAGGTCATGGTCCATGTAGGTACCAATGAATAGGAAGGGTGAGTGACAAGGTTCTGCAAAGTGAGTTCATGGAGGTAGGTGCTAAGTTAAAGGCAGGACCTCCAGGGTTGTCATCTCAGGGAATGCGGTCCACACCACGTGCCAGTGAGGCCAGAAAGAGGAAGATTATGCAGTTGGACACATGTCTAAGGAGTTGGTGTAGGACAGAGTGCATCAGACTTTTGGATCATTGGTTTCTTTTCCAGGGAAGGTGGAACCTGTACAGGAGAGATAGTTTGCACCTGAACTGGGGTGGGGGGTTGAACTAATACCTTAGCGGGAAGGTTTGCTAGTGCTGCATAGGGAGGGGGTTTAAACTAGAGTTGCAGGGGGATGGGAACCAGAGTGCTAGAGCAGATAGTGTAGTGGAAAGACAGATGAGCTCAAGTCATCAGAGCACATGGAATTATGGTATTGTAGCCATTAGTGAGACTTGGTTGCAGGAGGGGCAGGACTGGCAGCTCACTGTTCTAGGGTTCCACTGTTTTAGATGCAACAGAGCAGGTGAGATCTAAAGAGGAGAGGTGGCATTACTAGTCAGGGAAAATGTCACATCAGTGGCCAGCCAGAGCAAACTTGCATTACGGGTGAAACTGAGGAATAAGAACTGTATAACCACATTAATGGGGCTATATTATAGACCACCCAACAGTCTGGGATTTAGAGGAATGAATTTGTAGAGAGATCACGGACTGTTGCAGGAAACATAAGGTTGTTATAGTAGGTGATTTTAACTTTCCACATATTGACTGGGCCTTCCATACTGTAAAAAGGCTGGATGGGAGAGAGTTTGTCAAATATGTTCAGGAAAGTTTCCTTAATCAGTACATAGAGTCCCAACCAACTTGATCTCCTGTTGGGGAATGAGACAGGGCAGCTGACAGAAGTTTGTGCAGGGGAACACTTTACATCCAATGACCACAATGTCATTAGATTCAAAGTAGATATGCAAAATTATAGGTCTTGTCCTCAGGTTCAGATTCTAAAATGGAGAAAGGCCAATTTTGATGGTATCAGATAGGATCTGATAAGTGGGAGAGACTGTTTTCTGACAAAGGTGCACTTGGCTAAGTGGGAGGCCTTCAAATGTGAAATTCTGAGAGTCCAAAGCTTGTATGTGCCTTTCAGAATAAAAGGGAAAGATAACAGGTTTAGGGAACCTTAGTTTTCAAGAGATATTGAGACCATGGTTAAGAAAAAGAAGGAGGTGCATTGCAGGTGTAGGCAGGTAGGAGTAAATTAGGAGCTTATGGAATATAAGAAATGCAAGAGAACATTTAAGGACGATAAGAAGGAATGAAGTTGCCCGAGCAGACAAAGTGAAGGAAAATCCTAAGGGATTGTACAGATACATTAAGAGCAAAAGGATTGCAAGGGACAAGATTGGTCCTATGGGAGGCAAGTGCAGAAATTGCTGGAGCCCTAGCAGAGATATTTAAATTATTTTTAGTGACAGGAGAGGTACTGGAGCACTGGAAGATAGCTAATGTTGTTCCACTGTTTGAGAAAGATGTTAAAAATGAACCAACAAATTATAAGCCAATGAGTCTGACATCAGTAATGGGAAAATAACTGGAAGGCATTCTATGGGACTGGATATGTGTGTATTTGGGTGACTGATTAGAATTAGTCAGCATGGCTTTCTGCATGGTAAGTTGTGTCTAACCAATCTTTCAGAGGTTTTCAAGGACGAAATGTGAAGGCAAGGCAGTGGATGTTGTTGACATGGACTTTAGCAAGGTATTTGACAAGGTCCCAAAAGGGAAGTTGGTCAAGAAGATTCAATTGTTTGACATTCAGGATGAGGTGTAAATTGGATTAGACATTGGTTTTGTGGGAAAAGCCAGAGAGTGGTAGTCAAGGGTTGCCCCTTTGACTGGATGCCTGTAACTAGTGCAGTGCCACAGAGATCAGTGCGGGGTCTGTTGTTGTTTGTCATCTATATTAAAGGTCTGGATAATAATATGGCTCACTGGATCAGCAGATTTGCAGGTGGCACCTAGATTGGGGGCTACAGTAGACAATGAGGAAGGTTCTCAGAACTTTCAGCAGGATCTGGAGCAGCTGGAAAAATGGGCTGAAAATGGCAGATGGAATTTAATGCAGAGAAGTGTGAGGTTTTCACACTTTGGTAGGACCAACCAGGGTAGGACTTACACAGTGAATGTTAGGGATCTGAGAAAACAGGTGCATAATTCGGTGAAAGTGCTGTCACAGGTAGATAGGATTGTTAAGAAAGCTTTTGTCACATTGGCCTTCACAGATCAAAGTACTGAGTATAGGAGCTGAGAAGGTGTATAAGGCCTAATTTGCAGTATTGTGCGCAGTTTTGGTCACCTATCTACAGGAAAGACATAAATAAGGTTGAATGAGTATAGAGAAAATTTACAAGGATCTTGCCAGAACTGGAAGACCTGAGTTATAAGGAAAGATTGAATTGGTTAGGACTTTATTCCATGGAACATAGAAGACTGAGACAAGATTTGATAGTGGTATACAAAATTATGAGGGGTATAGATTGGGTAAGTGAAAGCAGGCTTTTTCTACTGATGTTGTGTGGAACTGCAACAAGAAGTCATGGGTTAAGGGTGAAATGTTTCCAGTTTAAGGGGAAGATGAAGGGAAACTTCTTCACTCAGAAAGTGCTGAGAGTGTGGAGTGAGCTGCTGGCACAAGCCAAGCTTGATTTTACAGAGGAAGTTAAGAAAGGCCCACTGCAAGTTCCGTGAATTATTAATTGTAGCCAATGAAAGACTTTTAAAGGAGTACTCAGCGAGTGTGCACACTGACTCATTGACATCTTTATGGACATCTTCAATGTTTCATTCATCCAGGCTGCTGTCTCACATGATTCAAGTCAGCCACAATCATCCCTGTATTAAATAACTTTATACCTTCAGAACTAAATGACTGCTGCCCAGTGGCACTGATGTCAACCATCATGAAGTATTTTGAACATCGATAATGGCACACATCAAATACTCCATCCCTGCCACATGGACACTCACCAATACGCTTACCGATAGAACTGCTGTATGACAGATGACATAACATCTGTCATTCACCTGGCCCGGACACACCCAGAAAACAAGGACATTTATGTTAGAATGCTGCTTCTAGATTTCACTTCAGCATTCAACACTATTGTCCACAGACCCCGGTGAACAAATTTCTACACTTCGGTCTAAGCACATCACTGTGTAACTAGGTGAGTTATTTTCCTCAAGCAGTAAGACTGATCAACACCTCCAACCACTAACTCCACCACTACTTTATTATTTCCTGTCAGTCACCTTATGTACAGTCTATTGTCATTTTCTGTACACAGAACATGGTTTTTTTTTGCTGATGGATCCGGAGTAACAATTATTTCATTCTCTTTTCCTCTTGTTTATTGGATATTACATTAAACAATCTTGAATCTTTAATCTTTAATCTACACCACAATGTTGTGCTGAACCAAATCAATTTGTAATCAAATTGCCAACCAACTTAGTCCCTAATACCTACACAACGTCCATAAACTTCCGTTTCCTCAGGTTCGTATGCCTATCTAAATGTCTCTTAAATTTCCTGATATATCTGCCTTTAATGCCACCCAGTACCCACCACTCTCTGCATAAAAACTTGCCCCTCACATCTCCTTTGCATTTACCCCTCTCACCTTAAATGCATGCCCTCAAGTATTAGATATTTCAACCCTGGGCATATGATACTGTCTGTCTAATCTGTCTATGAAACTATCTAGCAAGGGACCAGCGATCAGGACAAAAAGAGGTGGTCGAGTAGGCAGAGGAGAAGCTATGGGACTGCTTTGAGTTGGTGGACTGGGTTGTGGATCTGACTGAATGCACCATGGTTGTCATGGACTTTGTTAAAATGGTTATTGATGAGTGCGTCCCACAAAGCATTCCGAGTCTTCCCCAATCAGAAAATCCACAATCTGCTGAGGGCCAGATCAGAAGCAGTCAAGTCTGGTGATTAAGAAAGTTACAGGAGGTCCAGGTATGCTCCTGGGAAAGTCATCTTGCAGGCAAGGTGGCAATTCTGGTCTAAACTTGAACTAATGAAAGATGCTCCACAGTTGTGACAGGGCTTGAATACCATCAGCTCTTACGAAGTAAAATCAAGTGACATGGACGACAACAGGGCTTTGCTTCCAGATGAGCTCAATGCCTCTTGTGCTTGCTCTGGCCATCAAAATGTGGGGAACCATCACAAGCTCCCGCAGCCCCCTATTTCAGTGATTTCAGTCTCTGAGGCCAATGTGTGAGCAGCCTTCAGGAAGGTGAGCCCCCGAAAGGCATCTGGCCCAGACGGGGGTACCAGGCCAAGTAACAAAGACCTGTGCCGATCTGCTGGCTGGAACGTTCACTGAGATCTTTCACCTCTTGTTTCAGCAGTCTGAGGTACCTCCCTGCTTTAAGCAGGTTTCAATTATACCGGAGCCTAAGAAGAACGTGGTAATCTGCCTCAATGACTATTGCTCAGTAGTACTTAAATCCACCGTGACGAAGTGCTTTGAGAGCTTGGTGATGAAGCATATCAAACCCTGCCTGAAAAGCAACTTGAATCTGCTTCAATTTGCCTACCGAAGCAACAGGTCCACAGCAGACGCCATCTCCTTGGCTCTTCACTCAATCCTGGAACATCTGGACACTAAAGATGCAAACATCAGGATGCTCTTTATCGACTACAGTTCTGCATTCAATACCATCATCCTCGCAAAACCGATCAATAAGCTTCAAGACTTTGACCTCAATATCTCCTTGTGCAATTGGATCCTCGATTTCCTCCCTTGTAGAATAAGCCCGGTTAGTCAGATTGTCAAAAAACACCTCCTCCACAATCTCCTTCAGCACATGTGCACCACAGAGCTGTGTGCTCTCCTCCACTCTACTCAATTTACACTTATGACTGTGTGGCTCCTATGCCACAGCTCCTATGCCCTGTTCAAGCTACCACTGTTCTTGGCCAAATCAAAGGTGGTGATGAATCAGCATATCGGAGAAAGATTGAAAATCTGGCTGAGTGGTTGCCACAACAACAGCTTGCTACCCAATGTCAGCAAGACTGAGGAGTGGAGGAAGAGGAGGTCCATGAGCCAGTCCTCATCGGAGGGTCAGATGTGGAGAGAGTCAGCAACTTTAAATTCCTTGATGTTATTATTTTGGTGGATCTGTCCTGGACCCAGCATGTAATTGCAGTTACAAAGCAAGTCTCTACTTCCGTAGGAGTTTGCAAAGGGTTGGCATGAAATCTAAAACTTTGACAAACTTCTATAGATGTGTATAGTGGGGAGTATATTGACTGGATGCACCACAGCCTGGTATGGAAACACCAAAGCCCTTGCACAGAAAATCCTACAAAAGATAGTGAATATAGCTCAGTCTATTACGAGTAAAGACCTCCGCACCATTGAACACATCTACATGGAGTGTTGTCGTGGGAAAGCAGCATCCATCATCAGGGACTCCCACCACCCAGGACACACTCTCTTCTCACTTCTGCCATCAAGAAGGCGGCACAGGAGACTCAGGACTCACACCACCAGTTTCAGCAACAGTTATTACCCTTCAACCATGAGGATCTTGAACCAAAGGGGATAACTACACTTGCCCCATCATTCAAATGTTCCCACAACCTATGGACTCTCTTTCAAATACTTTTCATCTCATATTCTTAATATTTATTGCTTATTTATTTATATTATTTCTTTTTCTCCTTTCTTTTTGTATTTGAACAGTTTGTTATCTTTGGGACACTGGTTGTTCACCCTGTTGGTGTGGTCTTTCATTGATTCTATTGTGTTTGTTGGATTTAATGAGTATGCCCACAAGAAAATTAATCTCATGGTTGTATATGGAGACATATATGTACTTTGACATTAAATTTACTTTGAGCTTTAATCTTATAAACCTCTATCAGATCTATGATGATCAAACGAGATATGATGTGCCGTTGAGCCTCTCTATGACTCTGAGATTACAAAGCTCAGATTCGAACAGTTGACAAAAACAGCGAGGAACTTGGGGCTAAGGTCCTGGCTTAAGGTTGGAGGGAATTTCTGCTAATCCTTGGAGATGCCTACTGATGGGTTATAGTCAGTCAAGGGGTAGAAAGGGACATGCACACATTTTTTTACAAAATCACAAAAGCTTATTCTCAAGATTTCACAGAATGCAAAGCACCATTGATTTACCAGACTGTTAAAAATTTCAACTTAAAATATGGTTGCTGCTGTCTTTAAAGCCCTCAATTCCCTGGGGGGACCACTGTTCCTGGAGATCCCCCACTGTACCCATAGTGACTGAGTGACTGCATGCTCCCTCTTCCAATACATACATACATATATATACAGAGAGAGAGAGAGAGAGAGAGAGAGAGAGAGAGTGAGAAAGAGAGAGAGACAGAGAAAGAGAGAGAGACAGAGAGAGAGAGAAAAAGAGACGCAGAGAGAGAGACACACACAGAGAGAGAGTGAGAGAGAAAGAGAGAGAGACAGAGAAAGAGAGAGAGAGAGAGAGATCTTTCCTTAAAGTATTAAAGCACCTCTCTGAATCCTCGAGCAGTCCATGTCACTTCTAGGCCCAGGTTTGAGGCTGTAAAAGAATCTGACCATGGCCTGAAATGGCCTCACTGGACCATCTCCAGCAGCTGTGACACTTTAATGAGAGCACTGTGCTTAAATGGATTTGCGGAATATTTCACAAGATTCACAAGTGAAAAAAATCACTTGATTTAAAAGTCCTGCTGGGAGAACACTCAGAGCCTGCCAGCCAAGTTTTCCTGCATAAAGTGGATGAGATGGTGGCTGTAATTGTGACACTCCTGGCCAGATGTGACTCTCAGATTGAGATGTACTTTGTCACAGCTCAGAGCTCTTGAGAGAAGCCCTGACAAATGTTGAGCATAACATCTGTTTAAATTACCTCACGTATTGCAACATGTTTCCCACTTCTACAAAATTTCCAGACATTTTCTGCAACACCCCACATAGTGAGTAGGTCTCCAGCACTGCCATTTGAACGTTTATCATTGCCGTCACTGCGTTTTCAACCCTGCGGGCAGCACGGGCCAAATTCACACAGACAGACGGAGAAGGTGAACCAGCTTTAGTGGAGGTATGTTGGTAGTTCTTTACAGCAATTTAATTATTTGATCTTAACCTTTATTACTCATTGTGTGGGTATTGTTAGTACAGAACAGAAACTACACACCTTATCAGAAGTTTCTTCTCCCATGTAGTTAATCTGATCAATCATTCCAGCTAAAAACCCACCCCTCTGTATATTATACTAATTACCATGACTGCAGATTATGTACTGTATGTGTTAAGGACATAGAACCAGACGGGGAAAATATTGTCGCAGACACTGTACACGTAACAAACTGCCTCTTTCTAAAGCTCCCTTCTGGAAAGCTTAATAGGCCTATTAACAGAAAAACTTTATGCCACCTTAAAAGTTGCACTGTAGACACTTTAAATCACTTATGATAAAGCTGGGTACATTGTAAGAACATGCTGATATCTACGCACACTTTATTCCATATCCGTACTTTAACCTCTAACTTTATTTTTACTTAATCCTTTATTGTTTATAGTTACTGAATGTGGTTTTTGTTGCTTGTCACATCGTGACCAACACACCAACCACACTAAAGCACATAAATATAAATAGAAACTAAAGCTGACACTTGACCCTGAATTGATACAGAAAGCGTAATCTGTAATAGATCTGCACAGGATTGGAAAAAAGCTGTGGAGTATTGCAAACTCAGTGATGCACCATCAATAACTCACTCTGAGATGTAGAAGCGAGATATCGGCTTTTATTGACTGGAAGAATGAACAACACTACATCCTGGAGAATGAGGCCGGGCATCAGGCCTCAGTCGCCTTTATACAGGGGTCTGTGGGAGGAGCCACAGGAGCAGTCCAGACAGGTATATGTAGTTCACCACACTCAGCTCGCTCCATCATGGGCACTTGCCTCGCCAGCATCGGAGACAAGAGGCAATCTCTCCAAAAGGCGGCATCCATCATTAAGGACCCCATCACCCAGGGCATGCCCTCTTCTCATTGTCACCATCAGGGAAGAGGTACAGGAGCCTGAAGACACACACTCAACATTTTAGGATCAGCTACCTCTCTTCCACCATCAGATTTCTGAATGGGCAATGAAGCCATGAACACAAACTCATTAATTTTTCTTTTTGTTCTCTTTTCTCTCCTTTTGAATTATTATCTATGTCCATTCTTATTAATTTGTAGTTATTTATTATCATGTATTACAATGTACTGCCACCAGCAAGACAACAAATTTCACGACATAGGCCAGTGATGTTAAACCTGATTCCAATACATTGAAATACATGAGTTATACATCAGGAAAACTGGCATTTCAGCCCAACTTCTCCATGCTAATCAAGATGTCTTTCCCAATTAATCTCTTTTGCATGAATTTGGTCCATATCCTTCCAAACCTTTCCAGTCCATGAACCGGTCCATGTAATTTTTAAATGTTGTTATTGTACTGACCTCTACCACTTCCTCCGGCAGCTCATTCCATATTAAAATTACTCTTGTTACGGGGTACTTGCCCTCCAGGAAACTTTAAATCTTTCTCCTCTCACTTTAAACCTTGGCCCTCTAGTTTCAGGAACTCCCCCCCACCCCACCGTGGGAGAAGGATTGTAATCACCTCCCCTTTCTATCATCCTCATAATTTTATAAACTGCTATAAGCAGAGAAGATGCTCGAAACCCTCAGGTGACCAGAATCAGAATCAGAATCAGAATTAGATTTATTATCACTGACAAGTGTCACTGAACCACTGAGGTGGTTCATTTTGGTAGGTCAAATATGATGGCAGAATATAATATTAATAGTAAGACTCTTGGCAGTGTGGAGGATCAGAGGGATCTTGGGGTCCGAGTCCATAGGACACTCAAAGCTGTTGCGCAGGTTGACTCTGTGGTTAAGAAAGCATACGGTGCATTGGCCTTCATCAACCGTGGGATTGAGTTTAAGAACTGAGAGGTAATGTTGCAGCTATATAGGACCCTGGTCAGACCCCACTTGGAGTTCTGTGCTCAGTTCTGGTCACCTTACTACAGGAAGGATGTGTAAACTATAGAGGGTGCAGAGGAGATTTACAAGATTAGGTTGAGTGAACTTGGCCTATTCTCCTTGGAACGACGGAATATGAGAAGTTAACCTGATAGAGGTGTACAAGATGATGAGAGGCATTGATCGTGTGGATAATCAGAGGCTTTTTCCCAGGGCTGAAATGGCTAGCACGAGAGTGCACAATTTTAAGGTGTTTGGAAGTAGGTACAGAGGGGATGTCAGGGGTAAGTTTTTTACACAAAGAGTGGTGAGTGCGTGGAACATGCTGCCGGTCGCGGTGGTGGAGGGGAAAAAATGTAAGGTCTTTTAAGATCTTACAAAAGGTCTTTTAAGGATATGACCTTTTAAGGAAAAGATCTTAAATGTCCTTAACATCATCTCTGGAAGGGAGTTCCATGCACCCGCCGCTCTCTGTATAAAGACCTTATCTCTGACATTCATCTTATTCTTTCTTCCAATCACAATACACCCTCCTACTAGCCATTTCCACCCTGGCTGTCCACCCTATCTATGACTCTTATCATCTTATACACCTCTATTAAGTCACCTTTCATCCTCCGCTCTAAAGAGAAAAGCCCCAGCTCGCTCAACCTATCCTCATAAAACCTGCTCTCTCATCCAAGCACCTTCCTGGTAAATCTCCTTTGCACCGTCTCTAAAGCTTCCACATCCTTCCTATAATAAGGCAACCAGACCATGAACACAACGTTCTACGTGTGGTCTAACCAGGGCTTCGCAGAGCTGCAACAAGAGCCTTGTGGCTCCTGAACTCAATCCCCCTACTAGTGAAGGCTAATACACCATATGCCTTCTTAATAACTCTATAAACTTGCATGTGAAGGATTTATGGATGTAGACCTCAAGTTCCTTCTGTTCCTTCACACTGCTAAGAAACCTGCACTCTGTCTTCAAGTACAACCTTCCAAAGTGAATCACTTCACACTTTTCTGAGTTGTACTCGATCTGCCGTAGCACAGCCCAGCTCTTCATCCTGTCAACATCCTGTTGAAACTTACACCACTCTTATTCACTATCCACAGCTCCACCAAACTTTGTGTAATCTGTAGACTTACTAACCCACCTTCGTCACGTATAAAAATAACAAAGTGCAGGGGTCCCAGAACCAATCCTTGTGAAACACGACTGGCCACCAAACTCCAAGCAGAGTTTGCTTCATTTACAACTACCCTCTGCCTTCGGTAGGCAAGCCAGTTCTGTATCCACACAGCCAAGTTTCCCTGGATCTCATGTCTCCTGACTTTCAGAGTGAGCTGACCACGGGGAACCTTATCAAACGCCTTACTAAAATCCGTATACACACACGTCCACTGTTCTACCTTCATCAATGCACTTAGTCACATCCTCAAAGAATTCAATTAGGCTCGCAAGTTATGACCAGGCTTTCACAAAGCCATGCTGACTATCCCTAATCAGACCATGTTTCTCCAAATACTCATAAATCCCACCTCTAAGAATCTTCTCCAAAAATTTGCCTGCCACTGAAGTAAGACTCAGTGGTCAATAATTCCCAGGGTTATTCTGGGAATGAGGAATGACATTTCCCACTCTCTAGTCATCTGGCACTACTCCTGTGATCAGCGTGTATGCACAGATCATTGTCAAGGGTGCAGCAATCTCTTCCCTCACTTCCCACTGGGTTATAGCCCATCTGGCACCACGGACTGATCTATCCAAATGTTTTTTTAGCACATCTTCTTTCTTAATTTCAACATGTTCAAGCATATCAACCTGTTTTACACTGTTCTCATAATCATCAAAGTCCTTCTCACTCTGGTTATTCCTCATGTTCATCATATATATGTAGAATGCTTTGGGGTTTCCCTTAATCCTTTTCACCTAGGCATTTTCATGCCTCCTTCTTGATCTCCTAAGTATATTCCTAGCTACCTTGTAACTCTCTAGAGCCCTGTCTTCCTAAACCTTAAGTAAGCTTCTTTTTCCCTTTTGACTAGATGTTCCACTTCTCTTGTCAACTGCGGCTCCTTCACCCTACCATCCTTTCCCTGCCTTAATAGGATAAGCTTATCCAAAACCCATGCAAGTTCTCCCTAAACAACGTCCACATTTCCATTGTGCATTTCCCTAAGTATATCTGTTCCCAATTTATGTTCCTGCCTAATAGCATCATGATTCTCTCCCCCCACCCCAATTAAATACTTTCTCAGAATGGATCCCTCGAGATCATCACTGGTTTTACCTCCATGTGGAGTACCTCCACCTGCTACCACCCTCTGCAATCTGTGGACAAGCCAATTTAGAGTCCATGCAGCCAAGTGTCCCTGGATCCCACGTGGATTCTGGGAGAGTGGGGTTCGAATGACCTAGGGCTTGTGTAAGACCCATTGTTCTCAAGACCTCCGATAATGATCACAAAACACGCTAATGTGGAGAACGCGGGGCAGCTGTCTTTGTGTGCGGACAGGAAGGCTCTACAAAGTGTAGTCGATACTGCCCAATGCATCACTGGCACCAGCCTACCCGCCACCAAGGGCACATTCAAAGATTCAAAGTACGTATGCAGCATTCAACCCTGAGGTTCATCTTCCCCACAGACAGCCACGAAACAGAGAACCATGGAACCAACCCGCTCAGAGAAAAACATCAACTCTTCCCACACGCAAAGCAATTGTGCAAACAGCTAAAAAAAAAGTGAAAACACAAAATCAAAAGGCATATTTCAGTACAGTTCAACTCAGTAATCATTATCCGTATTATCTGCCCCAATTTCAAAAATCGCCCAAAAGTAACAGGAAAAAAAAAGGAGTGACCAGACTAGTATACATCATAAACCCAAACCAGAGTCCAAATCTACAAACCACAGCGATTAAACCTTGCTCCGGCACTATCCTCTAACAGCATCGAGGGAGAGAGGGATATCACGTGTATGCAAGGACCCTCTGTCAAGAGCAGCGAGTGAGAGGGAGAGAGGGACTCCCTGCTCTGCAAGTGAGAGGCTGATAGGCGGCACTGAACACTCACACCCTCCATACCCACCTCATTGACTTCAATCTTCCTTGGCACTTTAATCAGCAAGATTGGTGAGAGATGGAGTCAATCTCCTATCTCCTAGCTTCCTGGCCTCCCTGGCACACACTTTCCTTATGGCCTCGAAGAACCTTCTTGGAGACCGTAAAGCCTGATCAGCTCAAAAACGCACCGTCAGAATGTAGATAACAGGCTCCAACCGTAACAGAAGCATATCTGGAATAAACAGAAGATGTAAAAGAACTAAAAGTATATACATAAGGATGCCAGAAAAGGGCCAGTAACATCATGAAGGAACCCACCCACTTGCGCAGGGACTGTTTGTCCCATTCCCTATAGAGAGGAAGCTATGTAGCATCCACGCCAGGACCACCAGATTAAAAACAGTTACTATCCCCAAGCAGTAAGGCTGATCAACACCACCACCCACTAACCCACCCTCCACACTCCCAATGACCACAATATAAATTCCTGTCAGAGTCACCTTATCTACAGACACTCTTGGGCCTAGTGTCACTTTATGGACAGACAGTACGATCAATATACAAGCTATCTTATGTACAGTATTTATATTTATTGTGTTTTTTATGATTGGGTTCTTGATCTTAATTGCATTTTTTTGTGCTGCTTTGAATCTGAAGTAACAATTTTTTTCATTCTCATTTACACTTGTGTACTGGAAATGACATTAAACAATCTTGAATCTCGAATTATAGTAATTAGTTGGAATACTGCAAAATCTGACTATTCTCATTATATGCTTTGTTTTCCTACAGGAAAATGGTTGGACAGACTTTTCAAGTTAATGACATTGACTTCGGCAATTATTTTGAGAATTATTCATATGAGTACGATTTAGGTCCCGATGTATCTCCCTGCACACTCATAGTGAAAGCTTCAGTCAATATTGCACTTACTGTTGTCTACAGCCTGGTGTGTTTCCTCGCCATGATGGGGAACCTGGTGGTGATGATCGTCATTCTTTACAACCGAAATGTGATCTCATCCACGGACGTCTACCTGCTCCACCTGGCCACGGCTGACCTGCTCTTTGCCGTCACTCTGCCCTTCTGGGCAGTGGATGCCATGTCCGGGTGGGTGTTTGGAGATGCCATGTGTAAGGTTGTCAGCATTCTCCAGGAAGTGAACTTTTACAGTGGCATCCTGTTGCTGGCCTGCATCAGTGTTGACCGTTACTTTGCCATCGTCCACTCTGCCCAGTCCCACAGACAGAAGCAGCCATTCCTGATCAAACTGGTCTGTGCTATCGTGTGGATGCTGGCTGTTCTCCTGTCTTTACCCATCCTCTACAAGGGCAAGTTCAACTACGATGGAAGAGTCCTGTGTTACGAGTTACTTGATGGTGAATCGGCCGTAATATGGAAAAAGACCACCAGGATTTTGCGACTTATTATTGGGTTTCTCATCCCTCTGGGAATCATGATCTTCTGCTACAGTGTCACGCTCCTGAAACTGTATCAAATGAAAGGTTTGCAGAAGCAGAAAGCTATGAAGGTCATTATCGCCGTGGTCCTTGCCTTCCTTGTTTGCTGGCTGCCCCACAACATCACCGTGTTTGTTGACACTCTGATGAGAAGCAAGCTCATTGCCGAGACTTGTGACAGGCGCAATCACATCAATCGGGCTCTGTCTGCATCTCTGTGTCTGGGATTCCTGCACTGCTGCGTGAACCCACTCTTGTACGCCTTCATCGGGGTGAAATTCCGGAGGAACCTGGTCAAAATCTTGGCTAAGGCGGGTATTGTTAAGCAAACTCTTGTATCGAGGTACAGGAGATCTGTTTCATCCGCCTCTGATTCTGGGCTTATTTCAACCAGCGTGTACATTGCATATGATGGAAGTGCTCAGTAAGGCCAGTAAGTAAGCGTTAGCAGATGGACCAGGACTGATATGAACAGCAGTCCTGTTCTGGGAATGACTGAGCAGCTGGTGAGAGGAACAAGGTTAACAGTGCAGGCTTCTGCCAATATTGTGGGGCTTCAACATTTGTCCTTTGCATTGATTCTCTGTTGTCTTATCCAGGTTCATAATTAATTTAATAAACTCTCTTTGCATTTATACAGTTAACCAGGTCTCTGGTTGTTCTTTCTGGATTTTTGAAGTACAATCAATATGTCATAGAACAGTAGAGCACAAGCATGGGTCTTTCGGCCCACAATGATTGAACCAAACATAAAACAAAGTTAAACTAAATCTCACCTACTTGCACATGATTCATTTCTCCCTGTTCCCTGCAGATTCATGAGTCTGTCTGACAGCCTCTATCATATCTGCCTCTACCATTACTCCCGGCAGCTATTCAAAGCACCACTACTCTCTGTGTAAAAATTGCACCTAACTAAACTAATCCCTTCTGCCTACAGAATGTCCATATCCCTCCATTCTCTGCACATTCATGTACCTGTAAGAACCTTTAAATGCCTCTATTGCATCTGCCTCCATCACCACTACAGGCAGCATATTCTGGGTACCCACCGTTCTGTGTAAAGAAAAATTGTCATGAACATCTCGCTTAGACTTCCCACCTTCTCCCCTTAAGTACAAGTCCTTTACTTTTTGACACTCATACCTTAGGGAAAAGATTCTGACTGTTAAAGTCAAAGTTGAGTTTATTGTCATGGGCAGACGTACATCACCTATGCACAGATGCAGTGAAAAACTTACTTGCAGCAACATCACCGGCGCATTGGAATCATACATGTAACGTTCACCAGGAAAACATCAACTATACATAAACAAACATGGTTTTTATAGGAAAGAATTGGAACAAAAAAAACCTGAAGTCCAGTTTAGTGCAAAGTGGTCATAGTGTTGCTAAACTGTAGTGCTTAGGGCTGTGCCAGCTGGTTCAAGAACTGAGTGGTTGAAGGGAAGCAGCTGTTTCTGAACCTGGTGGTGTGAGACTTCAGGGTTCTCTCCCTCCTGCCCGATGGTGGCTATCTGTCATATCTGGAAATGACAGGAAACCTGTGCAGGAGAGATTTGAAAGTGGAAAAGCCGTTTCACTGGGACAATGGCCACGGAGGTCTGGGTCCAGTGGTAAGAGTAGACGTCACAACTCCTGTCTTCCTTAGTTGGAGTGTCAGACATTGACTTCTTCTGTGCCATGTCATGTCCTTCACTCTCCACAGAACTGTCTTCCTGGCTGTTGCATCTCAGTGTAGATCTCGTCCGCCCAGGCTGCTGGAGCTGACTTTGCTTGCAAGAACTGGTGTGTCCCTGTCTCACCAGGATATGAATCCCGCTGGTTAGCCTCACCTGGTTTAGCCTGTCTATTGAAGCTCTATACCAGGGAGTGGCTACTGTAACATGCAAACATTTACTTGGAGCCAAAGGTGAGAGCTGAATGTCCGATGGGCCCCAAAGGTGAGTGAGCTGCCCCAGAATGGACACTGCAGGCTCCTTCACCAGAGGTGCTACCCTCCTTGGAAGCCCCATACATCCCACCCAATGGTAGCTGTGAATAGATGGAATGGTCCAGGTGGTGGGGATCTTTGATGATAGATGTTTCCTTCTATTTATCAACATGTTTTATAAATCTAATGATTCCCACAGCTATCTTGATTGCACCTCTTCCCAGCTGTCTCCTGTGAAAAT
Organism: Hemitrygon akajei; assembly: GCF_048418815.1. NCBI lineage: Eukaryota > Metazoa > Chordata > Chondrichthyes > Myliobatiformes > Dasyatidae > Hemitrygon > Hemitrygon akajei. The sequence goes on from NC_133128.1 coordinate 118,487,048, forward strand.
GCCATTCCCTTTGCTCAATTCCTTCATCTCTGCTTCATCTCTTCCCAGGATAAAGTTTTTCTTTCCTGGTCCTCCTTCTTGAAAGAACAGGGTTTGCCTTCCTCCACCATTGATGCTGGCCTCTCCTCCATTTCCTGGACGTCCACGCTCACACCATCTACCTGCAACCTTAACAGGGATAGAGTTCCTCTTGTCCTCACTTACCATCCCACGAGCCTCTGCGACCATGACAACATCCTCTGCAATTTCCACTGGATCTTACCACCAAACACATCTTTACCTCTGATGACCCCCTTCTCCCATCTTCAACCCTCCTCCTCCTCCTGGATGCCCCTCCTTCCCCCCCACCGGGCCTTCTACCCACACTCGATCTTTTCATCTCCAACTGTCGCCGAGACATCAACCGTCTCAACTTCACTGCTCCTCTCTCCTGTTCCAACCTCACTCCCTCTGAATGCACTGCCCTCCACTCTCTCTGCTCTAATCCTAACCTCACCATCAAACCCGCAGACAAAGGTGGTGCTGTAGTAGTCTGGTGGATGGACCTCTACCTCACTGAGGCCAAACGGCAGCTCTCCGACACCTCCTCGTACTTACCCTTGGAACAGGACCCCACCAAAAAACATCAAACCATTGTCTCCCGTACCATCATCACCCTTATCAACTTGGAGACCTTCCATCCTCAGTCAAAAAACTCATAATTCCTACACCCCGCACTGCTCGGTTTTACTTCCTCCCTAAGATCCACAAGCCTGACTGTCCTGGTAGACCCATAGTTTCGGCCTGCCCCTGCCCCACCGAACTTGTATCTGCCTACCTGGACTCCATTTTGTCACCCATAGTTCAGTCCCTCCCTACCTACATCCGGGATACATCCCATGCCCTCCACCTCTTCAATAACTTCCAGTTCCCCGGAACCGACTGCTTCATTTTCACTATGGATGTCCAATCCTTATACCTTTCCATTCCCCATCAAGAAGGCCTCAAAGCCCTCCGCTACTTTCTGGACAATAGACTTCACCAGTTCCCCAACACCACCACACTCCTCTGGTTGGTGGAACTGGTACTCACACTTAATAACTTCTCTTTTGGCTCTTCCCACTTTCTCCAGATCAAGGGTGTAGCTATGGGCACTCGCATAGGCACCAGCTATGCCTGCCTCTTCGTGGGTTATGTGGAACAGTCTATGCTCCAAATCTATACTGGTACTGCTCCCCAACTTTTCCTTCGTTATATTGATGACTACATTGGTGCAGCTTCCTGCACCCATGCTGAGCTCGTCAATTTCATCGACTTTGCCTCTAACTTCCATCCAGCCCTCCATCTTGGTCCATCTCGGACACTTCTCTCCCCTTTCTCGATCTCTTGGTCTTCATCTCTGGAGACAGGCTGTCCATTGACATCTTCTATATACCTACTGACTCTCATAACTACCTTGGTTATACCTCTTCACACCCTGCCCAATGCAAAAATGCTATTCCCTATTCCCAGTTCCTCCGTCTCCGCCGCATCTGCTACCAGGATGAGGCTTTCCGTTCCAGGACATCTGAAATGTCCTCTTTCTTTAAGGATTGTGGTTTCCCTTCTGCCGTCATCAATGATGCCCTCACCCGCATCTCCTCCATTTCCCACACTTCGGCCCTCTCCCCATCCTCCCGTCACCAAGGCAGGGACCAAGTTCCCCTTGTCCTCACCTACCACCCCACCAGCCTCCGGATCCAGCATATTATCCTCCGCAACTTCCACCACTTTTAACCAGACCCCACCACCAAGCACATCTTTCCATCTCTACCCTTCTCTGCTTTCCGCAGGGATCGTTCCCTCTGTGACTGCCTGGTCCACATGTCCCTCCCCACAGATCTCCCACCTGGTACACCTGTCCCTACACCTCCTCTCTTACCACCATTCAGGGCCCCAAACAGTCCTTCCAGGTGAGGCAACACTTCACTTGTGAGTCTGTTGGGTAATCTATTGCATCTGGTGTTCCCAGTGCGGCCTCCTCTGCATTGGTGAGACCCGACGCAGATTGAGGGACCACTTTGTCGAGCACCTCCGCTCCATCTGCCACAACGGACAGGATCTCCCAGTTGCTGCCCACTTTAACTCTGCTTCACATTCCCATTTGGATATGTCCATACATGGCCTCCTCTATGGCCATGATGAGGCCAAACTCTGGTTGGAGGAGCAACACCTCATATACCGTCCAGACCCTTGGTATGAACATCGAATTCTCCAACTTCCGGTAATTCCCTCCCTCTCTCTTCCCCCTTCCCAGTTTCACTCTGCCTCTTTCTCCAGCTGCCTATCATCTCTCTCATGATTCCACCTCCTTCTACTACACATAGTGCTTTCCCCTTACATTCCTTCTTCACCTTTCCTGCCTATCCCCTCCCTGATACCCCTCCCCTACCCCTTGGTCTTTCCTCTAATTGGTTTTTCACCAGGCACCTACCAACCTTCTCCTTCTCATCCTTCCCCCACCTTCTTTATAGGGCCTCTGCCCCCTCCCTCTTCAGTCCTGACGAAGGGTTTTGGCTCAAAACGTTGACTGCTCGTTTCCACGGATGCTGTCCGACCTGCTGAGTTCCTCCAGCTTTCTGTGCGTACTTCTTCACCTCCCTTTCGACTTCCAGTTTCCACAGGGATCACTCCCTCCTTGTCCAATCATTCCTCCCCACCAATCCCCCTCCTGGAAGATATCCCTGCAAGCGACAGAATATCACACCTGCCCATTCCCCTCTTTGTTCACCTCCACTCAGAGCCCCAAATAGTCCCCCCAGTTGAGCCAACACTGCACCTGTGAATCTGTTGGGGTCGCGCATTGTATCCGGTGTCCCCAATGAACCACATAGGTGCATCTACATATGTAAGACCGAACGTAAATTGGAGGGCTGCTTTGTCGAGCACTTCCACTCCATCTGCAAAACACAGAATTTCCGAGCAGCCAACTATTTTAATTCCTATCCCCATTCCGTCTGACATGTCCTCCTCTTCTGCCATGATGAGATCACTCTCAGTCTGGAGAAGCAACACCTTGTATTCCCTCTAGGTAGCTTCTAACATGATGGAATGAACTTCGACATCCCCTTCCAGCATTTTTTTTGTTATTTCTCCTCCTCCTTCCCTCCCCTTCGATTCCCCACTCTCGCCTCTTACCCCTTCTCTTCAGCTGCCTATCACCTCCCCCGGTGCCTTTCCTTCTTCCCTTTCTCCCATGATCAGATAAATTCTCCAGCCTTTCACCTTTCCCACTCACCTGGCTTCACCTATCACCTTCTAGCTCGTCCCCCTTCCCCTTCCCCACCTTTTTGTTCCAGTAACATCCCCTTTCCTTTCCAGTCTTGATGATGGGTCGTACCCCGAAACATCGACTATGTACTAATTTCTATAGATGCCGCTGACCTTCTGAGTTCCTCCAGCAGTTTGTGTGTGTTGGCAGACACATTTCAATGTAGGCTTCGCTCCACCTGTGATGTATAAATGAATCAGAATCCGAACCTCAGGGTTTTCCTGTTGCTTAACGAGGCATATGATGTATTGCCATTCATTAGAACTTAAGAGTCACAGATTAATGCTGCAGATCTACAAAACTCTGGTTAGACCACACTTGGAATATCGTGCTCACTTCTGGTCACCTCATTATAAGAAGGATGCGGAAGCTTTAGAGAGGGTGCAGAGAAGATTTACCAGGATGCTGCCTGGATTGGCGAGCATGCTGTATGAGGATAGGTTGAGTGAACTAGGGCTTTTCTTGTTGGAGCAAAGGAGGATGAGAAGCAACTTGGTAGGGGTGTAATTTTTATTTATATTACTATATAACCATAGAATATTACAGCACATAAATGGACTTTTTGGCCCTTCTTGACTGTGCCGAACCATTTCTCTGCCGAGTCCCACTGACCTGCACCGAGACCATATCCCTCCATACCCCTCTCATCCATGTAACTGTCCAAGTTTTTCTTAAATTAGCCCGCATTTACCACTTCATCTGGCATCTCATTCCACACTCCCACCACTCTCTGCATGAAGAAGCGCCCGCAATGTTCCCTTTAAACTTTTCCCCTTTCACCTTTAACCCATGTCCTCTGGTTTTTTTCTCCCCTGGCCTCAGAGGAAAAAGCCTGCTTGCATTCATTCTATCTATACCTATTATAATTTTATATACCTCTATCAAGTCTTCCCTTTCTCTGTAACTCAGTTTCTCGAGTCCCGGCAACAACCTTGTAAACCTTCTCTGCACTCTTTCAACCTTATTAATATCCTTCCTGTAATTCGGTGACCAAAACTGTACACAATACTCCAAATTCGGCCTCACCAATGCCTTACACAACCTCACCATAACATTATGAGATGAGAATTTTAAATGTATAAGATGATCTGAGGCATAGAGTGGACATAGTAGAGTTTCCCAGGGTGGAGAAGGCTAATGCAAAGGGGCATAATTTGGAGATGATTAGAGGAATGTTTGGGGGGGGGGGTGTTCTTTGCACAGAGAGTGGTGGGTGCATGGAGCTCTCTGCCAGGGGTGGCTGTAGGGACAGATACATTTGGGGCACCTAAGCAACTTGGACTCACGGATGAAAGAAAAAGTGAAAAAGCTTGAGCAAGAAAAGGCAAAACAAAAGCTGTAGGTAGAATTCAGTTTCTCCTCACAACTTATTGTTTTTTCCTTCTTTTTTGTTGCTCATTTAGGGATAGTAGAAATGCCAGGCAGGATCCTCTTGAGGTACGTGGGAGGGCAGGGAGGCCTCCATTGCCCCTGACTGCTCCTGCGAGCACTCCATCCAGCTTCAGCTTCTAAGAAACTGTGTTAAGGAGTTGGAGCTGAAACTGGATGAACTCCAGATCATTCGGGAGGCTGAATGATAGAGAGGTAGTTACACTCAAGGCGCAGGACACAGCAAACTGGGTGACAGGCAGTAAGAGGAAATGGGTACATCCGCCAGTCCACGTACCCCTGTGGCCAACCCCCTCAACAACACGTATTTCACATTGGATGCTCTGGAGGGGGAGTGGGGGTAGGTGGGGTGGGATGACCTAGCAGAGGAAAGTCACACTGGTTAGATCTCTGTACTGAGTCAGTCTCTGTGACTCAGATGGGAGGGAAGAGGTGAGTTTTGGTGATAGGGTATTTAGTTAGTTAGGTTAGTTAGGGGAACAGAAAGGAGGTTCTGTGGTTGACAACAAGATTCCCAGATGGTGTTTTGTCTCCTGGATGCCAGGGACCAGGACATCTCAGATTGAGTCCTTAGCATTCTTAAGTGGGAGGGTGAAAAGCCAGAGGTCGTGGTCCATGTGGACATGGGGAGGATGAGTGATGAGATTCTGCAAAGGGAGTTCAGGGTGGTAGGCGCTAAGTTAAAGGGCTGGACATCCAAGGTCGCGAGCTCAGGATTCCTTCCTGGGCCACGTCCTAGTGAGGCCAGAAATAGGACGTTTATACAGTTTAAACATGTGGCTAAGGAGTTGGTGTATGATGTAGGAGGGCGGCAGAAGATTTTTGGATCATTGGGTTCCCTTCCAGCGAAGATGGGACCTGTACAGAAGAGACAATTTGTACCTGAACTGGAAGGAGACTAATATCCTCGCAGGAAGGTTTGCTAGTGCTGCATGGTGGGGTTTAATCTAGAGTTGCAGGGGAATGGGAACCAGAGTGTTAGAACAGTTTGTGGTGATATTGTGGAGGCAGATGTTGGTAAGACCTGAGACAAAGTCAGGAATCAAAAGGTTGAGCATGGTGCGACTAGTGTCCTGAGCTGTATATATTTCAATGCAAGAAGTATTGTAGGAAAGGTAGATGAGTTCAGGACATGGATTAACAGCAGGAATTCTGATATTGTAGCCATTAGTGAGACTTGGTTGCAGGAGGAAGAGGACTAGAAATCTGGAGTTCCATTTATTTAGATGTGACAGAGCGGGAGGGATTAAAGGGGGAGGGGTGGTGTTAGTAGCCAGGGAAAATGTCACTGAGGACAGACTGGAGAACTCGTCTAGAGAGGCATTATGGGGGGAAATGAGAAATAAGAAGCTTATGATGATGTTAATTGGGCTATATTACAGATCACCCAACAGTATGAGGGATTTAGAGGAACAAATTTGTGGAGAGATCGCAGACTGTTATAAGAAACATAAGGTTATTATCACAGTGATTTTAACTTTCCACATATTGACTGGGATTTCCATACTGTAAAAAGGACTAGATGGGATAGAATTTGTCAAATGTGTTCAGAAAAGTTTCCTTAATCAGGACATAGAGTCCTAACGAGAGAACGTGATTCTTGATCTGCTATTAGGGACTGAGATAGGGCAAGGGAAAGAAGTTTGTGAAGTGTGAGGCCATCAAAAGTGAAAATTACAGAGTACAAAGCTTGTCTGTGCCTGTCAGAATAAAAGGTAAGGATAACAAGTGTAAGGAACCTTGGTTTTTGAGAGATATCGAGGCTCTGGTTAACGAATAAAAGGAACTAATATAGGAACAAATTCATAGGAACAAATGAGGTACTTATGGAGTATAAGAAATGCAAGAAAACACTTAGGAAAGAAATCAGGAAGGCTAAAAGAAGGCAAGAAGTTGCCCTACCAGACAAGGCGATGGAGAATCCAAAAGGATTCTTCAGATATGTTAAAAGCAAAAGGATTGCAAAGGACAAAATTGACCCTCTGGAAGATTCGAATGGTAATCCCTGTGTGTGTGTGTGGGGGGGGGGGGGGAGATCATGAATACTTTTTTTACATCTGTATTTACTCCAGAGATGGACACAGAGTAGATAGAAGTGAAGCAAGGTGGCATCAAGTTCATGGACACTATACAGATTACAGAGGAGGAGGTGTTTGCTGTCATGAGGCAAATCAGGGCGAGTAGATCCCCAAGGCCTGATAAGCAGTTCCCTTGGACCCTACAGAAGGCATGCAGAAATTGCTGGGGTCCTAGCAGAGATATTCAAATCATCTTTAAGGATAGGTGAGCTGCAAGAGGATTGGAGGATAGACAGCATTGTTCAACTGCTTAAGAAAGGCCCTAAGCATAAACCCAAAAAATCACAGGCTGGTGAATCTGCCATCTGTAATGGGAAAGACATTGGGGTGTATTCTAAGGCACCTGATACATCAGTATCTGGATGGATAGGGACTGATTAGGAATAGTCAGCATGGCTTTGTGCGTGGTCGTTCATGTCTAACTATTCTTATGCAGCTTTTCAAGGAAGTTACCAGAAAAACGGATGAAGGCAAGGCAATGGATGTTGTCTACATGGACTTTGGCAAGGCATTTGACAAGGCCCCTGATTGGAGGTTGGTCAAAGGGGTTCAGTCACTCGGCATTCAGGATGAGATAGTAAATTGGATTGGACATTGGCTTTGTGGGAGAAGCCAGAGAGTGGTAGTAGATGGTTGCCTCTCTTACTGGAGGCTGGTGACTAGTGGTGTACTGCAGGGATCAGTGCTGGGTCTGTTGTTGTCATCGATATCAATGATCTGGACGATGGAATGGTTAACTAGATCAGTATATTTGCAGATGACACCAAGATTGAGGGTGTAATGGACAATGAAGAAGGCTATCATGGCATTGTGGAGGGATCTGGATCAGCTGGAAAAATGGGCTGAAAATGACAGATGGAATTTAACGCAGACAGTTGCGAAGTGCTACACTTCGATAGGATCAACTAGGGTAGGTCTAACACAGGGTAGGTCTAATGCTAATTTACCCTCATCCCATCTGTCTACACATAGTCTATATCCCAATACAATAAGGTATACTCTTGACCTCACAATCTACCTTATCCTTTATTGTCTGTCTGCATTGTACTTTCTCAGTATCTGTGACACCTTAGTCTGCATTCTGTTGCTGTTTTGCATTGCTCTATCTCAAATACCGCGCGATGAATTGATCTGTTTGAATAGTACGCAAGTCAAGAATTTTACTGTATCTCGGTACATGTGACAGTAATGAAATAATTTACTAATTTACCAATGTACATCTTTATATTATCTGCCTGTCCATGTTCCTGTCTCAATGCCTCTTAAATGTTGTGTAAAGGAAAGTTTATCCTTGTGTCACTTTCAAATGTCTTCCCCTGAGTTTGAACCTGTGTCCTCCAGTCTCAACCTCTGCCTTGATGGAACAACTTCAACTCTTTGCTCTGTTCTGATATTATCACTTATCTCTTCTTCTCCTTTTAACCCCATCACCCCTGCTGGGGCGTAGGCCACTAACAGCAGTTCACCTGAGTCCTCTGTCCTTCAGTTATCTCCAAGTGCAACCATTTTTGAAGATCCTTCCTTTCCCAGGGCTGAAGTCTTTGGAGGTTCTGCTGGCATTTCTGCAGCACTGGATTTTTCTGAATTGGTTTTGCAAGCCCCATCCTCAACTCTCCTGTTTTCACAGACAAATTTTGGATTGTCCATGACGGAGTCCATCCCTGAAATAGCTCAATGAAATCTCCCCTCAGCCATCCCATCTCCAAAGGAAAATTCCCTTCTTTCTCTGATATATCCTTGTAATCGTTGCCGCTCACCCTGACACCTTTCCCAAATATCCTTCTAGGATCCTCTCTAACCCTTCTGCATCCTTCCTACAATGGGGAATTAAGCACAATACTCCAGCTGGGTGGGGGGTATGGAGATATGTCTTTACCAACAGAGATGTAAGGTGTTCTTTCCCTCCGCTAACCTGCAAGTCACCCTTGGGGAAGGTGTAGCATCTGCTTAGCTCCCCCCACCCCGATCGAGGTCACTTGAAACAATGGGAGCAGGTGGTGTATGGTCTTATGAGCAGCTGCTGTATATCACAAGACCTGGCTATATGTTCACTGATGCTAGGCAGACAATCTCTGAAGGGTATTGATAATGGCTGAGGTCACCCGACTTGTAAAGACTTTGCCTAGAAGAAGGCAATAACAAACCCCTTCTGTAGAAAATTTGCCAAGAATGATCATGGAATGCATACGTCATACAACACAGCACATGATCATGATCATGATGATGGATCCAGCTGAGTTTCTGAGATTCAGCGTAATTTTATGGCTGCAGCACTCTGTTTTCCCCTGCTGATAAAGCCTAGAGATGGGTGCACTTTATGAAATGCTTCCTCAACTCACCCTCCAGTTCCAACAATGTATACATTTGCACCCCAGGACCCTCTGTTCCTGAATCTTTTACGGAACAGCATCCTTTATCCTCATTCCTCCCAACTCATTTCTCCACATTAAACTGCATCTGCCATGCAGCTGCCCATCTTACTGTCCTCTCCACACCCTGCTGGCATTCAAGATTGTTTATTTACATTCTTCAATACATGCATATAAAGGCAAAAAAACGATTGTTGCTCTAGGTCCAACGTGGTAGGAAAAAACACACCAAGCTTTAAAAAAAAGAAACATTGAAAATAGAAACATAGAAAACCTACAGCAAAAAACAGGTCCTTCAGGCCACAAAGCTGTGCTGAACATGTTCTTACCTTGGAAATTACCTATGGTTACCCATAGCCGTCTATTTTTCTAAGCTTGGTGTTCTTGTCCAGGAGTCTCTTAAAAGACCCTATCATATCCGCCACCACCACCATCACTGGCAGCCCATTCCACGCAGTCACCACTCTCTGCATAAAAAACTTACCCCTGACATCTCCTCTGTACCTACTTTAAAACTGTGCCCTCTCATGCTAACCTCTGACTATCCACATGATCAATGCCTGTCATAATCTTATACACCTCTATCAGGTCACCTCTCATCCTCCGTCACTCCAAGGAAAAAAAGGCCGAGTTCACTCAAGCATTTCATAAAAAGCACCACAAATTTAAATATAAAATCAATTCTATAAACCACAATGCACAAGAAAAGTGACAGTGCATTGGGGGGTGAAGTGTGCTGAGGGGCTGCAAAAAGAAGTGGCAGGAGGAGAGTTTGATGGCTCTGAGCCTACATTCACTGGAGTTTAGAAGAATGAGGGAGATTGTAATGAAACCTATCAAATTTTGAAAGGCCTCGATAGAGTGGAAGTGGAGAGAATGTTTCCTATAGTGGGAGAATCTCAAACCAGCGGGCACGGACTCAAAATAGAAGGACGTCCATTTAGAATGGAATTGAGGAGGAATTTCATTAGCCAGAGTGTGGTCAGTCTGTTGAATTATATTTCCACGGACGGCTGTGGGGTCCAAGCCATTGGTTATATTTACAATGGAGGTTGACAGTTTCTTGATTAGCAAAGGTATCAAAGGTTACAGGGAGAAGGCGGGAGAATTTTACTTTTATTTAACAATACGTCATGGTGTAGGCCCTTCTGGTCCTCGAACCATGCTGCCCCAGCAATCCACAGGGACCCTGATTGACCCTAACCTAATCATGGGACAATATGCAATGACCCGCTAAACCTTTGGACGGTGCGAGGAAACTGGAGAGCCCGTGCAGTCCAAGGGGAGGATGGATGGAGACGCCTACAGATGCGACCGGAATTAAGCTCCGAACTCCAATGTCCCAAGTTGTGATAGCATTTCCCTAACCGCTGTGCCCCAATGGTGCCTCACAGCAGCATAAAGTAAGGTTGAGAGGGAAAATAAATCAGCCGTGATGGAATGTCAAAGCAGATTTGATGGGCTGAATGGCCTGATTCTGCTCCTATGTCTTATAGACTTTGGTCAGTGTGGATGGGGACAGGGTCTGGGGTACGTTAACAGGTAGAAGTTTTGATCAGCCTGGGAAGTAATTGCTTTTGAGCCTGCTGGTCCTGGCATGGGTCTGTCAGCATCCACAATTCGCAGTTATAACAACCTATGGATCAGCTGAAAATGTAGAAATTTGGCTTGCACCCTTAAATCTAGGTCACTGACGTAGATCAAAGAAGCAAAGACCCCAAAGTCGATCACTGGGCAACTTTGTTATTCACTATTTTCAGTCTGAAAAGCAGCTGAGCATCATGACCCTCTGATGACCTGTTACTCGTATCCAGTTTCAATCAACCCTTGAATGCCAGGTGCTTAACACTCGGACTGATGTTTGTGACCTGTGGACAAGTTGGGGAGAATAGTCTTGTACCTGCTGTGGTTTGAATGGACAATAGGAACTACTGAAGATTCCTGAAAAGATTGTTTCCTCCTGTGGGAGAATATGGACCCAGGGATCACTGCTTAAAGATGACAGGCCACCTGGTTCATACAGAGAAGAAACAAAAGTTTCATCTTAGAGGGTTGTGTGTCTTTGGAACTTTTCTTTAGATATCTTTAAGACACAGATAGACAGATCAAGAGGTGAAGGTTTACTGGGAGTAGACATGAATTTACAATCAGATCAACCATGATCTTATTGAATAGTTTAGATCATCTCCTGATTGGATTGGTTAGTCACATTAAAATACATTACATTAAAGAGTACAGCATAATCTAGGCCCTTCAGCCCACAATGTAGTCCTGACTGTTTAACCTACTCTAAGATCAATCTAAACCCTCTATTCCGCATAGCATTTTCTATTATGCCAAGTTTCTTTAGCCTCCTGAGGAAGTAGAGACCCCGGTGAGCTTCCTTGGCCGTGACGTCAATGTGGTTGGACCAGCACAGGTTATTGGTAGAATTGCAATGAAGTGTGAAGGTTACCAGGGACTATTCCTGTTTCCATTTCTTGCAATATTTAATTTGTAAATGTACTGAATTCTGTCTGCTGGACAAATGATCTTGAACAATAGGCTGGTGATTTGAAAGTATATTATTTGCAACACAGAATGTTGCAAAACTACAGGAAATTTTTCAGTGTTGAGTAATCAGGTGTGAGATGGAGCTTTACCAGTTGCTTGTGGTTAGTTATGTCCTCCTTACTTAATGCAATTGTTTCACAACAGAAGGAGATGTTTCTTTATGAATGCCTAACACAGGATAACAAATCATACAACATAGAACAGTACGGCACAGCACAGGCCCTTCAGCCCACAATGTCGTACAGACCTTTTAACCTACTCCAAGATCACTCTAATCCTTCCCTCCCATATCGGACCTTCACCGTTCTTTCATCCACGTGCCTGTCTAAGAGTTTCTGAAATGCCCTGAATGTATCTGCCTCTACCACCATCCCTGACAGAGTATTTCACACACTCACCACTCTCTGCTTATAGAATCTATCTCAACATCACCCCTACACTGGCCTTAAAATTACGCTCCCTGATATTTGCTATTTCCGCCCTTGGAAAAGTCTCTAGTTGTACACTCGATCCATGCCTCCTATCATCTTGTACACCTCTATCAAGTCACCTCCCATCCTCCTTTGCTCCGAAGAGGAAAGCTCCAGTGCGATGACCCTATCTTCCTAAGACATGCTCTCTGATCCAGGCAGAATTGTGGCAGATACATAAGGGGAATTTAAGAGACTCTTAGATAGGCACATGGTTGATAGACATTGGGGGGTTATGTAGGACTGAAGGTCATCACAACATCGAATGTAATATTCATTATAAGTTCCCTGTAAATCTTCTGTACATCCTCTCTAAAGCCTCATCTTTCTTCCTATAATGAACACTTGGATAATTCTTTCAGTCTTCACCAGAAATTGTGGAAATTGGAAGGTTATTACCCCCAAATTTCCTCATCTAATGAAACTAGCCTTGCTTTAGTTTCCTCCATAGTTGGAATAATCCACTCACCGGACAGCTCGCTGACAGTCTGTACTGAGGAACTGTGGAGGCTTGACAAAGGGGATCTCACCCATTGATACTGGATCTGTGTTTCAGGCTCAAAGGATCCTGTCTGAGCATCCAATCAGCCTGGTCTGCACTCACAGATCCCACCCCCTTCTCAGCTGCTGCATGTTCCATGCTGGGTATCCCTGTCACAATTCCTCACGGATTTATCTCTCTTCCCCAATACCTCAGCCTGACAAAGCTGATGTTGATGATGTTGATCAGAGTTGATGATGTAAATGTGAGCTTTATTTATCTTCATACACATTACAAAACATCCTCTTGCTCTTTTCACTTGAATGATATCTGTTCCTCATCAGATACAGTGAACACGAGCGTGGTGTGGTCCTGTTGTTTGCTGTGTGGCTCAGAAATCCCAGTGAGGAAGGGGCATCTTAGAACTGGTATGTGAATTATTTTATGCTATAACAGTTTCTCACATCTTCACTACCTCGTTGACTTCTAGGTACTTGCTGTTGTTGGTGTGTGAGTAGACGGAATCACTGGTTTATGAAAGCTTTCACAAATATAATGATGAATAGGTTGTAGATTAACTCTGGAGGATAAGTTGCATCAACTTGGTTGGAGTTTCTTTGCAGCATGGTAATTAGTGTAATGCTTTGCTGCACCTGCCCTAAGACTGGGGTTCAATTCCCTCTGCTGTCTGTAAGGAGTTTCATTCTTCCCGAGGTTGTCTGAGTTTCCACTGGGTGCTCCAATTTCTTCCCACATTCCAAAACTACAAACTGGTTAGAATTAGTGAAGTGTGACCATGATGTAATAGTATCTGAAGCATGATGACTCTTGTTCCATATTGTCACCACCCTCTGGGTGAAGAATTTGCCCCACAGGTCCCGTTTAAATCTTGCTCCTCTTAAACTTAACACCTCTAAATTTTTAAAAAACGTACATGAAATGCTGGAGAATATTCAGCAGGTCAGGCAGCATCTATGGATGGAGAGTGGATGTTGGGAGAAAGGGAGGGTGGCGGGGCACCAGAGGGAGGCGGTGTGCAGGTGAGGAGAAGGGAAGGGGCGAGAGGGAAGCCAAGGTGGGGAATGAAAGAAGAGAGAAGGGGAAAGGGGTGGAAATTACTGTAAGTAAGATAAATCAGTATTCATGCCATCAGGTTTGAGGCTGCCCAGATAGAATATGGAAGGGGAAGAAGATTTGTTTTCACAAAAATACACAGCTGCTCCAGAAAGCTCCACAGCCCACTTCTGCTGTGTGTTATTTATATAAGTGACATAAGTAAATATGGATCGTAAACATAAACGATTCCGTAGATGCTGAATATCCAAAGCAACACACACAAAATGCTGGGGGAACTCAGCAGGCCAGGCAGCATCAATGGAGGGGAATAAACAGTCAATGTTTTGGGCTGAGATCCTTCATCGGGACTCCTCCAATTTTTGGTTCCCTTTATCTTGGAAAAAAATGTTCATTCTTCCTCTGTCTCTCAGAATTTTACACTTAGAAGTGAACACTCTGAACAAAGAAAGTAAAGCTGAGTGAAACCTCATATTCACACAGAGGAGCTAGGAAGAGGTTAAAAAGCAAGACTACGTAGGGTATTGTTATTCCACTGTACGCAAGTATACAGCTAAATGAAACATCATTCCACTGGGACTAAGGCAGTAAAAGCAAATAATAAAAGAGAATATTCTGTAGATGTAGAAGTTGACATGAAGTCCATATATGACATGTAGTTAGATATACAATGGCATTACAGCTACTGGCAGTGTCATAAATAATGAGTACAGGGTGTTCAGAAGTCTCACAGCCTGGGGAAGAAGCTGTGCTCTTGTACTGTGGTACCTCATGCCTGATGGTAGAAGGTCAAAGAGACTGTGGGATGGATGGGAGGGCTCCTTGAAAGTGCTGATGTAGCGATCTCAGGATTACTTTCAAAATCTGCATTAGAATTATTATCATTGACTTATATGACTTGAAATATGTTGTTTTGCAGTAGCAATACAGTGGGAAGATATAAAAATCTGCATAGCGCATCGAACAATACAGCACAGTACAAGCCATTTGGCCCACAATGTTGTGCTACCCCTTTAATCTACTCTAAAATCAATTTAATCCCTCCTGTACAGCCCTTCATTTTTCTTTCAATCCCATGACTATCTAAGATCTTTTTAAATGTCCATAATATACAGTATCTGCCTTTCTCACCACCCCTGGCAGGGTTTTCCACACACACACCACTCTCTGTAGAAAAAAACCTACCTTTGACATCTCCCCTATGCTTTCTTCCAATCTTCTTAAAAATTTGGCCTCTCATATTATACTATTTACGCCCTGGGATAAAGTCTCTGGCTGTCCACCCTATCTATAGTAATACACATAAAAGTGCTGGAGAAACTCAGCAGGTCAGGCAGCATCTATGGAGTGGAATAAACAGTTGATGGTTCAGGTCAAGACCCTTCAAGAGGGTCATTTCCAGCATCTGCAGAACCTCTTGTGTTTCTGATCTGTCACTCAATCTATACCTCTTATCATCTTGTACATCTCCATCAAGTCACCTTTCATCCTTCTTTGCTCCATAGAGAAAAGCCCTTGCTTGTTCACTCTGCCCTCATAAGACATTCTCTCCTGGTAAATCTCCTCTGCACCCTCTCTAACGCTTCCGCATCCTTCCTATAACGAGGACCTAACTTGGATGCAACATATTGATGCAGCTATAAAGAAGGCAAGGCGCTGGCTATATTTCATTAGGAGTTTGAGGAGATTTGGTTTGTCACCTAAATCACTCGAAAACTTCTACAGATGTACCGTGGAGAGCATTCTGACTGGCTGCGTCACTGTCTGGTATGGGGGAAGGTTACTGCACAGGATCGAAGTAAGTTGCAGAAGCTTGTGAAATTAATCAGCTCCATCATGGGTATGAGCCTTTGTAGTGTCCAAGACATCTTCAAGGAGTGATGCCTTAGGAAAGCGGCGTCCATCATTAAGGATCCCACCACCCAGGTCATGCCCTCTTCTCATTATTATCATTGGAGAGGAGGTACAGGAGTCTGAAGGCACACGCTCAGCCATTCTGGAACACCTTCTTCCCCCTGCCATCTGATTTCTAAATGGACATTGAACCCATGAACACTACTTCATTAATTTTTTTTGCACTACTTATTTTAACTTTACTATTTAATAGACACATATACTTATACATGCTTATTGTAATTCTGTTTTTTTCTCTCTATATTTATTTATAATGTATTCCATTGTACTGCTACTGTAAAGTTAACAAATTTCATGACTTATGCCAGTGATATTAAACCTGACTCTGAACCTGCATTTATTTCAATAGTTCCATTTAATATTAGAGAAATGTTTGCAATATGCATCCTGAAATCCTTGTTCTATGCAGAGATCCACGAAAACAGAAGAGTGCCTTAAAGAATGAGTGACAGTAATAACGTTAAAACCTCAAAGCCTCCCCTCTCCCCCTTCCTACACACAAGCAGCAGCAAAGCAAGGACCCTGCCCCACCATCCCACCCCCACCAAACTCCGCAAAAAAGCATCAGCACCCTCTGCCCACCAAGCAAGCAATAGCAAAGCCCCCAATAAAGATTGTAATCTGCAGTACAACAAAAAATAATTGCTCACCTGACAATTTGGAGGGGAGACATGACAAAACAACTGGCTGATTTATGTTGTTAAGAGAGTCTGTCATGCTGATTTTTGTTCATAGTTCTCCACCCATAGAATCAGCAAAAAATCTACCACCCTCCAATGAGAGAGAGAGAGAGAGAGAGAGTGCGCGCGATTCTTCGGGTACAGAACCTCCGGTAGCTGATCCACTGTTCCCAATGGTCTGTTCTCTCCTGCAGTGCTTCAGTCAGCAGCACCGGCTTAGAATCAGTACATCCACAGGGCCGTGGATCCTCAGGCACGCTTGTCTTGTAGGCCGCGTCCTTGGGGTTTCATATTTCCAACATCTAGTGCTTTCTCTGCTTCTCTTGCTGTGTCACTAAGTTAAAGTCCCCACCATTATTATCCCTACCAGTGCACCATAATGAAAGATCTGTGCAATCAGTGGCTGACGATGGATGTCAGATTAATAGGGGAGCTCAGAGACGATGTTCCTTTTGTGTTCCCTGTGTCGTGGGGAATCCAATGTGGAGAGACCAGCACGTGGGGTTTGAGAGTGACGCTGGCAGAAATAGTGTGTGATCTGGGAATGCTTATATTGATCAAAATTCAGTGTTCACAGTAACACACACAGGTCAGACAGCACCTGTGGTGGGGAATAAACAGTCGGCGTTTCAAGTCAAGACCGGAAGGGAAGGGAGAAGCAGCCAGAATGAAAACTGGAGAAGGGGAAGGGAGTAATGAGTCTGAGGGAACACGTGGTCAGAGTCAGAGAGCAGTAGAGGTCACAGAGAGGGAGCAGTGAGAGAGGGTCACATTGAACTCATGTCAAAGAAAAGATCAAAACTTCTTCAGGATAGGCATCCTGAAGGAAACTTTGCAGTGGATCATTTCCATGGGTACTTCCTGACCTGCTGAGTTCCTCCAGCATTTTGTATGTTTTACTCTGGATATCCAGCATCTGTAGAATATCTATTCTTTATATTCAAAGTAAACTTACTACCAAAGTATATGTATATATATATACATTGCAATATATTATGCTGATATTCATTTTCATGCAGACATCTACAGAAAAATACAGTGGAATTTATGAAAAACATTCTCTAAACAAACGACCAATGTGAAAAGCGAAGACAAATTGTGCAAATAATAAATAATACTGTGTTGTAAAAGTACTTGAAAATGAGTCTGTAGGTCATAGAATTGATTCAGAGTGGTGTCGAGAGATTTATCCACGCTGGTTCTATTATTCCTCTTCCTCCTCCTGTCCTAGGTAGTGTTAATCTAAGTGCATTCAAGTGTGCCTAGTGCTTTCTAAAATTTGTCATTTCAGTTCTTATTTTTCTTTGTACTAGATCAGTTTTGGACCAAGATATTATGTCAAAAGAATATGTTAATATACACAAAATGCTGGTGGAATGCAGCAGGTCAGGCAGCATCTATAGGGAGAAGCACTATTGACGGTTCAGGCCGAGACCCTTCGTCAGGACCACGAAGAGATTATAGATGGGGAGCAGCGAGAAGAGAAGATTTAAACTTCTTCAGTGTAGGCATTACTGGCAGAGGCTTCACAGTAGTGAATTTAAAAGGCAAACACGAGGAAATCTGCAGATGCTGGAAATTTCGGCCCGAAACGTCGACAGCGCTTCTCCCTATAGATGCTACCTGGCCTGCTGTGCTCCACCAGCATTTTGTGTGTTTTGCTTGAATTTCCAGCATCTGCAGATTTCCTCGTGCTTGCCTGTTAATATACGTATAGTGAAAATGCTTATTGCCTTGGTTATATTTTTAATACCGAGCTCGTTTTGGCAGATTTTCTTAAGACTTGAAGTAAGTTATGTCAAAAGTTTTCTCTTTATCGCACTATGGTCTATTTTCTTTGCTTGTTGATATCTCAGAGACTGTTTCAAATTCATCCATCAATTGTATTGTCTCCTGCTGCTCTGGTTTGTTTTCTATAAGCTCTATTGCACTTTCCTTTATGTTTAATGTCCTGGATTTATCTGGTCCAAAGTTCATGTTTATATCTCTAGGGAATAGTTTTACTACTTGAATTAATTACTTTAGCTTTACTGATGAAGGAGGGTATAATTTCAAATTGTCCATGTATAAAAGGTGTGTTAAAGTATAGCTCATTTCATTGTTTCTGATTTGATACCCAATTTTTGCCCAATTCAGTAAATTAGACTGTGGGTTTAAAACTAGACAAAAACATAGTAGGCTTAGAGAGTTGCCCTGGAAAATGCCTCTGTTTATTTTGATAACGGTGGTTGCTCATTTTTGTTTGTTAATTAATAGGGTGATTATAGTATGCTAATGCTTCACCAGAAGTTGTAGGAATTTTACATGTATTGGATATAGTTCATATATATATTAAGAACTTCTACTAGCCATGATTGTGGGGCAGAAACAAATATATTTTGGTAGTCAATATAACATGAAAGATTTCTGCTTTTTCCTCTGGGCTTGATTTAGAATTATGGAATCTATTATTAGTCATTCTTTACATCCTTTCATACACTTACAGCATCTTTCTGCTCTTCTATAGGTACATTGTGCTTACCTAAGTAAGTGGCGGTTAGTTGTGAGAGGCACAATGTTTTACTATTTTATATATAGCTTGTAAACAAATAATAGGATGATATTTTGATGGATCATTTGTGATTTCTCCTTTAGGTAAGAGCTATGTTTTAACTTCTGTCAAAAATCCTCTAAGATATTTGAAAAGATATTAGGTCAAAAGTTTATCATCTTGTGTTTGTTGGTAATTCTGTGTTAGGGTTGGTGACATTTTGATGCATCAAATTTAGTTTTAATGCTCCGTATAAACCTTTTTAATTGTTCATGAACTGATAATTCTGATTTCTTCATCTGCACAGTTCATGTATCTATTTTGTTTGGCTTTACATGCACCAGGCTTTTGTTTTAGTGTATCTATAGATTTTACAATGCTTCTATTAGATCAATTGTATCTTGTGTGGACCTTACATTTCCTTTGCGTTTCCATAACATTTCTCTTAACTTTCTTACTCATGTTATCCATTTTATACTCCATTAGGCAGTCTATTTCTGCTATTAAGTTTTCAATTTTGTGTCTTAGTCTCTTCTGCTATTTCACTGTTCTCATTTCAATGCTCAGTTTTGGGTTTCTATTAACGAGTGCCTCTATTTTGGAGCCATTGTACTGCATTGTTAATGATGCCCAGTATGTTATTGTGTGTAGTTCTTCAAATGTTTCAAGTTTTCCTAAATATTGTGGTAATATAATATTGTTGAGGGTATTAAGAATTTTTGGAAATTTTGATTATGTGTTTTCTTTTGATATGTAGGGTCTTTTTGTTGGGTCAGTGCCCATGTCGTCTGTTGAGATAAATGTTGGGATAACTCTGTCTGTAAGCTCAGCTTGATAATCACCATTCTGTGTAGGCTCTACATCTGTGTTGTTACTCAGGTTGTGGAGCAGATGTTGAAGTAAATCTATTTTCAACAGTGCTTCGGAGTTGGCATTTTCATTATTTTCTTCTATAGCATTGTCGTGGTCTATAGGTTGGTTTCTTTCAAGCTCTTGTGCTACTTTGTGTTTTGTTTAGTTTAACATCCCTGTAGAGATTAAGTTGTCTTTTATTATCACTCTACATGAATCTGCTAATTGTTGTGCATTTTCTTGCATGAAAGGATATTGTGGCTCCATAACAACACCCTCTTACTCAATGTCAGTAAGACTAAGGAGCTAATTATCAGCTTCAGGAGGAGGAAAGCAGAGGTCCATGAGCCAGTCTTCATTGGAGGATGGAGGTGGAGAGGGTCAGCAACTTTATATTCCTCGATGTGTTATTTTGGAGGACCTGTCCTGGGCCAGCACCTAAGGGCAATTATGAAGAAAGCACGGCAGTGCCTGTACTTCTTTAGGAGTTTGCGAAGATTCAATATGACATCTAAAACTTTGACAAACTTCTCTACATGTGTAGTGGAGAGTATATTGACTGGTTGCCTCTTGGAATAGTATAGAAACACAAATGCCCTTGGACAAAAAATCCTACAAAACGTAGTGGACGTGGCCCGGCCCATCATGACTAAAGCCCTCTCCACCATTGGGTACATCTACATGAAACTTTGTCACAGGAAAGCAGCATCCATCATCAGGGACCCTCGCCACCCAGGACATGCTCTCTGCTGCTGCCATCAAAAAGAAGGTACAGGAGCCTCAGGACTCACACCACCAGATACAGGAATATCAATTACCCCTTAACCATGAGGATCTCGAACCAAAGGGGATAACTTCACTCCTCTTCACTTGCCCTATCATTGAAATGTTCCCCAACTGATGGATTCACTTTCAATGACTCTTCATTACATGTTCTTAATATTTATTGCGTATTTATTAATTATTATGTTTCTTTTTGTATTTGCAGTTAGTGTCTTTTGCACACTGGCTAAGCACCCAAGTTGGTGTGCTCTTTCTTGATTCTATTATGATTATTACGGATTTATCGAGTATGCCTGCAAGAAAATGAATCTCAGGGTTATATATGGTGACATATCTGTACATTGATAATAAATTTACTTTGAATTTTATGCTTTAAGCTGTTGAAGTTCACCCTGTATGTTGTCATGTCAGTCTCAATTTTCCATGACTTGATAATATATAGGCATTATCAATGTGTTTACTTTGAATGACAATTTCATGCCTGCTTTTCTTCTCTTTAGTGGGGTCAGTTTATTATTATTATTATTATAAAAACATTTATTCTCAGCTCAAGCTGGTAAAACCTGAGGCACAAGCATAGTCAAGCACCGTTCATTTGTCAATTGCTAGGAACTTTCAGAATATTCCAGTGGCTTTCTGAAGATTTAATAGATATTGGTGTGTAGCCCTAATTTTTTAATGCTATTGTGTAGTGCCTTTGGGGTGATACCAGCAGTTGATATTACTATTGGGACAAAGTATACCCTGTTCATGTTCAAAAGTCTTTAAATTTCCTCTTAATTCAGCATATTTCTGGCTTTTTTCAGTTATTGATTTCTGTATTTATGTGTGCTTGGTGTAGCTACATCTATTAAATGTGTGGTTCTTGGTAGCTTATTCTGTAATATTATACCCAGACGGTTATTATGGATTGTCCTATCTGTAATAATGGATCAGTTGTAAAATAATTTGTGGTATTCTGACTCTAAAACTGGATTATCCTTTCATTTATAGTAAGGTATGGTTACTTTGATGAGTTTGTATTTTAAAGCAAGATTTTGGTGAATGATGTTTGTCATTTGATTATTATTACTATCAGTAGTAATAGTAGTACTGTTTAGGAAAATGCCTTAATCTTAATTGAATATTTTCTTTTTGTTTCAGAGAATGTCTTCTGCTAACGCAACTACCTCTTTTTGGGAAGAGTATACAAGCATTCCCACTACTTCTGAAATTCCATTTATAGTTGATCCTAATACACTTGTTTGTAAACCAGAGATATTTCCAGCCCTGCCAATTGCTCTTATCTACAGCCTGGTGTGTTTCCTCGCCGTGATGGGGAACCTGGTGGTGATGATTGTCATTCTTCACAATCGGCACTCTACATTTTCCACCGACGTCTACCTGCTCCATCTAGCCACGGCTGACCTGCTCTTTGCCGTCTCTCTGCCCTTCTGGGCAGTGGATGCCATATCTGGGTGGGTGTTTGGAGATGCCATGTGTAAGGTTGTCAGCATGATCCAGGAGGTGAACTTTTACAGTGGCATCCTGTTGCTGGCCTGCATCAGTGTTGACCGTTACCTCGCCATCGTCCACTCTGCCCGGTCCCACAGGCAGAAGCGGCCATTCCTGATCAAACTGGTCTGTGCTGTCGTGTGGGTGCTGTCTATTCTCCTGTCTTTACCCATCCTCTACAGGAGAAAATTATGGGATGAATCTTCCAACAAATACATCTGTAATGAGGATCACGATGGTGAATATGATGAGAAATGGAAACTAGCCACCAAAATCTGTCGCCATGTCATTGAGTTTCTCATCCCACTGGGTGTCATAGTCTTCTGCTACAGCGTCACCATCCACAGACTGTGTCAAACGAAGGGATTCCAGAAGCAGAAAGCCTTGAAGGTCATTATCGCTGTGGTGCTCGCTTTCCTCATTTGTTAGGTGCCCTACAATATCACTGTGTTTATCGACACTCTGGTGAGGATGAGGGTCACCATGGCCTCTTGTGATGGGCGCAACCACATCGACCGAGCTCTGTTTGCCACCCAGTGTTTGGGGTTTCTGCACAGCTGCGTGAACCCAATATTATACGCCTTCATCGGGGTGAAATTCCGGGCGAACCTGCTCAGACTCCTGGCTGATAAAGGACTCATGAAGCGCACTGAGGAATCTCTTGAGGTTGAGAGATCTGTTGAGCAGTCAGTCTATCAGACAACTTCAACTGTCACTTAGATGCAGTGTGTAATTAATAGCCAGAAGATCGATTTTATTTAAATGGAAAGATTCCAATCCACCTACCACATTTCAATGGTTTTCCCAAACGATTGCATGTTTAAATTTAGAAAAGATTAGGAGCAGTACTATAGACCCCTCGATTAGATTTGAAGAAACTTGGAAGTCTTTTATTCAATATTTTCATATGATGTAAGTTGACCTTTTCTGAATCCTTTATTCAGCAATTTTTTCTTTATGGATAGAGGAGTGGAGTTAAACGACAAAATACAATTTTAACTGATGAATTATGGCAGCCCAATCTTTGTTTTTTTTTAGGTTAGTTTGTTTTAGTTTGTTTTTTTTTCCTCTTTTTCTTTTTTTTATAATTATAATTATCTTTTTCATGGTTAATTACTAAGAGATTGGGAGGTTAGACCCAATTTGTTACTTGGAATATGTGTTTCTACATGTTAACCATTATTAATGTACTCCTGATCTCTATGTATTAGTATTAATATTGTTTATTGGAAACTTAAAAAAAAGATTGAAAAAGAAAGATGCTGTGTGTAAGATTCTGCCATCTTTCAGTGTGAAATTGGAAACGTGATAAAGGACTGTTCCAACTGTTAAAAAAATTGGTTAAAATCATCAGTGGAAAGTCACTTCTAGTTACTTACAGATAACTTCATTATAATGGAGAAACATACTTTTGAGCAAATGCAAACAGCCATAACTGCAAATGCCCGGCAACTGATATAAAACCAGAACTTGCTTGGAACTCTTGAGAGGCCGGGTAGGATCTGTGGAGAGAGAAACCGACGAAAAGTCATTGACCTGAATTGTGAAATTAAAATCTGTTGCTCCCACAGTGAATCGTTCTGAACTCCTTCCATGTTGTACAGTCCAAGCATTCAGTACATTGGAAATGTACTGTTCACCACTGAAAATCGTTCTAAGACCTGCTTCAACAAAAAGGGCCTTTTAGCTGAAGATTGAGGGATGTGGAGTCTATCCAACCACAATAATCAGAAACAATAGAATGTGTTTAGCATAGAGTCACAGGGCAATGCAGTAGGGATACAGGCCTTTCGACCCATCCTGGCCATGGTGCCCACCCAGCCACTCCTAGTTTCCTGTGTTTTGCCCATATTCCTCTAAGCTCCACCCCTCCAGTACCTATCCAAGTACTTCTTCAATTACACTATTGTACCTGCCTCAGCCACTTCCTCTGACAACTCGTTCCGCACACTCACCACTCTCTGGGTGAAAAAGTTGAGCATCAGGTCTCTTTTAAATTTTTCTCCTCTCATCTTAAATTTGTCCCTCATAGTTTGGGGGGTGGGGGGGGGGAAGACTGTTGCCATCCACTTACCATAATTTTAAACATTTCTAAAAGGTTGCACTTCATTCTCCCATAATCCAAAGAATAAATACCTAGCCTCTTCCTCTTCTGTATATCTAAGATTCAACATCCCTGTAGATCTCTGCATGCATTCCTGGGGCGAAGGATGATGAGAGATGACTTGATAGGGGGCACCACAGTAGCGTAGAAGCCAGCGTATTACAGCTTGGGACGTCAGAGTTCAGAGTTCAGTTCTGGCATCTTCTGTAAGCAAGCTTGTATGTTCCTTCCCACGTGTATGTGGGTTTCCTCCAGGTGCTCCGGTTTCCTCCCGCATAGCAGAGGTGTACTGGTTAATTTGTCATTGTAAATTGTCCCGTGATTCGGCTAGGGTGAAGTCAATGGATTGCTGGGCGGCACAACTTGAACGGCCAGAAGGGCCTGTTTCACACTATATGTCTAAATAGATCAATAAATAAAATAGAGGTGTACAAGATAGTAAGAGGCGTGAATTGAGTGGACAGCCAGAGACTTTTTCCCAGGAAAGAAATGGCTAATACCATGGGGCTCATCATTTTAAGGTGATTGGAGGGCAGCATAGGGAGATGTCAGAGGTATGTCGTTCACACAGAGAATGGTGGGCGCAGCCATGGGGGGTGGGAGAGGCAGATACATTAGGGACATTTAAGAGACTCTTAAATAGGCACATGGACGGTAGAAAAATCGAGGGCTACATAGGAGGGAAGGGTTAGATTGATATTGGAGTAGTTTAAAAATTTGGCTCAACATTATGAGCCAAAGAGCCTGTGATGTGCAGGTATGGTCTATGTACTAGATATTTTTACACACCTTAGTTAATATTCCCACTTCCTCTTCTGTTTTATGCAAAACATCCACAACTTGTTCAACTCATCCCCACAACAACAAATTTCCAACCCTGGAAAAGACTGTCTCCATTGAGGTCGTAGCTCAGACCTACTTGTTTTCATAGGTTTTAAAAAATTTGATTGAGGGACAGCATGGAATAGGCCCTTCGGCCCCTCCAACTGTGCTGCCCAGTAACCCTAGCCTAATCACAGGGCAATTCACAATGATCAATTAACCTACCAACTGGCACCTCTTTGAACTGTGGGACCGGAGCATCAGTGGCCATGGGGAAAACATACAAACTCCTTGCAGTCAGCGATGGAAGTTGAACCCTGGTCAGTGGTACTGTAGAGAGCTGTGAGAACCACTACGTCCCCATGCCACCCCATTCTTATGGATGGTTTCGGGGACAAAGAGGAAAGCTGGAGTCAGGTTGGGAATTAGGAACAGGGATGTGGGGTAGATAGATGTCTGTGCTTCACGTTCAAAGACCAGCAGCAAAGTGAATGAAGGACATATGCAGATAGATGTTGGGTCAGCAAGCATGTTAGACAAGGACCACTTTAGATAATGGCTCCCACCCCAGGTCAGTGAGTCCAGTGATCCTTATGGGCTGGGAGGCATGGGGGGGGGGGGGACCCACTAGGTTGTCAAGATTGCAAGTCTAGAGTTCTGTGTCCCGTCATCTGTGAATCTGTGGTTCGAGGCCTGGAGTTTGGGGTCCCGTAATTGGTGAGTCCAAGGGTTAATATAGAAGTTAGAAGTCTGAAGGTCAATCAGAGGTCTAGAGGCCCAATGGCCGTGGGTTTGCGAGTCTGCAAGCCCACAGGGGAAGTTAGAAGGCCAATGCCTAGGATTCTGCGAGTCCTCTGGAGGCTGAAAACCAGCTGGTCCTGAGGTGGGCAGCCTGCCTGTGTGTGAATGGGAGGGAGGGCTTGGCCTTCTGCTTGGATATCTTGCTCTCGTTCTGCTGAACATTGTGGGCACGCTATGTTGGCACTGGAATGTGTGGCAACTCCCAGCCTCTATCAGATCTCCCTTCATTCTCCTACACTCTAAAGAATGAAGTCCTAACCTATTCGACCTTTCCTAAGGTTGAACATCCTTGTACATTTTTGCTGCCTAGGTTGTCTTGGTTCTTTACACAAACAACACATTTCTCTGGATGTTTTGATATACATGTGAAAATATCTGAATGTGATTCTGACCCCATAAATCAACTCTGCACCCCCCCCCCCCCCAGTATAGTTACACCAGTCCTCTAATTTGGTGGACAGCAATATAGGCATTTTTCATGCTGTGGACTCAACGCTGTTGTGTCCTGTTCCATTGTAACCTCCGTATTTGACTGCTCCAAGTCTCTGTTCAGAAAGGAAACCATCAGCTGTTCCTTTTTAACCCCTTATGGACCTGCCTTCTGTCTTCAAGCTTCTGTGGACATACTCTCAAAAGTGCTGTGGTTTCACTCAATGTTTCACGGTGTCTATATGCAAACCATTAGGCCATCAGACCTTAAACATAAGAGCAGAATTAGGCTATTTGGCCTATCGTGTCTACTCCATCATTCGATCATGGCTGACTTATTGTCCCTTGCATTTCCAATCTCCTGCCTTATCCCCAAATCTCTGATGCCCTTACTAATCTATCAATCTTCGCTTTAAATATACCCAATGATTTGGCCACCACAGCCATCTGTGGCAATGAATTCCACAGATTCACCAGCCACTAGCTAAAAGAATTCCACTCCTCTGGATCACCATTTCAGTGCTCAAGTAACTAGACCATCATTATCTCTTGCAACCAAAATCATTCCTCCTCGCCATCAACTGTTCCTGATTAATGCTGCCCTTCTCAGTCAAAGAGGATATTTTCTCATGGAGTTAATTCCACCAATTTTCCCACAATGGAAATTAAACTAGGTGTCCTTAGTTTACCCCTTCCTCCGTTTCCAAAGAATGGTACATCTTTTGCAGTCATTCCCTCTACTGGAAGCACTCCTGTACCCAACTGTAGTCATGCCACCGCACTGGAGCAGCAGAGTAGTGAAACAGTGATCTGGGTTCATTTCCCAGCACTGCCTGTAAGGAGTTTGTACGTTCTTCCCATGACTGTGTGGGTTTCCTCTGGGTGCTCTGGTTTCCTCCCACATTCTAAAGATGCATAAGTTAGGGTTAGTAAGTTGTGTGCATGCTATGGTTACACTTGTGGGCTGGCTTCAGTTAGTTGGTAGGTTAATGGATCACATGGGTGCAAGTGGGTGCTGCAGGGTCATTGGGCAGGAAGTGGCTGATACTGTGCTGTATCTCTAAATTTAAAAATAAATACATTTTCTGCCTTGCTGTTTTAACAGCCAGGAATAAATTCCATCTGGACCCAGGAACTGATCCACATTCTAAATGGCTAAATAGTTAAACATCTCCCATCCATTATCCCATTCTAAAACTACAGGGGGACATATCTCACTGAAAGATATTTCCTGCAAGTGAATTTATGCCAAAAGTAAGTATATTTGACCAAGAAAGCAAAGACTGTGTAGTTTATATTTCTGCTTTTGGTTTGGAGATATGAATAGAATTGTGCAAATTGTGTAATTTGTGTGAGTATGTAATGGAATTTGCTTTGACAACTACTCTGTACGTACGTACACTGACTGTCTGTGGAATAAAACAGCTTTGATTCATGCCCGGCCTCACCTCTCCTGCTTATTCCATCTGTCTTCCTTACAGCACAAAATCAGACTATCCAGGGCAGAGCAGAGGGTGATCCCACAGTTACACCCTGGGCTGCGTATCGTTTAGTTCGAAGGAAAGCAGCTACACAGAAGTGAAAGTCAGAAGACTGCAGACGCTGGAAATCTAAAATAAAACCAGAAAATGCTGGAAACACTCAGCAGCTCAGGCAGTGGGTATGGGGACAGTGACAGAGTTAACATCTCCCATCGCAGATTTTGATGTACATGGAAACATACAGTGAAATGCATTGTTTGCCCTTACAACCAACGCAACCTGAAGGTGTGCTGGGGGCAGCCCACAAGTGTCAGCCCACATTCTGGCACCAACGCTGCATGCCCACGATGTTTGTCAGAAGAACACAAGCTGCAGCAAACAAGTTCAGAACAAACAAGACAAAAATAGCAAAACTAGCCCCTTTCCTCCCTCTCAGACCAGGGCTTCAGGCTTCCTTTGGATATCAGGTTACCTGGGACATTAACTCTTTTTCTCTTCCCACTGAGTACTTCCAGCACATTTGTGCAGCCATACTCCTGAACAGACGACACCTTGATTGTCAATAAAAGCGACACACATCATACATACAACACAGATCAAGTGGATAGCCGGAGGCTTTTTCCCAGTGGGCAAATGGCTAATAGGATAGGGCATAATTTTAGGCTGATTGGAATGTCAGAGGTAAGTTTTCCACATAGAGAGTGGTGGGTGCATGGAACAGTCTGCCAGGAGTTGTGGTGGAGGCAGACACACTCGGGCCATCTGAGAAACTGTTAGACTCCTAGCTAGGCACATGTAGGACTATGTAGGAGGGACAGGTTATTTGGAACTTAGAATAAGACCATAAGACATAGGGGCAGAATTAGGCCATTTGGCCCATTGAGTCTGCTCTGCCATTTGATTATGGCTGGTCCATCTCCCTCTCACTCCCATTCCCCTGCCTGCTGCCTGAAACTTTTTAAGAATCTTATAAAGAATCTGTCAACCTCTGCCTTAAATACACCCAATGACTTGGCCTCCACAGCCACCTGCGTCAAAGAATTCCACAGATTCACCAACCTCTGGCCAAAGAAGTTCATCCCTGTCTCCATTCTAAAATACACCTACCTCTATCGTGAGGATGTGCCCTCTGATCCTAGACTCTGTCATTACAGGAAATTCTCTCTATGTCTACTCTACCTAGGTTTTTCAACATTCGATAGGTTGCAAAGGTTTAAAAGGTTCATATTATTATCAAAGTATGCATGTACAATACAACTCTGATAGTCGTCTTCTCCGGATAGCCAGGAAATACTGAAAAACCATGGGTGCTGTTGAAAGAAAATACATCAACCCCACTCCTCTGCACAAAAACGAAAAAGAAAAAGAAACAAAACTCACATACCCCAAACCCCTCAGCCCCTCCTTCACAAAAAATACTGAAAGATCGCAAACATGGAAATCAGCAGCTGGAACGTCAAACCCCAAACAGAGGCCCCAAACCCCTCAGCTCCTCCTTCACGCAAAAATACTATTAGATTGCAAACATGGAAATCAGCAGCAGGAACGTCAAACCCCAAACAAAGGCCCCAAACCCCTCAGCTCCTCCTTCACGCAAAAATACTATTAGATCGTGAACATGGAAATCAGCAGCTGGAACGTCAAACCCCAGACAAAGGCCCCAAACCCCTCAGCTCCTCCTTCACGCAAAAATACTATTAGATCGTGAACATGGAAATCAGCAGCTGGAACGTCATACCCCAACCCCCCCTCCCAACCTCTCCCCCACACAAAAACTAACAGATTGCCCACACAGAAAAACACTAACAACAACATCAGACCCCAAACCCTTAACCCCTCCCTCGCAGACAATGTTACATATCTCCCACCCACCAATCAGCATCAAGAAAGAAAGCACAGAAATCTGAAGGAGACAAATATAACCCGCAGTGTACACTAATAATCACATTAATCATAGAATGTTGAAAACGTCCTCCTATCAGCATCGAGGAGACTGGCCACATGAACTCAATGAGATCCCCCCTCATTCTTCTAAAATCCAGCGAGTACAGACATTAGAGTCTTAAAATGCTTCTCATATGATAAACCTTTCATTCTTGGAATAATTTTTGTGAACCTCCTTTGAAGCCTCTCTAATATCAGCACATCCTTTCTTAGATGAGGGGCCCACCCTAAACTGCTCACAATACTCAGATGAAGCCTCACCAGTGCCTTATAAAGACTCAGCATTATATCCTTGTTTTTATATTTTAGTCTTCTCAAAATGAATGCTAATATTACATTTGCCTTCCTCACCACTGACTCACCCTGTGTGTTAACCTTTAGGAAATCCTTCGCAAGGAATTCCCAAGTCCCTTTGCACCTCTGAGTTTTGAATTTTCTGCTCATTTAGAAAATAGCCTACACTTCTATCCCTTCTACCAAAGTGTATGACCATTCACTTCCCAGCACTGTTTTCCATCTGCCACTCTTTGCCCATTCTCCCAATCTGTCTATGTCCTTCTGCAGCCTCTCTGTTTCGTAAACACTATCTGCCTCTTCACCTATCTTCATATCTGCACACCTGGCCACAACTGCATCAATTCTATCAAGTGAGATGTTGACATAAAATGTAAAGGGAAGCGGTCCCAACAGTGATCCTCATGGAACACCATCACCATCAGCTAATTAGAAAAGGCTCCCTTTATTCCCACTCTTTGCCTCCTGCCAATCAGCAAAAGCTCCATCCGTGCTAGCATTATTCCTTTAATACCATGGCCTCTTATCTTACTAAGCAGTCTCATTTATGGCACCTTGACAAAGGCTTTCTGAAAATCCAAGTACACAACATACACCAATTCTTCTTTGTCAATCCTGTTTGTTATTTCCTTAAAGAATTCCAACAGATAAGTCAGGCAAGATTTTCCCTTAAGGAAACCATGCTGACTTTGGCCTATTTTGCCATGTGCCTCCGAGTGTCTGAAAACCTCATCCTTAACAATTGACTCCAACATCTTCCCAACCACTGCAGTCAGACTAATGGGCCAATAGTTTCCTTTCTTTGGCCTTTCTCTCTTCTTGAAGAGTGGAGTGACATTTGTAATTTTCCAGATGACTAGAACCATGCCAAAATCTAGTGATTCTTGAAAGATCATTACTAATGCCTGCACAATCTCTTCAGCCACCTCTTTCAGAACCATTGGATGTGGTCCATCTGGTCCAGGTGGCTTCTATACTTTCAGAGCTTTCAACATCCAAAGCACCTTCTCCCTTGTAATAGTAATTGCACTGACTTCTGTCCCTGACACTCTTGAAATTCTGTCATACCACTAGTGTCTTCCACAGTGAAGACTGGTGCAAAATACCTATTCAGTTCATCCGCCATTTCCCTGTCCGACATTACTATCCCTCCAGACATGAGAAAATCTGCAGATGTTGGAAATCTAAGCAACACACATAAATGCTGGAGGAACTCAGCAGGCAAGGCAGCATCTATGGAAAAGAGTAAGCAGTTGACATCTCGGGCTAAGACCCTTCAGCAGGACTGGTAAAAAAGATGAGGTCAAAGTAAAAAGGTGGTGGAGGGGAGGAAGAAGTACAAGGTGGTAGGTGATAGGTGAAACTGGGAGTGGGGATGGGTGAAGTAAAGAGCTGGGAAGTTGATTCGTGAAAGAGATAGTGGGCTGAGAAGTGGGAGATGGAGTTCAACCCGGAGAAATGTGAGGCGATACACTTTGAAAGGTGTTACGTACCCGTGACGTGACAGTGGTGTACTTGTCACGTGACAGGTGTTGA
The DNA here is from genome assembly GCF_048418815.1 of Hemitrygon akajei. Lineage (NCBI taxonomy): Eukaryota > Metazoa > Chordata > Chondrichthyes > Myliobatiformes > Dasyatidae > Hemitrygon > Hemitrygon akajei. Next base: position 118,518,415 of record NC_133128.1, read on the forward strand.
AGCTATACTGGACTTGAGGTAATGGTCTTGTGATGGTGGAGTGACGTCATTTTCCCGCCAGTAGAGGTCATGTGACAGTTTTTTTTTACAGGGTATAAAAGGAGGACCCCTCCCTGTGAGGAGGGGCAGTTGGTGGCTGGATTTGCCATTTTGTCTTCATGCCACTGCGTGATTTAATATCATGACGCAGTGTGGTTGAAAGATGGAGCTTTATTTAATGCCTAAAGTTTAAAAGGTCATTGCCAGCAGTTTCTTTACAATACTGCTAGTTGAGAATCAGTGGAGAGTGAAGATCGGAGTTCGGAAGTTAAAAGATCAAGGAAAATCGATTTCGACGGTGAAACAGGTCTGACCTTGTTTGATCCTCATTCGGAAGGAATTCGTTGACTGTGCTCATGTTAATCCTTGTGAATAGCAGAAAGGATTGAGTACAGTTTTGGAAAGGAAAGGTCAGTGCCTTTAAGCCGTTACATTTCATCTTCGTAAATTCTTCGTGGGAAAAGTATAGTTCAACTGGGAACCGCAGCAAGACGACGTGAAAGAGGATTTAAATCGTCTTAAAAAGTCTCTCCCTTAAATGGACTGTAAGCATTTTGAACTTTTACAACATCGCTTTAAGAACTATTTTTGCAACATCACTTTAAGAACTGTTTAAGCTTCATAGCTTTAAGAACTGTTTAAGCTGCTGCACAGCAGCTGATTTCCAGTTACGTTAGTGATTTGTTTACTTTTGGGGGGGTTTGTTCTTCAGTGTTTAATAAACGTGTTATTTGTTATAAAAACCCCTGTCTCACTCATATATTTATTGTTGGTGAATCCGTAACATAGGACAAACTCCAAGGCAGAGTACAAAGTAAATGGCAGGATACTTGGTAGTGTGGAGGAGCAGAGTGATCTGGGGGGTACGTGTCCACAGATCCCTGAAAGTTGCCTCACAGGTAGATAGGGTAGTTAAGAAAGCTTATGGGATGTTAGCTTTCATAAGTCGAGGGATAGAGTTTAAGAGTCGCAATGTAATGATGCAGCTCTGTAAAACTCTGGTTAGGCCACACTTAGAGTACTGTGTCCGGTTCTGGTCGCCTCACTATAGGAAGGATGTGGAAGCATTGGAAAGGGTACAGAGGAGATTTACCAGGATGCTGCCTGGTTTAGACAGTATGCATTATGATCAGAGATTAAGGGAGCTAGGGCTTTACTCTTTGGAGAGAAGGAGGATGAGAGGAGTGATGCACCATCAATAACTCACTCTGAGACGTAGAAGCAAGATATCGGCTTTTATTGACTGGAAGAATGAACAACACTACATCCTGGAGAATGAGGCCGGGCATCAGGCTCCAATCGCCTTTATACAGGGGTCTGTGGGAGGAGCCACAGGAGCAGTCAGCAGGGGGCGTGTCCAGACAGGTATATGTAGTTCACCACATTCACCCCCCCTTTGTTTGAAAAAGAGTCCCCAGGTGGCGAAGTTTCTTACAAGTATATTTACAGGTTAAGTCTATCAGGTGGTCGAATCTGTCGCTGCGATCTACGTAGCACCGGCTGTGATTGCACAGGTGCCGGTGGTGGTGATTGCACAGATGCCGGAGGTGGTGATTGCACAGGTGCCGGTGGTGGTGATTGCACAGATGCCGGAGGTGGTGATTGCACAGATGCCGGAGGTGGTGATTGCACAGATGCCGGTGGTGGTGATTGCACAGGTGCCGGTGGTGGTGATTGCACAGATGCCGGTGGTGGTGATTGCACAGGTGCCGGTGGTGGTGATTGCACAGGTGCCGGTGGTGGTGATTGCACAGGTGCCGGAGGTGGTGATTGCACAGATGCCGGTGGTGGTGATTGCACAGGTGCCGGTGGTGGTGATTGCACAGGTGCTGGAGGTGGTGATTGCACAGGTGCCGGAGGTGGTGATTGCACAGATGCCGGTGGTGGTGATTGCACAGGTGCCGGTGGTGGTGATTGCACAGGTGCCGGTGGTGGTGATTGCACAGGTGCTGGAGGTGGTGATTGCACAGGTGCCGGAGGTGGTGATTGCACAGATGCCGGTGGTGGTGATTGCACAGGTGCCGGTGGTGGTGATTGCACAGGTGCTGGAGGTGGTGATTGCACAGGTGCCGGAGGTGGTGATTGCACAGATGCCGGTGGTGGTGATTGCACAGGTGCCGGTGGTGGTGATTGCACAGGTGCCGGTGGTGGTGATTGCACAGGTGCTGGAGGTGGTGATTGCACAGGTGCCGGAGGTGGTGATTGCACAGATGCCGGTGGTGGTGATTGCACAGGTGCCGGTGGTGGTGATTGCACAGGTGCTGGAGGTGGTGATTGCACAGGTGCCGGAGGTGGTGATTGCACAGATGCCGGTGGTGGTGATTGCACAGGTGCCGGTGGTGGTGATTGCACAGGTGCCGGTGGTGGTGATTGCACAGATGCCGGAGGTGGTGATTGCACAGGTGCCGGTGGTGGTGATTGCACAGGTGCCGGTGGTGGTGATTGCACAGATGCCGGAGGTGGTGATTGCACAGGTGCCGGTGGTGGTGATTGCACAGGTGCCGGTGGTGGTGATTGCACAGGTACCGGAGGTGGTGATTGCACAGGTGCCGGAGGTGGTGATTGCACAGGTGCCGGTGGTGGTGATTGCACAGGGGCCGGTGGTGGTGATTGCACAGATGCCGGTGGTGGTGATTGTACAGGTGCCGGTGGTGGTGATTGCACAGGTGCCGGAGGTGGTGATTGCACAGGTGCCGGTGGTGGTGATTGCACAGGTGCCGGTGGTGATTGCACAGATGCCGGAGGTGGTGATTGCACAGATGCCGGTGGTGGTGATTGCACAGGTGCCGGTGGTGGTGATTGCACAGATGCCGGTGGTGGTGATTGCACAGGTGCCGGTGGTGGTGATTGCACAGATGCCGGTGGTGGTGATTGCACAGGTGCCGGTGGTGGTGATTGCACAGATGCCGGAGGTGGTGATTGCACAGGTGCCGGAGGTGGTGATTGCACAGATGCCGGTGGTGGTGATTGCACAGGTGCCGGTGGTGGTGATTGCACAGGTGCCGGTGGTGGTGATTGCACAGGTGCCGGAGGTGGTGATTGCACAGATGCTGGTGGTGGTGATTGCACAGGTGCCGGTGGTGGTGATTGCACAGGTGCCGGAGGTGGTGATTGCACAGGTGCCGGTGGTGGTGATTGCACAGGTGCCGGAGGTGGTGATTGCACAGGTGCCGGTGGTGGTGATTGCACAGGTGCCGGAGGTGGTGATTGCACAGATGCCGGAGGTGGTGATTGCACAGGTGCCGGAGGTGGTGATTGCACAGATGCTGGTGGTGGTGATTGCACAGGTGCCGGTGGTGGTGATTGCACAGGTGCCGTTGGTGGTGATGGCACAGGTGCCGGAGGTGGTGATTGCACAGATGCCGGTGGTGGTGATTGCACAGGTGCCGGTGGTGGTGATTGCACAGATGCCGGTGGTGGTGATTGCACAGATGCCGGAGGTGGTGATTGCACAGGTGCCGGAGGTGGTGATTGCACAGGTGCCGGTGGTGATTGCACAGGTGCCGGTGGTGGTGATTGCACAGATGCCGGTGGTGGTGATTGCACAGGTGCCGGTGGTGGTGATTGCACAGGTGCCAGTGGTGGTGATTGCACAGGTGCTGGAGGTGGTGATTGCACAGGTGCCAGTGGTGGTGATTGCACAGGTGCTGGAGGTGGTGATTGCACAGGTGCCGGTGGTGGTGATTGCACAGATGCCGGTGGTGGTGATTGCACAGGTGCTGGAGGTGGTGATTGCACAGGTGCCGGTGGTGGTGATTGCACAGATGCCGGTGGTGGTGATTGCACAGGTGCCGGTGGTGGTGATTGCACAGATGCCGGTGGTGGTGATTGCACAGATGCCGGAGGTGGTGATTGCACAGGTGCCGGAGGTGGTGATTGCACAGGTGCCGGTGGTGGTGATTGCACAGATGCCGGTGGTGGTGATTGCACAGGTGCCGGTGGTGGTGATTGCACAGATGCCGGAGGTGGTGATTGCACAGGTGCCGGAGGTGGTGATTGCACAGATGCCGGTGGTGGTGATTGCACAGGTGCCGGTGGTGGTGATTGCACAGGTGCCGGTGGTGGTGATTGCACAGGTGCCGGTGGTGGTGATTGCACAGGTGCCGGAGGTGGTGATTGCACAGATGCCGGTGGTGGTGATTGCACAGGTGCCGTTGGTGGTGATTGCACAGGTGCCGGTGGTGGTGATTGCACAGGTGCCGGTGGTGGTGATTGCACAGGTGCCGGAGGTGGTGATTGCACAGATGCCGGAGGTGGTGATTGCACAGGTGCCGGAGGTGGTGATTGCACAGGTGCCGGTGGTGGTGATTGCACAGATGCCGGTGGTGGTGATTGCACAGATGCCGGTGGTGGTGATTGCACAGATGCCGGTGGTGGTGATTGCACAGATGCCGGAGGTGGTGATTGCACAGGTGCCGGAGGTGGTGATTGCACAGGTGCCGGTGGTGGTGATTGCACAGATGCCGGTGGTGGTGATTGCACAGGTGCCGGTGGTGGTGATTGCACAGATGCCGGAGGTGGTGATTGCACAGGTGCCGGAGGTGGTGATTGCACAGATGCCGGTGGTGGTGATTGCACAGGTGCCGGTGGTGGTGATTGCACAGGTGCCGGTGGTGGTGATTGCACAGGTGCCGGTGGTGGTGATTGCACAGGTGCCGGAGGTGGTGATTGCACAGATGCCGGTGGTGGTGATTGCACAGGTGCCGTTGGTGGTGATTGCACAGGTGCCAGTGGTGGTGATTGCACAGGTGCCGGTGGTGGTGATTGCACAGGTGCCGGAGGTGGTGATTGCACAGATGCCGGAGGTGGTGATTGCACAGGTGCCGGAGGTGGTGATTGCACAGGTGCCGGTGGTGATTGCACAGGTGCCGGTGGTGGTGATTGCACAGATGCCGGTGGTGGTGATTGCACAGGTGCCGGTGGTGGTGATTGCACAGGTGCCGGTGGTGGTGATTGCACAGGTGCTGGAGGTGGTGATTGCACAGGTGCCAGTGGTGGTGATTGCACAGGTGCTGGAGGTGGTGATTGCACAGGTGCCGGTGGTGGTGATTGCACAGATGCCGGTGGTGGTGATTGCACAGGTGCTGGAGGTGGTGATTGCACAGGTGCCGGTGGTGGTGATTGCACAGATGCCGGTGGTGGTGATTGCACAGGTGCTGGAGGTGGTGATTGCACAGGTGCCGGTGGTGGTGATTGCACAGATGCCGGTGGTGGTGATTGCACAGATGCCGGAGGTGGTGATTGCACAGGTGCCGGAGGTGGTGATTGCACAGGTGCCGGTGGTGGTGATTGCACAGGTGCTGGAGGTGGTGATTGCACAGGTGCCGGTGGTGGTGATTGCACAGGTGCCAGTGGTGGTGATTGCACAGGTGCCGGTGGTGGTGATTGCACAGGTGCCGGAGGTGGTGATTGCACAGGTGCCGGTGGTGGTGATTGCACAGATGCCGGTGGTGGTGATTGCACAGGTGCCGGTGGTGGTGATTGCACAGGTGCCAGTGGTGGTGATTGCACAGGTGCCGGTGGTGATTGCACCGGAGACGGAGATTGTGCTGGTTCTGGCCCAACTGGAGGTGTCAGGGATCCCTCACGTGTGTGCGAGGCGCCCGGAATATACGCGTACGAGATGCCTGGTACATGAGCGTCGTGAGGAGTCTGGGTGGGGCACGGTGTGCGCGGTGTCACCTCGGGTACAGGGTTCATAGTTACCGTGGAGTGTTCGGGGTAGTGGTCTGCTGCTCCTGCGGGCGCCAGGTCGCGGACGGAGACCGTGTCCTCCCGCCCATCAGGCAAGACCACGTAGGCATACTGGGGGTTAGCATGCAGAAGGTGAACCCTCTCGACCAGCGGGGAGTATTTATTACTCCTCACATGTTTACGTAGCAGCACTGGCCCCGGGGACGTCAGCCAAACTGGTAGGGTGGTCCCAGTGACAGAATTCCTGGGAAAAGAGAATAGGCGCTCGTGAGGGGTGGCATTGGTGGACTACATAACAGGGAGCGGATAGAGTGGAGTGCCTCAGGGAGGACCTCCTGCCATCGAGAGACCGGCAACCCTTTTGACTTAAGGGCTAAAAGTGTGGCCTTCCACACAGTGGCATTCTCCCTCTCCACCTGTCCATTCCCCTGGGGATTGTAACTCGTGGTTCGACTAGTAGCAATGCCCCTAGCTAGCAGGTACCGGCACAGCTCGTCACTCATAAAGGAGGACCCTCTATCACTGTGGATATAGCAGGGATATCCGAACAGAGTGAAGAGCTGGCGCAGGGCTTTTATGACGGACGTGGTAGTGGTGTCGGGGCAGGGAATGGCAAAGGGGAATCGCGAGTACTCGTCGATAATATTGAGAAAGTAGACATTGCGGTCGGTGGAGGGAAGGGGGCCCTTAAAGTCAACACTCAGTCGCTCAAAAGGGCGGGTGGCCTTGACAAGCTGCGCAGTGTCAGGACGGTAGAAGTGCGGTTTGCACTCAGCGCAGATCTGGCAGTCCCTGGTCATCGTCCTGATGTCCTCCAGGGAGTACGGCAGGTTCCGGGCTTTCACGAAATGGTAAAATCGGGTGACCCCCGGGTGGCAAGGATCTGCATGGAGGGCGTATAGCTGGTCGAGCTGTGCACTAGCACACATTCCCCGGGATAGGGCATCAGGGGGCTCATTGAGCCTTCCAGGCCGGTACAGGATATCATAGTTGTAGGTGGAGAGTTCTATTCTCCACCGCAAAATTTTATCATTTTTGATTTTGCCCCGCTGTTGGTTGCTGAACATGAACGCAACTGAGCGCTGGTCGGTCAGCAAGGTGAACCTTCTGCCGGCGAGATAGTGCCTCCAGTGCCTAATAGCTTCCACTATGGCCTGGGCTTCTTTCTCCACCGCGGAGTGCTGAATTTCAGAGCCTTGAAGGGTACGAGAAAAGAATGCCACTGGTCTGCCTTCCTGATTGAGGGTAGCGGCAAGCGCGAAATCGGAGGCGTCACTCTCAACTTGGAAGGGAATGGTCTCGTCCACCGCATGCATCGTTGCTTTGATAATGTCCCCTTTAATGCGGCTGAAGGCCGCGCAGGCCTCGGCAGAGAGGGGAAAAGTGGTAGACTTGACCAGGGGGCGGGCCTTGCCTGCGTAATGGGGGACCCATTGGGCGTAATAGGAAAAAAAACCCAGGCACCGTCTGAGGGCTTTGAGAGTGGTGGGAAGAGGGAGTTCTAACAGGGGGCTCATACGGTCGGGGTCAGGGCCAATGACCCTGTTTTCCACAAGATACCCAAGGATAGCGAGTCGGGTGGTCCTGAACACACACTTGTCCCTGTTATAAGTAAGGTTCAAAGGTTCGGCCACTTGGAAAAAGCATTGGAGGTTGGCGTCGTGATCCGACCAGTCGCGACCACAGATGGTGATGTTATCTAGATAGGGAAATGTGGCCTTCAGGTTGTACTGGTCCACCATCCGGTCCATTTCCCTCTGAAAGACTGAGACACCATTGGTGACACCAAATGGGACGTGCAGGAAGTGATAGAGCCTGCCGCCCGCCTAGAAGGCAGTGTAGGGGCGGTCCTCTGGGCGGATGGGGAGCAGGTGATAAGCGGATTTCAGATCTATTGTCGAGTACGCCTTGTACTGAGCTATCTGGTTGACCATATCCGCGATGCGGGGTAGGGGGTACGCGTCAAGCTGCGTGAACCTATTGATGGTTTGACTATAGTCCACAACCATCCTATTTTTCTGCCCAGTCCGAACAACAACCACCTGGGACCGCCAAGGGCTTGTGCTTGGCTCGATGATCCCCTCCCCGAGCAGCCGCTGCACCTCTGACTGAATGAAGGCCCTGTCCCCTGCGCTGTACCTCCTGCTTTTAGTCGCCACCGGTTTACAGTCGGGGGTCAGGTTGGCGAACAGTGATGGGGGAGGGATCTTGAGGGTGGAGAAGCTGCAAGTAGTGTCAGTAGCGCAGCTGTCAGCATGGTGCTGGGTGGGACGTGTGGTTCGGTGTGTATGTGTGTGCGGTAACGGGGTATATGGTGAAGTCCCACCAAACTGAGGATTCCTGACAGTGAGTGGTGGGAGGGGCCCGTCATATGCCATAGTCACACTTTCGAGATGGCTCTGGAAGTCCAGCCCCAATAGCACAGGTGCGCACAGTCGAGGCATGACCAGTAGCGCAAAGTTCCAATATTCTGTGCCCTGCACCACCAATGTCGCTACACAACCCACCCGGATGTCTGTGGAATGCGACCCAGAAGCCAAGGTGATCCTGTGACTTACCGGCCGTGTCACGAGTCCGCAGTGTTGCACTGTGTCCGGGTCAATAAAACTCTCAGTGCTGCCCGTGTCAAACAGGCAGCTAGTCCTGTGCCCCTCCACCAGGATGTCCATCATTGACCTTGCGAGCTGGTGCGGAGCGCTTTGGTTGAGGGTTACGGTGGCCAGAGTTGAAATGCCGTCCTGGTGCCCGGTAAACACCGGCGAGTCGGGGGCGGGGCATGGTGACGCCGGCAAAGATGGCCGCTCACATCCGGGCATGCAAGATGGCGGCCCCCACGTCTCAAACGCAGTGCTGCTCGACCCCGCGCGCGGTTTAGACACAGGCTCTGGCGAAATGGCCCGGTTTTCCTCAGCTGGAGCAGGTCGCTTCTCGAGCTGGGCAACGGTTTCGAGGATGTTTCTCAAGCCCACAGAAATAACACAGCTTTCACTTGGTCAGGTTCGGGGAGTGCGTGGAACCGCGACTGGCAGCGGCGTTGGCGAATTCGCTCGCGGGAACCGGTGGCGGCGGGGTCGGAGGTGTCCACGGAACCGGCAGGAAATCACGTGGCTGGACAGCGTCAACATTGTGCAGAGCAGCCTCCAGCGTGTCGGCCGTCTCGATCGCCGAGCATAAGGTAAGAGCAGCATTTTCCAGCAGCCGCTGGCGCTCATACACTGACCTAATTCTGGTCACAAAGGCATCTCGTACCAAGAGTTCCGCATGCTGTTCCGCCGTGAGCGTTTTGCAGTCACAAGTCCGCACGAGTGCCTGTAGAGCTCGGAGAAATTTGGCGGATGACTCCGCAGGGCGCTGTCTGCGCGTGGCCAAGCGATGTCTGGCGTAGACGGTGTTCACCGGCCGCAGGTACTGTCTTTTGAGGGCGTCAAGTGCCCCTTCGTAGGTCGAGAGGTCCCTGATGAATGAATAAACTTTTGGGGCAACTCTCGAGAGGAGAATTCTGTGCCTAACAGCGGGGTCAGTTGCACGAACCTCCTCCAAGTATGATTGGAAGCATGCAAGCCAGAGTTCAAAGGCAAGAGCTGCTTCAGGGTCTTGGGGGTCCAAATCCAATCTTTCCGGGCGTAAAACGGTTTCCATGTTTTAACTTCCAGTCAATAAAATTGATGCACCATCAATAACTCACTCTGAGACGTAAGAAGCGAGATATCGGCTTTTATTGACTGGAAGAATGAACAACACTACATCCTGGAGAATGAGGCCGGGCTCAGGCCTCAATCACCTTTATACAGGGGTCTGTGGGAGGAGCCACAGGAGCAGTCCAGACAGGTATATGTAGTTCACCACAAGGAGACATGATAGAGGTGTACAAGATATTAAGAGGAATAGACAGAGGGGACAGCTAGCACCTCTTCCCCAGGGCACCACTGCTCAGTACAAGAGGACATGGCTTTAAGGTAAGGGGAGGGAAGTTCAAGGGGGATATTAGAGGAAGGTTTTTCACTCAGAGAGTGGTTGATGTGTGGAATGCACTGCCTGAGTCTGTGGTGGAGGCAGATACACTAGTGAAGTTTAAGAGACTACTAGACAGGTATATGGAGGAATTTAAAGTGGGGGGGGGGATATATGGGAGTCAGGGTTTAAGGGATGGCACAACATTGTGGGCTGAAGGACCTGTACTGTGCTGTACTATTCTATGTTCTATGTTCTATAAAGGCCCAGAGAAAGGGGAATCTGATAGGAGAGGGTTGAAAACTGTGGAAGAAAACGAAGGGAAGGAGTACCAGAGGGTGCTGATGGGCAGGTAAGGAGATAACATGATTGTAGGAAACAGGATTGGGGAATTATCAGAAGTTTGAGAAATCAGTATTCATGCCATCAGGTTGGTTGCTACCCAGAATGAATATAAGGTGTTGCTCCTCCAACCTCAGTGTGGCCCATCGCGAACGTAGAGGAGGCCATGGACTGACAAGGGAACGGGAGGTGGAATTGAAACGGTGGCCACTGGGAGATCTTGCTTTTTCTGGTGGATGGAGTGTAGGTGCTCGGTGAAATGGTCTCTTAATCTACGTCTGGTCTCACTGATATACAGGAGGCTACACTGGGAACACCGGATATAGTAGATGACCTCAACAAACTCACAGGTGAAGTGCTGCCTCATCTGGGAGGATCATTTGGGGGCCTGAATGATAATGAGAGAGGAGGCGTAGGGACCAATGTGGCACTAGTTCGACTTACAAGGATAAGTGCCAGGAGGGAGATAAGTGGGGAGTGATTTTCCAGTGATCCAATGCCTACACTCGCCTCTCTTTTACTCCTTATATATGTGAACAACCTTTTGGTATCCTCTTTGATATTATTAGCTAGCTTACCTTCATATTTAATCTTTTCCTTCCTTATGTCTTTTTAGTTGTCTTCTGTTGGTTTTTAAAAGCTTCCAATCGTTATAAATTCCCACTAATTTTGCTTTACTCTTTTGCTTTATGCTGTCTTTGACTTCTCTTGTCAGCCACGGTAGCCTCAACTTCCCTTTGGAGTACTTCTTATGTATCTACCCTGCGCCTTCTGAATTGCTCCCAGATATTTCAGCCATTGTTGCTCTGTCCTCATCCCTGCTAGTGTCCCCTTTCAATCAAATTAGGCCAGCTCCTCTCTCATATCTCTGTAATTCCTTTCCTCCATTGTATTACTGAAACATAAGCCTTTAGCTTCTCCCTTTCAAACCGCAGGGTGAATTCTATCATATTAGGATTACTGCTTCCTAAATTTCCTTTATCTTAAGCTCCCTAATCAAATACAGTTTATTACAAAACACCTAATCCAGAATAGTCAATACCTTCAACACACACAAAATGCTTGTGGAACACAGCAGGGCAGGCAGCATCTATAAAGAGAAGCACTGTCGACGTTTCAGGCCGAGACCCTTCGTCAGGACTAACTGAAAGGAAAGATACTAAGAGATTTGAAAGTAGTGGGGGGAGGGGGAAATGCAAAATGATAGGAGAAGACCGGAGGGGGTGGGATGAAGCTAAGAGCTGGAAAGGTGATTGGTGAAAGTGATACAGAGCTGGAGAAGGGAAACGATCATGGGACGGGAGACCTCGGGAGAAAGAAAAGGGGAGGAGGGGAGCACCAGAGGGAGATGGAGAACAGGCAGAGTGATGGGCAAACAAACAAAACAAACAACTAAATATGTCAGGGATGGGGTAAGAAGGGGAGGAGGGGCATTAACGGAAGTTAGAGAAGTCAATGTTCATGCCATCAGGTTGGAGGCTACCCAGCCGGTCAGGTTGGAGGAACAACACCTTATATACCGGCTGGGTAGCCTCCAAGCTGATGGCATTTTGTTTCTCACACCATCCTCTGGAAACTGTGGTGCATGAAAACCCTAGGAGATCTGCAGTTTCTAAGATACTCAATCCACCCTGTCTGGCACCAACACTCATTCCACAGTCAAAGTCACTTAAATCATATTTCTTCCCCACTCTGATGCTTGGTCTGAACAACATCTGCACCCTTTGACCATTTTTGGCATGTTGTTCTGCATTGAGTTAGTCGCTGCCACATGATTGGCTGATTAGATATTTGTAGTAATCAGCAGGTGCACAGGTGTACCTAATAAAGTGGCCACTGAGTGTATATTACAGCTCAAGGCTCCACATTTGAGTTCATCCACACTCAGAAATACACACCAACTTACTTTCCTGTGCCTATGATTCCAGATTTAAGATTCAGATTCAGCTTTATTTATTTTGAAACTAACGATGAACTGTGTCATTTTTGGTAACAACCATCACAATCTAAATATGTGCTGGGGGCAGCCTGCAAGTGCCAACATAGCATGCTCACCATGCTGGACAAGCAACAAAACAACAATAGCAAAGCTAGCCCCATTCATCCCCCCTACGCTCCCACCCACCCAAGCGCATGCATTGTCTTCTAACCCCAGGACAGGCTGCCCTCTTCAGCCTCTATCCTCCAGTGGACTTGTAATTCCCAGGTATTGAGCCTTTGACTTCCCCAGTGGACTCACAGAGATTTGCAGACTTAGGTCTCGACTTCTTGATCTTCGGTACTGATCCAGGATGGTGAATGTGGATGGGAACCCAAGTTGTTCCAAGAATTCAGAACATCCCTTGCCCTCCACCTCTTTGACTCTAATTGTTTTAAAGAGCCACAGAGTGGCACGCCATACACCAGGCCTATCAGCCCATCATGTCCGTGCCACCAATTAAGTCTAATCTACAAGGATGCAAAGTCTATCCCGTGACTGATGTTCATGAGGTTGAAGGTAAACACTGGCAGGATCTCCTCATGGGAGGTCAGTCACATGCTTCATTTGACCCAGGGCTTATGGTGGTGGGGGTGGGGGGGGTGTACTATGCTGTAAAAATTTACTTCAAGATTCAAGATTCAAAAACTTTATTGTCATTCTAACCGTACATCAGCTCTGCAGGCAGAATGAGACAGTGTTTCCCAGGAGCATTGCAAACATAACATAACAAACGCAACACTAAATAATAAACATAACAATAAATAGTAAAACACAACAGCCACATGTCAGTTAAAAACAAGTTATAAGTTATAACAATTTGATGGGGTTGTGGCTGTTGTTGAATGGAAAATGGGATTAGATGAGAAAACTTACGACAATGTCTGAGTATTCAGAGAAGCCAGCCAATTTTTGTGGGAGTCTCAGAACCAGAATCAGGAAGGCCCCAGCTTGCTCAACCTGTCCTGCTAAGACATGCTCTCCAATCCAGACAGCATCCTGGTAGATCTCCTCTCTAAAGCTTCCACATCCTTCCCATAATGAGGCAACAGGAACTGAACATGATACTCCAAGTGTGGTCTAATCAGAGCTTAATGAGCAACAACATTACCTCGCGGCTCTTGAACGCAACGACTCCCTCACCCCCGACTAATGAAGGCCAATGCACCATAAGCCTTCTTAACCTTTGAAGGATAAATAAATGTAGATCCCAATGTCCCCTTGTTCCTCCAGGGAGAAAGAATCATGTTGTTAATGCTGTATTCTACCTTCAGTTTGACCTTCCCAAAGTGAATCACTTCACTTTTTTGGGTTGAACTCCATCTGCCACTTCTCAGCCCAGCTCTGCATCCTGTCAATGTCCTGTTGTAACCTACAATCTTCTACACTCTTCATCTCCACCCTTCCACTTCCTCACTCAAGTTGTTTATAAAATTCTCAAACAGCAGGAGTCTCAGAACAGATCCCTGTGGAACACCACTGGTCACCTACCTCCATGCAGAATACACTCCATCTACAACCACCCTCTGCCTTGCGTGGACAAGCTAATTTTGAATCAATGCAGGCGAGTTTCCCTGACTTTCTGAATGAACCTACCATGGGGAACCTTGTCAAATGCCTTACTAAAATTCATACGCACCACAGCCACTGCTCTACCTTCATCATAGTGCTTTGTCACATCCTCAAAATAATTTCAATGCTTGTGAGGTATGACCTGCCCCTCACAGGCCATGCTGACTATCCCTAATCAGGTTATGTTTTTCCAAATACTGTCTCTAAGAATCCTCTCCAATATTTTCCCTCTCAGTCCTATGATTCAGCCTTCTCCCCACAACCTGTGACACCCTTACTACAATTGAGAACCTATCAACCCTGGCTTTAAATATACCCGATGACTTGGTATGCATCGCCATCTGTGGCAATGAATTCCACAGATTTGCCACCCACTAGCTAAAGGAAGCCCTCCTCATCTCTGTTCTAAAAGGACGCCTTTCTATTCTGAGTCTGTGCCCTCTGGTTGTAGACTCCTCCACTATAAGAAACAGCCTCTCCACATCCACTTTATCTAGGCCTTTCAGTATTTGGTAGGCTTCAATGAGACTCTCCTGCAACTCCAAACTATTTGCTACCAGACCTGCTGAGTGCTTCTGGCATTAAAAAAAAAAATGGAACAATTATCTTGTTTCCTTTCTGCTCTGAGTTTCTGTGGAAGGAGTGGGTACAGAATGTTGAGAGCAACAGATTAGTGTTCACTAGCACTGGGAGTTTTTAAATTTGGATAATCTCAGAAATCTTCTCTCTCAAAACATCTGTGAAATCTGATAATAGTGAAGAATGAAATCAGCAAAACAACAGATATGCAAGGGTTTATTTGGGCACAGATGGTGCTATCGAGAGGATAACATTTGCATCAGTGTGTTAGTATGTGAGTAATTTCTCAATTTTTATGGGGTGTTTACGGGCAAAGCAACTGTGGGCAGAATTGATTACCTGTACAAGAGAGAGGGGGGTTTCCAATTCCGATCAGCGTCAGTGGTAATCAATAACACTGAGTACGACCATTGAAGTGTAGTGGCTATAACAACGTTCAAAGTTCAAAGTAAATTTATTACCTAAGCACATAATGTCACCATACACAAATCTGAAATCCATTTCTTACGGGCATACTCAATGAATCCAATACCATAATAGAATCAATGACAGACCTCATCAACAGGGTGGACGACCAGTGTGCAAAAGACAACAAACTGTGCATATACAAAAAGGAAGAAAAATAATAATAATAAAAAATAAATACGCAATAAATATCGAGAACACGAGATGAAGAGCCCTGAAAGTGAGTCCATAGGCTGTGGGGACACTGCATGATGAGGCAAGTGAAGTTGGGTGAAGTCATTTCCTTTGGTTACCTTGCACAGTAACAGTGTGAAGTATACAGTATTGTTGCATTTTACTTAGCACTTCCTGTGCACTTTCTTGTATTATTTTATGTTATATTATCAGTGGTACTTTTTATTACATCTTGGAACAGTATCAGGTTTATAAATGCTGACATGTGCTGTGAAATTTACTGTTTTGTGACAGTGCAAAGGCATAGAAGTTACTATAAGTTATAAGAAGAAATATATATCTAAAAAAACGTTGAGCAAAAAGAAGGCACAATAGTGAGGTGGTGCTCATGGGTCCATTGTCCGTTTAGAAATCAGAAAGAAGGGGAGAAGGAGCTGTTCTTGAAACATTCAATGTGCATCTTCAGGCTCCTGTATTTCCTCCCTGATGCTAGCAATGAGAAGAGGCCATGTCCTGGTTGGTGAGGGTTCTTCATGAGAGCTGCCAGCTTCTTGAGGCATCACCTTTGGAAGCCCTTTCCAATAGAAGGGAGGCTTGGAGCTGGCGGAGTTGGCAACCCTCTGCTGCTTTTTCTGATCCTGTGCAGCAGCCACTCCATGCCAGGAAGTGATGTAACCGGTTAGAGTACGCTCCAGTGTCCATCTCTAGAAACTTACTAGTGTCTTTGGTAGTAATTACATAACTTTAAACAAGCGTGTTCTTCTATAAGCCCTGGCTGGTTTAACTACATCCACATTGCTCAGGATGAGCCAAAGAATGTATAGGTGACAATTACCCATATCCTGGATGTCGTTGTTGTATTTTCAGGGGTACATCCCCTCCACCACCTCCCACCCCCATACATATGCTTTAATCTTGTTTCTCCTTTTTATTATATATACTATTAAATTCAGATGTAGAAGGAATTTTCAGTGCTGTTTCCGTAACAATTTTGTTTGACCAGTCAGGGTCGTTAGCCCCGAGCTGAACCCCTGAACCTGGAGGACTGGTGGACCACTCTTAGTCTGGCCTCTACCCTTTGACCTGTTTGGCATGGGTGACTCTACCAAGAGCCAAAACATAAAGTCCTGTCTCCAGCCAGCATAGCTCTCCGGGTCACTGAGGCGCGCAAGCCTCCAAACCCTATGACAAGGTTGTGGTCGTCTTCTATTATATATATATATATATATATATATATATAAAATAAAAGAGAACAAAAATAGAAACAGAGGTGGTGTTCATGGGTTATTATTATTATTATTATTATTATTAATAATATTCTAATTAACGTGGTTTACTATCACTTTTATATTTGCATAGTTTGTTCTCTTTTGCTCATTAGTTGGTTGTCAGGTTTTGTGTTTGTGTTGTTTTAATTAATTCTATTGTGTTTCTTTGTTCTAATGTGAATGTCTGCAAGAAAATGAAACTCGGTAGCATATGCTGACATGTAAGTATTTTACTAATAAATTTATTTTGAACTTTGAAATAGGGCTCTTGGACTATTTAGAGATAGGATGTCAGAAGGGAAGAAGTTGGTCCTGACAACATTGAGTGTGTATCTTCAGGCTCCTGTATCTCCTCCCTGATGGTAGCAATGAGAAGAGAATATACCCTGGATGGCAAAGGTCCTTAATGATAATGAATATTTTAGTTTTAGTGATTGATGGTCAGAATAGACTTGGTATGCCAAAGGGCCTATTTGCATGACAATCATTTGTGCCATGTAAATTGGTAAATTGGTTTATTATTGTCACAAGTACTGAGATATAATGAAAAACTTTACTTGACTTCATTACGTGTGACATTAGAACACCGTTTCATCATATCAGTACAGGGAGGTAGTTCAGGGTAAAACAATAACAGAAAGCAGAATGAAGTGCTACATTCACAGAGGAAATGCAGTGCGGGTAGACAGTAAGGTGCAAGATCATAATGAGGTTGTAAGGTCAGTAGTCAATTTTATCATACTAGGGGAGGGGCTGTTAATAATCTTATAAGAGTGGGGTAGAAGCTGTCCTTGACCCTGGTGGTACGTGCTTTCGAGTTTTCGTATCTTCTGCCCGATGTTTGAGGAAAGAACAGAGTAAGTCTGAGGTTTTTTGATTTTGCTGGCTGAGACATTGAGAAGTGTAAACAGATCCCATAGAGGGGAGGCTGGTTTTTGTAATTTGTTGAGCTGTGTTCACAACTCTCCGTAGTTTCTTTCAGTCACGGACAGAGCAATTACCGTACCGGGCTGTGATGTACCCACATAACATGAATCCCATTCTCCTGCCTTCTCCCCATAACCTTTCATGTCCTGACTAATCAAGAATATATCAACTTCTGCCTTAAATATACCCAATAACCTGGCCTCTACAGCTATCTGTGGCAGTGAATTCCACAGATTCACCACCCAATGGCTAGTACAGGCCCAGAGCCATCAAACGTTCTTTGAATAATGATCCTTTCATTCCCGGGATCGTTCTCATGAACCTCCTCTGAACCCTTTCCAATGTTAGCACATCCTTTCCAAGATAAGGGGCCCAAAACTGCTCACAATACTGTACTCCAAATGTGGTCTGACCAATGCCTTATAAAGCCACAGCATTACATCCTTGCTTTTATAATCTAGTCCTCCTGAAATGAGTGCTAACATTGTACTTGCACTCTTCGCCATTATCAGCCTACAAGTTAGCCTTTAGGGAATCCTGCACAAGGACTCCCAAGTCACTTTGCACCTTGGATTTTTGAATTTTTTTGCCCATTTAGAAAATAGTCTGTTCTTTTGTTCCTTCTACTGAAGAGCGTCATCATATACATGCTGTTTGACACTATATTCCATCTGCTACTTCTTTACCCATTCTACTAATTTGTCTAAGTCCTTTTGCAGCTTCCTGCTACCTCAACACTACTGTCCCCTCCACCTATCTTTGCATCATCCACAAGCCTAGCCACTGTCATCCAAATGTAATGCCCTGGTTAAGATTTCTGCTGCTATGAGGTATTTTATTTTAGTAGTTTTCTGTAAAGACAGTATGTCCTGCTGGCGAGAGTGTTTTGGTTTCGGCTAAAGGTAGGGAACCGTATTGTCCAACTTAGGAATGTTGTGTCAGCTAATCAGGATGGTGGGATGGAGAGAAGGTTCTAGAGCGAGCAGGGTGGAGAGAGATTTCTGATGGACAGTAGTCGGGTTCATGGTCTTTTGGTGGGAGAGGCAGAGAGAATCAGGGAAGACGTCTAGATTATCTGAAGACCTTAATGCAAGGAGTGCTTCATCAGATGGAGTCCAAGAGGGGAATTTCTACTTGTGATTGATGATGAGAATTTAGCAACATGAGTAAAGTGGTACACCCAAGCACTACAGAAATGAGCTCCAATGTTTATGTGCACAGTTAGACTTGTTTAACTGTAATAGGCCCTTTTATTTAATTTTTTTTCTTTTCTTTTTTTCCTATTAACTGCTTGATAAAGCTGAAATTGGTCATTGTACTTTCTTTATAATCTTATGTGGTGTATGATCTGTTGTTTCTTGGTGACTGATAATTGTGAACAGGCAGTATTTATACAGAATTCGCTCAAATTGAGGTTCCTTTCATCTCTAATGAACCAATATTCCTACTTGGTTCAACCCCAAATCATACCAACCCTAGATGTACATTGTTTAGAAAGGAGGCCTGCTCACTGGTGAGTCACGTGGCTGTTAGCAGAGTTAGCCGATGAGCCAAGCTGGCGTACGAGCTCTGGTGAAAGGGTTACGTTTGTCCAGGGTTTCGTCCAGTTTTTGGATGCTGTTTAAGGATTGATTAAGTGGTTTGTGTGCTATACTGATTGAACGGCGGTTTGACCAATTGGCTGGTAAGGATGTTGTGTTAGTCCAGACTAGCAGTGTTGTGACTGAAGTTGTGGGGCCGGATAATATTAGGAGAACCTGAAGAGGTGGTGCCATGGGCAGTCCATATTAGATAGATGATAGATAGATAGATAGATACTTTATTCATCCCCATGGGGAAATTCAACTTTTTTCCAATGTCCCATACACTTGTTGTAGCAAAACTAATTACATACAATACTTAACTCAGTAAAAAATATGATATGCATCTAAATCACTATCTCAAAAAGCATTAATAATAGCTTTTAAAAAGTTCTTAAGTCATATTCTGTCAAAAGTCAAAAGTCTTCATATTCTGGCAGTAGAATTGTAAAGCCTAATGGCATTGGGGAGTATTGACCTCTTCATCCTGTCTGAAGAGCATTGCATCGATAGTAATCTGTCGCTGAAACTGCTTCTCTGTCTCTGGATGGTGCTATGTAGAGGATGTTCAGAGTTATCCATAATTGACCGTAGCCTACTCAGCGCCCTTCGCTCAGCTACCGATGTTAAACTCTCCAGTACTTTGCCCACGACAGAGCCCGCCTTCCTTACCAGCTTATTAAGACGTGAGGCGTCCCTCTTCTTAATGCTTCCTCCCCAACACGCCACCACAAAGAAGAGGGCGCTCTCCACAACTGACCTATAGAACATCTTCAGCATCTCACTACAGACATTGAATGACGCCAACCTTCTAAGGAAGTACAGTCGACTCTGTGCCTTCCTGCACAAGGCATCTGTGTTGGCAGTCCAGTCTAGCTTCTCGTCTAACTGTACTACCAGATACTTGTAGGTCTTAAACTGCTCCACACATTCTCCATTAATGATCACTGGCTCCATATGAGGCCTAGATCTCCTAAAGTCCACCACCATCTCCTTGGTCTTGGTGATATTGAGACGCAGGTAGTTTGAGTTGCACCATATCACAAAGTCCTGTATCAGTTTCCTATACTCCTCCTCCTGTCCATTCCTGACACACCCCACTATGGCCGTGTCATCAGCGAACTTCTGCACATGGCAGGACTCCGAGTTATATTGGAAGTCTGATGTGTATAGGGTGAACAGGACCGGAGAGAGTACGGTTCCCTGCGGCGCTCCTGTGCTGCTGACCACCGTGTCAGACCTACAGTCTCCCAACCGCACATACTGAGGTCTATCTGTCAAGTAGTCCACTATCCAATCCACCATGTGAGAGTCTACTCCCATCTCCATTAGTTTGTGCCTTAAGATCTTGGGCTGGATGGTGTTAAAGGCACTAGAGAAGTCAAGGAATGTAATCCTCACAGCACAACTGACCCCATCTAGGTGACAGAGTGATTTGTGCAGCAAATACGTGATAGCATCCTCCACTCCCAACTTCTCCTTATACGCAAACTGAAGAGGATCCTGGGCGTGCCTGGTTTGTGGCCTCAGATTCTGTATTATCAGCCGCTCCATGGTCTTCATCACGTGTGACGTCAAGGCAACAGGTCTGAAGTCATTCAACTCCTTTGGTTGTGGTTTCTTCGGTACCGGGACAATACAGGATGTTTTCCACTGTCTGGGTACTCTTCTCTGCTCCAGGCTCATGTTGAAGATGCGCTGTAGTGGTTCTCCCAGCTCAGTCGCACAGGCCCTCAGTAATCGTGGGGAAACTCCATCCGGTCCAGCCGCCTTGCTGGTACAGATCTTCCTCAGTTGACCTTCCACCTGTGCAGCCGTAATCCTGGGCGTGGGCAAGGTCTCCTGTGAGTGGCTATTTTCCTGTGAGGGAAGTAAGCCTGGTGTGGAGTTCTGCGGTGAGGATGAGATTGTGCTGTCGAACCTATTGAAGAAGTTGTTCAGCTGGTTCGCTTTCTCCACATCTCCACTTATGTTCGCCCCCCGCTTTGCACCGCATCCGGTGATGATCTTCATCCCATCCCACACCTCCTTCATGCTTTTTTTCTGCAGCTTTTGTTCTAGCTTCCTCCTATACTGCTTTCCCCAATGAAGGCAGTGGGGATGCACTATATGCCTCCTCTACGTTTGCATACAGTAGGTCAATAGTCCTATTACCCCTGGTGTAGCAATCCATGTACTGGGAGAAAGCAGGTAGTGTCTTGTCCAAAGTCACATGGTTGAAGTCCCCTGTAATTATCACCAGTGCCTCAGGGTGCTGTGTCTGAAGCCTAGCAACAGCGGAGCTGATGACATCACACGCTACTGTTGCGTCGGCACGCGGCGGGACATACACATTCACCACAATGACGCTTGCGAATTCTCGAGGCAGGTAATATGGCCTCATACTCACGGCGATCAGCTCAATATCTCTTTCACAAACGGAGATTATTAGAGAAGCAGGCAATGTAGCTGGGTGTGAAGACTTTAAAGACAAGTTGTTCTCATTTCTGTAAAGCGAGGAGGAGGAGTTGTCTGATGTGAAAGGTCTAATGTGTCCTTCAGCGGTCGATGGAAATTCTGAGCT
Organism: Hemitrygon akajei; assembly: GCF_048418815.1. Lineage (NCBI taxonomy): Eukaryota > Metazoa > Chordata > Chondrichthyes > Myliobatiformes > Dasyatidae > Hemitrygon > Hemitrygon akajei. The sequence goes on from NC_133128.1 coordinate 118,539,547, forward strand.
GGCTTCAATGCCAAAGTGTACCTGTGAGAACCAAAGTTATCGTAGGCTGAGAATGAGACTTGTGCAGAGCAGGTATCTCAGTTACTGAATGAGTGGCAGTGCTCAGATAATACGAAAAGACAGCGATCGGTAGAGAGTCTAAAAGGTCTGGTTGCTGAGTTGGTGAGGTCCCTAAAGGCAGATAATCCGTTGGTCATGTCGATGGACTACATGCAAGCATTAGGAAATGTTTTTGGCACAGACAGCCCAGTGGAGTTCATGGCACACATTCCAGGAGAAAGGGGAGAAACTCTCTGCCTCCATTTTCAGGCTAGAGAGACAGCTGCGTTGCTGGTGCTGTAAAGGGCCATTCAACTGGCTGAGATAAATTGAATAAGGATGGAGCAAGTTGTGAAGGGCATGCTATCACGTGACTTGTTTGCTGTAAACATTCGAATGACACGAATCCCCCTTCCTCATTTGTTGAGCTGATCAAAGAAGTAAGAAAGGAGGAGGATTTGATGGCGGAACGAGAGGCCTCCACAAATCGGGCAATGTCCTTGGTAGCGGCCTCTGTTGCTGAAGTGACCCCAATGCCACACAAGTGGGGATTTTGTACGATGCAGCGAACAAGCTGTAAGCTGAAGTATCTCAGTTGATGTTGGCTAGTTCTGTCACCAAGTGTGACAAGTCTGCTAGGAAGCCAGAACCACAGGATGTACTAAGCTGAAGGTTGCTGCTGACAGGGATGTCTTGATGAAGGAATAAGCCAGTATTTTCTGTTGCAACTGTAGTGAGGATAGACATTTCAAGTGGGAGTGTGAAGGACAGGAACATTTTCGGAAGGTAACGCAATGGCTGCTTATACAGAAAAACAAGTTGGGAAACTTAGTAAGGGAACTGCCTGGCATCTTGGAGAGAACACGTTCCAATCAATGTGTCAAGACAAACACTAAAATGCAAAACCTTATTCCTGAAGGCTTTGTGGGACCAAACTCAGAAGTATCCATACGAATTGAGGGTATTTATGCCATACTTGACCCAGGTTTTCCGGTTACTCTACTCCACAGTGCCTTTTACAACTGGTGTTTGATGCATTTACCATTGACGCCACTCAGTGCCCTAGAAAAATTTGGGACCTTAACACTGATGATTACCTGTATGATGGTTACTTGTCGTTGAAGCTGGAGTTTTTGGAAGCAGATGTTTGAGTAGTTGAAACCCTTGATACACAAATGTTGGTCTGTCTGGATCTGGTTGAACAAAGTGAAGCTTCCATTATTGTGGGAACAAATACTCTCATTGTGAGAAGGCACATGGGAGCCTACAAGGAGAGAGTTTTGAAAATCTTGTCCATTCTGCTTTTGAGAAGGTGCAAGTTCCTCTGAAGCAGGATGATGAGCATAGACGAAGAAATATGTGAACACTCTGTCCAAATCAATCACGTTACATCCTGGGGAAGTAGCTAGAGTGATAGGAAACCCCACTTTCCCTGGACTGCCGATGCCGACCCCGGTGGATGCTCCTGAGGATCAAGAAGAAGAGTTACGCTTACCTGTAGGAGTGCTGGTGACACCTGAACTGCAGAAATCTTTGGCTGTACATGTAATCCGTGGAGAGGGAGGTCACCCTCAGACATGGGATGCCGATAGCACATCTTCTCCCAGTGACTGTAACGTCTAGTTTTTTTGGTGAGAAACCCAGGAGTGAGGTAGTTTTCTGGATTAGAAAAGTTATCAGCAAAGTCATTCAACTTTGGTGACTCTCCAGTACCCAAGGGACGGCAAAGGAGACTAACGGAGAAAACATTGAAGCTCGAAGTTGTCTTCTCCACTAACGAGTTTGATGTGTGTTTCTCCAAGAGTACTCACCGCACTATTCCAGTGATAGAGGACACCCCTTTCAGAGACAGGTCTTGACGGATGGCACCAGTGGAAGAAGAAGATGTTTGGCAGCTTCCACTGAAACTGAAGGAAGCTGGAATTACCACTGAGTTGAGGGGTCCCTATGGGTCATCCATAGCGGTGGTGAGGAAGAAGAACGGGAAGGTACAAATGTGTGTTGACTATCGGACTCTGAACTGACATACAGTCCCAGATGAATGTACTGTTCCATGGATTGAGGATGCTCTGACCTGCCTGACTGGAACAAAATGGTTCAGTGTGGGGATCTAAGGAGTGGATATTATCAGATACCCATGAATGAAGCTGATGAGCAGAAGATGGTATTTATATGTCCACTTGGAGTCTTTCAGTTTGATAAAATGTTCCAGTAAATAGCAGGAGCACAGGCTGCTTTGCAACATGTCGTGGAGAAGACTGTTGAGGACATGAAGCTGCTTGGTGTACTGAATGATCTCATCGTGTTCAGGTCTGCACTGGAGGAGCATGAGACGAGGCTGCTGAAAGTGGGAGATGGCTTGTAAGCTGAAGGGTTAAAACTGTCACTGGACAAGCCCCAGTTCTATAAGACGTCAGTCACATAGTCTCACAGGATGGAGTAGCTATGGGCCTGTCCAAGATAGAGGTGGTGACCACATGGCCAATGCCCAAGAATGTGAGTGCCCTATGTTCATCCTTTGGATTCTGTGGGTGGTACTGGAGATTTGTGGAGGACTACTCCAGAGTAAGCCACTCATTAAATCAGCTTCCATGGGGTAACCCCGCCCCCTTGGGGAAGTAAGGGAGGAAAAGGCAAGGTTTATCTTAGCACTTTGGAGCCTCTCGGGAAAAGATGGGATGCAAAATGTGAAGAGTCCTTTCAGCTGCTGAAAGAGTTGCTGACTAAAGCACCTGTGTGGACCTTTGCAAACCCCGCAGTTGCCGTATGTACTGTGAGGGTTTAGGTGGTGTTCTATATCAGGACCAGGGCAAAGGTTTGAGAATTGTTGCTTTCGTCACCCTCCGAACAAAACCACCCCATGCACAAACTGGAGTTTCTGGCATCAAAATGAGCCGTGGTGGATAGGTTAAGTGACATCTATCTGGTGCCAAGTTCAAGGTGAGGACTGGCAACAATTCACTGACCATATTCTGACCTCGGCGACGTTGGATGCCACTGGTCATTGCTGCTTGGCGGCATTGTCTGCTTGTGATTTCAGTCTAAAAAATCGGCTGGGGAGTCGGAACATTGAAGCAGATGTGTTGTCCCAACGTTCACAGGAGGTGCCAGAATGGACGAAGAGTGGGTGGGCATTCCTGCCTCTGGTGTTAAAGCAATGTATCGGTTTTCTGCAGCAGGGAAATCAGAGGCAATGCTATGGCATGATAGAGCTGTGGATCATTTGGGAGCTTCAGGATGTGCCATTCCACAAGCATATTGCAACTTGGCCGCTTTGAATACGAAAGTTCCTGCCTAGGGTCCAGCAGAATTGGCAGCAGCCCAGCGAGACGACACTTATATAGGTGCAATTTGGCATCTGTTGTCAAAGGGGATATGGCCCAAGTTGAGAAGATTAAACACCCTACCGTACCACTACTGATGAGGGAATGGGACAAACTGGAGTTGAGGAACAAAGTTTTATACAGGGTTACATCTCCTCCAGACAAACCTCAGCATTCCCAATCGTTTTGCCTGAGAAGTACTGGAGGACTCTACCAACATCACTTCATGATGATTTGGGTCATTTGGGGTTTGACAAGACCTGTGGATTAGTTTGAGATTGGTTCTACTGGCCCCGAATGTAGCCTGAGGTTGAAGAGTACTGTAAGTCGTGCATCCAATGTATTTGGAGGAAGACACTGCATTCAAGAGTTGCTCTGTTATCTCACTTACAGAATACAGGACCAGTTAATTTAGTGTGTTTGGGTCTCCTCTGCATAGAGCCTGATTCCAGGAGTGCTGCGAACATCTCGGTCATTACAGATCACAACACCAGATATGCACAAGCCTTCCCCACAAGCGATCAGAGAGCATCCACAGTTGCTAAAGTGTTATGGGAGAAGTATTTTGCTTATTATGGCCTCCCAAGAAAGATACACAGTGATCAGGAATTTTGAGAGATGGATCATACATGAGTTACTGGGCATGTTTGGAGTCGAGAAGTCAAGGACCACGCCATATTACTCTCAGGGTGACCCTCAGCCTGAAAGATTCATCTGGACCTTGCTAAACATGCTTGGAACCCTGGATGGCAACAAAAAGAACGAGTCGATCCAGTGTATTGGACATTTGTTCACTGCTACAGCTGTACACAGAATGATGCCACCGGATATTCGCCATACCATTTGTTGTTTAGGCGCAAACTGAAATTACCTGTAGATCTCTGTTTGGAGCCAGCAGTGAAGATGTGCCGAGGAATACTTATCTCAAGTACGTTTCTCACGGGTTGAAATAACTTCAAAAAGCTTATGAGATAGCAGCAGTGTCTGCTACCAAGTAAAACCAAGAAACAAGAGGAGATATGATCAAAAGGTTAGGTTCTCAACTGATGCCTGGAGACAGAGTTTTAATAAGAAATTTGCGGCTACCCCGAAAGCAGAAGTTGATCAATCGTTGGATGTCTACACCTTATGTAGCGGAGAGCCAGACACCAAACTTGCTAGTTTTCTGGGTGAACCCAGAGGATGGGAACGGTCCTGTCAGACTTCTCCATAGAATTACCTTCTATCCCCAGAGCAGGAAGTACATGTTGACCCAGAGCCTGACACGGAACCTACACCTAGTAGAAGACCTCTGCACAAGAGGAGGACAGAAAAACAAACTAGCCAACAATGTGTGGTCTCAGTGGAAAGACCTAAAGAGGGAAAAACCACTGAGTACTGTGCAGGCTCAGGGGATGAGAAAGTTAGAGTGTGTTATGCAAACTTCTCAAGAATTGATGAAGAGATTTCTGAATCTCCCAGCCCTGGCTTGGATGTAATGGGGAGCACTTTCCAACAGACAGGCAGATATGACAATAGACAGTGAGGGGAAACTGGGCTCCAATAGAACTGGGCCTGAAGCTGAGTTCAGTCAGGTGGTCAGGTGGTCTGGGCACCTGAGCTGTCAGAAGGTATGAGTAATAGATGGGGGAGGCAACCCTAAGGGACCAGGAACTGTCACAAGAAGCGCCTGAGGCTGAAGAATTTGAAGATGAGATGAGAAGGTCTCAGAGAGTCGGGAACCCCCCAGAAAGGCTGGCATATGGTATACCAGGGAAACAGGGTGTTGCATCTATCCCAATAGTGAGATATGTTACTGTCATTTACAGTGAAATCATAAAATTCACTTGAAATCTGTGTTAGTAATCATACTTTAGGACATTTCAAAGTCATGAGGACATGACTATCTTTGGTGGGGGGAGAATGTAATCCCTGGTTAGGATTTCTACTGCTATGCTGCAAGGTATTTTATTTTAGCAGTTTTCTGTAAAAGCAGTGTGTTCTGCTGGTGAGAGTGTTTTGTTTTTGGCTAAAGATGAGGAGACATTTTGTCCAACATATGAGGGGTGATTGATATGTTCGTGGCCTGAGGTAGAAGGAGTCAATTTTGGAAAACCTAGCACATTTATTTTTCAACACAGTCCCCTCCTACATTTACACACTTAGTCCAGCGGTCATGGAGAATATGGATCTTGGACTTCCAGGAAGTGTCTACAGCAGGGGTGATTGATAAGTTTGTGGCTAAGGTAGAAGGAGATGAGTTATACAGCTCTCGTTACATGCACATGCACAACTCTTTGAGTGATTATGCAGAAAGTTTGAAGTTAATAACTCATCAGTTAATAACTCACTGGGGTGATTGATAAGTTTGTTGCCTGAAGTAGAAAAAGATGAGTTATTAACTTCAAACTTTCTGCATAATAACTCAAAGAGTTGTGCATGTGCCTATAAGGAGAGCTGTATAACTCATCTCCTTCTACCTTCGGCCACAAACTTATCAATCACCCATCTGTGGACACTCTCTGGAGGTCCAAGATCCGTATTTTCCACGACTGCTGGACTAAGTGTGTAAATGTAGGAGGGGACTATGTTGAAAAATAAATGTGCTAGGTTTTCTAAAATTGACTCCTTCTACCTTAGGCCACAAATTTATCAATCACCCCGTGTAGGCATGTAGTGTCAGCCAGTCAGGATGGTGGGATGGAGAGAAGGTTCTAGAGAGAGTTGGGCAGAGAGAGATTTCTGATGGACAGTAGTAGAGTTTGTGGTCTTTTGCTGGGAAGTGCGGAGAGGAGAAGATCAGGGCCGACGCCTGGATGATCCATTCCAAAGGCATTGCAAGGAGTGCTTTGAGAGATGAAGAAGGGAAGTTCTGCCTGTGATTGATGACGAGAATTCAGTGCCATGAGTAAAGCGGTACACCCAAGCACTACAGAAATGGGCTCCAACATCTATGTGTACATTTAGACTGTGTTAAGTGTAATGTAACATTTTATTTATTTTTTCTTTTCTTTTTTCCTATTAATTGTTTGATAAAGCTGAAAATGGTAAATGCACTTTCTTTATAATCTTATGCAGTGTATGATCTGTTGTTTCTTGGTGACCAATAATTATGCATGGGCAATATTTACACAGTATTCAGAATTCACAAAGTTCTTGTCTGCTTGAACACCAAATCATACAACCCAAGATGTCTATTAAGCTAGCATACGAGCTCTGGTGAAAGGGTTAAACTAATCACTGACTTATAACGTAAAAAGAAGTGGTCCGAAAACTGACTAGTGGAACACCACTAGTCACTGGCGGCCAACTAGAAAAGTCTCCCTTTATTCCCACTCTTTGCCTCCTGCCAATCAGCCAATGCTCTATCCACGCTAGTATCTTTCCTGTTGTAGGGTAATGTAATTGGTGGAAATGTACATAATTCACAACCACCGACATTGAGTTGGGGTTTCACTTGGAGAGGCTGGTCAGACGTGATGATGTAATTATGTAAAGTTTTTAATGTGCTTTGTGTTCAGTGTTTGGGTTACAATAAATGAATCATTACAGTTTTTCTTAAATATAAAACGCCTCCACTGTTTTTATTTGTGAAAACCTACACTGGTGATCCCAATGCTTTAGGATGATTCCAGAGTTATTGAAAATGTCAGCCAATGCAGTCACTTTGAAACTGCCAGGGTTTAGGGAGCAAAACACCATTGTTTGCTTCATACTGGCTGCAGCCCAATTCGTGCTGTGAGAAATCAGCACCAACACCACCAAATATTTCTATGTGGTAGTGCCGCTCAACAGAATTTCGATCACCTCTTCATTCTAAAAGTTGCCAAACTTATGCATCCCCTGTGTAGTGCGCTTAATTAGGTGCTCAACTTGTCAGTGGACATGACCAGCGCATTTGATGATACCAAACAAGCTTTTCCCAACGTGACCCCGTTGGCACACTCACTCCTCAATGCACCCATTGCCATCAGTACCAATGCTTCAGACTGTGCTGTGGGTGCTGTGCATGATCAGTGACCCCGTTGGCACACTCACTCCTCAATGCACCCATTGCCATCAGTACCAATGCTTCAGACTGTGCTGTGGGTGCTGTGCATGATCAGTGACCCCGTTGGCACACTCACTCCTCAATGCACCCATTGCCATCAGTACCAATGCTTCAGACTGTGCTGTGGGTGCTGTGCATGATCAGTGACCCCGTTGGCACACTCACTCCTCAATGCACCCATTGCCATCAGTACCAATGCTTCAGACTGTGCTGTGGGTGCTGTGCATGATCAGTGACCCCGTTGGCACACTCACTCCTCAATGCACCCATTGCCATCAGTACCAATGCTTCAGACTGTGCTGTGGGTGCTGTGCATGATCAATTGGTCAGAGGGTGTTGCAGCCACTTGCCTTTTTCAACCAGCAGCTCAGTCCCCTGAAAAGGAAGTACAGCTTGTTTGACTGTGAGCTTCTCGGTCTCTATCTGGCTGTCTGCCATTTTTGTTTTCTTCCAGAGGGTTTGCATTTCACAGTGTTCGTTGACCACAAACCCCTCATGGATGCAATAGCCAAAATATCAGACCATTGGTCTGCACGGCAGCAATGCCATCTGGCCTACATGTCAGAGTTCACAACATATCAAGGGGGAAAATAATCCCCTGGCTGATTGTCTCTCATGGCCAGTCATTGAGGGTGTACACATAGGGTCAACACTGCCGGCATGACAGCTGACCAGGATACTGACCCAGAGGTCCAGGCTGACCGAACAGCAGTCACAGGCCTGCGGGAGTTCGGGAGGCTGGAGCTTCTCTCGTGCAAAGTCTCAACCCGTCATCCTCACCCCATCGTGCCAGCAAACTGGAGGTGGACTGTTTTTGACTCCATACGTGGCCTCTGGGCCAGAGGGCCTCACAGAAACAGTTTGCACTTAAAGTTTTGTGTGGCATGGCCTTAAAAAGGACAAGCATGATCGGACTGTGGACTGTGTGGGTGCCTGTGGGCAAGAAAACTACCATCGTGTTCAGGTCCCATTGGTACCTTTTGAGGTCCCTGCGCAATGATCTGACAATGTCAACGTGAACCTTGTTGGTCCTCTTCCCCCCTCTCGTGGTTTCACACATCTCTTTACATGGCGGACTGTACCTTTCAATTCAATTCCTTTGCACCTATACCCACCTCCCATCATGGCGTACAGCACTTTTGGGTTCCTGTTGGCCCTTCATTTGTTTTTGTAAACCTTGATGCACACCAACATCCCCTTTGTCCCCTTATGATGGTCTGTTCCACATTTTGGAATGGGGAGAAAAGATTTTTATGATAGATGAGAGGGGTAAACCTGAACTTATTCCGGTAGATTGCCTTAAACCGGCAATCAAGATTTGGAGGATTCTGCCCCTGACGTCGTGATATGACCATGAACATCCAGAGTCAAACACCTCTGGACGAGCCAGAGGCACCTGCTGTTCCTCCACTCATGGAGCACAGGACCTGAGCTGGGCGGCTCATCCGAGCTCCAGGCAGGTTCACAATTCCAGTTTTAATGAACTCTGACGGGGTCTGTGTAGAGGGTAACGTAATTGGTGGAAATGTACATAATTCACAACACTGACATTGAGTTGGGGTCTGTCTCACTTTAAGAGGCTGGTCTGACATGATGATTTAATTATGTAAAGTGTTTTTTACCATGCTTTGAGTTCAGTGTTCAGAGGACTGAATAATAAATGATTTATTACAGTTTCTCTTAAACATAAAATGCCTCCACTGTTTTCATTTGCAAAAACTGACACTGTAATTTGTGAGCTCTTAATTTGTTAAGCAGCCTCATGTGTGGCACCTTGTCAAAAGCCTTCTGAAAATGCAAGAGCAAAACATCCAGCAATTCTCATTTGGCTATCCTGCTTATAATTTCCTCAAAGAATTCCAACAGATTTGTCAGGTAAGTTTTTCTCTGAAATCATGCTGACTTTGGCCTATTTTATTAGGTGTCTGTAACTACCCTGAGGCATCAAACTTAGCAATCAAATCCAACATCTTCCCAACCATTAAGGTCGGGCAAACTGGCCTATAATTTATTTTCCTCTGCTTCCCTCCTTTCTTGAAGAGTGGAGTGACATTTGCAATTTTCCAGTCCTCTGGAACCATGCCAGGATCCAGTGATTCTTGAAAGATCACTATTAATGCTTTTACAATTTCTTCAGCTACTCTTTTCAGAACCCTGAGGTGGAGACAATCTGGTCCAGGTGACTTATCTACCTCCAGACATTTCAGCTTCCCAACACTTTCTCCTTAGTAATAGCAGCTACGCACTCTTCGGCCCCCGGACACTCTTGATCTTCTGCCATTCTGCTAGTGTCTTCCACAGTTTAGACTAATGCAAAATACTTAATTAGTTCATCTGAGATTTCCTTGTCTCTCATTACTACATCTCCAACATCATTTTCCAGTGTCCATTATCTACTCAGCTCTTTTTTATTCTTTATATATCTGAAAAAAACTTTTGATATCGTTTTCATTATTATTGGCTAGCCTACCTTCATATTTCATCTTTACCCTCCCAAAGGCTTTTACAGTTGCCTTCTGCTAGTTTTTAAAATCTTCCCAATCATCCAACTTCCCACTAATTTTTGCTTTATTAAATGCTCTCTCTTTCGCTTTTCTGTTGTTTTTGACTTCCCTTATCCACCACAGGTGTGTCATCTTGACTTTAGAATACTTCTTCTTTGGGATGTATCTATCCTGCACCTTGTAATTTCTCCCAGAAACTTTAGCCATTGCTGTTCTTCTATCATCCCTGCTAGTGCCCACTTCAGATCAACTTAGGCCCGTTCCTTTTTCATGATTCTGTAATTCCCTTTGCTCCCCTGTAATACTGATACATCTGACTTCAGTTTCTCCCTCTCTAATTGCAATGTGAATTCTATCATATTATGATCACTGCCTACTTAGGGTTTCATTATCTTAAGTTTCCTAACAAATCTAGTTCATTACACAATATCTAATCCAGAATACCCCTTTCCCTCGGGTGCTCAACCACAAGCTGCTCTAAAAAGCCATCTTGTAGGCAGTCTAAAAATTCTCTCTCCTGGAATCCAACATCAACCTGTTCTTCCCAATCTCTCTACATATTGAAATCTCCCATGGCTATCATAACATTGCCCTTTTGAGATGAGTCTTCTATCTCCCATTGCAACTTATAACCCACTTCCTGGCTACTGTTTGGAGGACTGTAGATAATGCCTATTGGGGTCTTTTACCCTTGCAGTTTCTTAACTGTAACCACAAGGATTCTACATCTTCCGATTCTATGTCACCTCTTTCTAACAATTTAATTTAATCTTTTACCAACAAAGCATATAAGGTAGCAAAAGTAAGTGGGAAGTTGGATGATTGGGAAGCTTTTAGTATCCAGCAAAAGGCAACTAAAAAAGCTGTAAGAAGAGAAGAGATGAAATATGAGGGCAAACTAGCCAATAATATAAAGCAGGATACTAATTTTTTTTTCAGGTATATAAAGAATAAGAGGGAGGTAAGAGTTGATATTGGACCACTGGAAAATGATGCTGGTGAGGTAGTAATGGGGGACAAAGAAATGGTGGATGAACTTAATAAATACTTTGCATCAGTCTCCACTGTGGAGACACTAGCAGTGTGCCAGAGGTCCGTGAAAGTCAGGAGTAGGAGTGAGTGTCATTACTATTACTAAGGAAAAAGTGCTAGACAAACTGAAAGGTCTTAAAGTGGATAAGTCACTTGGACCAGATGGACTACATCCCAGAGTCCTGAGAGAGGTTGCTGAAGAGATAGCGGATGCATTGCTCATGATCTTTCAAGAATCACTTGATTCTGGCATGGTCCTGCAGGACTGGAAGATTGCAAATGGCACTCCACTCTTTAAAAAGGGAGGAAGGCAAAAGAAAGGAAATTATAGGCAGTTGGCCTAACATTAGTGGTTGGGAAAGTGTTGGAATCTATGAATCTATTATTAAGGATGAGGTTTCGAGGTACTTGGAGTCTAATGATAAAATGAGTCAAAGTCAGCATGGTTTCTGTAAAGGGAAATCTTGCCAGACAAATCTGTTGGAGTTCTTCAAGGAAGTAACAAGACAAAGGAGAGGCAGTGGATGTCATTTGCTTGGATTTTCAGAAAGTATTTGATAAGGTGCCATACATGAGGCTACTTAACAAGATAAAATCCTATGACATCACAGGAAAGATACTGGCATGGAAAGAGTAATGGCTGACAGGTACTGTAGGAGGCAGCGAGTGGGAATAAATGGGGGCTTTTCTGATTGGCTGCCAGTGACTAGTAGTGTTCTTTGGGTCAGTATTGGACCGCTACTATTCACGTTGTTTGTCAATGATTTGGATAATGGAATTGATGGCTTTGTGGCAAAGTTTGCAGATGATACGAAGATAGGTGGAGGGGTAGGTAGCGCTGAGGAAGCAATGTGATTGCAATAGGACCTAGATAAATTGGAAGAATGGGCAAAAAAGTGGCAGATAGAATACAGTGTTGGGAAATATATGATAATACATTTTGGCAAAAGGAACAATAGTGCGAGCTATTATCTAAATGGGGAGAAGGTTGAAACATTAGAGGTGTAGAGGGACTCTGCAATCCAGATGTAAGACTCCCAGAAGGTTAATTTACAGGTTGAGTCTGTGGTAAAGAAGGCAAATGGAATGTTGGCATTTATTTCAAGGAGAATAGAATATAAAAGCAAGGAGATAATGCCGAGCCTTTTCAAGATACTAGTCAGTCTGCACTTAATATTATTGTCAACAGTTTTGGGCCTCATATCTCAGAATGGATGTGTTGTCATTGAAGAGAGTCCGGGGGGGTTCATGAAGGTGATTCTGGGAATGAAGTGGTAAACATATGAGGAGTGCTTGGCAGCTTTGGACCTGTTTCACTGGAATTTAGAAGAATGTGGGGGAGGGGTTCTCATTGAAACCTACTGAATGTTGTAAGGCAAACAGGAGGAAATCTGCAGATACTGGAAATTCAAACAACAACACAGACAAAATGCTGGTGGAACACAGCAGGCCAGGCAGCATCAATAGGGAGAAGCGCTGTCGACGTTTCGGGCCGAGACCTGCTTCTCCCTATCAATGCTGCCTGGCCTGCTGTGTTCCACCAGCATTTTGTGTGGAATGTTGAAAGGTCTAGGTAGGGTGGGTGTGGAGAGGATGTTTCCCATGGTGGGATTATCTAGGACTAGAGGGCACAGCCTTAAAACTGAGGAGCGACCCCTCAGAACAGAGGTAAGGAGGAGTTGTTTTTAGCCAGAGAGTGGTGAATCTGTGGAATGCTCTGCCACAGACTGCGGTGGAGGCCAAGTCCCGTGGGGATATTTAAGGCAGGAATGGATTGTTTCCTAATCCATCAGGGCTCAAAGGGTATCAAAAAGGCAGGTGTATGGGGTTGAGTGGGATCCGGGATCAGCCATGATGGAATAGCAGAGCAGACTTGATGGGCTGAATCACCTAATTCTGCTCCTATGTCTTATGGTCTTAAAGCCACCTCACCCCCTTTGCCTACCTGCCTGTCCTTTTGATGTAATGTGTATCCTTGGATATTAAGCTCCCAGCTATAATCTTCTTTCAGCCATGACTCAGTGATGCCCACAACATCATACCTGCCAATCTCTACCTGTGCTACAAGATCATCCAATTTATTCTGTACACTGTGTTCATTCAAATATAATACCGACAGTCTTGTATTCGTTAACTGTTTTGAGTTTGCCCCCATGTTACACTTCAATTCATGCCACTGACTGCAACTTAGCCCTATCATCTGCCTGTCCCTCCTGATAGTCTCACTACACACTGCATCTGCTTTCATACCAACAGACCCACCCTCATCCCTATCACTCTCATTCCCATCACTCTGCCACATTAGGTTAAACCCTCTCCAGCAGCTCTAGCGAACCTGCTCGCAAGGATATTCTTCCCCCTCGGGTTCAGGTGTAACCTGTACATTTTGAAATACCTTCTCCAGAAGAGATCCCAATGATCCCAAAATCTGAAGCCCTGCCCCCTGCACCAGTTTCTCAGCCACGTGTTTATTTGCCAACTCATCCTGTTCTTACCCTCACTGGCATGTAGCACAGGCAGCAATCCAGAGATTATTACTCTTGAGGTCCTGATTTTCAGCTTTCTGTCTAACTCCCTAAATTCTCTCTTCAGGACCTCCTCCCTTTTCTTACCAATGCAATTGGCATCAATATGTACTAAGACTTCTGGCTGCTAACCCTTCCCCTTTAGTATTCTGATCAAAGACGTCCCTGATCCTGGCACCTGGGAGGCAACATTACATCAGAGTGTCTGTTCACATCTACAGAATCTCATGCCTGCTCTTCTAACTCTGGGATCCCCTGTCACTGCTGCAGTCCTCTTCTTCCCCACTTCCCTTCTGAGCCACAGTGCCAGACTCATTGCCAGAGACCCGATCGCTGCGGCTTCCTCATGAGAGGCATTCTCCCCTAACAGTATACAAAGAAGTGACATTATTGAGGGAAATGGCCTCTGCACTAGATGCCCATTTCCTTTCCCCCCTCCTGACAGTCACCCAAGTAACTTGCAAGGCAGGGGTGACTACCTCCCTGTAGTTTCTGTCTTTCACTTCCCCATTCTTCCACATGAGCTGAAGTTCATTGAAGGTCTCTGAGGAGCTGCAGTTCGATGCACCTGGTGCCGATGAGGTTATCTATGAGGCTGGAGGTCTCCTAGAGTTCCCAGATCTCACTCAACGGCCCCTGGAGCCATTCTCACTGCACTAGCAAAGAATGAAGAGGAAGAACCTTACCTCACCCAAGCCTGTTGAGCCAAGGCCTCTCCTCTCTAACACTGGTCACTCCAACAATGGCTGCTCCACGTCCCTACCTTATTTTTATTTGCCCTTGCTAAATAATCACGCTTTGATTGAGCCACTGGAGAAAACCAAAAGCCGACAAATGCTCCTTTTCAAATCTCTCGCCCTCCTTTAAATATTAAGGGACATAACTTTAAGCTGATTGGAGGAAAGTATGGGGGTAATTCAGAGGTAGATTTTTTTTTACACAAAGTAGTGAGTATGTGGCACACACTGTCGGGGTGGTGGTAAAGGCAGGTAAACTACAGACTTTTCAGATACTCTTCGAATGGCACATAAATAGTGGCATGGAGACCTATGTTGGAGGGAAGACTTAGAGAAGGTTAAGTTTGGCACAACATCATGGACTAAAGAGTCAATACTGTAGTGTAATTTCCAAAGTTCTGTGTTCCGTGTTATAAAGCACTCCTATCCATATACCTGTCTTCTCAGTGTAGTTAATGTACCCATCCTAATCACTTCCTCTGGCAGCTCGTTCCATTGGCCCCTTCCACTACCACTGGCCCCTCTGCTCAAAGTTCTGGCTTCAATATAAATTTATTATCTAAGAATGTATAACATATACAACCTTGGGTGTTATCTTCTTGCAGGCACCCACAGGCAAGCATAGAAATGTAATAGAATCCTCACACAAGAAAAGCCGATCAATGTCCAAAGTGCAAAAGGGGACAAGTGGTGCAGAGGAAAATAAAAAGCAAACAGATAACACACAGAAAGTGAGCTGCAGAGTCCACAGCTGCTGGGTGAGTTCAGTGCTGAGGTGGGTGAAGCCAGTCCAGGAGCTGCAGGCTGACATCCTGCTCCTAAACCTGTCAGCATGGAACCAGAGACTCCTGCACCTTCTGCCCGATGGTGGCAGTGTGAAAAGAGGGAGAAGGGTCAGACTCAAGCGGGCGGGACCAGCTCAGGTGGGGGAACTTGGCTGGCACAGAATAGTGAGGCTAAACACTGGTTTGCTTTCCGCTCCAGGGCCTTAACCAATCTGGCTTGGAGTCCACTCCAGCGATGGCCATCCTGGCAATGACCAACCTTCACCTTCAAGGTGCCATACCTGCATTCCTGAAAGTCAAGTTCACCGAATCCACAGGAAGTTGTAAAATTAATGTCCGTTTAGAGATGATTTGGAAGTATTTTTTATAAAAGAAAATTACAGGTTACAGATGGCAGAGTTCATAGTTCCGAAGTATATCTAGTAGTCTTGTGAGCCGCACACAAAATATCGCCATATATCACCAGTGCAAGACGTTGTTCTTCAGCGCTCTTTTACATTTCCAATGCCCTCCCCCCACCCCCACCTCAAACCTATGCCCTGGGCAAGAGACTGTGTGCAACTGATTGATTTTGCATGTCCTCTTCAGCTTTCCAAGGGGCCAATAGCCAGCTCTGTCCATGTGCACCAACCCCAAGTGTCACAGTCACAGAAACATGCAGTACAGAATCAAGCCCTTTGTCCCCACCATTAGGACTGGCTACTTTAAAGCCTTGCCTATTGAAGTGTCTATCCACAAACGTGGAAGAGTGGTGGTGTAGCTGTTAGCATAACGTTGTGATCTGGAGCTCATTTTCTGCCATTGTCTGTAAGGAGTTTGTATCTCTCCTCCAGGTGCTCCAGTTTCCTCCCACGTTCCAGAGATATAGGGCGGCATGGTAGTGTAGGGGTTAGAAAAACGCTTTACAGTACAGAGAGGCCAGGTTCAATTCCTGTCAATGCCTGTCGTGACCGAGTGGGTTTCCTCTAGGTGCTCCAGTTTCCTCCCAGAGTCCAAAAACGTACCAGTTGGTCGGTTAATTGGTCATTGTAAAAATGGTGCAATGATTGGGCTAGGATTAAATCGGTGGATTGCTGTGCAGTGTGGCTTGAAGGGCTGGGAGGGCCTATTCCACACTGTATCTCAATGAATAAATAAAGAAATATACGGACAAGTAAGTAAATCGGTCTCACATCGTAGAGGTAATTAGAGCTGTGTGGGCTCATGGGCCGGAAGTGGCTGTGTACGTGCTGTACCTGTAGTTCCAAATAAGTCAACTTAAAGTCTCTTAGATATAGAGATTGCATCTGACCCCACCAGCTCCTCTAGTAGTGAGTTCCAGATATCAATCACTTTCTGTGCGAAAGTCTTACCGCTCTGATCAAATCTCCTGACCTTAAAATCATGTGTGAGGGGCCTGTTCTGAAAGTCAAAGTCAAAGTCAAAGTAAATTTGTTATCAAAGCACGTATATGTTACCATATACTACCTTGAGATTCATTTTCTTGCAGGTGTTTAATGAAGAAATACAATAGAATTTATTTAAAAAACACATTTAACCCAAGACTGACAAACAACCAACGGGCAAAAGAAGACAAATTATACAAAAGACATACAGGTTACTGAGAACATGAGTTGTAGAGTCATTGTGAGTCTGTAGGGTGTGGAATCAGATGAGATTTGTGGTGAGTGGAGTTATCCACACCGGTTTAGGGGTCTGATGGTTGCAGTGGTGTGCTGGGACAAAGGCATCAACATGGGGTGATGCCAACAGGCTCAATAAACTAATTAGAAAGGCTGTCTCTGTTCTAGGAGTCAAACTGGACACACTGGAGGCTGTGGTAGAACAAAGGACCCTATGGAAAATCCTAGTGATTCTGTAAAATGCTTCTCACCCTCTGCATGCCAACTTGGCTGAACAGGGGAGCACTTTCAGTAATAGACTAAGACAACTGCGCTGCTCCACAGAGCGCCAAATGAGTCATTCTTAATCTTGGCTATTAGGCTCTATAATGAGTCAACCTATAGTCGGGGAAGTGATAACTCCTCCTGTTAGACTGTTTGTGGTAACTGATTTTTTATTCTTTTTACTCTTCTAATACTTATATCTGTGCACTTTTAATGCTACTGTGACACTGTGATTTCCTTTGGAATCAATGAAGTATTTATCTACCTATCTAACTGTTCCTGAATGTAGTGGTGTGGGACCCAGGGCTCCTGTACCTCTTGCCTGATGGTAGCAGTGAGAAGAGGGCATGGCCTGGATGGTGGGGTCCTTGATGATGGATGCTGCGTACTTGTGGCAGTGCTACTGGTAAATGTGCTGAAGGGTGGGGAGGGCTTTGTCTGTGATGGACTGGGCTGTGACCACTACCTTTTATAGGCTTTTCTGTTCAAGGTATTGGTGTTTTAATACTAGCCCATGATACAATCAGTAAGGATACTCTCCACTGTGCACCTATAGATGTTTGACAAGTAAGATTGTTCTTCTGTTTATCATCAGAGATTCCGCAGTTGCTGAAAATTCAGACAAATGCACACAAAATGTTGGAGGGACATAGAAACGTAGAAACATAGAAAACCTACAGCACAATACAGTCCTTTCGGCCCACAAAGCTGTGCCGAACATGTCCTCACCTTAGAAATTACCTAGGGTTACCCATAGGCCTCTAATTTTCTGAGCTCCATGTACCTGTCCAGGAGTTTCTTAAAGACCCTATCGTATTTGCCTCCACCACTGTCGCCAGCAACCTATTCCACGCACTCACTACACTGTGTAAAAAAACTTACCTCTGACATCTCCTCTGTACCTACTTCCAAACACCTTAAAACTGTGCCCTTTCATGCTAGCCATTTCAGCCCTGGGAAAAAGCCTCTGACTATCCACACGATCAATGCCTCTCATCATCTTATACACCTCTATCAGATCTCCTCTCATCCTCTGTCACTCCAAGGAAAAAAGGCCGAGTTCACTCAATCTATTCTCATAAGGCATGCTCCCCAATCCAGGCAAAATCCTTGTAAAGCTCCTCTGCACCCTTTCTATGGTTTCCACATCCTTCCTGTAGTGAGGTGACCAGAACTGAGCACAGTACTCCAGAGTCCTATGTACCTGCAACATTACCTCTCGGCTCCTGAACTCAATCCTGCGATCGATGAAGGCCAATGCACTGTATGCCTTCTTAACCACACAGTCAACCTCCGCAGCAGCTTTGAGTGTCCTATGGACTCGGACCCCAAGGTCCCTCTGATCCTCCACACTACCAAGAGTCTTACCATTAATACTATATTCTGCCATCATATTTGACCTCCCAAAATTAACCACCTCACACTTATCTGGGTTGAACTCCATCTGCCACTTCTCAGCCCAGTTTTGCATCCTATCAATGTTCCACTGTAACCTCAGACAGCCCTCCAAACTATCCACAACACCCCCAACCTTTGTGTCATCAGAAAATTTACTAATCCATTCCTCCACTTCCTCATCCAGGTCATTTATAAAAATCATGAAGAGTAGGGGTCCCAGACCAGATCCCTGATGCACACTACTTGTCACTGGCCTCCATGCAGAATATGACCTGTCTACAACCATTCTTTGCCTTCTGAGGGCAAGCCAGTTCTGGATCCACAAAGCAATGTCTCCTTGGATCCCATGCCTCCTTACTTTCTCAATAAGCCTTGCATGGTGTACCTTGTCAAATGCCTTGTTGAAATCTATATACACTACATCTACTACTCTACCTTCATCAATGTGTTTAGTCACATCCTCAAAAAACTCAGTCAGGCTCGTAAGGCATGACCTGCCTTTGACAAAGCCATGCTGACTATTCCTAATCATATTATGCCTCTCCAAATGTTCATAAATCCTGCCTCTCAGGATCTTCTCCATCATCTTACCAACCACTGAAGTAAGACTCACTGGTCTATAATTTCCTGGGCTATTCCTACTCCCTTTTCTTGAATAATGGAACAACATCCGCAACCCTCCAATCCTCCGGAACCTCTCCCGTCCCCATTGATGATGCAAGGATCATCACCAGAGGCTCAGCAATCTCTTCCCTCACCTCCCACAGTAGCCTGGGGCACATCTCATCTGGTCCCGGAGTCTTATCCAACTTGATACATTCCAAAAGCACCAGCACATCCTCTTTCTTAATATCTACATGCTCAAGCTTTTCAGTCCACTGTAAGTCATCCCTACAATTGCCAAGATCTTTTTCTGTAGTGAATACTGAGGCAAAGACTCATTAAGTACCTCTGCTATCTCCTCTGGTTCCATACACACTTTTCCAATGTCACACTTGATTGGTCCTATTCTCTCATCTTATCCTCTTGCTGTACACATACTTGTAGAATGCCTTGAGGTTTTCCTTAATCATGTCTGCCAAAGCCTTCTCATGGCCCCTTCTGGCTCTCCTAATTTCATTCTTAAGCTCCTTCCTGCTAGCCTTATAATCTTCTAGATCTCTATCATTATCTAGTTTTTTGAACCTTTCGTAAGCTCTTCTTTTCTTCTTGACTAGTCTTACAATAGCCTTTGTACACCATTGTTCCTGTACCCTACCATCCTTTCCCTGTCTCATTGGAACATACCTATGCAGAACTTCACGTAAATACCCCCTGAACATTTGCCACGTTTCTTCTGTACATTTCCCTGAGAACATGTTACCAATTTATGCTTCCAAGTTCCTGCCTGATAGCCTCATATTTCCCCTTACTCCAATTAAATGCCTTCCTTACATGTCTGTTCCTATCCCTCTCCAATGCTATGGTAAAGGAGATAGAATTGTGATTACAATGGAGATGATAACCAAGTTGACATTTTGGGTTGAGTTCCTTCATCAGGACGAAGGGTCTTGACCTGAAATGACGACTGTTTATTCATTTCCACAAATGCTCTCTGACCTGCCGAGTTCCTCCGGTGTTTTGTGTGTGTTGTTATTATCCTGTTTGCTTCTCTGTTCTGATCGAGAGCTTCCTTCCTTCACACACAGGGACTTACATCTTTGATTGCACAATGTTCAGTGTTTTGTTTTCACAAGTCAATGTAAAATGCCACAGTCTTGACCCCTGTGTAGCAAGTCACACTGTTTAGACATACATTTGAAAGGAAGAAACAGGCAGAGACAATGTCCAACAAAGAGACACTTAACCAACTTCCACCTTTGCTCCATCTTCAATATCATGGGCAACCATTGACTAGGAAGTCCTCTCGACCGTCAAATTGCAGCCTAAACTGAAATGACTCACCACTTCGCCACCAGTGCCCTACCACCATTTTCAAGATACAAATCCGGAGAGTGATGATGTCAGGAAGTGTAGAGGAGGCTTCAAAGTCAAAGTGAAGACAAAGTAAATTTATTATCAACATACATTTATGTCACCAAATACAACCCTGGGATTCATTTTCTTGCAACATATTCAATAAATCTATAATAGAACAACAACCATAACAGAAAGATTGCACCAACTTGGGCATTCAATCAACATGCAGAAGACAACAAGTTGTGCAAATACAAAAATAAAGTAATAATAATAAATAAATTAGCAATAAATATGGAGAACAGGAGACAAAGAGCTCTTGAAAGTGAGTCCATAGGTTGTGGGAACATTTCAATGATTGGGCAAGTGAAGTTGAGTGAACATCTCAACTTCCAATGGCTGAGGGATAATAACTGTTCTTAAACATGGTGGTGTGAGTTCTAAGGCTCCTGTACCTTCTTCCTGATGGCAGCAGCGAGAAGAAAGCAGGTCCTGGGTGGTGAGGGTCCCTGATGATGGATGCTGCTTTCTTGTGACAGCATTTCATGTAGATATGCTCAATGGTGAGGAGGGGTTTACCTCTGATGGACTGGGCTGAATCTACTAGTTTTTGTAGGATTTTCTGTTCCAGGGCATTGGTGTTTCCATCCCAGGCTGTGATGCAACCATTTAATATACTCTCCACCACACATCAATAGAAGTTTGTCAAAGTTTTAGCTGCCATGCCAAATCTTCACAAACTCCTAAGGAAGTAGAGGTGCTGACTGCAAAATAACAAGCCTCGAGGGAGTGACAGAACAGGAACTAAACAGAGCAGACAACAAGGTAAACTTTAAGCAGAACGAGTGAAAACTAGGAGCATCTGGCTGAGGCCGGCTGGTGCTATGAGTGATCAAGGATTGTAGATGAGAGCAGGGGTTAAATAGGCTGCAGGTGATGAGTCTGGAACAAGTGGCAGGTGAATTAGTTGGGTGGAGACCAGGATGTGCACGCATGTGCGGGCTGGGAGGTGTCGGTGGGAATAAGCTTGACAGATGGAACAAGAAGCTCGACACCATCCTGGATAGAGCAGCCCACTTGATTGGCACCCCACCCACTCCCTAACCACTCTCTCCCTCCACCACCAGCGCACAATGACTGAGTGACTGTCATCTATAATATACAAAATAAAAGAGATTCTGCAGATCCTGGAAATCCAGAGTGACACACACAAAATGCTGGAGGAATTCTGCAAGTTAGGCAGCATCAATGGAGGGAATACACATTCAATGTTTTGCGCCAAGATCCTTCATCAGGACCCCCCCCCCCCATGCTTAAAAAGACATCATCCACTGTCAAGCACTCCCACCACCCAGGACCTGCCCTCTTTTCATTACTACCATCAGGAGGGAGGTACAGGAGCCTGAAGATTCACTCGATGTTTCAGGAACAGCTTCTTCCTCTCCACCATCAGATTTCTGAACAGACGATGAAATAACCCATGAACACTACCTCATTACTTTTGCTCTCCTTTTGCTTTAGTTCATAAATTCAATTTTTTTAAATATATATTTCTTATTGTAAGACCATAAGACATAGGAACAAAATTAGACCCACTGGGTCTGCTCCACATTTTCCATCGTGGCAGATTTATTATCCCTTTCAATACCATTCTTCTGCCTTCTATCCCCAACCTTTGACACCCTGAGTAATCAAGAACCTATCAACCTCCACTTTCAATATACCCAATGACTTGGCCTGCACAGCTGTCTGTGGAAATGAATTCCACATATACACCATCCTCTGGCTAAAGGAATGTGTCCTCATCTCTGTTCTAAATGGATGTCCCTCAGTTCTGAGGCTGTTCCCTCTGGCCCTAGACTCAACCACAATAGGAAATAATCCCTCCATGTCTGCTCTATCCAGGCCTTTCAATATTCGATAGGTTTCAATGACATCCCCCTCATTCTTCTCATCTCCAGCGAGTATAGGCCCAGAGCCATCAAATGCTCCTCATCTCCAACTTCACCAATTCCATTTTCCGGCACTTGATCCATACTTTTCTCTGACTTGGTTTAGATACTTCTTAAACATTGCAGGAGCCTATCTCCACCATCCCCTCAAGCTGTGTGTTCTAGGTTCAACCAGGTGAAAAGCGCTTTCCTCAGACCCCCTCTAAACTCCTTTTCCTCTGGAAGTATTCAGACCTAATGAGGGCAAGTTATTTTATTATTTGCAGATACAGTGCGGAACAGGCTCTGCCTTTAAAAGACTCTGCTGTCCTCTCTTTGTGGTGAATGAAGGAGCCAGCAAGCTACAGCGCAGCATCCAAAATGGTGGAGGATAACCATGTTTCCATGAAACAAATTATACAGCAGTTCCTGATGTCCCTCTGGGACAGCAATCTTCCTCAGAGGGCTTCAATTTTTTTTTTCCTGAGACTGTACATTCGTCAGAAAGATAGCCAGGAGTGGGGGCGGGGGTTCTAAAGCCTGTCCATATTAATCTGACCTGCAGCCTAGCAGGCTTCCATTATTTCTTTTTTCTTTAAGGGAAATTGCACTCACAACCTAATTCTGTAGTCCGAAATCAGTTGATTTTGATTATCGATAGATTATTTTAAACATCTTAAAACAATGTTGCTTACTGAGGTATCCATAACTGTGACTGTGGATTTCAGTGATAGTAGTCCTGAATGGGAATCTTTGATGGTTCCCACTGGAGCTGCAAGCAACGAGTTGCCCCCTTATCGGCACCATCTTTCAAAAGGGCAACAATCATACCAAGGCCGAAGAAGATGGAGGTGAGCTGCCTCAATGACTATCTCCCAGTAACATTCACTTCTACTGTGATGAACAGCTTTGAAAGTTTGGTTATGTCTAGAATCAGCTCCTGGACCTGTGGTAATTTGCCTGTTGCCACATTAGAATTACAGTGCATACAATCTCACTGGCTCTCCACTTAGCCTTGGATCACTTGGACAACAGTAATACCTACGTCAGGCTGCTGTTCATTGACTACAGCTCAGCATTCTACACCATCATATCCACAGTTCTAATCAAAAAGTTCCAAAACCTGGCCTCTGTACCTCCATCTGCAACTAAATCCTTGACTTCTGCATCGGGAGACCAGAGTCTCTGTGAATCAGAAATAACATCTCCTCGCTGACAGTCAACACTGGTGCACATCAAGGATGTGTGCTTTGCCCACTGCTCTACTTTCTCTACACCTACAGCTGTGTGGCTAGGCACAACTCAGACACCACTTGCTGACAACCCAACTATTTTTGGCAGAATCTCAGAAGGTGATGTTCAGGAGTGAGAAATATCAGCTAGTTGTGCGGTGTCACAGCAACAACTTTGTCCTCAACATCAGTAAGATCAAGGAATTGATTGTACACTTCAGGAAGGGGAAGTCGAGGGAACACACACCAGTCCTCATTGAGGGATCAGCAGTGGAAATAGTGAGCAGCTTCACGTTTCTGGGTGTCAACATCTTTGAGGATCTATCCTGGGCCCAATATATTGATGCAATTATGAAGAAGGCGTGGAAATGGCGATATTTCATTCGGAGTTTGAGGAGATTTGGTATGTCTACAAAGGCACTTGCAAATTTCTACAGATGTACAGTGGAGAGCATTCTAACAGGTCGCATTACCGTCTGGTACGGAGGGGCCACTGCACAGGATCGGGAAAAGCTGCAGGAAGTTGTAAGCCCAGCCAGCTCCATCATGGGCACTAGCCTCCCAGCATAGAGGACATCCTCAAAAGGCGATGCCTCAAAAATACAGCATTAAGGACCCTAGACATGCCCTCCTCTCATTGCTTACATCGAGGAGGATGTCCAGGAGTATGAAAACACACACTCAATGTTTCAGGAACAGCTTCTTACCCTTCCGCCATTAGATTTCTAAATGGACCATGAACCCATCTTCAGTAATTTTTTTCCCCTCAATGTTTCCACTACTTATTTAATTTATTTTTAAATATATAATTTTTATTGTAATTTATTGTTTTTATTCCTATGTATTGTTCTGTGTTGCTGCCGGAAAACAATAAATTTCATGACATGTGCTAGTGATACCAAACTTTGGATTCTGAATTGAACTTTGAACTCTAATGCCCCGAGCTGTAATGGTATTGTACGATCCGCTGAGCTACCGTGGCCGCTGGAATGGGACTAGTTGCTGCACAGTCCAGGTTTAGCCAGCTTCTGGGTGGCTGAATCTCTTGTCTCCGAGAAGGATACATACCTAATGCATGGAAGTGGGAATGGTATACGTGGCTAGAAAGTTCGCATGAACATGGTGGGCTGAGGATTCTGCTTCTGTGCAACTATACAACTCCGTGACTCCATAATGGGTGAAAGTTTCTCACCTTGCCTTGTGTATAATCTATCAGATTATACTGCATCAACCATGGGATTGAGTTCAAGAGCCGAGAGGTAATGTTGCAGCTATATAGGATCCTGGTCTGTGAAAATGGACAAGGGAGAGCCAGTGGATGTAGTGTACCTGGACTTCCAGAAAGCTTTTGATAAAGTCCCACATAGGAGATTAGTGGGCAAAATTAGGGCACATGGTATTGGGGGCAGAGTACTGACATGGATTGAAAATTGGCTGGCTGACAGGAAACAAAGAGTTGTGATTAATGGGTCCCTTTCGGAATGGCAGGCTGTGACCAGTGTGGTACTGCAAGGTTCGGTGCTGGGACCGCAGCTGTTTACAATATACATTAATGATTTAGATGAAGAGATTTAAAGCAACATTAGCAAATTTGCTGATGACACAAAGCTGGGTGGCAGTGTGAAATGTCAGGAGGATGTTATGAGAATGCAGGGTGACTTGGACAGGTTGGGTGAGTGGGTAAATGTATGGCAGATGCAGTTTAATGTGGATAAATGTGAGGTTATCTACTTTGGTGGCAAGAACAGGAAGGCAGATTACTATCTAAATGGAGTCAAGTTAGGAAAAGGGGAAGTACAATGAGATCTAGGTGTTCTTGTACATCAGTCAATGAAAGCAAGCATGCAGGTACAGCAGGCAGTGAAGAAAGCTAATGGCATGCTGGCTTTTATAACAAGAGGAATTGAATATAGGAGTAAAGCGGTCCTTCTGCAGCTGTACAGGGCCCTGGTGAGACCACACCTGGAGTATTGTGTGCAGTTTTGGTCTCCAAATTTGAGGAAGGACATCCTTGCTATTGAGGGAGTGCAGCGTAGGTTCACAAGGTTAATTCCCGGAATGGCGTGACTGTCATATGTTGAGAGATTGGAGCGACTGGGCTTGCATACACCGGAATTTAGAAGGATGAGAGGGGATCTGATTGAAACATATCAGATTATTAAGGGATTGGACACACTGGAGGCAGGGAGCATGTTCCCGCTGATGGGTGAGTCCAGAACTAGAGGCCACAGTTTAAGAATAAGGGGTAGGCCATTTAGAACAGAGATGCGGAAAAACTTTTTCACCCAGAGAGTGGTGGATATGTGGAATGCTCTGCCCCAGAAGGCAGTGGAGGCCAAGTCTGTGAATGCATTCAAGAGAGAGTTAGATAGAGCTCTTATAGATAGTGGGGTCAAGGGATATGGGGAGAGGGCAGGAACGGGGTACTGATTGTGTATGATCAGCCATGATCACAGTGAATGGCGGTGCTGGCTAGAAGGGCCAAATGGCCTACTCCTGCACCTACTGTCTATTGTCTATTGGTCAGACCCCACTTGGAGTACTGTGCTCCGTTCTGGTCGCCTCACTACAGGAAGGACGTGGAAGCCTTAGAAATGGTGCAGAGGAGATTTACAAGGATGTTGCCTGGATTGGGGAGCATTCTTTATGAGAATAGGTTGAA
The DNA here is from genome assembly GCF_048418815.1 of Hemitrygon akajei. Classification (NCBI taxonomy): domain Eukaryota; kingdom Metazoa; phylum Chordata; class Chondrichthyes; order Myliobatiformes; family Dasyatidae; genus Hemitrygon; species Hemitrygon akajei. Next base: position 118,565,587 of record NC_133128.1, read on the forward strand.
TGAACTTGGCCTTTTCTCCTTGGAGTGACGAAGGATGAGAGGTGACCTGATAGAGGTGTACAAGATGAAGAGAGGCATTGATCATGTGGATAGTCAGAGGCTTTTTCCCAGGGCTGAAATGGCTAACACGAGAAGGCTTAGTTTTAAGGTGCTGAGGAGCAGGTACAGGGGAGATGTCAGGGGTAAGTTTTTTTACGCAGAGAGTGGTGAGTGTGTGGAATGGGCTGCCGGTGGTGGTGGAGGCAGATACAATAGGCTTTTCTATGTTTCTATCAGGTCTCCAGTCAGCCACACTCCATCCCAAAGAAAACAAGCCCCCTCTTGTCCACTCTCTCCTCATAACCAACACATTCCATCCCAGACGTCATCCCGGTGAATCTCTTCTGCACCCTCTCCAAAGTAGTCACATCCTTCCAAAGGTGTGGTGGCCTGAACTGTAGGCTGCAGCCCAGCATGCACCAGGGCGGCACTGTCATGGGGCCTTCAGGCCTCTGCAGGGTGCCGTAGAGCTGGGTTTCCAGGTTTTTTAAGCATCTTTATTTACCAATTGTTGTCTTAACGAGAGTCATTAAGCCCCTGTGCTTTCTGTTTAATCTTGTCAAGTTAATTCTGACTGGACAGGTTTCCCGCATGCTATTATTACTGTTATGTACCCCTAGGGTTCATATTTTCTGTGTACTATCATTTTAAAATGTCGGGAGATTTAGACTGACTTTTGGACATTGTTCGAGCTGTTATAGAGAGAGAGAGGGACAAAGCCTGCCTTGAGATGGTGTTTATATGAACCCTAAAGCTTGTTTTGAATATACAAGGACACTGCCTGCTTGTGCGTTCTTACAGAGAGAGAGCAACGAGCAGCTCGTGGGTCACCATGGTGATCGAGGGTGGCGTTATTTGATGGACGGCTGGTGTTCAGCACTCTTGGATAAATACAAGGTCAGCTGGTTGTTAGACAGACACACATGGTTTCGGACACTGGGTGAGCTTTGCCAACAGAAGGGTGGGTTTTTGGAGGATCGATCGGGAGAATCGATCAGTGGCTTTCGCAGTGGGAAAGGTGTGACTGGTGGGAAGTTATCAGTGTGTCCAACTCTTGCCTGGGTTGTTAACTTTACCACAGAAGAGGGTGTCCTTTTTGTGGTCACATTCGGTGACTTTAAAGGAAGAGAGGAGGGGAGAGGAAGGTTTGAAACAGAAGAAACCTAGTGACAAAGAGGTCACTGTTTGGACTCTCTCCTAAGTAGCCCGTAAGGGTGAATTTGAGTTCCATTCGAATACGAGGGTGTGACTGTCACATCGTTAATCCACAGGAGTGGGTTCTCTGGCAAGGGGGAAACCTTTGTGAATACCACTTGTGTGTTACCCTTGTCTGGGTATGGTAGTTCACTTAAGAAAGGTACCCCTGTGGCAAATCACTGTAGGAGTTATTTCGTATGTCGTGGAACTGGGTAAGTGGCTATCACAGTTGTGTATTTGGGGTAACCTTGTGTGGAAATTACCTGTGTGTGATAATCCTGGCTTGGGTTGGTAGTTTTACTACTTGAAGATGGTACCTCAGTGATAAGCTACTGTTGGTGATAATCCATACGTGGATTCTGTTTGAGTATTCTGTGGCCACCACTTTGGGATGTCCCGTAGCTGAATTTGGGTGTGGTACCACTTGTGTTGAAAGGATATTCGTTGAAGATCACTGTCGGTGATACTTCGTGTATGGAGTGGAACAACTTCGGAGAGAAAACTTACTGCTATTGTTATTTTGGAATATCGACATAATTGCCTTCTCACAACATACGCCTTTGGATTACAAATCTCTATCTCTTACCAACAACAGCAACCTCTTATGTATCATCGGAAGACTGTACCTTTTTACCACCTAAGCTGGAAGAAGTTTGGGAACTTTACTTACTCACTTATAATTGCATAAACTCTGCTAACCTGTTTGTCTTATCTTGTTTTATATTACTTCATCACGTAGTTGCTAATAAAAATAGTAAATATAACGGAAGACTCAGACTGCAGGTGTGTCCATTTCTGCTGATCCTGTTTAACCTGTTATGGGGTATGTAAAATTACTTAAAGGGATTTTTGGTGGAACTCTTATGTGTTTGTGGAGATTGATTGGTCTTCCAGTGTCACTTGGTTGTACCTCCGATCCTCTGTTGGTATTCCAAGATTTCAAATTTTCAAAGTACGTTTATTATCAAAATATTATGCAGTAGACAACCCAGAGATTCGTCTTCCCCACAGACAGCCATGAAACATCAAAACTGTAGAAACCGTTCAAAGAAAAACATCATCCCCCAATACAAAAAAAATTGGATAAATGTTTCTGGTGTCAGGCCTCTCCTTTTATTGTTGCTATTTTGGACGATTTTGAATTGGGGCTGCCTGGAGATAATGAATATTAAGCTGAACTAAACATGCCTGGACTCTTCCAATTTATATTCTTTTTTCTCCTCATTTCCTCGGCGATGTGGATGCCGAGGAACTTAAAGCTGTTTACCTTCTCAACCCTAGATCCAGTGATGTCAATAGAGGTTAGCCCATCTCCATTCCTCCTGTAATCCACAACCAGCTCCTTTGTTTTTGCAACATTGAGGGAGAGATTGTTTTCTTGACACCACTGTGTCAGAGAAAACAACCTGTAGGCCACCTCGTTATTGTTTGAGGTGAGGACAATCAATGTAGTGTCGACGGCAAACTTAATAAGCAGATTGGAGCTGTGGGTGGCGACACAGTCGTTGCCAGCGCTCATTGTGACAGAGTCTGCCATTCCTCCGCACCTGGGTCCAGTACTGCCAGTGTACACCATAACAGGCATGGATGTGTAACAGTAATGCAATGCTTTACAGCACACCAGCCAAGATAGGACCACTGTATAGGGCTCTTCCATTCCTAAAGAGGGAGGGCTGGGTGAGGAAGCCCTCAATTATATTAGTAGTGTACCACCCTACGAGTGCTATTTGTGATAAGGAATATCACAGAACTGTACCGAAAGCATTGATTATGATTGTAACAATAAAAAGACTTTGCTTGATTTATTCTTGTAAATCATTTTAATTATGAATAAAGTTTATTCTGATATAAAAAGTTTTTAAAAAATCTGTGCGATAGGCGTTCAATTCCCAGTGCTGTCTGTAAAGAGTTTGTATGTTCTCTTCGTTACCAGGCGGGTTTCCTCTGGGTGCTATGGCTTCCTTCCACAGTCCAAAGATGTACAGATTAGGGTTAGCAAGCTGTGAGCATGGTACGTTAGTATCAGAAGGGTGGTGACATCTGTGGGCTGACCCTAGCACATCCCTGAGCAAGTGATAAATTTCACTGCTTTGGGTTAAAGTTTGGTTCCGCTTGAGGGTTTGGCATTGGAATTAGTTTATTATTGTCACATGTACCAAGTTCAGAGGAAAGCTTGTCTGGCATACTGCTCATGCAAATCAGATCATTACACAGAGTGCAGAACAAGGGAAAACAATAAGAGAATGCAGAGCAGAGTGTAAGTCACAGGAAAAAGTGCAAAGTGCGGAGGCAATAAGGTGCAAGGTCATAATGAGTTAGATTATGAGGTCAAGAGTCCATATTATCATATTAGGAAACTATTCAATAGTCTTATTGGTAGCAAGATAGAAGCTGTCCTTGACCCTGGTGATATGTTGGGAGGTGGGAGAAGAGAGAATGGTCTGGGTGGGTGGGGTCTTTGATTATGCTGGCTGCTTTACCGTGGCGGCAAGAGTCCAAGGATGAGAGGCTGGCTTCCACGATGTGCTGGGCTGTGGCCACAGCTCTCTGTGGTGTCCTGTGGTCACATGCAGAGCAGTCACCGTACCAGGCCATGGTATGTACGTTCAGATAGAATACTTCCTATGTGCACCAATAAAAATTGGCAAGCGTTGAAGGGGACATGCCAAGTTTCTTTAGCCTCCTGAGGAAGTAGAGACCCCGGTGAGCTTCCTTGGCCGTGACGTCAATGTGGTTGGACCAGCACAGGTTATTGGTAGAATAGTAATGAAGTGTGAAGGTTACCAGGGACTATTCCTGTTTCCATTTCTTGCAATATTTAACTTGTAAGTGTATTGAATTCTGTCTGGTGGACAAATGGTTTTGAACAGTGATATGGAAATCTATTACCAGCAATGCAGAATGTTGCAAAACCACAGGGAAATTTTATGTGTTTGTTTGGGTAATCAGGTGTGAGATGGAGCTTTGCCAGTTGCTTGTGGTTAGTTATGTCCTCCTTACTTAATGCAATTGTTTCACAACAGAAGGAGATGTTTCTTTATGAATGCCTAACACAGGATAACAAATCATACAACATAGAACAGTACGGCACAGCACAGGCCCTTCAGCCCACAATGTCGTACAGACCTTTTAACCTACTCCAAGATCACTCTAATCCTTCCCTCCCATATCGGACCTTCACCGTTCTTTCATCCACGTGCCTGTCTAAGAGTTTCTGAAATGCCCTGAATGTATCTGCCTCTACCACCATCCCTGACAGAGCATTCCACACACTCACTGCTCTCTGCATAAAACAATCTACTTCTGACGTCCCCCCTGTACTTCCCTCCAATCACCTTAAAATTATGCCACACAAACCCTGGCCCACATTCCCCAAACCTGAGCCAGCACATGCAAGGTTAATAAAGGCAAGTAGTGTTGCACCAGGTTAATGAAGGTGTGGGTCAGATCAACGAGACAGGGTCGAATGATGAGATCAAGAAACATTGCCACAAAATTACATCCTGGTGGGGAAGGGGAGTGCGGCCTGGTGGTTAGAGGGAGTACAGCCCGGTGGGGAGAGGGAGTGCAGCCTGGTGGGGAAGGGGAGTGTGGCCTGGAGGTTAGAGGGAGTACGGCCTGGTGGGGAGAGGGAGTGCAGCCTGGTGGGGAGGGGGAGTGCAGCCTGGTGGGGAGGGGGAGTGCGGCCTGGTGGGCAGGGGGAGTGTGGCCTGGAGGTTAGAGGGAGTACGGCCTGGTGGGGAGGGGGAGTGCAGCCTGGTGGGGAGGGGGAGTATGGCCTGGTGGGGAGAGGGAGTGCAGCCTGGTGGGCAGGGGGAGTGTGGCCTGGAGGTTAGAGGGAGTACGGCCTGGTGGGGAGAGGGAGTGCAGCCTGGTGGGGAGGGGGAGTGCAGCCTGGTGGGGAGGGGGAGTGCGGCCTGGTGGGCAGGGGGAGTGTGGCCTGGAGGTTAGAGGGAGTACGGCCTGGTGGGGAGGGGGAGTGCGGCCTGGTGGGCAGGGGGAGTGTGGCCTGGAGGTTAGAGGGAGTACGGCCTGGTGGGGAGGGGGAGTGCAGCCTGGTGGGGAGGGGGAGTATGGCCTGGTGGGGAGAGGGAGTGCAGCCTGGTGGGGAGGGGGAGTGTGGCCTGGTGGTTAGAGGGAGTATGGCCTGGTGGGGAGAGGGAGTGCAGCCTGGTGGGGAGGGGGAGTGTGGCCCAGTGGAGAAGGTTTTTGCTTGACCTGCTTGGGGAATGGTTATTCTGGAGCAGCATGTTGCTCTACATCTACCTATGGGATGTGGTGCGGTGCCCATTGGCCTGGTCTGCCTTGGAGGGATCTATAGTGGGGATGTATGGGGTTGTATGTGAGTTCAAGGAAGGGGGTCAATAACTTTACTGGGTGTTTTTTATAGGCCGCCCAATCGCAACAGGGATATTGAGGAGCAGATTGGGAAACAGATTCTGGAAAGGTGTAATAATAATAGTTGTTGTGATGGGAGATTTTAATTTCCCAAATATCGATTGGCATCTCCCTAGGGCAAGGGGTCTAGATGGGGTAGAGTTTGTTAGGTGAGTTCAGGAAGGTTTCTTGAAACAGTATGTAGATAAGCCTACAAGAGGAGAGGCTGTACTCGATCTGGTATTGGGAAATGAACCTGGTCAGGTGTCAGATCTCACAGTGGGAGAGCATTTTGGAGATAGTGATCATAATTCTATCTCCTTTACAATAACATTGGAGAGAGATAGGAACAGACAAGTTAGAAAAGTGTTTAATTGGAGTAAGGGGAATTATGAAGCTATCAGGCAGGAAACTGGAAGCTTAAATTGGGAACAGATGTTCTCAGGGAAATGTATGGAAGAAATGTGGCAAATGTTCAGGGGATATTTGTGTGGAGTTCTGCATAGGTACATTCCAATGAGACAGGGATGTTTTGGTAGGGTACAAGAACCATGGTATACAAATCTAGTCAAGAAGAAAAGAAAAGCTTACAAAGGGTTCAGAGAGCTAGGTAATGTTAGAGATCTAGAAGATTATAAGACTAGCAGGAAGGAGCTTAAGAAGGAAATTAGGAGAACCAGAAGGGGCCATGAGAAGGCCATGGTGGGAAGGATTAAGGAAAACCCCAAGGCATGTGACAAGTATGTGAAGAGCAGGAAATAAGATGTGAAAGAAAAGGACCTATCAAGTGTGACAATGGGAAAGTGTGTATGGAACCGGAGGAAATAGCAGAGGTACTTAATGAATACTTTACTGCAGTATTCACTATGAAAAAGGATCTTGGTGATTGTAGTGATGACATGCAGTGGACTGAAAAGCTTGAGCATGTAGATAATAGAAAGAGGTTGTGCTGGAGCTTTTGGAAAGCATCAAGTTGGATAAGTTGCTGGGACCAGATGAGATGTACCCCAGGCTAGTGTGGGAGGTGAGGGAGGAGATTGCTGAGCCTCTGGCGATGATCTTTGCATCATCAAAGGGAATGGGAGAGGTTCTGGAGGATTGGAGGGTTGCGGATGTTGTTCCTTTAGTCAAAAAAGGGAGTAGAAATAGCCCAGGAAATTATAGACCAGTGAGTCTTACTTCAGTAGTTGTTAAGTTGATGGAGAGGATCCTGAAAGGCAGGATTTATGAACATTTAAAGAGGCATAATATGATTAGAAATAGTCAGCAAGGCTTTGTCAAGGGCAGGTCGAGCCTTACTAGCCTAATTGAATTTTTTGAGGATGTGACTAAACACATTGATGAAGGAAGAGCAGTAGAAGTAGTGTATATAGATTTCAGCATTTGATAAGGTACCCCATGCAAGGCTTATTGAGAAAGTTAGGAGGCATGGGATCCAAGGGGACATTGCTTAGTGTATCCAGAACTGGCTTGCCCACAGAAGGCAAAGAGTGGTTGTAGATGGATCATATTCTACATGGAGGTTGGTGACCAGTGCTATGCCTCAGGGATCTGTTCTGGGACCCTTACTCTTCATGATTTTTATAAATGACCTGGATGAGGAAGTCAACAGATGGATTAGTAAATTTGCTGATGACACAAAGGTTGGAGGTGTTGTGGGTAGTGTGGAGGGCTGTCAGAGATTATAGCGGGACATTGATAGGATGCAAAACTGGGCTGAGAAGATGGCAGTTGAAGTTCAACCCAGATAAGTGTGAAGTGTTTCACTTTGGTAGGTCAAGTGTGATGGCAGGATATAGTATTAATGGTAAGCCTTCATCAATCGTGGAATTGAATTTAGGAGCTGAGAGGTAATGTTGCAACTCTATAGGACCCTGGTCAGACCCCACCTGGAGTACTGTGCTCAGTTCTGGTCGCCTCACTACAGGAAGGATGTGGAAACCATAGAAAGGGTGCAGAGGAGATTTACAAGATGTTGCCTGGATTGGGGAGCATGCATTATGAGGATAGGTTGAGTGAACTCGGCCTTTTTTTCCTTGGAGGGACAGAGGATGCAAGGTGACCTGATAGAGGTGTACAAGATAATGAGAGCAATTGATTGTGTGGATCGTATGGATAATCAGAGGCTTTTCCCCAAGGCTGAAATGGCTAGCACGAGAAGGCATAGTTTTATGGTGATTGGAAGTAGGTGCAGGGGAGATGTCAGGGGTAGTTGTTTTACGCAGAGTGGTGAGTGCGTGGAATGTGCTGCCGGCAATGGTGGTGGAGGCGGATACGATAGGGTCTTTTAAGAGACTTTTGGTTAGGTACATGGAGCTTAGAAAAATAGAGGGCTATGGGTAACCCTAGTAATTTCTAAGGCAGAGACATGTTTGGCACAGCCTTTTGGGCTGAATGACCTGTATTGCGCTGTAGGTTTTATATGTTTCTGTGTTTCAAAGAAGACATAAATTTTTTTGATGATCTTCTTAGTATCTGGGTGTGTGGGTGTTCCCAGTCTGTATTAAATTAACAGGAAACAGCTCCATTCCCAATACTCTAATTTTATATATTCAATCAGTATTTTTAGGCCTAGGTATTAGGTTTAGTTTTTACCATTTTGGGAATAGGTTTCATTTTTCAGGCCCGTTCTTAAGCTTCATTTAGGCCACTTGAAGAGTAGGTTTGTAATGTTTCAATCCATTTCCTCTCCTCTTTCTCTTGACTGGAAGAGAATCCAGTTTCACTTCTTTTTGGGCTTCCTCAGGGGAAAAAGCTCTTGGAACTCCAAGTAGGCTCCTTTGAAGGTGGGCCTCTGTGCTCCCCACTTGGGAATGTTCTCTCCCACCCTTACTCATTTAATCGGCATTGTTTTTCAAGAACCTGTCAGTGGGTTGGCCGTAACAGTAACTGTTGTTCTGATAGCTCTTGCTGTGATTGCTCATTCTAGCCTGAGGGGTCACCTGACCCTGGCCTACTAAGTCTTTTATTAGCCATTTCTGCCCTGGGAAATGGTGCTATCTGTCTGCTCTACCTATGACTCTTATCATCTCCATCAAGTCACTTTTCATCGTCCACTCCAAAGAGAGAAGCACCAGCTCGCTTAACATTTCCTTATAAGACATGCCCTCTAGTCCAGCCGGCATCCACGCAAATCTCCTCTGCACCCCCTCTAAAGTTTCCTACATCCTTCTTAAAATGAACACAATATTCCAAATATGGTTTAATGAGAATGCAATACATTACCTCGCAACTCTCGATCCCAAATCCTCTTCTCACAAAGGACAACCTTTCAGGACATGGTGGTGATAGAGAGAGGTCAGAAGAGATTCTTCAGGATGTTGACTGGAATGGAGGACTAATTCAGATTTATTTATTGCATGCACATCGAAACATACAGTGAAATGCATTGTTTGAGTTACCAACAAACACACCAGCGTTTTATAGAGCTGCCTTTCAGCTCTTGAACTCAATCCCCTGACTAATGAAGGACCATTTGCCTTCTTAGCCACCCCATCAGCTTGCATGGTACAGGCGCATAGTTCATTAAAAGTGCCCACACAGGTAGACAGCATGGTGGAAAAGATGCTCAACAAACTGGCCTGCATCGGTGAAGGCACTATAGTCTGATTTGGGACATTATGTTGCAGTTATACAAGTCATTGGTGAGTCCTGGGTGCAGTTCAGAATCAGAATCAGGTTTATTATCACAGGAATGTGTCGTGAAGCTTGTTAACTTATGGTCACCCTGTGGCTGAAAGACCTAGTTACACTGGAAAGAGACGGCATCGCTCTCAGGATCTCCCGACCACACAAGCTTCTCCACTGCGACAAGGTGACAATCCACGGAGAAGAGAGCGATACTGTCTGGAGCTAACACCCATGGTGGTAAGGTCAAGGGTGAGGTCCCTGACAAAGAACAATCCAACCAAGACCTCAATGGTGGAACAGGCAGACAAAGTTAATTCAAACTCAAAGGCTGTGAAGGCGGATGAAGGCTGCAACAAATCCATCAGCTCCAATCGTCGTGGTTTCCATGCCATTGGAATCAGTTGGTTGATTTGTGAAGTATCGTGTGCTTCTTGGAGTGCAACATCAAGTACACGTTAAACAAATACATGCACAGGCATCTTCGTTCTGTGGGCCACTTCCTCAAGTCTTTTGGTGATCGGGGGAGGGTGACGGGAGCAGGCAATGTGATGGCTGGAAGTTCCTAGTCAAGTACCGACACGGAAGCGGTGAATACTTGATTCAGTCGCTCAGCTTTTGGACAGAAGCTGGAAAGTTGTTTGGCAACAGTATTCACGTCTGAGCAGCCCTATTTAGGATCCACCCTGCTCACCCTGAACTAGGAAGGGGCTAGAAAAGGTGCCCTAAAAATAGTCTGCTTCACTCCATCCTGTCTGGAAAGCCGTGTACAGAAGGATCACCATCATGCGGTCGAAAAACACCGAGAAGTGAAACTGTGAAATATGGAACCTGGAATATACGAACTCTGATGGATAACCCAAACTCAGACCGACCAGAGAGAAGAACTGCCTTTGTTGCCCGAGAACTCCAAAAATTCAACTTTGACATTGTTGCTCTGAGTGAGACCCGCAGAGCTGGAGAAAGGCAACTAAAGGAAGAGCAAGGTCAATACACTTATTCTGGAAAGGACTTGATCCTGAACGACTGAGGATCCATAGAGTAGGTTTTGCCATCCGAAACAGCCTACTTCAGAAGCTGACAGAGCAACCACTGGGAATCAACGAACGTCTCATGACTCTGTGAATCCAGCTCGTCAAGAACCAACACGCCACCAAAATCAGCACCTATGTTCCAACTCTGGACGCTGAAGATGAAGTAAAGATGAACTTCTACGCCCAACTTGACCACGTCCTTTCCTCTGTTCCCAACAATGACAAGATCATTCTCTTGGGAGACTTCAATGCCAGAGTCCAGAAAGATCATAGACTCTGGACTGGGATAATAAGCAAGGAAGGAGTTGGCCAGGTCAACGCCAGTGGAACACTCCTCCTCACCAAATGTGCTGAACATAATCTGGTGACTACAATCATCCTACTTCACCAGAAAAACAACCACAAAGTCCCCTGGCAACATCCACACTCCAAACACTGGCACCTCATTGATTACATCATCATACTATCTGGGGACCAACAAGATGTACTGATAACAAGAGTTGTTACTGGTGCCGACTAGTGCTGGACAGACCATCGACTCATCTTGTCCGTCATGAGAATGAAGATTCGGCTCAAAAAGAAACTCCAAAATCAGAACACTATTAAGAAATTCAATGTTGACATCTTTCAAGACATCAACCATGTACAGAAATTCAAACAAAATCTTCAAGAACAACTGCCTCAACAAATCCCACCATCTGTAGAAGAACACTGGAATCAGTTGAAGAACGCTATCATCACCTCCTGCAAAGAAACAATTGGGTTCAAGACGAAAAAACATTAGGGTTGGTTCGATGATAATGATGAACTACTCCAACGACTCATCGACGAAAAGAGAAAAGCTTTCATCACCTTACAAAATGACCAACAATCGGCTACCAAAAGGAAATGCTATCAGGAACGCAAGACTGCAGTCCAGAAGAGCACCCAAAACCTGAAAAACCAATGATGGAGGAAGAAAGCTCAGGAAATCCAACAACTAGCAGACGCCAATGACACTCGAGGCTTTCTCAATGCAACTAAAGCTATTTTTGGCCCATCCACTCACAGTCAAGCCCCTCTCAAAAGCAAAGATGGTTCAACCATCCTGAAGACCAATGCTGACATCAATTCTAGATGGAGAGAGCACTTTGAAGATCTTCTAAATCAAACCATCTCATTTGACAGGAATGTGATTAACAACATTCCAAAGCAGCCCGTTGACGACTCCCTAAGCAAAATACCAACACTTGAAGAAGTTAAGGAAGCCATCAAAACCTTGAAAAACAACAAGGCCGCTGGACTCGATGGAATACCAGCGGAGGTCTACAAAATTGGAGGTAATCCACTTCATTATCAACTTCTCATCAAGATCTGGATAAATGAAGACGTACCAGCAGACTTTAGAGGCTCAGCAATCATTACCATCTACAAAAGGAATTGCGATCAATCTGAATGCAGAAACTATCGTGGAATTTCCCTGTTAGCAACAGCAGGAAAGATCCTCACCCATATCATGAACAACTGGCTCAAGCCTTTAGCTGAGCAGATCCTTCCAGAGACACAAGCCGGTTTTAGACCATCATGTGGAGCAATCAACATGATCTTCACAATGCGACAACTACAAGAAAAATGTTGTGAACAACTTCAACCTTTGTACATGGCATTCATTGTCCTCACCAAAGCCTTTGACTCGGTATCGAGGGAACTCCTGTGGGATGTCCTATCCACCTATGGATGTCCTGAAAAGTACATTCAAATCCTGAGACTCCTCCACGATGGCATGCTTGCCATAGTCATGGTCAGCAATAGTAATTGTGAGCCTTTTCAAGTTAGATCAGGAGTAAAACAGGGATGTGTGATTGCCCCAACTTTGTTCACCATCTTCATTGTGACAATCATCCACATTATCAAGGATGACCTACCCCCAGGAATTGAAATTGTCTACAGAACAGATGGCAGACTTGTCAATCTTGCCCATCTCGAGTCCAAAAACAAGACATCTACGAGTTCCCTCATCGAGTTCCAATACGCAGATGACAAGTGTTGCAGCTCTCTCAGAAAACCACCTACAACAGATTCTGACTGCCTTCAACCATGCATACACGGAACTTGGACTTACCATCAATTCCAAGTAGACTCAGATCATCTACCAACCGTCACCAACTGAGACAAATCGGATTGAACCATCAATTCAACTTGGCGAAATAACCCTGGAAAACGTGGACCACTTTCCGTATCTTGGAAGTCACCTCTCCTCCAATGTCGACCTTAATGATGAGATCCAACATCGTCTTAAATGCACTGGAACAGCTTTTAGATGTCTCCGAACAAGAGTCTTTCATGATCATGACATCTGAACAGACACCAAAAGCTAGTGTACAAAGCAGTGGTGATCCCAACGCTCCTGTGTGCATCAGAAACCTGGACAACATACCGACGACACCTGAAGGCACTTGAAAAGTTCCATCAACGCCGTCTTTGAAACATCTTAAATATCAGCTGGGAAGATAGAAGAACCAACGTCAGCGTGCTAAATGAAACAAAAACAACGAGCATTGAAGCCTACGTCATCAAGAACCAACTAAGATGGAGTGGTCATGTTGTTCGGATGAAAGATGAACGTCTGCCGAAACAAATCTTCTACTCCCAGCTTAAAGAAGGCAAACGTAAAAGAGGCGGACAACAGAAGAGATTCAAAGATGTCTTAAAAGCCAACATGAAGAAATGTAACATTGACATCAACAATTGGGAAACCAACGCCAAGGACAGGAAACTCCGGCAAACCATCATCCGAGGAGGAACAGCAACTTTCGAAGCCAACTGATGTGCAGAATTAGAAGAAAAGAGAAGAAAATGGAAAGAGAGGCAGCAACAACCAAAGCCTGATCTGCCATCTGGAACTACCTGTCCTGAAGAACTTTCAAAGCCAAGATTGGACTCATAAGCCACTTGAGAGCCCATAAATAGATCAACAGAACGAAGACCATCATCCTCGACCTCGAGGGATAGCCACGACGACAACGACGGAAAGAATGCAGAGAAGATTTGAGAGGATGGTGCCAGAACTGGAGGGCCTGAGTGACATGGACTGGTCAACCAGGGCAGGTCTTTATTCCTCCATTCATAGGAGAAGGAGGGTGACCTTGTAGAAATACTTGAAATGATGAGAGCCATCGATAAGGCAGGTGCTAACAGTCTTTTCCCAAGGATAAGAGAGTTAAAAACTAGGTGGCATAGGTTTAGGGTGAGAAGGAAGATTTTAAAAGGGTCGGGGGGGGGGGGGGGTACCTTTATCACACAGAGGGTAGTGATTAATTGGAATGAGCTGCCAGATGAAGCGGTTGAGGCAGGTACAAAGTATTATTTATTTATTTGTTGATTTAGAGATACAGAACGGAACAGGCACTTCTGGCCCAATGAGCTGCCCACCTAGCAACCCACCTACCTTACACTAGCCCAATCACAAGACAATTTACAGTGAACAACTAACTTACTAAATGGAATGTCTTTGGACCGTGGGAGGAAACTGGGAGCACCTGGATGAAACCCATGTGCTCACAGGACAATGTACAGACTCCTTACAGAAGATGCTGGAATTGAACTCTGAATTCCAATGCTCTGAGTCGTAATAGCATTACACAATGCTGGGTTGGCCTGGAGGTCGGCACGGACTAGATGGGCCGAAGGGCCTGTATCAGTGTGTGTGGCTCTAGAACTATATGACTTCCGATTCTAACACATCTTCAGGCAGTTTTCCAAAGTTTTAGATAACATGCCAAATCTGCACAAACTTTTAAGGAAATTGAGGCACTGTTGTGCCATGCACACTATTTCTACTGAGTGTAATCTAGCAACACTATTTCCCCTTTGGTCACATTGCACTAAAATGGACATTTTTTTGTTCTCATTGTGTTCTTTCTTATAAAAGAATATTTATGATCTATGTTTAATTACAAGATCAAAAGGTTCGGCAGACACTGGAAATCCAGAGCAACGCACACAAAATGCCCGAGGAGCTCAGCAGGTCTGGCAGCATCCATGGAAATGAGTAAATGGCTGATGTTTCCAGTCTTCATCAGGACTGGGAAGGAAAGGGGGTAAAACTAGAATCAGAAGGTGGGGGTGAGGGGAAAGAATGCATGCTGGCAGGTGATAGATGAGACCAAATGAGAGAGAGAGTGGGTGGGCGGGGAGGGCAATGAACTGAGAAGCTGGGAGGTGATAGGTGGAAAAAGTAAAGGGCTGAAGAAGAAGGAATCTGATAGGAGAGGTGAGTGCACTGTGGGAGCGTTAGAAGCTTCTGGGCCTGCACTCACTGGAGTTTAGAAAAATGAGGGGGATTCTCATTGAAACCTATCGAATATTGAAAGGCTTAGATAGAATGGACGTGAAGAGGGTGTTTCCTATAGTTGGGAAGTCTACGGCCGGAAGGCACAGCCTCAGAATATGAAGCCATCCCCTTAGAACAGACATAAGGAAGAATTTTTTAGCCAGAAGGTAATGAATCAGTGGAATACATTGCCAAGTTACTGGGTACATTTAAGACAGAGGTCGATAGGTTATTGATTAGTAAGGGTGTCAGTGGTTACAGGGAGAAGGTAGGAGAATCGGTTTGAGAAGGGATAATAAATCAGCCATGAAGGAATGGCAGAGTGACCTAATCCTGCTCCTGTGTCTAATGAATTTATGGGTGGTTAATTGATGTTTTTCTTGTGAACGCTGTTTATCTGATGCCTTGTGTCGGAATGCTGCTGTAGGTAATTTTTCATTGCAAGTGTGAAACATGTACTTGTGCATGACAATAAATTCCGCTTTGATCCGTTCAAACAACTCAGAGATGCATCTACGTAGTTTGAACAAGATCATTAACTCTTCAGCTACTTCACTCTTTTAGTTACACAATTTTTAACGTCAGACCTTCCAAAAGTGATTGAATGCACTCCAAGGATAGGGAATCAAGAGCAAGAGGGCACGTATAAATATTGCAGGATGTTCTCGGTCTGAGAGAGATGTTTTTGTTGGACAAAATGGGGAGTTATGTGGGAGGGAAGGAAGTGGTACGGTAGGTTAAAGAGTCTGCATAACATTTTAGGTTAGCCTGCACGATGCTGTACTGTTCTATGTTCTATGTTCTACTCGGCCCTTTCAAAATAAGGTTCAGGACACTGCAGCTTGTGAGGAACTGGAGAGGGGGACTTCTTTATTACACATGTGGGGAGTTACACTGCTGTACACTGTTGGTCTGCGTACCGCTGAGAGTCAGAAACATTTCACTGCATTTCTAATGAGGCCCTATGTACGATACCCTGTGTGTAAACTGAGTCGCAAGAGAGAGGAGATGGAGTAGGCAGGAAAATGATACAGTGCCAAACTCTGTCCCCAAGATAGGTTTAGTGCTGATTGAAGTTGGTGTAATGATTGGATTTCATTTCCCAATTCCATAATAAGAACTTAGATGGAGAGACCTTTGAGAATCTATCTCAAAGCAGCATCTTTAATACTGAGGGTGGAATTAAACAAGAGATCAGATTGAGGCATGATAAATCTATGTTATTCGAGCCACTTTGTTAGTTTTATAGAAAACTACAACACAGCCAAATACCTTTCGGCCCATCTAGTCCATGCTGAACTATTAATCTGCTTAATCCCATCAACCTTTGCCAGGACCATGGCCATCCACACCCCTTCCATCCATGTACCTCCCTCAATTTCTTTTATATGTTGAAATCAAACATGCATCCACCATTGGCAGCTCATACCACATTCTCACCACTCTGTGAGTGAAGATGTTCCCCTTAAACATTTCATCTTTCACCCTTAACCCTGGTGATGTTGCAGCTATATAGGACCCTGGTCAGACCCCACTTGCAGAACCGTAAACATGAGGAAATCTGCAGATGCTGGAAATTCAAGCAACACACACAAAATGCTGGTGGACCACAGCAGGCCAGGCAGCATCTATAGGGAGAAGCGCTGTCGACGTTTCCGGCTGAGACCCTTCGTCAGGATAGTCCTGGTGAAGGATCTCAGCCCGAAACATCAACAGCGCTTCTCCCTATAGATGCTGCCTGGCCTGCTGCGTTCCACCGGCATTTTGTGTGTGTTGTTGGAGAACCGTGCTCAGTTCTGGTCGCCTCACTACAGGAAGTATGTGGAAACCATAGAAAGCATGCAAAGGAGATTTACAAGGATGTTGCCTGGATTGGGTAGCAAGCCTTCTGAGAATAGATTGAATGCACTTGGCCTTTTCTCCTTGGAGCGACGGAGAATGAGAGGTGACCTGATAGAGGTGTACAAGATGATTAGAGGCATTCATTGTGTGCCTAGTCAGAGGCTTTTTCCTAGGGCTGAAATGGCTAGCACGAGAAGGCACAGTTTTAAGGTGTTTGGAAGTAGGTACTGAGGAGATGTCAGGGGTAAGCTTTTTAAACAGAGAGTGGTGAGTGCATGGACTGGGCTGTTGGCGATGGTGGTGGAGGCGGATATGATTGATTCTTTTATGAAACTCCTGGATAGGTATATGGAGCTTAGAAAAACAGAGGACTATGGGTAACCCTAGGTAGTTCTAAGGTAAGGACATGTTCAGCATAGTTTCATGGGCCGAAGGGCCTGTATTGTGCTGTAGGTTTTCAATGTTTAATCCATGGCCCATGATGTATAGTTTTACTCTCACCAAGCCTCAGTAAATAGAGACTGCTTGCATTCACCCTTTCTCTACGCCTCATAATTTTGTAAACCTCCCTCAAATCTCCCCTCAGCCTTCTTCACTCTATGGAATAAAGTCCTAACCTAGTCAACCTTTCCCTATAACTCAGGTCCTCAACTCCCTCCAATATTCTTGTAAGTGTAACCAGGTGACCATTGAATATCATTTTTTATTGCTAAAGTGCACTTATGTGTCACCCTGGTAATGCTAAAATAGCTGCCTGTGCTTTTAATAGAAAACAGTGACATCATTGTGCACGCCTGGAGTAGAAAGAGGAGTTGTAATGTTCGAGGAAGGATGTTGAATGCTAGTTGTATGGTGAGAAAAGGTGAATAATATTCGATAATTGAATTGACTTTATTTCTTACACCCTTCACATACATGAGGAGTAAAAATCTTTACGTTACGTCTCCATCTAAATGTGCAATGTGAAATCATAGTAATTTATAATAAATAGAACAGTCAATGTAATATACAGTACACTCAAATCAGTGTGAGTTCATCAGTCTGATGGCCTGGTGGAAGAAGCTGTCTCGGAGCCTGTTGGTCCTGGCTTTTATGCTGCGGTACTGTTTCCCGGATGTTAGCAGCTGGAACAGATTGTATCCATGTAAATTCATTTACACTTGTCTGTGAATCTACAATATTGATAATTTGACATGTTCTACATGTGGATGTTTTAGGTTTTTGTGAGTAAGGTATCGGCACTAGATAGCGTGGTTGTGCAAAATTCCTTGCTGGCCCAGTAGGTTAGTCTTTAGTAATTTAAACTCCAAGGCAATATACTGTAAAAACTTTTGTAAAGCTTTGTCTTTCTTTATTGATTCATGATCAAATGGGAATGTAACGGAGTAATGTGAATGTGTTAATCTCTGTTTACATAGTGTGAATGAAGAGAACTCTTTTCAAGGTCTGGTTTATATGTATTTGGAAGCTAAGCATGTGTCACCAAATGTGAGTATATCTCTTAGTTAAGATGAGATGTATTTATTTATAGTTTTGATGTTGTGTATACAGTACAGGGTTGGTGGGATTCTAATGTTGTTTGTATTGTTTTTTGTTTAGAACTGCCACTATTGGTTTCATACTTTTTGTTTTATTTATTTTCATACTGCCTATGTAACAAGGGAACAAGACTGAAGACTATGTAACAAGACTGAAGTTAATCTGAGATTGCAACAGCAGGAACTGTGTTTTTTTTAATTTGTTTTCTCATTTTTATTTTGATACCCTCTTTCTGTATTAAAACATCTAAGACAGATAAAGTTATTAAAGACCCGTAAAAGTATTTGTGGTCCTGCATGTGTATTTTTCCCCAGGGTACACAATAAATTTTCTCTGCACTCTTTCAAACTTATTGACATCTTTCCTGTAGGTAGGGGACCAGAATGGCACACAATACTCCAATTTAGGCCTCACCAATGTATTCAACTTCAACATAACATCCCAACTGCTGCACTTTCTTTGTGACCCTATCTACCTATGACGCCACTCTCAAGGAATTCTGGATCCCTCTGTTCTACTACAGTCCTTGTGCCTTACCAGTCGTGTAAGTCCGACCCAGGATTGTTCTCATAAAGTGCAACACCTCACACTCGTCAGCATTAAATTCCATCTGCCATCTTTCAGCCCATTTTTCCAGCTGTTCCAAACACTGCCTCAGGCTTTGGTAGCCTTCCTCATAGTTCATGACACCCTCAATCTTGGTGTCATCCCCAAATTGGCTGATCCAATTTATCACATTATCATCCAAATAAGACGGAACATTCCCACTAGATACAGCAAGGGCTAGTGACCAGCAATAATAGCCAAGACCTGTGCTCAATAACTTGCCATGCTCTTGGTCAGAATCAGATCCAAGCTTATTGTCCTGTCTTAAGTGACCTGAAGCTTGGTGGTTTTGCAGCAACAGTACAGAGCAAATGCATAAACTACAAAATAATTAATTAGTGCAAAAAAAAAAGGAATGGTGAGGTAGTGTTTGTGGGTTTATGGACTGTTTGGAGATCTCACGGTGGAGGTGAAGCAGCTGTTCCTGAATCACTGAGATGCACTGGTTAGTGGGTTAATTGTCATTGTAAACTGTGCTGCTGGGGTTGAATAGATGAGTGGCTGGGTGGTGTGGCTCGTATCTCTAAATAATAACGTTGAGTGTGGGTCTTCATCCTCCTCCTGTACCTTCTCCCTGATGGTAATAATGAGCAGGAGGCATGTCTATGAGTAGGGCCAAAAGAAAGAGAAGTCCACTCTCCCTCAGAAACATCAGCTAGCCGCCTGACAGGGAGGTACTTTAACTGAATCAGAACTTGGAACGGAAAACTGAGCAGAGCGAAAGAGTTTACAGTTGCTGGGGAAAAGCAGGCACAATGAGTGAGTTCAGCCAACAGTTACAGTTCATTCCTCCAACAACTTCCTGTGAACAACATCTGCTACCACTCCCCTCAACGTGGTGTATTTGAAACTGAATCTGTGAAATATGTTATCTCTACGATTTCTCTACTTCTCTTCTGATGAAAGCTTTAGATTGAAATGATAATTTTCAGAAACTTTTCCTCAATGTCAGCAAAACAAAAGAGTTGCTCATTGGCTTCAGTAAGGTGAGCGGTGAAAATGCTCCTATTTACATCAACTGTGTTGAGACTGTGAGAGCTGACAGCTTTAAGTTCCAAGGAGTGAACATCATGAATATCCTCTCCCGGTCCAACCATGCGGATGTTAAGGCCAAGAAAGCTCACCAATGCCTCTACTTTCTCAGGAGGCTAAACAAGTTTGCATGCCCCCTTTGATCCTCGCCAATTTTTATTGGGGCACTGTAGAAAGTCTTCCTATCTGGATGCATCACAACTTGCTATGGCAACTGCTTTGCCCATGGTCAAAGAAAGAAACTGCAGAGTTGTGGACACAGCTCAGCACATCCCAGAAACCAGCCTCCCCTCCATGGACTCTCTCTACACTTCTTGGCGCCTCAGTAAAGTAGCCTGCAAAGATCTCACCCACCCTAGACATTCTCCCTTCTCCCCCATCCTATCAGGCAGAAGATACAAAAGCCTGAAAGCATGTACCACCAGGTTCAATGACGGCTTCTACCTCACTCTTATAAGACTATTGAACGGTTCCTAGTGCAATAAGGTAGTGAATCTATCTTATAGATACCTCAGAGTCTATCTTGTTATAATTTGCACCTTACTGTCGACCTGCACTGCTGTTTATCTGTAACTGCAACATTTTTCCTGCACTCTGTCATTGTTTAACCTTATTCTACCCGGATATGATTTGTATGGACAGTATCCAAGACAAGCTTTTCACTGCATTTTGGTACGTGTGACAGTAATAAACCAATTCCAAAGCCAATTCGAATTGCAGTTCTAGCTGCCGACTCACTAAGCCGGTGATGAGACATGTAACAACATTGTTATTTGTTAGTGACATTGTGCTACCAACCATGGCTTGGAACGGCGACTGCTCTGCCTGTGACTCCAAGAAACCACAGAGGGTTGTGGGCACAGCTCAGCACGCCACAGAAACCAGCCTCCCCTCCCCTCCATGGACTCTGGTTACACTTCCCACTGCCTCGGTAAAGCAGCCAGTGTAATCAAGGACTCCACTCCACTTCCTTCTTCTCCCCTCTCCCATTGGGCAGAAAATACAAAAGCCCAGGCACAAACAGTACCTCCAGGCTCAAGGACAGCTTCCACCCCACTGTTATCAGACTATTGAATATAATATAGTATAATAAGATGAATTCTTCACCTCACAATCTACCTCACTATGATCTTCCACCATATTGTCTACCTGCACTACACTGTCTCTGTAACTGTAACACTTTATTTGACATTGTTTTTTTTTGTAATTTATTTTTTTATTGAAGTTCATCAAACAAGCATTTCCATAAGATGTATTTCAGACATTGTACATATATATGATATAATCATATATATCACAAAATCTCCACAAAGTATTTATCTGGGGTATACACTTATAGAAAAGAGTGGAAAGAAAAAACAAGCAAAAGGAAAGAACTATACGAGTAGGGAGTGATCTCTTTTTTTTACAACAGATTCATTGATTTGTGAGAATAAAATCAGGCCTATGAGGCATTATGTAGTTAAACCATTTTTCCCAGTATGAATCAAATTGTTCCAGCTTATGATTAACAGATGCTGTTATCTCCTCCATTTTGTAAATGTCCATTGTAATTTCCATCCATGTATTTAAAGTTGGGCTATCCTGTGATAACCATTTCCTAGTAAGAGTCTTTTTACCAGCCACCAACAGTATATTCATTAAATATTTATCTCTTTTCAACCATTCCTGAGGTATATATCCAAAATATATGGTCTTACTCTCCAAGGGTATTTCACATTTAAAGATGTCTTGTAGGGCACTGTGTATCCCCCTCCGATAGTTTTTGATAACAGGGCAGTCCCAAAAATTATGATAATAATTTGCATTTTGATTTCCACAATTTCTCCAGCAAACAGGGAGGTTACTATCATAATGGGATTTCTGAGAGGGTGTAATAAAATATCTTATCAAGTTTTTCCATCCAAACTCCCTCCATTTCTGTGAATTGGTACACTTCCATTGATATCTCCATATTGTTGTCCATTCTTCCTCAGATATAATTATCCCTCCTTCCTTCTCCCATTTTGTTTTAATGTATGAAGTCGAATGTGTTTTAAGATTTGACAACCCCTTATACATGCTTGAAATGATTCTATTACCATTATCTGAATTATATGCTTTTCTAAAGAGCTCTATCAAGCATGTATTTGCCTTGGTTACATTTTTAAGCGTCTTATTAACATATTGTCACATCTGTAAATACCGATAAAAATCTTGTTTTTCTAATGTGTTTCTCTTTAAGCATTTCAAAACTGAACAGTTCCCTCTTTCATTATGTTTCAAAGAACTGATATTCCTTTAGCTGTCCAGTCCTTAAATCTAGCATCCAATTTATTTGGTGTAAAATCAGAGACATATGCACACCATTTAAGAATTGCAATATCTCCCTCTAGATTATATTCTTTTATAGTAGTTTTCCATATTTTAAGAGTCAATTTCACCCATGGGTTATCAATAGTATTTATGTACCTTTGCAGGTTGTTATCAGCCAAAATTGCTTGTATGGGGATGGAAAGTACCCGCTCCTCAATGTTTTTCCATTGAGCGTCATATGATGGGTTGCACCAACATATCACAGCTCTCAACTGTGCTGCAAAATAATAATCTCTAAGAGAAGGCAAGCCCATCCCCCCTTTTCCTTTGCTAATTGAAAAGTTTTGAGATGAACTCTAGGCCTTTTACCCTGCCAAATATACCTTGATAGCATCTTGTTCCATACATTGAATTGATTTTGATTCATCTCTATTGGTAGGGTCTGAAAGAGATATAACAGTCTGGGCAGTATATTCATTTTAATAGACTCAATCCTTGAACTGAGACTGAAAAAAGGAATCTGGCTTCATCTTGCCACATCTTTCTTAATTTTTTTTTAATATAAAGGCTGATAATTACATTCTGGATAATTACATTGGGTCATTTACCGTTCCAAACATAGCATCATAGTAAGGAGTCCAGTTTTTGTCAATATCCTGCTGGAGGTGCAAGTGGGATCATTGAGCTGATAAAGTTAATGTGGGGTAAGATGTTCATTTTAAAGCCAATATACGGGCTGGGACTGATGCTGGCAGGTGTCTCCATCTATTAATACCTTTTTTTTTTCAAAATTAAACAGTGATTTGTTTTAGCCACAGATGATAGGGAAGTACTAACTTTAATACCCAAGTAGAGGAACTCATTGGTAACATTAATCTGGGGAGGGAGTGACACCTTACTTTTATCTGTATTGATCAGCATCAGTGCTGATTTTGACAAATTAACTTTGTATACTGAAAGAAATCTAAATTGCTCCAGTGTTTTTAAAACATAGGGGAGAGTTTGTTGAACATTTGCCATATAAACTAATGTGTCGTCTGCAGAAAGTGATATCGAATGTGAAGTTGCACCTATTGTAATAGGGGAGATCGGAGGAGAGTTTCTAATTAAATGTGCAAGTGGTTCAATAGATATAGTAAAAATTAAAGGAGACAGAGGGCCCCCTTGTCGTGTGCCCCGTCCTATGTCAAATAACTCTGAGACAGCTCCTCCCTCACATACCCAGGCTGAAGGATTAGCATACAGTGTTTGCATCATATTGATAAATTTATCGCTGAACTTAAATTCTTTTAGAACTCTCCAAAGATATGGCCATTCAAGGTGATTGAATGCTTTTTCAGCATCTAGAAACAGCAGGCCACAGGCAGGCGGGATTTTATGTGTTGCACTCAGTATGTGTAAGGGCCGGCGAATATTTACGGCTGCACAGGTGGAAGGTCAACTGAGGAAGATCTGTACCAGCAAGGCGGCTGGACCGGATGGAGTTTCCCCACGATTACTGAGGGCCTGTGCAACTGAACTGGGAGAACCACTACAGCGCATCTTCAACATGAGTCTAGATCAGAGAAGAGTACCCAGACAGTGGAAAACATCTTGTATTGTCCCGGTACCGAAGAAACCACAACCAAAGGAGTTGAATGACTTCAGACCTGTTGCCTTGACGTCGCACGTGATGAAGACCATGGAGCGGCTGATAATACAGAATCTGAGGCCACAAACCAGGCACGCCCGGGATCCGCTTCAGTTTGCGTATAAGGAGAAGGTGGGAGTGGAGGATGCTATCACGTATTTGCTGCACAAATCACTCTCTCACCTAGATGGGGTCAGTTGTGCTGTGAGGATTACATTCCTTGACTTCTCTAGTGCCTTTAACACCATCCAGCCCAAGATCTTAAAGCACAAACTAACGGAGATGGGAGTAGACTCTCACATGGTGGATTGGATAGTGGACTACTTGACAGATAGACCTCAGTATGTGCGGTTGGGAGACTGTAGGTCTGACACAGTGGTCAGCAGCACAGGAGCGCCACAGGGAACCGTACTCTCTCCGGTCCTGTTCACCCTGTACACATCTGACTTCCAATATAACTCGGAGTCCTGCCATGTGCAGAAGTTTGCTGATGACACGGCCATAGTGGGGTGTGTCAGGAATGGACAGGAGGAGGAGTATAGGAAACTGATACAGGACTTTGTGATATGGTGCAACTCAAACTACCTGCGTCTCAATGTCACCAAGACCAAGGAGATGGTGGTGGACTTTAGGAGATCTAGGCCTCATATGGAGCCAGTGATCATTAATGGAGAATGTGTGGAGCAGGTTAAGACCTACAAGTATCTGGGAGTACAGTTGGACGAGAAGCTAGACTGGACTGCCAACACAGATGCCTTGTGCAGGAAGGCACAGAGTCGACTGTACTTCCTTAGAAGGTTGGCGTCATTCAATGTCTGCAGTGAGATGCTGATGATGTTCTATAGGTCAGTTGTTGAGAGCGCCCTCTTCTTTGTGGTGGCGTGTTGGGGAGGAAGCATTAAGAAGAAGGACGCCTCACGTCTTAATAAGCTGATAAGGAAGGCGGGCTCTGTCGTGGGCAAAGTACTGGAGAGTTTAACATCGGTAGCTGAGCGAAGGGCGCTGAGTAGGCTACGGTCAATTATGGAAAACCCTGAACATCCTCTACATAGCACCATCCAGAGACAGAGAAGCAGTTTCAGCGACAGGTTACTGTCGATGCAATGCTCCTCAGACAGGATGAAGAGGTCAATACTCCCCAATGCCATTAGGCTTTACAATTCAACTGCCAGGACTTAAGAACTTTTTTTTAAAGCTATTATTAATGCTTTTTGAATTAGTGATTTAGATGCATATCATATTATTACTGAGTTAAGTATTGTATGTAATGAGTTTTTGCTACAACAAGTGTATGGGACATTGGAAAAAATGTTGAATTTCCCCATGGGGATGAATAAAGTATCTATCTATCTATCTATCTATCTATTATCAGATGCAAGACGTCCCTTGATTATGCCCGTTTGATCTGAGCTCATTATTTTCCCAGCTACTGTTTCGAGTCTACTGGCTAAGACTTTGGAAAATATCTTGAGGTCGGCATTTATCAAGGAGATTGGATGGTGATTGGCACACTCCAAGGGGTCTTTACTGGTATAACTGGTATACTTAGGTATAACTGTGATCAGGGCTGTGTTCAGATCTCTATGGAAAGCGCCATTTCCAGTAGCATAATTTAATGTTTCTAACCATACTGGTCCAAGAATATCCCAAAGTGATAGGTAAAGTTCCACAGGTATGCCGTCTATACCTGGCGTATGGCCCTTATTTGTAGCTTTGACTGCTTTGAGTAGCTCATCCAGTGTAACAGGAGAGTCTGGAGTTTTGGTGTCCTCTAATGACAACGTTGGGGGGGGGGGGGGGTCTAATCCACTAAAAGAATTGGCGAAGTCATTCTCAGAAGGAACTGAGCCACTTCTATACAGTTCTTTAAAGTAATTCTTGAATGTCTCTTGTATTTCCTCTGTTGAAGATACTACTCCACGTTTAGCACATCTAATCACTGGTAGACCTTTTAGCTTCCTGTTTTTTGAGCATTAGTGCCAAAAGACAGCTTGGTCTGCTGCTTCTGCATAATACTTATGTTTGGTTATATGAATCATATATTCTGCCCTCCTTCTTAATACGTCATTTAATTCTGCTTGTTTTGTTTTGAGCTCATTCTCTTTTGTTATGGTGTATCTCCTTTTGAGATCATTCTGCAAAACCTTACATTGTTCTTCTAGGGTGGAAATCTTTTGAAGCCGGCTTTTTATGTAGGTGGGAACTGAACCATATGGCGTTATTTCATTTTAAAAAAAACCCTTGATGGAGGCCCAAACCAACTTTATTCTACGTTGTTATTGTTTTACCTCAATGCACTGTGTAATGATTTGACCTGTATGGACGGTATACAAGACAAGTTTTTCTCTGTACCTCAGTAAACGTGACAATAATAAATCGATTTAATTACATTTTTATTTAATTTACCAAAAACCTTCAGAGACATGAAAATTAACAGAAAATGCTGTTAGGCTTTCAGGCTTTTGTATCTTCTGCCCGATGGGAGAGGGGAGAAGAAAGCATGTTTGAGTGGAGTGGGCCATCATGCTAATGCTGGCCTTCAAGTACCCAGATGTTGGAATCCCATTTCCTGGCTCCTGATCCATAGATATCTGTGCCTTTTCTCTGAAGTGGGAGTCTCTGCTTTCAGCAACCCCCTCAAGCAGTGTGTTCCAGATTTCAAACAACTGTTTTTTTCTCTCCAGTTCTGCTGAAGGGTCTCGGCCCAAAACACCGACTAGACTCTTCTCCATAGATGCTGCGTGGCCGGCTGAACTCCTCCAGTGTGTGTGGCTTGGATTCCCAGCATCTGTAGATTTTCTCTTGTTTGTTTAAGGGGATGTCTTACTTAATTCCTCTCTACACAATGGTACAAGTTGATAGGGTGCTTAATAAGGTTTGTTGGTTGTCATTAATTGGGAGATTGAGTACAAGAACCACAATGTAATTTTCAGAATCTGAATCTGAGTCAGATCAGATTTAGTACTGCTGGCATATTTCATGAAATATATTTTTAGTGGCAGCAGCACATTGCAATAAATAATTAAAAAAAAACTATAATTACAGTAAGATATATTATTGGAATATATCCAATGACTTGGCCTCCACAGCCACCTGTGGTGATGAGTTCCACAGATTCATCACTCTCTGGCTTAAGAAATTCCTTCTCATTCCATTCTAAAAGGACACCCCTTTATTTCTGAGGGTGTGGCTTCTGGTCTTAGACTTCAACACCATAGGAAACATCCATTCTACATCCACTCTGTTGAGGCCTTCAACATTCAATACATTTCAAGATAGTCATCCCCCATTCTTCTGAATTCCAGTGAATAGAGGCCCAGAGCTATCGAATGCTTTTCATATGACAAGCTGTTCAATCTGGGAATCATTTTTTTTAACCTCCTTTGAATTTTCTCCAATGTCAGCACATTTTTTCTAAGATAAGGGGCCCAAAATTGCTCACAATACTCCAAGTGAAGCCTCACCTGTACTTTATAAAGCCTCAACATTACATCCTAGCTTTTATATATTGGTACTGTTGAAATGAATGATGACATCTCATTTGCCTTCCTCACCACTAACTCAACCTGCAAATTAATCTTTAGGGAATCTTGCATGAGGACTCCCTAGTCCGTACACAACTCAGATTTTTGAATTTTCTCTCCATTTAGAAAATAGTCTACACTTTTAGTTCTTCTACCATAGTTCACAACCATACACTTCTTGACACTGTATTCCAACTGCCACTTCTTTGTTCAACTTTACCTCAAAGTCATCAATTTCATCATCCAAGTCATTAACATATAATGTAAAAAAAAGGTACCACCACACACTCCTGTGGAACACCACTAGTCACCGGTAGCCGATCAGAAAAGGCTTCCTCTATTCCCTTTATTCCCACTCCTTGCCTCTTGTCAATCAGCTAATGCTTTATCCATACTAATATCTTTCCTGTAATACCATGGGCTTGTATCTTGTTAAGCAGCCTTATGTGTGACACCTTGTCAAAGGCCTTGTGAAAATCCAAGTACACAACATCCACCAGTTTTCCTTTGTCCATCTTATTTGCTGTGACTTCAAAGAATTCCAACAGATTTGTCAAGCAAGATTTTCCCTTGAGGAAGCCATGCTGACTACGGCCTATTTTATCATGTTCCTCCAAGTAACCTGAAACCACATCCTTAACAATCGACTCCAACATTTTCCCAACCACTGAGGTCAGTCAAACTGGCCTGTAATTTCCTTTCCTCTGCCTCTCTCGCTTTCTGAAGAGTGGAGTGACATTCACAATTTTCCATTCCTCCTGAACCATGCCAGAGTCAATTGATTCTTGAAAGATTTCAGGAGACATCCCCCCGCTATGTCTCCCCTCACAGTCCTCAGTAGCCCTGTGTCCACCGTGGAGAACTTCAGGTTCCTGGGAACCACCATCTCTCAGGATCTGAAGTGGGAGCAGAACATCAGCTCCATCCTGAAGAAGGCCCAGCAGCGGATGTATTTCCTGCGGCTCTTGAGGAAATACGGTCTGCCTCAGGAATTGCTGCTGCAGTTCTACACTGCAGTCATTGAGTCTGTCCTGTGCACCTCCATCATTGTGTGGTTTGGAGCCGCCACGAAGCAGGATAGAACCAGACTACAGCGCACAGTGAGGACTGCCGAGCGCATTATTGGAGCCTCCCTGCCCTCTGTTGTGGACCTGTACTCTTCCAGGTTGAAGAAGAGGGCGGGGAACATCATAAAGGACTCCTCCCATCCTGCGCACGGACTGTTTGATCTGCTTCCGTCTGGTAGGCGCTTCAGATCCCTCCAGACTAAGACTAATAGGCACTGGAGAAGTTTTTTCCCTACTGCGGTCACTTTGCTGAACAGTTAACTGCCGGTTAACTGTCGGCTAACTATTACTTGGATTGCACTACCTGTATGTATAATTTATATTTTCATTTATATTTATCATTATTATTGTTATGAGCAGAGAGACAACATCTGCCGGAAGTAAATTCCTTGTATGTGCATAGGTACTTGGCGATTAAAGTCTGATTCTGATTCTGATTCTGATTCTGATTAATGCCTCCATTCAGAACCCTGGTGTATACCATCTGGTCCAGGTGACTTATCTACCTTCAAACCTTTCAGTTTCCCAAGAACCTTCTCCCTCGTCATGGTAACTTCAAACGCTTCTGCACCTGACACTCTCAAACTTCCAATGTACTGCTAGTGTCTTCCACAGTGAAGGTTGATGCAAAATACTATTCAGTTCATCTCCCATTTCCTGTCCCCCATTGCTACCTCTCCAGCATCATTTTACAGTGGTCTGATATCTACTCTCTCCTCTTTTACACTATGCATCTGAAGCATCTTTTGGTATCCTCTTTAGTATTATTGGCTAGCTTACTTTCATATTCCATCTTTTTCTTCTTTATGACTCTTTAGTTACTTTCTGTTGGTTTTTAAAAGCCTCCTCTATCCCACACCTTTCAAATTGTTCCCAGAAATGCCAGCTTTTTCTGCTCTGCTGTAATTCCTACCAGTGTTCTTTTCCAATCAATTTGGCTAGCTCTTGTCTCATGCCTCTGTAATCTTCTTTACCCCACTGTTAATATTGATGCACCTGACTTTAGCTCTCCTTCTACAGTTGCAGGGTGAACTCTAGCATATTATCATCACTTGACCCTAAGGGTTCCTTTTCCCTAAAGTTCTCCAATTATTTCTGGCTCATTGCACAGCACCTGATCCAAAATAGCTGATCCCCTGGTGGGCTCACCATGAGCTGCTTTAAAAGGCCATCTCATTGGCAGTCTAGAAAATCCCCCTCTGGGGATCCAGCACCAACATAATTTTCCCAAACCACCTGCATATTGAAATCCTCCATGACTATGGTAACAATGCCTTTTAGGCATGCTTTTCCTATCTCCCGTGGTAATTTGTAGACCCCATCTTTACTACTATATAAGTGCACCAGTGTTGCCTGTCAGCGAGGAGGAGATATTATTGCCACTGTGGTCTCACGGCGAGAAAGTCAAGGATCCAGCTGCAGACGGAGGTACAGAAGCTCCGGTTTTGGAGCTAGTGATAGGTGTTGAGGCAGCTCACCCTGCTCTTCTTCGGCACTGATATGACTGTTGCCCTTCTAAAGCAGGTGGGAACAACCGAGTGCAGCAGAGAGAGATTGAACACTCCTTCTTGGTGCTCCACCATTGGGACCTAACATCTTGCAAGGGTTCACCCCAAGGAAAGATATTCTGATGTCGGCCTCCCCAACATATTACAGGGCCACCAGATGCCGCAGGGATTCGCACTGGTGCCGTTTCCCTTTCAAAGCGTGCATAAAAGGTGTTAGGCTCACCTGGGAGAGAAGCATCACAGCCATTCGTGATGTTAGGTTTTGTATTTAAGAAGTAATGGCCTGAAAACTCTGCCAGTGCTGACGTGCATTCAACTTTGTCTATAACTTCAATCAGAATTGTTTTTATCACTCTTAAAATGGCCTTTCCAGGGTTGTATCTGGACTTCTTGTATAGATCTGGATCACTGGTCTTGAATGCCACAGGGGCTGTCCTCAGCAGGCACTAATGTTAGACTTCATTTCCTGAGAAAGTAAAGATACTGGCGTCCCTCCCTTGTGTTTGCTGCTATGTGCTGGGTCCAGGACAGCTTATCGGATATGTGGACACCCAGGAATTTAATGCTGCTGACTGTCTTCCCCACCGATCTTCCCAATGTAGATTGGCACATGAGCAGTGTAAGATATTATTGACATCAGCCTACCCCGTTCAAGGGCATACAGTACTGTGCCAAAGTCTTAGGTACATATATATAGCTACTATGCCTAAGACTATCGCATAGTGAATGGCTCAAAGGGTTCAATTTAATATCAGAGAATGTATATAATATACCACCAGTAATTCTGACTCTTCACAGACATCCACGAAACAAGAACCACGAGGCCCCCTCTCCCCTCCCATCACACAAGCATTGACACTCCCCTCCCCCACCCCAACATGCCAGCAGCACTGACCACCCCTCCCAACACTCCCATTACGCAAAATCCCCCAAAGAGACCTTAATTTAGAGTCCACCAAAAACTACAGTCCGTGACCCATTTCTTTGGTATCGCAGACAGGATTTCTCTCTCCATCGAGGGAGAGGGAGGTTGCTCCAACAACGGAAGTGGAAACCGGGAACTCACTGTTCCGATGTTACAATTCCCGTGTCGTTTCTCCAAGTCCCCCTGACTCGAAGACCGACAGGCATTCACTCACCATCAAAAGAGGGATCGCTCAAGTACCGAGCCTTCTTCCCTCAGCAGCACACAACTCCTGTTGGCCCGGTGCTTCAGTCAGTGAAATCAGCCAGCAACCCGGTCATCTACAGGGCCGCTCCCTGAAGGTGCACAACTTCCAGGAGACAGCGAAGTTCAATTTCAAGTTCAGTTTATTGTCAGCTTATACCACATGTATACTACCAAACGAGACAGCATTTCTCTGAACCAAGGTGCAGAACACAATACATATAACTCTCACACACAACGCATGAAGTAATATTACCACAAACAAATAAGTCACATTAACAAGCTAGAATGTAAACAGTACAATGGCACTGGTGCTCCCATGTGCGATGGTTGCAGGGAGTTCAGTTTCTCAGTGTGAGGGAGGATCCTAACAGTTCTTGTCTTAATGCTATGGTACCTTCCGCCTAATAGTAGAGGGTCAAAGAGGTTGTTGAATGATGGGAGGGATCTTTGACAATGCAGAGGGCCTTGCGTACGCAGTAATCCTGATAAACACCTCGAATGGGTGGAAGGGATGATTGCCTCAGCAGTCCTTGCAATCCCTTGTAGGGTCTTGTGGTCAAATGACTTGCAATTGGAGTATCAGACGGTGATGCAGTTGGTCAGGGCCATGCTCTAGAGTGCTCCTGTAAACATTGGTTAGAGTGGTGAGGTGGTGTGGGAAGCCTACTCATCTCAGGAAGTGGAGACACAGCTGTGCTTTCCTCAAAGTTCTGAGCAAATATATTATAAAAGTACAAACAGTATATGTCATCATAGAGATTCATTTTTGTGTGGGCATTCTCAGCGGGTGCAAAGAAAAATAACAAAATCAATGAAAAACCAGACACGGCAAAGACAGACAAGTAACCAATGTGTAAAAGCAAAAAGTCTGCAAAATACAAAAAAAAAACCAAGAAATATCAAAAACATGAGCTGTAGAGTTGTTAAGCTTGAGTGCAAAGATTGTGAAATCAGTTCAGAGTTGAGGTGAGTGGTTATCCACTCTGGTTTAGGAGTTTGATGGTTGTAGGGTAATAACTGTTTCTGAACTCTAGCTACATATTTGTGCTTAAGACGTTTACACTGTAATGTATACAATTACTACATAGACATCCACAGCAGAGTAAATTTTAAATTGTCTCATTCTGCCCTGAAGGTTTAATCACTGTGCAGGTTTTCTTACTCTTTTAAGAAACCATTTTTCCTGCCAAGTGGGATCACTGCTTGGCAGGTGAGACCCGTGGTTGTGAAACAATCTCCGGTTCTGGGGGCTTCTCAGTGGTGGTTGTAGGAGTTGACTCTGGGTCTGCAGGAAGTGATTCTGATAGCTTTAAATACCTTTCTTCTGGATTAGGAGTAATCTTTCAAGAATGATTAAATTCTGGAATGGTTCTTGAAGACCATGAAAATACAAATGCTATTCCACTCCTTAAGAAGGGAGGGAACAAAAGATAGGAAATGATAGGCCAGTTAGTCTGACTTCAGTGGCTGGTAAGATGTTGGAGTCCATGTTTAATTTATGAGGTTTTGGGGTACTTGGACACACATAGAACGTAGAACTGTTCGGCACAAGAACAGTCTTGTTGGCCAACAATGCTATGCTGAAGCAAATAAATTAATAATCAATTGGCCAACTAAACCAATCCCTTCTCCCTACACAATGTCCATATCTTTCCACTTTCCTCACATTCAAGTGCCTATGATAAACAGCTCCTAAAATTGCCTAATGTATCGGCCTCAACCACCACTCCAGGCAACACATTCCAGTCACCCACCATTCCATGTGTGAAAAACATGCCCCTCACGTCTCCTTTGGTATAACACCTCTCACCTTAAACTCATTTCTTCTGGTATTAAACATTTTGACCCTGGGAAAAGTGATAAATTTTGTTATATGATAAAATAGGTCGAAGTCAGCATGGTTTCCTTAAGGAGAAATCTTGCCTGACAAACCGGGAACGCATTCTTAGTAACAGGCAGGATAGACAAAGGAGAATCAGTGGACATTGTTTACTTGGATTTTCAGAAGGCCTCTGACAAGGTGCCACACATGAGGCTGCTAAGCAAGATAAGAGCTCATGGTATTTCAGGAAGGTTACCAACATGTATAGAATATTAGCTGACTGGCAGGAGGTAAAGAACGGGAATAAAGGAATCCTTTTCTGGTTGGTTGTTGGTGTCTAGTAAGATGATCAAATATTACAGGGAGAAGGCAGGAGAATAAATGGCTCTATTCTGCTCCTGTGTCTTATGGATTTGTGTATGAACAGTATGCAAGACAAGCTTTTCACTGTATCTGCATACATGTGACATTATTAAACTAATACCAAGACCAATCAACTATAGATCATAGTACAGACCCTGCAGCCCACAAAGTCGTGCCAAACATCTGATCTACTCAAAGATCAATCTAACCCTTCCCTCCCACATAATACTCCATTTTTCTATCATCCATGCGCCTATGTAAGAGTCTCTTAAATGCCCCTAATGTATCTGCTTCTTCCCCCCCCCCACCCCACCCCGGCAGGGTGTTCCACGCAGACACCACTCTCTGTGTAAAGAACCTAGCTCTGACGTATCCCTTATACTTTCCTCCAATTGCCTTAAAATATGTTCCCTTGATTAATTTACAATTTAATCTGCCAAATTAATGTAGTAAGATCAAAATAGAAGAACAACACACACGAAGTGCTGTGAGAACTTAGTAGAACTATGGAGAGGACTAAACAGTTTTGGACTGCATCTAAATGAATGCTCTCATCCCAAAACATTAACTATAGATGCTGCCTGACCTGTTGAGTTCTTCCAGCATTTTGTGTGTGCTGTTCTGGATTTCCAGCAACAGCAGGGTCTCATTGAGGTTAAAAGTGTGGCACATCATTGTGAGCAGAGGGGCCTGTTCGTGCTGTACAGTTCTGTGGTTATGTTCTATGTTCGATCATAATCACAGCTCTTTATCTCATTTCAGGATAATTCAAGAGATTAAATGTAACAAGTGATGTGGGGGGGGGGAGGGACAGGGGAGCGACAACCTTCCTGAGATAAACACTATTTCATTTTAAAGTTGTGGTTGCTAATTTACCAAACCAAGCAGATTATCTGCTCCGGAAATGAGATGAGAACATATTGACCAAAGAAGAGGTTTCCTGTTTATGGATTTCTCGTACACATTGATTTCAGTTATGGTGCTGCTCAGGGAAATGTTTACCAGACAAGTGCAGGTAAGTGAAAATGTGACTAAGGAAACAGATTGATTCTTATGTTGGGGCCACACTGAGCTGTCTCCAGGCACTATAAGACTATAAGGCCATAAGATTAGGCCATTTGGCCCATTGAGTCTGCTCTGCCATTTCATCATGGCTTGATCCAATTTTCCTCTCAATCCCAATCTCCTGCCTTCTCCCCGTATCCCTTCAGCCCTGACCAATAAAGAATCTATCAACCTCTGCATCATTCCTCAGAATTTCAGTGAATACCAACCCAGAGCCACCATATGCTCCTCATATGACAAGCCATTCGACAATGGAGTCATTTTCATGAATGTCCTTTTATCTCTCTCATTTCTAAGATAATGGGCCAAGAATTCACACAATACTCCCAAGTGAGGCCTCACCAGTGCTTTATAAAGCCTCAGTGTTACATCCTTGTTTTTATATTCTAGACTGCTTGAAATGAGTGCTAACATCACATTTGCATTCCTTATCACAGACCAAACCTGCAAATTAATCTTTAAGGAATCCTGCACAAGGACTCCTGTCCCTTTTTACCTCAATTTTGGTATTTCCTTTCCATTTAGAAAATAGTTAACCCTTTTATATCTTCTACTGAAGTGCATGACCATACAATACTGTATTCCATCTGCCATTTCCTTGCCCATTCTCCTAATCCGTTTCAGTTCTTCTGCAGCTTCTCTACTTCCTCAGAACTACCTGCCCCTCCAACTATCTTCATATTGTCTGCAAATTTTGCAACAGAGCCATCAATTCCATCATCCAAATCATTGACATGTAACATAAAAAGAATCAGTCCCTACACAGACCCCTGTGGAACATCTCTAGTCACCAGCAGCCAGTCAGAAAAGGCTCTCTTTACAGTATTCCCACTCTTTGCCTCTTGTCAATCAGCCTCTGCTTTATCCATGCTAGTATCTTCCTTGTAATACATGGGCTCCTAACTTGTTCAGCAGCCTCATGTGTGGCACCTTGTCAAAGGCCTTCTGAAAATCCAAGTACACAACATCCACCAAGAAGAGATTTTCTGTTTATGTTTTCTTGTACACATCAACTTCAGTGTGGTTATGGTGCTGCTCAGGGAAATCTTTACCAGACAAGTGCAGGTAAGTGGAATTATGACCAAGGTAACAGATCAAATCTTATGTCAGGGCCACACTGAGCTGTCTCCTAGTGTCGTCTGCCTAAATTTCGGCAGATCATAATGTGAACACAGTTACACTTTAGTCTTGTTTTATCAGTTTTCCTTTTCTAAGTAAATTAGAAAGAGTGCAGAGTGAATCTACCAGGATGTTGTGCAGACTTGGGGCCTGAGTTACAATGAGAGGTTGCCTAGACTATGAATTTATTCTCTGGAATGTTGGAGATTTAAGTGTGACCAACCAGCATGTTCAAAGAAGATAGAGCATAAAGCTTAGAATAATACAGCTCACAATCTTGTACTAACCACTTAACATACTAAGATCAATTTATCCCTTCCCTCCTACATAGCCCTCCATTTTTCTATCATCCGTGTGTCTATCTAAGGATTTCTTAATGTCCCTAATGTAGCTGCTTCTTCCACCAGCCATGTAACACATTCACCACTCTCCAGATAAAAAATGCCTACCTCTGACACCCCCGCCCCCCATACTTTCCCGCAGTGATCTTAGATCAGCCATTTTCACCCTGGGAAAAAGTCTCTGGCAGTCCACTCAATCCATGCCTCCTATTACCTTGTACACCTCTATCAAACTCGCCTTTCGTCCTTGCTCACTCCAGAGAGAAAAGCCCTAGTCTTCTGAGAAAGGTCAACTGTGCTGTAAGGCTCAAGTTCTGTAATCAACAAATAATCTCCAATTCTTAATGGCCTTCCAGCCTGCACTCTCTCACTTGTGGATGAGTTGTTGAATATAGACACAAAATCGATGGTTCAACTTTACTTAAATTTATTGTGCTGTTGTTAAATAAAAATGTAATGACCTGGCAAACACAGGGAAATCTGCAGACGCTGGAAATTTAAGCAACACACACAAAATGCTGGTGGAACGCAACAGGTCAGGCAGCATCTATAGGGAGAAGTGCTGTCGACGTTTTGGGCCGAGACCCTTCGCCAGTCCTGACTAAGTCCTGACATGAGAGAGGTCTGGAGTGGGATGAGGACCATCACTGGGTTCCAGCAAACAAGCAACAGAGGAGCTGAAGGCAGTGTGGACAGGGCCAACGAACTTAACCTGTTCTTCAACAGATTTGACACTGTGGCCCCTGCCCACCCCCCACATGATTCATCTGTTGTCGGCCCCCAACCAACACATACTCCACTCTCCCCTCCTCACAGCCCCCCACCCCGCTCTCATGACTACACTCCTCCCCCACCTGAAGCCACAACGGTGGGCTTCACAGCTGAACAGGTGAGAAGACAGCTGAAACGTCTCCACCCAAGCAAGGCTGCAGGCCCGGATGGTGTCAGCCCCAGGATGCTCAAAGCCTGTGCCCCCCAGCTATGTGGAGTACTTCACCATGTCTTCAACCTGAGCCTGAGTCTCCAGAGGGTTCCTGTGCTGTGGAAGACGTCCTGCCTCGTTCCTGTACCGAAGACGCCGCGCCCCAGTGGCTCCAATGACTACAGACCGGTGGCATTGACCTCCCACATCATGAAGACCCTGGAGAGACTTGTTCTAGAGCAGCTCCGGCCTATGGTTAGGCCACACTTATTTCCCGTCCAGTTCACCTATCAGCCCTGACTAGGAGTTGAGGATGCCATCGTCTACCTGCTGAACCGTGTCTACGCCCACCTGGACAAGCTGGCGAGCACTGTGAGGGTCATGTTTTTTGACTTCTCCAGTGAGTTCAACACCATCTGCCCTGCTCTGCTGGGTGAGAAGCTGACAGTGATGCAGGTGGATGCTTCCCTGGTGTCATGGATTATTGATTACCTGACTGGCAGACCACAGTACGTGCGCTTGCAACACTATGTGTCAGACAGAGTGGTCAGCAGCACTGCGGCTCCACAGGGGACTGTCCTGTCTCCCTTTCTCTTCACCATCTACACCTCGGACTTCAACTACTGCACAGAGTCTTGTCATCTTCAGAAGTTTTCTGATGACTCTGCCATAGTTGGATGCATCAGCAAGGGAGATGAGGCTGAGTACAGGGCTACGTTGGGAAACTTTGTCACATGGTGCAAGCAGAATCATCTGCAGCTTAATGTGAAAAAGACATGTGGTGGACCTGAGGAGGGCTAAGGCACCCGTGACCCCTGTTTCCATCCAAGGGGTCAGTGTGGACATAGTGGAGGATTACAAATACCTGGGGATACGAATTGACAATAAACTGGACTGGTCAAAGAACACTGAGGCTGTCTACAAGAAGGGTCAGAGCCGTCTCTGTTTCCTGAGGAGACTGAGGTCCTTTAACATCTGATGGATGATGCTGAGGATGTTCTACGAGTCTGTGGTGGCCAGTGCTATCATGTTTGCTGTTGTGTGCTGGGGCAGCAGGCTGAGGGTAGCAGACACCAACAGAATCAACAAACTCATTCGTAAGACCAGTGATGTTGTGGGGGTGGAACTGGACTCTCTGACGGTGGTGTCTGAAAAGAGGATGCTGTCCAAGTTGCATGCCATCTTGGACAATTACTCCCATCTACTCCATAATGTACTGGTTAGGCACGGGAGTACATTCAACCAGAGACTCATTCCACCGAGATGTAACACTGAGCGTCATAGGAAGTCATTCCTGCCTGTGGTCATTAAACTTTACAATTCCTCCCTCGGAGTGTCAGACACCCTGAGCCAATAGGCTGGGTCTGGACTAATTTCCACTTGGCATTATTTACTTATTATTATTTAATTATTTATGG
Source organism: Hemitrygon akajei (assembly GCF_048418815.1). Taxonomy (NCBI): domain Eukaryota; kingdom Metazoa; phylum Chordata; class Chondrichthyes; order Myliobatiformes; family Dasyatidae; genus Hemitrygon; species Hemitrygon akajei. The sequence continues at coordinate 118,603,437 of NC_133128.1, forward strand.
TTTTATATTGCTATATTTCTACACTATTCTTGGTTAGTGTGACTGTAACGAAACCCAATTTCCCTCGGGATCAATAAAGTATGTCTGTCTGTCTGTGTGTGTTGCATGCAATGTCCTGGGATAGGTTTCCCTGCTGATGTAATGGTTTCTCTGTACCGCAATGTTTGGGTTATGTCTAGAGATAATGGGGGCTTTGGAATGTGCGCTGGCCAATGAGGGGAGATGTTTTCTTTCTTGTGTGCCTGAGCGAAGGTTTTACAGTCTTTTGTTCAATAGAAGACGGAGAGAGAAGATGCCAGAATGGGGATGTTGTGGACTGCAGGACAGAGTAGACTTAGAAATGGGCGGGAGTCGACGCCCGTGGGGAAAATCGATGGAGAATGAACAGGCAGGAAATCCATGAGCTCCATTAGGCTGTTTCATGAGAATGGGACTCTTTCCTTTTTTGTTTCTTTACTAACCCTATAGTCAAATTAAGAATATAAAGCTCAATTGTTTAATTGGATATTGTGTACTGTTTGTTATTTTGTGGTACTGATTTGTAACAAGGGAACACATCGCGCAGCATCCACACAAACAAGATTTCTCAAGTTTGGCCGGGCCGGCAGCTGTCTTCCCCTAGATTAAGCCGCTAGCTGAACCGGAGGTTTACAAAAACTAGATCAAACAGCAGAAATGAGATTCAGTTCACAGTACTTTGCAATGGGATAAAGTGCAACCATGAAAATGAAATAAAAAATAAAAATAAAAATGAAGTAAAAGGTGAAAATATAGTAGATAAAACAGTTATTTCAGTTAACTCCACTCTGTTTCACTTTCCACAGATGCTGCCCAAGTTCTGAGTGCTTCCGTTGTTTTCTACAAACACCTGCAGGAACAGAGGCTAGCAATCTAAAGAGGCAACAGTGTTATGAGGAAAGGTTGAGTCAGCTGGGGTATACTTGTTGGAGTGAAGGAGGATGAGGGGAGACTTGATAGGGGTGTACAAGATGATAAGAGGCGTAGATTGAGTAAACAGCCAGAGACTTTTTCCCCAGAGCAAAAATGGCTAATTCCAGGGAGCATCATTTTACGTGATTAGAGGGAAGTATAGAGGAGATGTGGGTGTGTAGAATGCCCTGTCAGGGATGGTGGCGTTGGCAAGTACTTCAGGGATATTTAAGATATCTTAGATAGGAACATGGGCAATAAAAAAATGGAGGGCTATGTGGGAGGGAAGGGTTAGATTGATCTTAGAGTAGGTTAAAAGGCTGGCACAACATTATGGGTTGAAAGGCCAATACTGTGTTGTAATGGACTATGTTCTATGTGACATGTTTTGCTGAGTTCACTATGGAAAGCGAGTGTTGGGAAGTTTAAACTTTTTAAATTTAATTATTACTGTGAATCTGTCAATAAATACTAAGGTTTCAGGAAAAAACTGAGAGGAATGTGCGCTGAATTCCCCTGCCCCAGGGTAGACAAGGAGATAGGCAGTGGCTATACTCAGTGGTAAGATCAAAGCAGACAGTGTGGTTTTTATATGCTTGTGACAGTGGGATTTGTGGTGAACTAGATATACCTGTCTGACTGCTCCTGTGGCTCCTCCCAAGACCCTGCTGACTACCCCTGTGGCTCCTCCCACAGACCCCTGTATAAAGGCGACTGTGGCCTGCTGCTCTCCCTCATTTCCCCAGGATGTAGTGTTCTTCAGTCAATAAAAGCCGATATCTCACTTCCTAAGTCTCGGCGTGAGTTATTGATGGTGCATCAGGATTTAACCTCCAAAGTGTGATGGCTTGTTTGCAGAATTATTGCAGACTGAATATTTGCAGCAGTCTGGAGAGACAGTGCACGGTAAACTCCTTAAACCACTTCTACATGCTGTTAGTATTATAGATACGTGCTACAATTTATGTGTTTATACACAATTGATTCTAAATTTGCACTTCTAACTTTATCTTAATGTAAATGTTTATTCAGTACAGTAGTAGAATGTTGGTTTTTCACATGTAGTGCCCTGACCACAGCAAATTCCCAATACATGTAAATGTGTATGGTGGATAAGACCACATAACACAAGACCATAGGACACAGGAGCAGAATCAGGCCATTAGTCCTCCTCCATTTCATCATGGATGATCCACTTCCCTTCCAACCTCATTCTCCCCATAGCTTTTCACACCTGATTTACCCAGAATATATCAACCTCCACGTTAAGTATACCCCATTAATGATCTGGCCTCCACAGCCATCAGTGGCTAAAGAATTCCAGAGGTTCACTGCCCTCTGGCTAAAGAAAATTCTCATCTCCATTCTAAATGGACACTATTCTATACTGAGGCTGTGACCTCAGGTCCTAAGAGATCCTTTACCTTATGCACCCTAATCTGGTTCATTACATAACACCAAATCCAGAATAGCTTCTTTCCTAGTGGGCTCAACCACAAGCTGCTCTAAAAAAACATTTGGTAGGCATTCCACAAACTCTCTCTCGGGATCCAAAACCAGCACCGATCTGCTTTTCCCAAAGCACCTGCATATTGAAATCCTCATGACTGCCGTAACATTGTTCCTTTGACATGCCTTTTCTATCTCTCGTAACTTGTAGATCACATCTTGGCTACTATTGGGGGCCTGTGTACAACTCCCATCAAGGTTGTTTTAGTGCTTGCAATTCCTTAAACCTACCCAGTGATTCTACATCTTCTGATCGTATGTCACCTCTTTCTACGGATTTGGTTTCATTTCATGCCAAGAGCCACCCTGCCTGTCCTTTCAGTACAATGTGTATCCTCTGATGTTATGTCCCCAACTATAATCTTCCCGCAGCCACGACTCAGTGATGCCCTCAATGTCATGCCGAATAATATGTCTAAATGTGTTACAAGTTCATCTACCTTATTCCATATACTGCATGCATTCAAATACAACACCTTCAGTCCTGTATTCATCACCCTCTTCCGTTTTGTCCCCTTGTAACTCTGCAACTCATCCCACACTCCTATCATCTGCCTGTCCTTCCGGACAGTCTCACTACACACTGCCTCTGCTTGTATTCTAACTGCTCTGACCTCAGCCCTATCACTCAGTTTCCCACCCTCCCTGCCAAATTAGTTTAAACCTTTCCCAACAGTTCTAGTGAACCTGTCCACAAGGATATTGGTCCCCCTCGGGTTCAGTTGTAACTGGCCCATTTTGTTCAGGTCAGACCTTCCCCAGAAGAGATCCCAATGATCCAGAAATCTGAAACCCTGCCCCCTACACCACTTCCTCAGCCGTGCATTCATCTGTCAAATCACCCTATTCTTACCCTCACTGGCGTGGTTACTGCAGACAGGACAGTGTTACTGCGGTCAGAGAGGGTTACTGAGATCAGGAGAGGGTTACTGCTGTCATGATGGGTGTTACTGTGGTCAGGACAGAGTTAACACAGTCAGGACAGGGTTACTGCAGTCAATAAGGTGGGCGTCGGGAATGGACCCAGATGCAAGACAGACACTGAAGTACTAGGGAAAGTGGGACCTGCTGTGTCAGAAAGCAAGGGAAGTGGGGGAGAAACAACACTGGACAAGACTAGGATACAGGGCCTGGACTAGGACTAGACCAGGAAAGAGGGACCTGGACAAGGAATTAGGAACAGGAAACTAGGAACCTGGACAAGGACTCCTAGCCAGAGACTGGACAGGGACCCGGAACCTGGGTCTTGACTCGGGCTCGGACTCTGGATCCAGGCAAGGACTGGACGTGGGGGCAGGACGAGGACATGAAGCTCAGACTTGGTCTTGATCGAGGGAGAGCAAAGCAGAAGCAGGGAGAGGCGTAGCTGGACACGGACACTGGCCCTGGACAAGACCAGGACTCGGGGCCTAGGCAACGACTTGGACATGGAACGGAACCTCCTGAGGGGACTTGGACCTGAGCACAGCGACACAGAGGCAGGACCCCTCCTTGGGGATAGGACATAGAGCCAGGGCTTTACACAGAGCTGGGACACCTCCTTGGGGACAGGACATAGGGCCAGGGCTTTACACAGAGACCGGATCATGACATACTGTGGTCAGGACGGGGTTACTGTGGTCAGATCAGGGTTACTGTGGTCAGGACAGGGTTACTGTGGTCAGATCGGGGTTACTGTGGTCAGATCAGGGTTACTGTGGTCAGGACAGGGTTACTGTGGTCAGATCGGGGTTACTGTGGTCAGATTGGGGTTACTACAGTCTGGACTGTTTTACCGTGGTCATGGCAGGGTTACTGTAATCCTGACAGGGTTTAGGGTAGGGTTACTGTGGTCAGGACAGGGTTACTGTGGTCAGATCGGGCTTACTGTGGTCAGGACGGGGTTACTGTGGTCAGATCGGGGTTACTGTGGTCAGGACGGGGTTACTGTGGTCAGATCGGGGTTACTGTGGTCAGGACGGGGTTACTGTGGTCAGGACGGGGTTAACATGGTTGCTGCCCTCTTTGAGTGGACTGCAGTGCGAAGTGTGAGCATCTTCAACATGCTGGGTGTCAACATCCCAGAAGATCTACCCTGGACCCAAAATATTGTGAGAGTCCGGGGGGCATGGTCAACAGCTCCCCCTTGCATTTCTAATGACCAGCATTGTTTAAATGAATCGTCTCCACACCACTCTGCCCACGGGAGGACAGCAGGGAGGAGGAGTCAGTGACCCACCTCTTTGCACACTGTGGGTTCGCAGAGAAGGTGTGGAGGAGGATGGAAGGTACAGTGTCGAGGTTCATCCCCAGCAGTTGTGTAACAGAGGACTCTCTGATCTACGGGCTGTTCCTGGGGACACACACGGAGACCAACATCCGGTGCTACTGGCAGATCATCACCTCGGTGAAAGACGCTCTTTGGTCGGCCCGAAACTTGATGGTCTACCTGCACATGGAGATGTCCGTGGGGGAATGCTGCCGACTGGCACAGTCTCGGCTGCAGGAGTACGTGCTGAGGGACGCACTGAAACTCGGTGCACCCACCGCAAGGGCCCAGTGGGGAAGGACGGGAGGCAGGGCTTAAGGGTCGGCACAACATTGTGGGCTGAAGGGCCTGTACTGTGCTGTACTATTCTATGTTCTATGACCAAAGTCTAGGGTTCTTCTCCCACGTGAGTTGACGGGTAGGGGGCCGGGGTGTATACCCCTCAACGAGGGTATGTAAATATGGAATAACAGAGTGCAACGTGGGTGGCAAAAAGTGTGGAAATGTAAAGACTGTAATGGAAATATTTGTAAAGGACTGAGAGTCAATGAATAGTTTGTTGTATATAATTTTATTTCTGAATAAAGTACATTTTCATTAATAAAAAAAAATAAAAACTTGTTGAGTTAAAGCGCTTCCTTGTCTGTCATTGTGGACAAAATGCTCACTCCACTGGTGTCAGGAGTGGGATGTGAGGTCGACGACGAGATTGGAGAGATGGAGTGCCTTAAGACCCAGGGAATAAGATGAGCGTCCGAGCTGTAGGCCTCCTCCACACCCATGGGCAGGGCTCATGGAGTCGGGACCTGGAGAGCGGACCAGAGGAACCGAGCATCCTGCTTTCTCGGGGAACCTGGCCAAAGTAAGCATACCCAGGATCCCCAACCTGGGGACAGAGCAGAGCGCAATACCCACTCCCTCGCGACCCACCCCGGGGAACACAAGATGCCATGGGAGGATGGGCCCCATGGCAGACGCTGCCGGAGTAAGAGGAAGACTGCCAGGTCTCGGCAATCAGCGCGACCAGTTCCACCCAAAAGCTCACCAGGTGCAACAGTGCCAGCAGCCTGGCGCAAGCAGAACTTGCCGCGTGGCACAATGGGTGGATCCCCGCCTTGCCCTGGCACTGGAGGGTGATACCCTTGACCTAAGCCTGGTAGAGCAGCGTGACCACAGAGCTCTCGTAGCAGCGTTTCAAGCAGAGGCCGTTGGAAGAAGCAATGAGGGAAGAACTGGGCAGCAGACTGTGCCGCATGGGAGGAAGTCCAGGGACATCGGCAGCAGATCTCCACTACTGTGCTCGGCACGGCTACCCGAGTTCCATCCCGCGGCCCGGGAAGAGCTTGTAAAGGCGCTGATGCCAGAGCGCCTTCGGCAGCAAGTTCACCTGACGCCACCATCATCACCGACCAAGGCGCTGGCTGAAACGAAGAGAGCAGAAGCAATTTTAGCCCTCCAAGGCATTTCAGCATCGCCCGAGACCTCCAGCAGAATCCGCCCCCGGCCGGGCCGTTTGGGCGAGAAGCAGGCTCATGCATGGACTGTGTGGCGGAGGGCATCGGGTGCCGTGTGTTCGTGGCCACTACCAGCTGTCCGGGCGTCCTTCCCACCCCCGCCTGGGCAGACAACAATGGCCGTCTGGCTGGTACGGTCACCGGTGACCGTGCGGCGATGCGAGGGAAGAGGTGGCCACGCATCGCAGTGGGGAGAAAAACAGTGGAGCAGGAGGTGTGGCTCGCCGACATCCGAGAGTCCTGCATCGTTGGCCCGGACCTGCTGTCCTGCTGGGGGCCCGTGTGGATGTGCCGGCGGCAACCATTGTCTCAATGCCATGGCCCAGAAGGACTCTTACCCACTGCCCAGAACTGATGAGGCCTTGGAGTGTATTGTGGGTTCAACCTGGTCCAGCTCTCTCAATCTCTGCAGTGGCTACTGGAAGGTCGAACTGGCCCCAGGGGCCCGGCCCAAGACCGCCTTCACCATTGGTCCAGGGCTGTGGCACTTCTGGGTAATGCCATTCAGACTGTGTAACACCCCGGGCACCCTCGAGAGACTGACGGAGAGGGTGCTGGCTCACATTCCACAGAGCTGTTTGGACGATCTCCTGGCGCACGCCGCCGTTTTCGATGACGCCCTGCGGAGCTTGGAAGAGGTCTCTGCTGCCGTCCGCCAGGCGGACCCGCGCCTCGACCCCGCAAAATGCCGCCTGCAGCGCTGTTAGCCGAAGTTCCCGGGGCACGTGGTGAGTGCAGAAGGAGTGGCAACTGACCCTGAGAAGATGGCAGTGGTCAAGGACACCCCCCCCCCGGCGATGTCTCTGAGCTTCGCAGCGTCCTGGGGCTGGCATCATACTACCACCACCATGGCCAGTCCCCTGCACCAGCTCCCTTTGCCTGGACTGACACCTGTGTGGCCGCCTTCGAGCCACTCCGAGCTGCGTCACCCGGATGATGGGCTGCCGCTCCGGCGCTGGCGGCCGCCTCACAATGACAGATTGTGGAGGTCCCCCGGGGGCTCCGCACTATGGTGCCACGGTCGGTGCATGGGCTGGTTGGGGCCGGCCATTTTGGGGTGACAAAGACGATGGGCGGGCTACATGAACGTGTCTACTGGCCTGGCTGCAGGCAGGACGTGGAGCTGTTCGTGCACTGCTGCGGCGCTCGCTTGTCCCAGAAGGGGCCCGGCTGCCAGTCTAGAACGCCGATGCAGCAGTAGCTGACTGGGGCCCGGCTGCCAGTCTAGAACGCCGATGCAGCAGTAGCTGACTGGGGCCCGGCTGCCAAGCTAGAACGCCGATGCAGCAGTAGCTGACTGGGGCCCGGCTGCCAGTCTAGAACGCCGATGCAGCAGTAGCTGACTGGGGCCCGGCTGCCAAGCTAGAACGCCGATGCAGCAGTAGCTGACTGGGGCCCGGCTGCCAGTCTAGAACGCCGATGCAGCAGTACCTGACTGGGGCCCGGCTGCCAGTCTAGAACGCCGATGCAGCAGTAGCTGACTGGGGCCCGGCTGCCAGTCTAGAACGCCGACGCAGCAGTAGCTGACTGGGGCCCGGCTGCCAGTCTAGAACGCCGATGCAGCAGTAGCTGACTGGGGCCCGGCTGCCAGTCTAGAACGCCGATGCAGCAGTAGCTGGTTGGGGCCCGGCTGCCAAGCTAGAACGCCGATGCAGCAGTAGCTGACTGGGGCCCGGCTGCCAAGCTAGAACGCCGATGCAGCAGTAGCTGACTGGGGCCCGGCTGCCAAGCTAGAACGCCGATGCAGCAGTAGCTGGTTGGGGCCCGGCTGCCAGTCTAGAACGCCGATGCAGCAGTAGCTGGTTGGGGCCCGGCTGCCAGTCTAGAACGCCGATGCAGCAGTAGCTGGTTGGGGCCCGGCTGCCAGTCTAGAACGCCGTTGCAGCAGTAGCTGGTTGGGGCCCGGCTGCCAGTCTAGAACGCCGATGCAGCAGTAGCTGGTTGGGGCCCGGCTGCCAGTCTAGAACGCCGATGCAGCAGTAGCTGACTGGGGCCCGGCTGCCAGTCTAGAACGCCGATGCAGCAGTAGCTGGTTGGGGCCCGGCTGCCAGTCTAGAACGCCGTTGCAGCAGTAGCTGGTTGGGGCCCGGCTGCCAGTCTAGAACGCCGATGCAGCAGTAGCTGGTTGGGGCCCGGCTGCCAGTCTAGAACGCCGATGCAGCAGTAGCTGGTTGGGGCCCGGCTGCCAGTCTAGAACGCTGATGCAGCAGTAGCTGGTTGGGGCCCGGCTGCCAGTCTAGAACGCCGATGCAGCAGTAGCTGGTTGGGGCCCGGCTGCCAGTCTAGAACGCCGATGCAGCAGTAGCTGACTGGGGCCCGGCTGCCAGTCTAGAACGCCGACGCAGCAGTAGCTGACTGGGGCCCGGCTGCCAGTCTAGAACGCCGATGCAGCAGTAGCTGACTGGGGCCCGGCTGCCAGTCTAGAACGCCGATGCAGCAGTAGCTGACTGGGGCCCGGCTGCCAGTCTAGAACGCCGATGCAGCAGTAGCTGGTTGGGGCCCGGCTGCCAGTCTAGAACGCCGTTGCAGCAGTAGCTGGTTGGGGCCCGGCTGCCAGTCTAGAACGCCGATGCAGCAGTAGCTGGTTGGGGCCCGGCTGCCAGTCTAGAACGCCGATGCAGCAGTAGCTGGTTGGGGCCCGGCTGCCAGTCTAGAACGCTGATGCAGCAGTAGCTGGTTGGGGCCCGGCTGCCAGTCTAGAACGCCGATGCAGCAGTAGCTGGTTGGGGCCCGGCTGCCAGTCTAGAACGCCGATGCAGCAGTAGCTGACTGGGGCCCGGCTGCCAGTCTAGAACGCCGACGCAGCAGTAGCTGGCTGGGGCCCGGCTGCCAGTCTAGAACGCCGATGCAGCAGTAGCTGACTGGGGCCCGGCTGCCAGTCTAGAACGCCGATGCAGCAGTAGCTGACTGGGGCCCGGCTGCCAGTCTAGAATGCCGATGCAGCAGTAGCTGACTGGGGCCCGGCTGCCAGTCTAGAACGCCGATGCAGCAGTAGGTGGTTGGGGCCCGGCTGCCAGTCTAGAACGCCGATGCAGCAGTAGCTGGTTGGGGCCCGGCTGCCAGTCTAGAATGCCGATGCAGCAGTAGCTGACTGGGGCCCGGCTGCCAGTCTAGAACGCCGATGCAGCAGTAGCTGACTGGGGCCCGGCTGCCAGTCTAGAACGCTGATGCAGCAGTAGCTGACTGGGGCCCGGCTGCCAGTCTAGAACGCCGACGCAGCAGTAGCTGACTGGGGCCCAGCTGCCAGTCTAGAACGCCGACGCAGCAGTAGCTGGTTGGGGCCCGGCTGCCAGTCTAGAACGCCGATGCAGCAGTAGGTGGGGGCGTGGTCGACGGCCCCCCCTTGCAATTCTAATGCCCAGCACTGATTATGGCTCTTGTGTTAAAATGTGGGATTATGGTGGGAAGTTTCAGTTCATTTATTGGGATATTTTGGCTTGGGTTGTACCGCTACTTGCTTGTGTATTTGTTGGTCACCTTAACTGTGACTGGAGTGTGTGATGGTCACCTCCCTCATCAGTATGAAACTGAACAGTTCTCTTTCAGGGTCTGTTGTGTGCTTATCACAATAAAAACTGTTGTTGAGTTAAAGCGCTTCTTCGCCTGTTATTCTGGACCAAATGCTCGCCGCGATCACGACGAAGGCACACCAGCAGCTCCGCTTTGTTAGGATTTTAAGGCTCAGACGTATGGTGGGGAGCGTTCTGACCGCTTGCATCACCAGCTGGTCTGGAGGACCCAATCCACAGGAACGAGGAAAGCTGCAGAGAGTTGTAAACTCAGTCGTTTCCATCACTAGCACAACCCACTCCACCATCGAATTCATCCACCAGAGGCGGTGCCTCAAGAAAGCAGCTTCTAATCATTCTGGACCCTTTCATTCTGGGACATCCCCTCTTTTCATTCCTGCCATTAAGGGGGAGATACAGGAACCTAATGACCCACAGACACTATCTTAGATACAGCTTCTTCCTCAGCCATACGATTTCTGAACGGTTCAGGAACCCATGACCACTTCTTTATAACTTTTTGCACTAATTTTGTAACTTTTATTACTTTTTATGGCTTACACTCTACTGCTGCTGCAAACGAACACGTGATGTGTATCTGTGGTAGCAGACATGATTCTGATTCTGAATGAGGATTACCGTGAGCCTGACAGTTATCACAGAGCATGTAAACAGGCCTTCCTGCACCACTGATTCAGGATTCCCATGTAAGCAAATCGATTTAGAATCAGAATCAGGTTTAATATCACTGGTGTGCGTCATGAAATTTGCTGTTTTGTGGCAGCACTACATTGCAATACATACAACATAATAAAAGACTATAAATTACAGTAGGAAATATATATAAGAAATGTAAATTTCATAAATAGTGCAAAAAGGGAACAAAAAATAAAGAGGTGGTGTTCATGGGCTCAGTGTCCATTCATTAATCTGATAGCAGAGGGGAAGAAGCGGTTGCTGAAATGTCTATGTCTTCAGGCTCCTGTACCTCCTCTTGATGGTAGCAATGAGAAGAAGGCGTGTCCTGGCTAATGGGTCCTTAATGATGGATGCTGCCTTTTTGAGACATCGCCTTTTGAAGATGTTCTCAATGCTGGAGAGGCTCGTGTCCCTGATGGAGCTGGCTGAGTTTTCAACTTTCAGCAGCTTTCTCTGATCCTGTGCAGCAGACCAGACGGGGATGCTATCAATTAGAATGCTCTCCATAATACATCTGTAGAAATTTGTGACTCTTTTCTGATGTACCAAATTTCCTTGAAATTCTAATAAAATATAGCTGCTTTCATGCATTCTTTGTAAATGAATCAATATGTTAGCCCCGGGATAGATCTTCAGAGATGTTGAGACCCAGGAACTTGAAGCTGTTAACCCTCTCCACTGCTGATCGCTTGATGAGGACTGGTGTGTGTTTCTGCGACTTTCCCTTCCTGAAGTCCACCATCAATTTCTTGGTGCAACTGATGTTGAGTTCAAGGTTGTTGTTGCAACACCACTCAACCGGCTAATCTTTCTCTCTCCCGTACCCGTGTTTAGCCTATGCCCCTCCAAACTTTTCCTGTCCGAGCACCTTTTCAGTGTGAATTATGTTACTGCATCAACCACTTCATCCGGCAGCTCCTTTCGTATACCGACCACTTTCTAGTGGCGGTCAGACTACAGAACCCTCAGTTCCCAATTCAATCTCTTCGCGTTCATCTGAAATCTGTGCCCTTGATTCCCCAAACCCAGGGAAGAGACTGTGCACGTTCACTCGATCTTGACTCTATTAATTTTATAAACCTTTTCAAGTCATGCTCTCTTCTCGCTGATGCTATTGGGAAGGAGATATAGGAGCCTTGGGTCTCACATTGCCAGGTTCAGGAACAGTTATGTATCACCTACAACCATCATGCTCCTGAACCCATCTGGTTAACTTCACTCACCTCAACTCTGAACTGATTCCACAGTCTATAGACTCAATTTCAAGGATTCCACAACTCATGTTCACAGTGTGATTTATTTACTATTCATTTATTTATTATTGTAATTATTTATTTCTTCATTTTTGCATAATTTGCCTTCTTTATAGCATATCGGTGGTTCGTCATTGTGTGCAGTTTGTTATTGAATCTATTGTATTCTTTTGTTCTACTGTGAATGCCTGCAAGAAAATTGATCTCACTTTCAAGTGACACACACTTTCATAATAAATTTACATTGAACTTTGACCTTTGAACTGAAGCTGCAGTGGAAATGGTCCCAGGCTGATCAGCCTCTCCATAACTCAATCCTTTAATCTTCAAAATCTCCTCTGCACTGTTTCCAGTTTAATGTCATCTATCCTATAACAGTAACCAAAACTGAACACAATATTCCAAATGTGAACTCTTATGCAACTGCAACAGAACATCCCAACCGCTGCAGTCAGTGGCCACTTTATTAGGAACACCTGCTCATTAATGGAAGTATCTAATCAGTCAATCATGTGGCAGCATCTTAATCTATGCAGACATGGTCAAAAGGTTCAGTTGTTGTTCAGACCAAGCACCAGAATGAGGAGGAAATGTGAGTTAGACCTTGGAATGATTGTTGGTGCCATACGGGGTGTTTTGAGTATCTCAGAAACCGATGATCTCCTGGGATTTTCACGCACAACAGTCTCTAGAGTTTACAGAGAGTGGTGCGATAAACAAAAAAAAAATCGGTGAGTGGCAGTTCTGTGGGTGAAACCGCCTTGTTAATGAGAGAGGTCCGAGGAGAATGACCGGACTGGTTTGAACGGACGTGAGGGCGACAGTAACTTAAATAATCACATGATACAAGAGCGACATGTGGAAGTGTACACCATGTTGAACCTTGAAGTGGATGGGCTACAGCAGCAGAAGACCATGAACATACACTCAAAGTTCACGGTCTTCCTCAGCCACCTCCGGTACCTGATAAGATCACCACTGGGTACAGAATTTAATCTGTGACTGATGGACTGGTCCATGTTCTGAAACTTCAACCACAAGACTTCAGGATGTGCCTAAGGCCGGTGACGTTGGTCCGGGCCCTGAGAGACACATTGCGGTCGGTAATTGTTGGGCAATGAGTCCGTGGAAAGCTCACACTAACCTTGTGTAATTGTACAGCTTCCTACAGTGTTGAGAGATAGGAGGTGCGGCCGGCCTCTTGTGCAATGCTCTCAGCAGCGTTATTTCTTTGGACAGAGGTCTGTTGTTGCATGAGGAATGCAGTACGGAGAGTCACGGGGGCACAGGATGTGTTGAAATATGTTTTGGGGTCAGAGTGAATTGGTCCTGAATTCATTTATAACATTATAACGTGGTTACAGAGCTTCGAGTCCAATGAGACCACGCCACCCAATTACACCCAAGTGATCAATTAACCTGCTAACCCGTGCACCTTTGGGATGGGAGGAAAACAGAGCCCCCGGAGGAAACCCCTGTGGTCATGAGCAAGCGTACAAACTCCTTGCAGGAGGCAGTGGGAATTGAACCTGAGTCGCTGGCGCTGTGAGGCGTTATGCTAACCACTATGCTACCATACCATCCAGCTGTCTCCTTGGGGACAGCACAATGAAAATAACTCCAATTTTATCTGGGTAGACAGCTCTTCAGTTCCATCTCCTCCTCTCTCCCTCCCCCCATCATCTCCCTTCCTTATCTCTCCCTCTGCCTCGTAATCCTCTCCATAATCCTCCCTCGCCCTTACATCTCCACTTTTCTCTCCCCATTTCCCCTCTCTCCCTCTTCATCTCTGACATTTACCCCTCCCTTGTCAGTTCCCTCCATCTCTCCCTCTACCTTTCATGTCCAACCTTCTTTACCTCCTCCCCCATTATTTCCCTCCATCTTTCCTTCTCCCTCTTTACCTCCCTGCTTCTCCCCCTCTCTCTTGTCATTTCCCTCCACCCCTCCTTCTATTTATCTTCCCCTTCTTTCCCCTTCTCCCTCATCATTTCCCTCCATCTCATAATTTCCCTCTGACCCTCCCTCTTCATCTCCCCCCTCTCCCTCTTCATTTTCCTGCTTGTTACTCCCTCCCCCTTTTCATTCCCTGTCCCGGGTCTCTTTCTCTGCCTCGTCATTCCCTCCCTTTTCCCTTCCTCCCCCTCCTTAATCCCTCTTTCCCCTCTCTTCTCCTTTTTCCTCCTAAGTCTCTCCTTGCTCCTGCCTCCCCTGCCCCTTTTTGGAATGATTAGGAGGAACTTCTACCTCATTGTAACTGTGCATATGACATGGTGTGATGCTGAAGCTTTATAAGGTATTGATCAGAGCAGTTTTCAGCTCCTTAGCTAAGAAGACCCGTTTAAAGACCCGACCATTAAGTAACCTGTTCATTGGCCGAGCAAAAAAATTGCAGCTGGCTCCACCCATCATCCGAGCAGTCACCTGTTCAAAGGTTTATTTATTATCAAAGTATGTATGCAGTATACAACTCTGACACTCGTCTTCTCCAGACAACCAGGAAACAGAGAAAAACCATGGATTCATCTTCACCTGCTTGCCTTTCCTCCATAACCCTTAATTGCCCCACTGTGCAAAAATCTATCCAACCTTGTCTTAAATATATTTACTGAGGTAGCCTTCACTGCTTCATTGGGCAGAGAACTCCACAGATTCACCATCCTCTGGGAAAAGCTGTTCTTCCTCATCTCCATCCTAATTCTACTCCCCAAATCTTGAATATATAAACAGAATATATAAACCCTAATCCTGAAAAAGTCTATAGTCCATTGTCCAAATCCATAAATGCAGAACCTCCAACACCATTGAAAGAGAGAGACCCTGCTCGAATTCATAGGCCTACCTCTGGGCACAGTGATAGGCCTCATAGGTTCCTTCTCCAGCAGCAGTGTGATCCCATCAGCAAATGAGGGGTTAATGTATGAGGAGTGTTTGATGGCTCTGGGCCTGTACTCACTGGAGTTTGGAAGAATAAGGAGGGATCTCATTGAAACCTATCGAATATTGAAAGCCCTAGATAGAGTGGACGTGGAGAGAAAGTTTCCAATAGAGGGACATACCTTTAGAACTGAGATGAGGAGGAATTTCTTTAGCCATAGGATGGTGAATCTGTGGAACTTGTTGCCACAGGTATTTGTGGAGGTGAGATCATTGGGTTACTTAAGGTGGTGGTTGATAGGCTCTTGATTAGTCAGGGCGTGAAAGGTTATGGGGAGAAGGTAGGAGGTTGGGGTTGAGAGGGAAATTAATTAGCCATGTTGAAATGGCAGAGCAGAATCAATGGGCTGAATGGCCTAATTCTGCTCCTATGTCTTTATGGTCTTAGGAGGCAATATCTCAGGAAGGCAACATCCATCATCAAATACCCCACCATCTGGGCCATACCATCTTCTCACAGCTACCACTGGGCAATGAAGTCCCACGTCACCAGGTTCAGGAACAGCTGCTTCCCTTCACTCGTTCAGTTCTTGACCCAACCTGTAGAATCCTCATCACCGCCTCAGCAACACACCACTACAGACCACCCCTTGCATTACCACTGGCTTGCCTCTGATTGTGTCTTTGATTTTGGACTAAGGTCGTGTTTTTGAACAGTCTTTATCTCTCTCTCTTCACATCTTGTGTAACGTTTGTCCTGTGTGTTGTCCGTACCTATATGCCTGTGATGCTGCTGCAATCAAGGTTTTAGAGTCAGAGAGTCATAGACGAGTACAGCACGGAAACAGGCCCTTTGGCCCATCTAGTCCATGCTGAAAACCAGTCAAACTGCCTGCTTCCAACTACCTGCACCAGGACCACAGCCCTCCATATCCCTACTATCCATGTACCTATCTACACTGCTCTTGTGTTGAAATCAAGCTTGCATGCACCACTAGTGCTGTCAGCTCATTCCACACTCTCATGACCCTCTGAGTGAAGAAGTTTCCCCTCATGTTCCTGTTAAATTTTTCACCCTTCACATTTAAGCCCTGACCTCCGGTTGTAGACCCACCAATCTCAGCGGAAAAAGCTTGCTTACATTTACCCTATCTATACCCCTCATAATTTTGTATACCTCTATCAAATCTTCCCTCTATCTTCTACATTCTGAAGAACATAGTCCGAACCCTTTCATCTTTACAACTCAGGTCCTCCAGACTCGGCAACACCCTTGTAAATTTTCCCTGTACTTTTTCAACCTTGTTTTCATCTTTCCTGTAGGTAGGTGACTAAAACTGCACATAATGCTCCAAATTAGGCCTTAACAGCATTTTATAAAACCTTAACATAACATCCTATCTTCTGTACTCAATATATTGATTTATGAAGGCCAATGTGCCAAAAGGATTTTTTACAACCTATCTACCTGTGACACCACTTTCAATGAATTATGGACTGTAGTCCCAGATCCCTTTGTTCTACAACTCTCCTCGGTGCCCTACCCCTCACTGTGTAAGACCTACCCTGGCTGGTCGTACCGAAATACAACACCTCACACTTGACTGCATTAAATTTTCCAGCTGATACAAATCCCTCTGCAAGCCGTGACAGCCTTCCTCACTATCCACTACAACTCTAGTCTTGGTGTCTTCTGCAAATTTGCTGATTCAGTTAACCACATTATCATCCCGATCATTGATATAGAGGAAATAGCACTGATCCTCGCAGCACGTCACACGCCTCCAGTCAGAGAGATAACCTTCTTCACTCTCTGGTTTCTTACACAAAGCCAATCTCTAATCCAATTTACCACCTCATCCTGAATGCCGAGCGACTGAACCTTCTTGACCAGCCTCCCACGCGGTTCTTTGTCAAATGCTATACTGAAGTCTATGTTGGCAACATTCACTGCCTTGCCTTCATCCACTTTCCTGGTAACTTCCTGGAAAAACTCTATAGGTTTGGTTAGATATGACCTACCATTCATGAAGCCATGCTGACTATTCTTAATCACTTCTTGTCTATCCAAATTCTCATATATCCGGCCCCTTAGAATACCTTCTGATAACTTTCCACCAACTGATGTCAGACTCGCTGGTCTATAATTTCCTGATTTCTGTTTAGAACCTTTTTTTGAACAGTGGAACAGCATTGGCTATCCTCCAATCCTCTGGCACCTCTCTTGTTGCTAAGGATGTTTTAAATGTCTCTGCCAGGACCCTGGCAATCTCTGCACTTGCCTCCCGTAGGGTCTGAGGGAACAACTTGTTAGGCCATGGTGATTTATTCTCCATGATTTGCCTCAGGGTAGCAGACACCACCTCCTCTGTAATCTGTACAGGGGCCATGAAGTTGATTCTGCTTTGCCTCACTTCTATAGTCTCTGTATCCATCTCCTGAGTAGGTGCAGATGCAAAGAATGCATTCAAGATCTCCCCCATCTCTTTTGGCTTCACACATGGATTACCGTTCTGCTCTTCCAAAGGAGCAGTTTTGTCCCTTGCAACCCTTTTGCTCTTAATGTATCTGTAGAATCTCTTGGGATTCTCCTTCGCCTTGTCTGCTAGAAAAACTTCATGCCTTCTTTTAGCCTTCCTGATTTCTTTCTAGATGTTCTCTTGCATTTCTTGTTCTCCATAAGCATCTCATTTGTTCCTACTTGCTTATATCTACTGTGCATCTCCTTTTTTCTCTTAACCAGGACGTCAATATCTCCTGTAAACCGAGCTTCTCTGCACTTGTTATATTTACCTTTTTCTCAAAATGTTGTTTTTGTAGGCTTCCCACTTTCCAATTACACCTTTGCCAGAAAACAGCCAGTCCCAATCCACACTTGCCAGATCGTTTCTGATACCATCAACATTGACCTTTCTCCAGCTTAGATGTTTTGCAGACAAAAGAGGAACATTCAATGTTTGGGGTCGAGACACTTCTTCAGGATCCTGAACATGTAAAGCAGCTCATATACATATAGTAGATTGATTGTATATTCATTAAGTGGCACTAGGTACAGAAGCAACTGGGTGACTGACAGAAAACGATAAAGTAGTGGGGTCTGGGGCTGTGGAGGTGTGGGTTAGAGGGTGGAGGTGTTGATCAGCCTTACCACTTGGGGGAAGTAACTGTTTTTAAGTCTGTCGGTCCTGGTGTGGATGCTATGTAGCCTCCTCCCTGATGGGAGTGGGACAAACAGTCCATGAGCAGGGTGGGTGGGATCCTCCGTGATGTTAGTGGCACCTTTCCATATATATGTCCTTCATGGTGGGTAGGCTGCCGCCGGTGATGGATCAGACAGGTTTGAGTAACAGTTGCAAAGACTTCCTGGCTGCCGCGGTGCAGTTTCTGCACCCACAGTGATGCAGCTTGCAAGATGCTTTCTACTGCGTACCTGTACAAGCACATGAGCCTATGTGTGCTTAGTCCATCCATCTTCAGCCTCAGCGGAAAGCAGAAGCATTAGGAACTCTCCTGGTTGTGCACGATGGGGCACGAGAGGTTGTGTGAGGTGTGCGGTCTGAAACTGCTCATAGTTTCCACTGCTGTAAAGAGGAGTGTGAGCTCTGCTGAAGTCGATAATCATTTCTTTTGCCTTGCTGACATTAAGGAAGAGATTATTTGCCTGGCCTTGAACTCTTCCCCCTCTTCCCTGTAGGCCGTCTCAGCATCTCATCGACAGCAGCCTGGATGAATGATACCTTGAGGATGTCTGTGAAGACGTCAGTGAGTTGGTGTGCACACTCCCTAAGTACTCGTCCTGGGGTGCGGGGGTGGGGGGGGGGGGGAATCTCAGTGAAATCTATCGAATATTGAAAGGCCTAGATAGAACAGACGTGTAAAGGATGTTTCCTGTTGTGGTGAGTCTAGGACAAGAGGGCACAGCCTCAGAAATCAGGAATGTCCCCTTAGAACAGAAATGAGGAGGAATTTCTTTAGCCAGAGGGTAGTGAATTTGTAGAATTCATTTTCACAGCGGGTTGTGGGGGCCAAGTCATTAGGTATATTTAAAGTGGAGTTTGATAGGTTCTTGATTAGTAAGTGCATCAAAGGTTATGTGAAGAAGACAGGGTAAATAAATCAGTCATGATGGAATAGTGACTGTTCCTCCGTCTTATGGTCTTATTTATGAACTTGACTTGACAATAGATGCCAACTCGATTCCCTGTGAGGCTCCACACTGCCACCTGGTGTACATACATTTAATTACGATTCAGCCTCTGGACTGTCTTGCTCTGGTCCAGGATGGGGTCAGTGACAGGAAATGGGTTGGGCCAGACTGAGCCTGCAGAGAGCCAAGCAGCTGATTTGCACTGACTAATCCCACTATCACCCTTATGTTTTATTCCAACATCAGCAGGGTGGACGTGGAGAGGGTATTTCTTCTTAGGGTAGAATTTAGAACTTGGCAAGATGAGTCAGTGTTTAAAAATAAAGGGTTTGTGAGTGTTTCGGACTTGGTTCCTCGAATAATAGTGAAGGGAGAGTCACAGAGTGCTAAAGCAAAACAACAGGCTCTTCGGCCCATCTGGTCCATACTGAATTGTTATTCCTCCTGGTGAATGGACTCAGCCCAAAATATTGGCTGTTTATTACCCTCCGTCGATGCTGCCTGATCTGCTGAGAACCTCCAGAATTTTGTGTGTATTGCTCAAGTTTTCTGGTATCTACAGAATCTCTTGTGTTTATTATCTGCTCCTGCTGCTGTTGACCAGAAGTGGCCCAGTGGCAGAGTGGGTCGAGCCACTGCCTCCCACCTCCATAAAGCACAGTTCAATCCTGAAGTCCATCGCTGTCTGTGTGGAGTTTGCACGTTCTCACTGTAACAATCCCAGTTTTCCCCAAATTCTCCAGTTTCCTCTTGCATCCCATGATCATGCCGGTTGGTGGGTTAACTGATGGCTGTAAATTACCCCTAGTGAGTGGGAATAGTTGATGGGTATAAACTTTATAAAGATAAAAATTAAAGATCAGCTTTATTTGTCAAATATACCACAAAACTTTGAAACATACAATGAAATATATCATGCAACACTCACAAAATGCTGGTGGAACACAGCAGGCCAGGCAGCATCTATAGGAAGAAGTAGAGTCAACGTTTCGGGCCAAGACCCTTCGTCAGGATGAACAAAGTCCTGACAAAGGGTCTCGTCCCGAAACGTTGACCGTACTTCTCCCTATAGATGCTGCCTGGCCTGCTGCGTTCCACCAGCATTTTGTGTGTGTTGCTTGAATTTCCAGCATCTGCAGATTTCCTCGTGTTTGCATGAAATATATCATGTTGAGTTAACAACTTACAGAGTCTGAAGATGTTTGGGCCAGCCCCTGAGTGTCGCCACACTTCCAGCACCAACATAACTTACCAACCCCAATCCCGCACATGTGGGAGGGAACCAGAGTCCTTGGAGGAAACCTACACGGTCACAGGTGAACGTACAAACTCCTCACAGACAGCAGTGGGAACTGAACCTGGGTCGCTGGTGCTGTAAAGTATTACACTAACTGCTATGTTGCTGTGTTGCCACTTGGGGAAGTGGGGAGAGTGAAATGGGTCTGGTGTAAGTTGGTGAGTCAGCATGGACTCAGCCATCTGAAGCAGTATAAACTTCCTGCCAGTTGAAATTATTGGACAGGTCCCTTCCAGGAGCCTGGGAGGACTGAGGAATCGGGAAGACGGCAGATGCTGGAAATCTAAAGAAAAGTGCTACAAACACTCAGGAGGTAAGGCAGCCTCTGTGGGAAGGGAAGTTTCAGGTGTCTGACAAAGGGTCTCTATGCTGAAACAGTAGCTCAAACGATGCTGATTCCTGATGAAACATCAGCCGTTACTCCCTGCCGTAGGCGCTGCCTGACTTGCTGAGCTCCTCCAGCAGTTTGTAAGTGCTGCTCTAGATTTCCAGCTTCTGCAGAATCTCTTGTGTTTAACATTAGCGCTAGTTCCCCTCTCCCAGATGATGCTGAGTATCTGCAACCTTCCCTGCAAGGGAGTACGAGGGGCCATGACTTTAAAGAGTTGGGAGGAAATTATAGGAGGAATGTCAGAGGTTTTACTTACAGAGGGTGGAGGGTGAGTGGAACGCCCTGCCAGGGGTGGTGCTAGAGGCAGATACATTAGGAGGCCTTTAGATAGGCACATTGATTAAAGAGAAATTTTGGACTATGTGGGAGTGAAGGGTTAGATTGATCTTAAAGAAAGTAAAAAGGTTGACACAACATGGTGGCTAAAAGGCCTGAATTGTGCTGTCATCTTCTGTGTTCTGTGCTCCAGGTTCCCTCCTTGATTCCAGAGGCCAGCTGGTGCTTCTGATTTCAGTCTGGAGAATGTGAGGGGGGGGTAAAAGGAACCTGGTGAAATGTTGTGAATATATTCCTCCCTCCATGAATGCTGCCTGACCTGTTGAGTTTCTCTGAGCTTTCCTGCTTAATTCCAGAGGTCAGCTGATACTGGACAGAATGCATAACCCAGACAAACACTCTCAGGTCAAATGCCCCCACGGTCTCCAGTCCCAGTCAGGAGTGGGGTTGGCGGGCCAGGAGGATGGGAGCTACAGAGTGGGGTATCTGCTCAGAAAATACTTCTCTGGGGGAGCTCGGGGGGTGCAGTGCAGTTCTGGGGCATGGGAGGCGAAACCTCCAGTGTGTAGCCAGAGCAACAAGCTGTCCACTGTAGGAACTCAGTGTGGCTGAGGTCGGTCGCTCGCTGGCTGGGGTCATGGGGTCACAGAGCACTACAGCACAGAAAAATGCTCTTTACCCCATCTATTCCACACCAAGCTATTACTCTGCCTAGTCCCATTGACCTGTACCCAGCCTACAGCCCTCCATCCCCTCCCATCATGCTCAACCTTTTGATTTCTGACTTTGCATGATGTCTTACCAACATCTGTCTCACTATTAAAAAACACAAAATGCTGGCAGAACTCAGCAGGCCAGACAGCATCTATGGGAGGAGGTAATAACGACATTTCGGGCTGAAACCCTTCATCAGGAGTGAAGTAACATGGGATGGTCGAGGGGGAGGATAAGAAGTGGGGGGAGGGATGAAGTAGAGAGCTGGGAAGTGATAGGCTGGAGGGAAATGGGCTGGGGGAAGGTGGAGAATTATGGGAAATAAAAGAGAAAGAAAGGTAGGGCTGGGGGGAGATTATAGTGAGGGGGGAAAAGAGAGAGAAAGAGAACCAGACTAAAATAATAGATAGGGATGGGGGTAAGGAGGGGGCAGGGGTATCAACGGAGGTCAGTGAGTTGGATGTTCATGCCGGCAGGTAGGAGGCTACCTAGGCGGGAGATAAGGTATTGCTCCATCGACCTGCATGTGGCCTCATCTTGACGGTAGAGGAGGCCATGGACAGACATGTTGAAGTGGGAGTGGTCTGTGGAATTGAAGTGTGTGGCCACAGGGAGATCCCGCCACTGCTGGAGGACTGAGCGCCGGTGTTCGGTGAAACGGTCTCCCAGTCTGTGGCGGGTCTCCCCAATGTATAAATGGCCACATTGGGAGCACCGGATACAGTATATCACCCCAGTTGACTTGCAGGTGAAGTGGTGCCTCACCTGAAAGGACAGTCTGGGGCCTAGGATGGTGGTGAGGGAAGAAGATACCTAGGCGGGTGATAAGGTATTGATACCTAGGCGGGAGATAAGCCTCCTTCCTGCCGGCATGAACATCCAACGCACTGACCTCCATTGATACCCCTGCCCCCCCCACCCTTACCTCCATCCTTATCTATAATTTTAGTCTGGTTCTCTTTCTCTCTCTTTTTCCCCCCTCACTATAATCTCCCCCCAGCCCTACCTTTCTTTCTCTTTTATTTCCCATAATTCTCCACCTTCCCCCTAGCCCATTTCCCTCCAGCCTATCACTTCCCAGCTCTCTATTTCATCCCTCCCCCCACTTCATATCCCCCCTTAACCATCCCATGTTACTTCACTCCTGATGAAGGGTTTCGGCCCAAAACATCGTTATTACCTCCTCCCATAGATGCTGTCTGGCCTGCTGAGTTCTGCCAGCATTTTGTGTTTTTTATTTATTTCCAGCATCTGCAGATTCACTCGTGCTGTCTCTCTACTAACTGTTCTGGCACTCTGGTTCCCATCCTCCTGCATCTCTAGTTTAAACCCCACCATGCAGCACTTGCAAACCTTCCCACTGGGATATCAGTCTCCTTCCAGCTCAGGTGCAAACCATCTGCTCTGTACAGGCCCCACCTTCTCTGGAAGAGGGCCCAGTGATCCAAAAACCTTATGTCCTCCCTCCTACACCAACTCCTTAACCATGTGTTAAAGTGTATAATCTTTGTTTTCTGGCCACATTAGCACGTGGCATGTGTAGAAATCTGAGATTACAACCCTGGAGGTGCTGTGCTTAACCTAGCACTTAACTCCCTGAACTCCCTTTATAGAACCTCGTCACTCTTCCTACCTATGCCATTGGTACCTACGTGGACCTCGGTCTCTGACTGCTCTCTCTCCCAGTTAAGAATGCTGAGGATTGATCTGAATCCTGGCACCTAAGAGGCAACATACTATCCAGGAATCTTGTTCTCATCCACAGAACTTCTTTTCTGTTCCCCTAACTAACAAATCCCCTATCCCCACAGCTCACCTCTTCTCCTTGCTCACCTTCTGAGCTGCAGAGTCAGACTGACCGCTGTGACTTTCCTCAGCTAGGTCACATCCCCCCCACCCCCAACAGTATCCAAGGTTGAGGGAGGAAGTGTAAGGGCAGGTGTAGCACTTGTTCCACTTACAAGGATAAGTGCCAGGAGGGAGATCAGTGGGAAGGGATGGTGGGGGGACGAATGGACAAAGGATTCGCGTAGGGAGCGATCCCTGTGGAAAACAGAAAGGGGGGGAGGGAAAGATGTGCTTGGTGGTGGGATCCTGTTGGAGGTGGCGAAAATTACGGAGAATTATACGTTGGACCTGGAGGCTGGTGGGGTGGTAGGCGAGGACAAGGGGAACCCTATCCCGAGTGGGGTGGCAGGTGGATGGGGTGAGGGCAGATGTGCGGGAAATGGGAGAGATGCGTTTGAGGGCAGAGTTAATGGTGGAAGAAGGGAAGCCCCTTTCTTTAAAAAAGGAAGACACTTCCTTCGTCCTGGAATGAAAAGCCTCATCCTGAGAGCAGATGCGGCAGAGACAGAGGAATTGAGAGAAGGGAATGGCTTTTTTACAAGTAACAGGGTGGGAAGAGGAATAGTCCAGGTAGCTGTGAGAGTCCATGGGCTTATAGTAAATATCAGTAGATAAGCCGTCTCCAGAAACAGAGACAGAGAAATCAAGAAAGGGGAGGAAGGTGTCGGAAATGGACCAGGTAAATTTGAGGGTGGGGTGAAAGTTGGAGGCAGAGTTAATGAAGTCAACGAGCTCAGCATGTGTGCAAGAGGCAGCACCAATGCAGGTGTCGATGTAGCGAAGGAAAAGTGGGGGGCGGATACCCGTATAGGCTTGGAACATGGACTGTTCCACATAGCTAACATAAAGACAGGCACAGCTGGGACCCATGCGGGTGCCCATGGCTACACCCTTGGTTTGGAGGAAGTGGGAGGAGCCAAAGGAGAAATTATTGAGAGTAAGGACTAGTTCCGCTAGACAGAAGAGACTGGTGGTAGAGGGGAACTGGTTAGGTCTGGAATCCAAAAAGAAGCGGAGAGCTTTGAAACCTTCCTGGTGGGGGATGGAGGTATATAGGGACTGGACGTCCATGGTGAAAATAAGGCGGTGGGGGCCAGGGAACTTGAAATCATTGAAAAAATCCAGAGCGCGAGAAGTGTCACGAACATAGGTGGGAAGAGATTGAACAAGGGGGATAAAACAGTGTCAAGGTATGCAGAAATGAGTTTGGTGGGGCAGGAGCAAGCTGAGACAATAGGTCTACCTGGACAGGCAGGTTTGTGGATCATGGGTAGGAGGTAGAAACGGGAAGTGTGGGGTGTGGGAACTATGAGGTTGGTGGCAATGGATGGGAGATCCCCAGAACTGATAAGGTTGGTGATGGTGTGGGAGACAGTGGCCTGGTTCTCCTTAGTGGGGTCATGATTGAGGGGTAAATAAGAGGAGGTATCAGCGAGTTGTCACTGTGCCTCAGCAAGGTAGAGGTCAGTACGCCAGACTACTACAGTGCCCCCCTTAACAACGGGTTTTATGGTAAGGTTAGGATTGGTGTGGAGGGAGTGGAGAGCAGAGCATTCAGAAGGAACTGTCCACAGAGGAAGCAGGACATCCCAGTGGCCACACATTTTAATTCCACATCCCATTCTCATTCCGATAAAACCTTGTAAGCGGAACAATTGCTACACCCGCCCTTACACTTCCTCCCTCACCACCATTCAGGGCCCCAGACAGTCCTTTCAGGTGAGGCGACACTTCAACTGTGAGTCGGCTGGTGTGGTATACTGCGTCCGGTGCTCCCGGTGTGGCCTTTTATATATTGGTGAGACCTGACGCAGACTGGGAGACCGTTTCGCTGAACACCTACGCTCGGTCCGCCAGAGAAAGCAGGATCTCTCAGTGGCCACACATTTTAATTTCACATCCCATTCCCATTCTGATACGTCTATCCATGGCCTCCTCTACTGTCAAAATGAAGTCACACTCAGGTTGGAGGAACAACACCTTATATACCGGCTGGGTAACCTCCAACCTGACAGCATGAACATTGATTTCTCTAACTTCTGTTAATGCCCCTCCTCCCCTTCTTACCCTATCCCTTATTTTTAATTTTTAATTTTTAAGCTTTTTTCTCTCTCTCTTTCCCTCTCACAATAACTCCTTGCCTGTTCTTCATCTTCCTCTAGTGCTCCCCTCCCTCTTCCTTTCTTCCAAGGCCTTCCGTCCTATGATACTCCCCCTTCTCCAGCCTTGTATCCTTTTTGCCAATCACCTTTCCAGCTCTTAGCTTCATCCCTCCCCCTCCGGTCTTCTCCTATCATTTCAGGTCTCCCCTCCCCCTCCTACTTTCAAATCTCTTACTATCTCTTTTTTCCATTAGTCCTGACGAAGGGTCTCGGCCCGAAACTTTGACTGCACTTCTCCCTATAGATGCTGCCTGGCCAGCTGCGTTCCACCAGCATTTTGTGTGTGTTGGCTGTATTTAAAGCAGGTAGATGGGTTTGAGAGGGATAATAAATCAGCCATGATGGAATGGTGGAGCAGACTCGATGGGTCAAGTGACCTGATTCTGCTCTTAAGACCTATAGTCTTATGGAGTGATAAGTCGGCCCTGTTACTGCGGGTGAAATGAGTGGACACTGGGAAATTCTGCCTTTTGCGGTGACGGAGTGAGGGCTCTGTACAAAGCAGTCCCCCAATCTATGTTGGGTCTCATCGATGTGGTGGAGGCTGCACTGGGTGCAATCTCCTCTCCCACCCACCTGGCTTCACCCATCACTTGCCAGCCTGTAATCCTCCTCCTCCCCCACTTTCTTATTCTGGCTTCTCCCTTTTCCGATCTGACGAAGGGTCTCAGCCCACTTTTCTGCATAGATGGTGCCTGACCTGCGGCGTTCTTCCGGAAAGTGGTGTGTGTTACATTTTGTTCTTGCTCTCACTTTCTTCCACTATGCCGGTGGGAACATTAGCACAGGCATAAACAATTTCTGTGGTATTTTACCACAGGAGAAACATCTTCTACAGCTGCCGTTGTACAGGCTGCTTCTCTTCTCACCTTTCAATTCCTGAATGCGTCAGACGCAGTCACTGCTGTGAACTAATTTCTACAGATCTACGGTCTGGTACGGCAATCAGAATGTGCAGGAAGTAAGAAACTGCAGAGAGTAGTGGACCCAGCTAAGCACGTTGCAGGCAAATCCCTCCCTACGTACATTACAGTAGGCTCCCTAATCAGATCAACCAGATATGATTAGGCAACTTAAGATAAATGTGTTACAAGACGCTCCAAACTGCTCCAACTTCCAGGAATTAGATGCTCGAACTCCCCAGAGCAGCCTTTCTCAATCCTTTTGCCTTGGAGGAATCTTTTAAATCATTTTCAGGTCTCAGGGAGCCTCTGCATAAAAATTATTTAATCTACAGGTTACCGTACATTAATGTTGTCAGTAAACTGTAGATATAATAATCCAAAAATAATTGTGAAACCTCTAATGAGTAGCGAATGAATTTTTAGCCAATCTTTCTTGAAAAAAACAGGTAGTTAAGCTTAACTTACCTTTCTTGAAATTAATCTCTTTCTTTCTTTTTCATAAATTTTAAAAATTCATAAGGCAAACATAATACATTTCTATTAAATAACTGGCTTATGCCAAAGTGGGATTTAATTTTTCTGAAGGTAGGCTCGGGTAAATTTAATTTAAATAAAGGTTGTAAGTTGACTTTAATTAATGCTATTCATAACCTTAAAATTTATTGACAATGTTGAATGGTAAAGTTACTAAAAACCATAAGTCAAAGCAATATAAATAATATATAACCTAAGACACAATTTTATACGACTTTGAAAAAACATTTTCTTGCTAAGTGACATGATCTGGCTCAAATATAGGCCTAGCATGTGAAACTGTGCTTGTGTTTTGCTGCACAAGTACTCAATTCTTGGTCGAACTTGAGATAAATGCACACAAATTTCACCTTCAACTGAAATGACACTATTTCTTGATGCTTGTTAAACAAGAAACAAACTTGTTCACACATGTAAGAAGTTGAAAACTGCAGCAAAATGTTCATTGCTTTCCTATGAATGGCAGGATACTCTTCTTTCACAGGAATCCAGAACTTGTCCAGGGGCAGGTCAGTAAACGATCAGCGTGCAGCTCACAAAGTTCTTCCTCTTCTCTCAAAGTCACGTTCTCAGGCTGAGGAGTAGATTCAGAGAAAGGGTCCCTCACCCAGTCATACACTTGAGTTGAAAAGGAAGAAACATACTGTTCAATTTTGTTCTGCAATTCTTCCAGGTGGTTTTCAATAAGACTCGAAACTTTCTGACATTCTTCCACTCTTAAACCCAAGCAGCAGTGGAAACATTTCAAGATTTCCTTTTGCAACATGATTTTTTTTAAGATTCAGCTTCCTTTTAAATCCAAGGATCTTGTCACTTGAAGTCAAAACACTTTCTTCGGGGCCTTGCGGAGACTTGTTTAACTGGTTCATAGAATAAAAAAGTTCTTGCAAACTAGGTTAGTTTCTGCAGCCATTCTTCATCTTCAAAGCACTCAGCAACATCTGCCCTACTATTTTCTTGAAAGTACTCCTTTAATTCACCTTTTCGCTCAAACACCCTGTTGAGTACTCTTCCTATGCTAAACCACTGGATTTCTGTATGTAGTAGGTGATTGGTGCGCTCTTTGTCCAGGTTTTCACAAAGTTTTTAAAACATTCCCAAGCGAACTGGTCTTTGTTTAATAAAGTTAACCATTTCTGTAGCATCATCTAGAACTTTTTTAATTTCATCTCCAAGAGTTTTGACATCAGCACCTTCTGTAAAGAGAGTATTATGTTGTGACAATATCAGGATATTATCTTTTTACCAGAGAAATGAAACCTCTCATGGAGCCAACAATTGATGGGGCATTATCTGTATCGATGCCAACACAGTTCCTCCAAGACAGGCTTATCACACAAAACCTCTTCAGCATCACATGACAGGTCATCAATATCTCAACTTATCATACTGTTTGGGAGTGAAACCTTTTCTATTTCTTGTCCTGCATCTTGTCCTAGCAATTTGATCACTATAATTTTACATGCTGGCATTATTAGCATGCAGGCAACAACTGTTCCTTTTCTAGGTAATAAGTTCTGCTACTAAATAACTTGCCTCCCGAGTCCTTTTCCTGACTGTGACTTTATTTTCAAAAGCTTTAATCTGTTTGTTTTGAGATTCCAATAGTCATTTACAAACCCCATTTCCAGAAAAGTTGGGATATTTTCCAAAATGCAATAAAAACAAAAATCTGTGATATATTAATTCACGTGAACCTTTATTTAACTGACAAAAGTACAAAGAAAAGATTTTCAATAGTTTTACTGACCAACTTAATTGTATTTTGTAAATTGTAAATTTAGAATTTGATGGCTGCAACACACTCAACAAAAGTTGGGACAGAGGCATGTTTACCATTGTGTTACATCACCTTTCCTTTTAATAACACTTTTTAATCGTTTTGGAACTGAGGATACTAATTGTAGTAGATTTGCAATTGGAAATTTTGTCCATTCTTGCTTGATATAAGACTTCAGCTGCTCAACAGTCCGTGGTCTCCGTTGTCTGATTCTCCTCTTCATGATGCATCATACATTTTCAATAGGAGATAGATCTGGACTGGCAGCAGGCCAGTCAAGCATACGCACTCTGTGTCTACAAAGCCACGCTGTTGTAGCCCATGCAGAATGTGGTCTGGCATTGTCCTGCTGAAATAAGCATGGATGTCCCGGGAAGAGATGTCGCCTTGATGGCAACATATGTCTCTCTAAAATCCTAATATACACCTCAGAGTCAATGGTACCTTCGCATACATGCAACACACCCATGCCGTGGGCACTGATGCACCCCCATACCATCACAGATGCTGGCTTTTGCACCTTTCGCTGACAACAATCAGGATGGTCATTTTCATCTTTGGCACGGAGAACACAACGCCCATTTTTTCCGAAAACTAGCTGAAATGTGGATTCATCTGACCACAGCACACAGTTCCACAGTCTTTTGGTCCATTTGAGATGAGCTCGGGCCCAGAGAACTCGCTGGCATTTGTGCATAGAGTTGATGTATGGCTTCCTCCTTGCGTAATACATTTGCAAGTTGCATTTCTGGATACAGCGACAGACTGTGTTAAGTGACAATGGTTTTCTGAAGTACTCCCGAGCCCAGGTGGCTATAATTGTCACAGTAGCATGACGGTTTCTTAGGCAGTGCCACTTGAGGGCTCGAAGATCACGCGCATTCAACAGTGCTTTCCGACCTTGCCCTTTACGCACTGAGATGTCTCCGAATTCTCTGAATCTTTTCACAATATTATGTACTGTAGATGTTGAAAGACCTAAATTCTCTGCAATCTTGTGTTGGGAAATGTTCCTTTTGAACTGACTAACAATTTTCTCACGAATTTTGGCACAAAGGGGTGAGCCACGACCCATCCTTGCTTGCAAAGACTGAGCCTTTGATGGACGCTACTTTTATACCCAGTCATGATACCTCACCTGCTACCAATTAGCCTGCTTAATGTGAAGTCTTCCAAACCGGTGTTACTTGAATATTCTGCGCACTTTTCAATCTTATTTTAACTCTGTCCCAACTTTTGTTGAGTGTGTTGCAGCCGTCAAATTCTAAATTTGTGTATATTTACGAAATACAATTAAGTTGGTCAGTAAAACTATTGAAAATCATTTCTTTGTACTTTTGTCAGTTAAATAAAGGTTCACGTGATTTAACATATCACAGATTTTTGTTTTTATTGCATTTTGAAAAATATCCCAACTTTTCTGGAAATGGGGTTTGTACAATAATCAGCACTTTACGTGTCATATGGCTGTGATTTGTAGCTAAGTGTCTTTTCAATTCTGCTGGAATGATTGCTACATTAGTAAGTTTTTTGCCACGGACTGGGCACAATGGAACAGGACAACTCGGATCCCCAGTCCATGTAAAACCCATTGATAAGTGGCTTTCATTGGAAAGATGGACTTTTTTGTGTCCGTTGTTGCACTAGTGCAGTGAAATGACTCTTTAGGTTGTAATTTCCTCCACTTCCATCTCACACATCCTCTTCAAAGTCACCTCACTGGACCATCAGACATGTCTCTAAAACACAGGGGTTAATAAAATACCCCTGTGTATTTTACACAGGGAGAGGCTGACTTCACCGACCAAGTTGGGTGAGTTCATTCAATGCTCGGAAAACGTACTTCACGCTCCTCATCAGCCTATCGTCCTCCCCTCCGTGCAATACAGTGCTGAACAATTTTCAGTCTACTGTAGCGGTGTGCTACGCAGAGAACTGGAACAACGACAGGCAGACGGTGAGTTGCAGTTGCATAAAAGATTTATTCAAACTTCACGGCCTCACTTTTAAGCCTTCTCATTTCCGCCCTCCTCGGAAATTCACATGTTCACGGTCCCTTCCTGCACGTGGGCTTTTCCCCTTGCTGGTGAAGAAGGCCTGGGACCGGCCTCTCTGTCGGCGTGCGCCATTTTGTGAGCCAGTTCGAGTTCGCTGGAAAGTGGGTCACCACACTACCGTCCTCCCCTCCAGACTCAACCAAATAAACGCGGTCCTACTGCACACTGCCATATCCAGATGAAAGACCTCTAATGAGATTGCTAATGGGTCTGCTCGGTCACTGCCCACTACTGCGAGTGCTAGCATTGCACATAGCGCAAAGTTCAAATAAAAATGTGTATTTTTTTTATCACAATCTCTTGAGAAACCCTGCTCCAGAATATGGTCTGCTGGCACGGCCCCTTTAAGGGTTCAGGATGGTCCCGCTAATTGACCATCACGTTTTGGGCACCAAGAATTGAGTATTTAAAGAGCATCTGAACTGAGGTTTGGCACTCAGTCGTAAGCCCTACAGGTGAACTTGCCTAGTGTTTGTTTTGTGCCCGGTTCTCAGTCCAGTTTGATATTGTGTCTCAATCGTTCTTCGGATACTCCGGCATTTGGGTCCAAGCCCTCTTCGTCAAGGCCTCTTGTCACAGTACGATTGAGCCAACATGGAACCGATGGGGTAGCAGAGCATTTTGTCAGCTGTGGCCAGCCACAGAGAGAAAACTCCCAGACAGAGCCTGGAGATACACGACCTGCAGGTCGTCGTGTGTCGCTTGGGTGAGGCTGTTGGCTGCTCTGAGGAGCCAGTCCAGCTTCCAAGCCTGGAGAGATTCGACAGTGACCAGGGCTCTTGCCCTGTCTTCCTCTTCCAATGCTCATTAGTGTTTGAACTCCAGCCATCCCAGTTCCCTTCGGAGAGCAGCACGTTGGCCTTCATTATCTCTCTTCTGACCAGGAGTGCCCTGTCCTGGGCTGCCGAGCACTGGGAAAGCAGGTCGGAGATTTGCTCAGATTCTGAGAAATTCATGGCCACCGTAAGGAAGGAGTTCCATCACTCTGCCAGTGCCAGCCGAGCTTCAGACCACCTGATGAAGAAGGTCAGCAGCCGACTACACAATTGAATTTCAGTCTTTGGCCCAAGAGAGTGGCTGAAACAGGGAGGCCTTGGCCACTCTATACCACCACAGACTCTGAGATGAACTGAAGGACGCCCTCACCTTGGAAGAGCCAGCAGAAGACTTAGAGGTTCTGACTGACAGATCTATTAGTCGTGATAATCATCCGGCAGAGCACAAGTGGGACAACATGAAGAGGTCGAAGAGGGCTAGTCTGAGCCTGGACTCAATGTATTGTAGTTCCATACCCTAATCTCAAATCTCAGACCGTGACCAGTCCATCTCCTGCTCAGGATCCTGTTGGTCCCATGCAAACTGGCTGCATAAGAATCTCTGCTGATGAGAGGTTCTGGCTTCAGATTTGAGGTTGCTGCCGTTACTGCCGGTAAGCAGGTTACCTGCTGGCTGAACGTCCAAAGCTGTAGCTGTCGGAACAGCTATTCAGGCCATCCAGTGTTGGGAAGACTGTGACGGTAGCAACCACTACCCCCAGCCTCACAGATTTTGGGGTCACGCTGAGGGCAGAGATCGCCTGGGATATGAACCAACGAGAGGTGAATGCTTTTTTGGATTCTGGAGCAGCAGGAGGTTTTCTGGATTTGGGGACCTGCTGTTGGCGCAATGTACCACTGCAGGAGCTGAGTCCGCGAATACCTGCCATGCTTTGGACGGCCGTCTGTTTGGCTTTGGGCAGATCTGGCAGCAGACATTGGTCCTGCAGATCAGGATAAAAGATCATGCTGAGGACATTGGTTTCTACATCACTGTGTTTCCTCGCATACCCCTGATCCTCGGGCACCCTTGGCAGTATCAGCATGAAAGGAACTGAAAGGAAAGGAGGATCGTTGCATGCTCCAGTCACTTCAAGATGGTGGTGACTCTTCCAGTCATGAAGACTGCCTTTGAGATTCTCCAAGGGGCAAGAGTATTCTCGAAGCTAGACTTGCAGATCGCGTACAATCTGATCTGCATAAAGGTGAGTGATGAGTGGAAGACGGCGTGCATTCGACACACCGACAAGGCACTATGAGTATCTGGTCATGCCCTTCAGCTGTGTGAACGTGCCAGCAGTTTTCCAAACCTTTATAAACGATGTGCTCCGGGATGCTCTCCATAAGTATGCCTTTGATGACATCCTAATTTTCTCAAGGTCCATAGAGGAGCACGTCATTCACATCAGAGACATCCTAAAGAGGCTCCTTGATCATAGACTTCACGCCAAGCTGGAGAAGTTTGAATTTCATGTATCCACCATTTCTTTTTTGGGCTTCATCATCTCAAATGGCAATCTCAGGATGAACCCTAGTAAGACACAGGCAGTTAGAGAATCGGGAGAATCAGGATTTGGGAGCTTCTTGCGGTTTAGGTTAGCTTTGGGGGAATGGCGGCACTGGCTAGAGGGGGCCAAGAACCTTTTTATCATTTGGACAGACCACAAGAACCTGGCTTATACTCAGAAGGCCAAGAGGCTGAATTTCAGGCAGGACAGGTGGTCTTTGTTCTTTAGCTGCTTGAATTTCATCCTGACCTGTTGACTGGGGTCAAAGAATCAGAAGTAGGATGCCTTGTCCCATCCCAAGTTCCATCCAGTCCCAGGTACTCCAACGGGGACAATCATCAAGAATGACCACTCACTCAGGGAGTTTATCAAGAGGAGGTATTGGTGGCCCAAATTTGGCAGTACATGCTGGCATGCGGGGTGTGCATTCAGACCCTGTACCCAACCTCAAGGGCTTCTCTACTCCCTACTTATTCCGGACAGACCATGGGCGCACATCTCCATGGACTTTGTCATGGGTCTTCCTCCTTCCAAGGAGAAAGGCTGTTACCATGGTAACTGTGGATCATTTTTCAAAGGCCTGCAAATTTATCGCTTTGGACGGTCTACAATCTGCAATGGAGACGGCCGAAATTGCTTGCACCAGTTCTTCAGGGTTCATGGTTTTCCGGTGGACATTGTGTCAGATTGTGAGTCCACAATTCATGTCACTTTTCTGGAGGGCGTTCTGTATGCTAATTTGGGGCGACAGCGAGTCTTTCCTCTGGGTTTCGCTCCCAGTCTATCGGCCAGACGGAGTGGGTGAACCAAGATATGAAATGTACCCTAGGACGTCTGGCCTCTGAAAGACCAGACAAGTGGAGTGACCATTTGATGCGGGCAGAGGTCCCCTGCAACACTTTACGGCATTTGGCGCATGGGATGTCTCCTTTGGGTATTCTCCACCACTCTTCCCTGAGCAGGAGGCCAAGGTCGAGGGTTCCTGCAGCCAAAGAGCTCATCCGACATTGCAAGGAGAGATGCACTAGGGCGAAGGAGATTTTGTTAGTCTCTACCCAGAAGATGAAATAAAGTTTAACCGCAAGAGAAGACAGGGACAAGTTTTGCAGCCTGGGCAACAGATCTGGCTGTTGACTCAGGATTTGCCTCTCCAAGTGGAGTCCAGGAAATTGGCACCCAAGTTCATTGGACTCCTGAGATTCTCAGGAAAGTAAACCCAGTGGCCGACACCTTGCAGCTCCCCAAGATCCTCAAGATCAATCGCAATTTCCATGTTTCCAAATTAAAACCTGTCTGCACCATCAGCCCCACTGCCACCCAGGTTTATCGAAGGGGAACAGATCTTCACGGTGAGAAGACTTTTGGACTCACCTACTCTCTTGGGTGAACAGGGAAGGATTCGGACCTGAGGAGGGGTGCTGAGAGGCATTTTGGATCCAGTTCTCGTCCACGACTACAATCCCTCTGAGCCGCCAGGGCCATTAGCAGTCAGCGGTTAGGCAGGGGGTCCTGTTATGAGATGCTCCCAATGCGCCAGCTTCCAGAATTCAGACACTCAATCTCTCTAGAGTATGGTTAGCTGGTGTGGTCCCCTTAAGTATTCTGGGTGGTCCTAATGATTGGCAATCATGCTTTGGTTGCCAAAAATTGAGTAGTTAAAGGGCACCTAAACTGAGATTTGGCACTCAATTATAAGCCCTAGTAGCGATTTTGTCGAGCGTTCGTTTTGTGCTCAGTTCTCGATCCAGTTTGATACTGTGTCTCAGTCCTTGCTTTGGATTCTCCAGCTTGTGGGTCCAAGCCATCCTCATTAAGGATTCTTGTCACAAAATTAACCTTTAGGAGGCGGTGATCATAGCATGATAGAACTTACCCTGAACTTTGAGAGGCAGACTCTAAAGTCAGATGTATCAGTATTACAGCGGAGTAAAGAGAATTACAGAGGTATGAGAGAGGAGCTGGCCAAAGTTGATTGGAAGGGTACACTAGCAGGGATGACGGCAGAGCAGCAATGGCTGGAATTTCTGGGTGGATTCAGAGGACGCAGAATGGATACATCCCAAAGAAGAAGAAGTATTCTAAAGGCAGGGTGATAAACTGCAGCTGACAAAGCCAACATAAAAGCAAAAGAGAGGGCATATATAATAGAGCAAAAGTGAATGGGAAGTTAGAGAATTGGGAAACTTTTAGAAAACAACAGAAGGTAGCCAGAAGGTGGGAAGATTAAATTTGAAGGTAAGTTAACCAACAATATCAGAAAGGATATCAAACATTTTTCGGACCTATACAGAGTAAAAGAGAGGCGTGGATAGATATTGGACCACTGGTAAATGACACTAGAGAGGTTGTAATGGAGGACAAGGAAATGGTGGACAAACTGAATAAGTATTTTGCATTAGTCTACAATATGGAAGGCATTAGCAGTGTACAGGAAGTTTGAGAGTATCAGGGAGAAGGTGCTGAAAGGCCTTAATGTGATTAAGTCACCTGGTCCAAATGGACTATACCTGAGGGTTCTGCAGGAGGTAGCAGAAGAAATTGTGGAGGCATTCGTAATAATCTTTTGAGAATCACTAAATTCTGGAATGGTTCCAGAAGACAGGATTTGAAAATGTCACACCACTTTTCAAGCAGCGAGAGAGACAGAAGAAAGGAAATTATTGGCTAGTTAGTCTAACCTTAGTGGCTAGGAAGATGTTGGGGTCAATTTTTAAGGATGTGGTTTCAGGGTACTTGGAGGAACATAATAAAAATGGATCAAAGTCAACATGGTTTCCTTAAGGGAAAATCTCACCTGACATATCTTTTGGAGTTCTCTGAAGAAATAACAAGCAGAACAGATAAAGGAGAATCAGTGGATGTCGTGTACTTGAATTTTATCAAGGCTGCTTAACAAAATAAGAGCCTGTGGTATTACAGGAAAGATTCTAGCATGGATAAAGCAGGAGGTAACGAGCGGGAACAAAAGGATCCTTGTCTGGTAGGCTGCCAGTGACTAGCGGTGTTCTACAGGGGTCAGTGGTCAGACCACTTCTTTTCACATTGTATGCTAATAATTTGGATGACAAAATTGAGGGATTTGTGGCCACGTTTCCAGAAGATATGAAGATGGGTGGAGGGGCAGGTAGGGTTGAGGAAGCAGGGAGGCTGCAGAAGGACTTGGACAGATTAGGAGGTTGGGCAAAGAGTGGCAGATGGAATACACAGTAGAGAAGTATATGGTCATGCACTTCGGTAGAAGGAATTTAAGCATAGACTAATATCTAAACGATGGAATAATTCAAAATCCGAGGTGCAAAGGGTCTTGTGAGTCTTCATGCAGGATTTCTAAAAGGTTAATTTGCAGGTTGAGTTGAGTGGGGGTGTCTAGGACCAGAAGGCACAGATAGAGTGGATGTAGAGAGTATGTTCCCTACAGTGGGGGAGTCTAGGACCAGAAGGCACAGATAGAGTGGATGTGGAGAGGATGTTTCCTATAGTGGGGGAGTCTAGGACCAGAAGGCACAGATAGAGTGGATGTGGAGAGGATGTTTCCTATAGTGGAGGAGTCTAGGACCAGAGGGCACAGATAGAGTGGATGTGGAGAGGATGTTTCCTATAGTGGGGAAGTCTAGGACCAGAGGACACAGATAGAGTGGATGTGGAAAGGATGTTTCCTATGGTGGGGGAGTCTAGGACCAGAGGGCACAGATAGAGTGGATGTGGAGAGGATGTTTCCTATAGCGGGGGAGTTTAGGACCAGAGGATACAGATAGAGTGGATATGGAGAGGATGTTTCCTATAGTGGGGGAGTCTAGGACCAGAGGACACAGATAGAGTGGACATGGAAAGGATGTTTCCTATAGTGGGGGAGTCTAGGACCAGAGGACACAGCCTCAGAATAGAGGGACATCCATTTAGAATGGAGATGAGGAGTTTCTTTAGATAGAGGGTGGTGAATCTGTGGAATTCATTACCACAGGTGGCCATGGAAACCAGGTCATTGAGTGTATTTAAGGCAGAGGTTGATAGGTTCTTGATTAGTGAGGGTATGAAAGGTTACTGGGAGAGGGCAGCAAAACGGGGTTGGCTGGTTCTTAAGTTGGGGGAATTTGAATAAGCACACTGGAGATTGTAACATTGAAACAGTAAACTTCTGTTGTTCCCTCTAGCCCCTGCTCATATAACCATAACCATATAACAGTTACAGCACGGAAACAGGCCATCTCGGCCCTTCTAGTCCGTGTTGAACACTTACTTTCACCTAGTCCCACCGACCTGCACTCAGCCCGTTACCCTCCATTCCTTTCCTGTCCATATACCTATCCAATTTTACTTTAAATGACAATACCGAACCTGCCTCTACCTCTGCTCCTTGATAGTGAGGTTGAGAGCCTGTCTGAGATGTTGAAGTTTTGGGATAGACTGTAGTTTTTGATGGACTCCAGATCATGGTCTCTGGGGTGGGGGGGGGGGGGCGGGAGTTTACTATTGCTTGCATGATGGGTGTTGATGCTTTTACTGGAGCAAATGGGAAGGGGTAGGGTAGATGCTTTTGCTGCTGCTAGTTGGGTGTGGCGGGGGGGGCTTTGGGGTTCTAATATTTTTCTATCATTCATTCTTTGGGATCTTTTTCTCTCTGTTCCGAGGATGTCTGCGATGAGAAAAGATTTCAGGTTGTATGCTGTATATATTCTCTGACATTAAATTGATCCATTGAACCACTGGGAGGGAAATGGATCAGCCATGATGGAATGGCAGAGCTGACTCGATGGGCTGAATGGCCTAATTCTGCTCCTATGTCTTTATGGTCTTAGGAGGCAATATCTCAGGAAGGCAACATCCATTATCAAAGATCCCACCGTCCGGGCCATACCATCTTCTCACAGCTACCACTGGGCAATGAAGTCCCACGTCACCAGGTTCAGGAACAGCTGCTTCCCTTCACTCGTTCAGTTCTTGACCCAACCTGTAGAATCCTCATCACCGCCTCAGCAACACACCACTACAGACCACCCCTTGCATTACCACTGGCTTGCCTCTGATTGTGTCTTTGATTTTGGACTAAGGTCGTGTTTTTGAACAGTCTTTATCTCTCTCTCTTCCCATTCTTATGTAACGTATGTTCTGTGTGTTGTCCGTACCTATATGCCTGTGATGCTGCTGCAATCAAGTTTTTTCATTGTCCCAGACTTCTCACCTCTCCTGGAAGTTCTGGGAGTCTCCCGCATGTTGATAGTGGCTCCCTGATGCCTGCAAATTATATACAATATCCTAGAAATTGATTTTTTCAGAGTAAGCAAGCGAGGGGGGAGAGAGAGAGAGAGAGAGAGAGAGAGTGTGTGACAGATGTAGCGAGAGAGCATCCTGATTGGTCTCTCTTTGTGCTAAGTAGACCTATCAGTTTTCTCTGTGGGCGGGCTTTACAGTCGATCTCTCTCTCTTTCATCATCCGTCAGTTCAGTTTAGCGTCTCAACTAACCTTGAAGGATGTGCCAAACTACAAAGGTTTGCCAGTTGATGAGTTCTGGGGGAAGCTGTCTAAAGTCAAATCTGTGAGCACAGGGCAGTTGAGATTCAAAGAGCTCTGCCAGTTGATGAAGCTGCTTTTGGTGCTGGCAAGTTCTAATTGTGATGTAGAAAGGGCATTCAGCATGGTGCGTCACATTGAGACAGAATTCAGAAGTCAGCTGTCTCACAAAACACTTGTGAATCTGATGTCTTGCAAAATTAACAAATTCAGCATTAGCTATTAGCATTGAGTCTGCCAACAAAATACTCATCAAGGAATGTGTGTGTGTGTGTGTGTGTGTGTGTGTGTGTGTGTGTGTATATTGTTTCAACATGAGATCAAATAAATTGTTGTGTTCTTTCATAATCAAATGCCCTGTTTTCATAAACCCTTGGAGGTCGATTGGGGGGGGGGAAGGGGATATGGAGTTACGGGGGTCGGGGGTGGTGGTGCTGAAATAAGGTTTTGCAGGGTGGGATGTCTGTTGTCCCAGTACCTCACCGCAAATGTGGACAGAAATGTGAACCCTAATACACATGGCAAGGGTATATAAGGCATTAGTCAGACTGCAATTGGAGTATTGAGGGCAGTTTTGGGACCCTTATCTAAGAAAGGATGTGCTGGGATTGGAGGGGTTCACGAGAATGATCCCGGGAACAAAAGGGTTAATGCAAGAGGAGCGTTTAATGGCCCTGGGCCTGTACTTGCTGGAGTTTGGAAGAATGAAGATTCAAGATTCCAGATTGTTTTATGTTAGTTCCTGTACACAAGTGTAAAGGAGAACAAAGTAGCTGCTACTCCAGATCTGCTGCAGTACAAAACAACACAGTAAGATAAAGAACACAATAAATATAAATACATTTATAGATAGACTGATTGTGGCTACAAGACTCTACAGCTCCTCCTTAAGTATATAAGAATATGGTTTCATTGCATATCTGTATTTTGTACTGGTACTTTTTAATGCACACTTTGTATTTTTTCATACCTCAGTGATTACAGCTTATATTTTAAAGTATCTATTTCCGACTGAGAAACCTTGAAACAATAATTTACTTTGGGATAAAGTTTTATCTTATCTTATATCCATAAAGTGACATTAGGCACAGGAGTGTCTGTACATAAGGTGACTCTGACAGGAAATGATAAAGTAGAGGTGGTTGGGGGCATGGAGGGGTGGGTAAGCTGTTGGAGAGAGTAAATGTGAGCCTGCTAATTCTGGCGTGGATGCTACGTAGCCTCCTTCCTGATGAGAGTGAAACATGAGCAGGCCGGGTGACATCCTTCATGGTGTTACCGGCCTTTTTCTGGCATCTTTCTATATATATGTCATTTGTGGCGGTAGGGTGGTGCCAGCGATGGGTTGGGTAGTTTTGACTCCCTGTGGTGGGGCCTTCCTGTCTGTGGCTGTGCAGTTTCTGTACCAAGCAGTGATCCAGCTTGTCAGGAGGCTCTCCCCCCATAGAATGACATATCTGTAACTATAAATGTGGATAGTCCATCTCTCTTGTGCTGGAGTGAGTCCTGCCCTGGTTCACGGTGGGGCCAGTCACAGGAAATGGCCTCTTCCTGTGGTCTAGTTGGGACTGAGACTCCAGAAAGCTAAACAGCTGATGGTATACAACTAACCCTGTTACACCTCTTCCGTTTTATTCCGCCATCTTTGCAGGGTGGATGCAGAGAGGGTATTTCCTCTTGAGGCAGAATCTAGAACTCAGCACGATAAGTCAGTATTTAAAAGTAAAGGGTTTGTGAGTGTTTGGGACTTGGTTCCTCAAAGAGCAGGAAAATGAGAGTCATAGGTACAGAGGCATAGAGCGTTACCAGCACAGCAACAGGTCTTTCAGCCCACCTGCTCGATACTAAACTGTTATGCCTCCAGATGAAGAGTCTCACCCCAAAAAGGCAGCTGTTTATTCCCTTCCATCAATGCTGCCATCTGCTGAGATCAGCATTTTGTGTGCATTGCTCAAGTTTTCTGGTATCTACAGAATCTCTTGTGTTTATTATCTGTTCCTGCTGCTGTTAACCAGAAGTGGCCCAGTGGCAGAGTGGGTCGAGCCACTGCCTCCCACCTCCATAAAGCACAGTTCAATCCTGAAGTCCATCGCTGTCTGTGTGGAGTTTGCACGTTCTCACTGTAATAATCTGAGTTTCTCCCAGATGCTCCAGTTTCTTCCCGCATTCCAAGACGTGCAGGTTGTGGGTTAATGGATCGCTGTAAATTACCTCAAGAAATATCGACTGTTTATTCCCCTCCATAGATGCTACCTGACTTATTGAGTTCCTCCAGCGTTTCTATGTGTTGCTTAAGATTTCCAGTTTCGGCAGAATCTTGTGTTTGGCATCAGTACAAATTCTCCTCCCCCAGATGCTGCTGGGCCTGTTGAATATCTCCAGCCTTCCCTGCAAGGGAATACAAGGGGCCATAACTTTAAGGGAAGAAATTATAGGAGGAATGTCAGAGGTACAGTAGTGGACGGTGAGTAGAAAGTCCTGCCGGGTGGTGTTAGAGGCATTTAAAAGACTTTTAGATGGGCACATTTATGAAATGAAAATGGAGGACCATGTAAGAGTGAAGGGTTAGATTGATCTTAGAGACACAACAAGGTGGGCCAAAAGACCTGTACTAATCTGTACTGTTCTGTGTTCTATGCTCGAGGTTCCCCGCTCAATTCCAGAGGCCAGCTGGTGTTTCAGCTTTCGGCTTGGAAAGAGGGAATCAGGAAGAGGAACCTGGTGAAATGTTGTGAATATATTCCTCCCTCTGCGAATGCTGCCTGGTCTTTAGAGTATCTCTGGCCTTACCTGTTTAATTCCAGAGGTCATCTGATACTGGGCAGAGCGCATAATCCAGAGAAACACTCTTGGATCGAATGCCTCCATTGGCAGGAGTGGGTTGACGGAACAGGAGGATGGGAGCTACAGAGTGGGGTATCTGCTCAGGAGATGGGGGTGGGGTTTAGTGCAGCCGTGGGGCATGGGAGGTGAAGGATGAAATATTGTCCAGTGTGTGATCAGAGCAACAAGCTGTCCACTGGAGG
The DNA here is from genome assembly GCF_048418815.1 of Hemitrygon akajei. Classification (NCBI taxonomy): domain Eukaryota; kingdom Metazoa; phylum Chordata; class Chondrichthyes; order Myliobatiformes; family Dasyatidae; genus Hemitrygon; species Hemitrygon akajei. Next base: position 118,644,945 of record NC_133128.1, read on the forward strand.
AACTCAGTGTGGGTGAGGTCGGTCGTTCGCTGGCTGGGGTCATGGAGCCACAGAGCACTACAGCACAGAAACAGGCTCTCCACCCCATCTAGTCCACGCCAAGCTGTTATTCTGCCCAGTCCCATCGACCTGCTCCTGGATCTAGCTCTCCATAACTCTCCCATCCATTGATGATCAAAACTTCTCTTAAATGTCACAATCAAACCTACATGCCACACTTCCACCAGTGGTTGATACAACACTCGCTCCACCATCTGAGTGAAGAAGTTTCCCCCCAGGTTCCACTTAAACATTTCACCTTTCACCCTTAACCCATGACATCTCGTTGTAATCTCACCCAACCTCAGTGATTTTGTATATCTCAATCAAATCTCCCCTCATTCTCCTACGCTCCAGGGAATAAAACCCTAGCCTATTCGAGCTTTCCCTGTAACTCAGGTCCTCAAGTCCCAGCAACATCCTTGTAAATTTTCTCTGCCCTCTTTCAATCTTATTATTATCTTCCCTGGCTTCTCTGACGGTGGTGTCTGAAAAGAGGATGCTGTCCAAGTTGCATGCCATCTTGGACAATGACTCCCATCCACTCCATAATGTACTGGTTAGGCACAGGAGTACATTCAGCCAGAGACTCATTCCACCGAGATGTAACACTGAGCGGCATAGGAAGTCATTCCTGCCTGTGGCCATCAAACTTTACAACTCCTCCCTTGGAGGGTCAGACACCCTGAGCCAATAGGCTGGTCCTGGATTTATTTCCACTTGGCATGATTAACTTATCATTATTTAATTATTTATGGTTTTATATTGCTATATTTCTACACTATTCTTGGTTGGTGCGGCTGTAATGAAACCCAATTTCCCTTGGGATCAATAAAGTATGTCTGTCTGTCTGTTCTCCCATAAAGCCAAAGCCTAATCCAATTTACTATCTTAACCTGAACTCCTAGCAACTTAACTGTCTGGACCTGTGCTGAGTACCAATGTGGTGTGGTTGGACCCTTGAATACCTGTCTGACAGAGCCTTCATCACTGAGTGACTGATTGAAGAGGCCATTCTGTCCCTCATCTGAGCCAACATGAAATAATGTGAACTCAGTCTCCTTCATCCAATACCTCTTCAAACCCTTGGTTCAAAATTCAAAGTAAATTTGTTCTCATCGTACATATATATTACCACATACTACTTTGAGATTCATTTTCTTTCAAGCATTCACAGGAAAAATAAGGAATACAAAAGATGCAATAGACCGACAGGCCTCAAACCTTGGGACAGGCCACATCTGGGCTCTCAGATATCAGGCCGACAACCTCCAGTTCCTGGCCCGGACTTGCGGACCCGACCTTTGCGCCTCTACCCCTGGACTAGCAGATTTTGATCTTTGACGTTTGGGCTATGCATTGGCAGAGCTCTGAACGGCAGCAGAGTTCCAGCAAAGCTGGGGTTCTGGGAGAGGATTGTAATACAGTTTTCAACCTCAGTTCATTGTGTAATGAACTGATCTGTATGAACAGTATCCAAGACAAGCTTTTCACTCTCGCTTGGTACATGTGACAATAATAAACCAATTCCAAATCCAGTTCCAATTCCTGGATAACTGAAGGTCCAAGAAATGGTCTTGGGCAACGCAGGGGTGTTGGAGAGGATCTTGGACAACGCAGGGGTCTGTGGAAATAGTCCTGGATAAAGCAGGATACTGGCACAGGTATTGGAAGGGGGTCTCAGACAAGCAGGGGAATCGGGAGAGGGTCTCATGCAAGGAGGGGTCTGGGGAGACAGTTTCAGACAAAGCAAGGATCTGTACAGAAGGGTCTCAGATCTTTACAGCAACAGCTTGTCACTCAAATCCTTTTCCTGCTCCCGAATGGATTCCTCCTCAGGGTCGCCCTCTGACTGTCCGGTTCTGCGTTCATCTGCATCTTCTCTGCCTTCTTCCACAGCTGGTCCTTCTCCCTGTGAGAAACAATGGGAGATGTCAGGGGGACCGCAGTGACCTGTACACCACACCCCTCACATCTGCACACATCCTTACCCCTCAAACCTACTCAGACTGACTGCTCACTTCTACACACCCAAAACTTTCACACCCACACTCACCCATCATGCCCACACAAACACCCCTCATAACTACACTCACCTCTCACACACACACCCCTCATACCCACACTCACCTCTCACACCCACACACACCCCTCATACCCACATAAATATCCCTCACACCCACACACTTCCCTCTCACACCCACACACACCCATCATACCCACACAAACACCCCTCACACCCACACAAATACCCCTCACACCTACACAAACATCCCTCACACCTCCCACACCCACACACACCCTCACACCCACACACACACCGTCATACCCACACAAACACCCCTCTCTCACACACACACACACACAAACACCCCTCACATATGCACACTCATCCCATCACACCCATACAAACACCCTTCATACCCACACACTCACCTCTCACACCCACACAAATATCCCTCACACCTACACACATTCAGCCCTCACAACCACCTTGCACCTTATTGTTTACCTGCACTGCACTTCGTCTGTAACTGTGACACTTTATTCTGCACTCTGTGATTGTTCTCCCTTGTTCTACCTCAATGCTCTGTGTAATGATTCGATCTCTATGAACAGTCTGCAAGACAAGTTTTCCACCGTATCTTGGTTCATGTGACAATAGCAAACCAATTTACCGGTTTAACTTTATTGTCTCTGTTCTGCAACATTCTGCAGGACCCTGCCGTTCATTGTGCATGTCCTGCCGCTGCTTGAACTGAATCCAAAGGAAGGGTTTCGAGCAGAAACATCGACTGTGGATTTCTCTCCGTAGACTCTGGCTGAGGTTCCCCGCACTTTGTATGGTGCTCCGGCATCACCATTCTCTTGTGTCTCTATACCTTCACACTAATCCGAGTCACATTCCTTGGCCGACCTCCTCAGTTCATCCACTTCTGGTTGCAATCTTAGATAACCTTCTTCACTGCCCACTGCACCAGCTTTGGTGTCAGCCAGAAACGTTCATGCATTGAACAGAGAACACAGAACAGAACAAACCCTTTGACACATGTTGCTGTGCCAATGTTTCAATCTATTCTATGACCAATTCACTTCCATATAACCCTACACTTTTCTATCATCCCTGCGCCTATCTAAGAGGCTTTTAAATGTCCATAAAGTATCTGCCTCTATCACCACCCCTGGCAGGGCATTCTGTGCACCCATCATTCTCTGTGCAAAAAAACTCACCTCTGACATCCCCCTATACTTTCCTCCAATCACTTTAAATTTATGTCCCCTCATTTTAGCCATTTGCACCCTGTGAAAAGCCTCTGGGTGCCCACTCAATCTATGCCTCTTATCATATTGTACACCTCTATCAAGTCACCCCTCATCCTCCTTTACTCCAGAGAGAAAATTCCTAGCTCACTCAATCTTTCTTCATAAGACGTGCTCTCTAATCCAATCAGCATCCTGGTAAATCTCCTCTGCACCCTCTCTAAAGAACAATGTTAACAACATTGTCATGCAAACTATTAATATAGATGACAAGCAACAATGGACCCATACCAGTCCATACGATATTGGCCTCCAATATGATGCACAACCTCCACCATCACCCTCTGCTTCCTTCCGTCACTCACCCTGTGTGATCTCAACTTCAGGACGAGCCTACAAAACCCTTGTCAAAACCCTTTTGCTAAAGTCCAAGTAGATAGTTAATGTTAAGTTCATTGTCAATGCACAAGTACAATGGAAAACTGAATTGCAGCAGCCTCACAGACACAAACAGGAGCATCAGGTAAACAGCACTGACAAAAAGAACGCAACAAACTTCACGGCAGGCCAGCAGGGAGCTCATTGTTTGATTCTCTTCACAAAGGAGTTTGTATGTTCTCCCCATGACTGTGTGGGTTTCCTCTGAGTCCTCTAAATTACACAACATTCCAAAGACGTACGTTTACGGATAGTAACCTACTAATCATTATCCTTATCTTCAAATATAAATTGTACACCATGTTTACAACAAAAAACATAATTAGTAGAAATAAGGTCCATGTTAATTGTAGCACCTGTGTAGCGCTTGTCTTATCCCATATGACTCTTTATGCGAAAAATCAAATTACAATGTGCTAGTTGGGCATCAGACGCTCTAGATATCGGAAGGAGGCAGTGAATAGAGAACACACACTTCTGGAGGTAAGTTTTTTTATAAAAATAAAACAAGATATACAACTTCTAATATTCTGTTTAGGTTCCAAATCTCAGATACCAACAAAAACAACTGCTTTCAGTTAGAATCAGTGATTTTCATCAGAATAACCTTTATTGCTCCAATTTCTCTAACTTATTAGATCTAGTGTTATTCCCTATTTAAAGGTTTACAGACTAACCTCTCCTTTTATTTATCCCTAGTTAGTTAGAAAACTAATTGAATTCCTATTCTGAAGTATTATGGTTAACCTCAGTTTCAGTTCCAGGTCAGTGTGTCTACAAATTCAAATTCAAGCTTAACTCCATTCACAGCAATTTTCCAATATCACAACTTTTAAACAAAGTAAATCTCATTCAGTAGCTTATCCAAGTCTTTGGAAAAATAATCAGTCCTTGCAGAAAATCAAATTCAGGTCCTTCGAATGAAACTAAACGCATACATCCAAGCATATTAAATCCTCTACATCATGAAACATTTCGTTCCCCTGCCGGTTCTTTGATCTTGGGTGGCTCGCCACCTTGTTTCTTGTTTCGTTGGATGAAATAATTGATCATCCATGGAAATTCGATTCACAGCACTTAGAAAAAAACACGGCCAAATCCCTTGGTGTGATTTAACAGAACTAATTCCCGGTTTACAGTCGAGATCTTGGACTCTCGTCTCTGTTGATATTGTCTTGTTACAGCTGCTGCTTGTTATAGTAGTAGCTGTAATAGATCTGTTGTCTCTCCTCCAGAAGTTTCACCCTGAAGTTTTCAAGTAAGTAGGGTACAGATACTCACTACTAATTCCTCTTTTAACAGTTTATATCTTTAGTTTCTAATAGTTCGCTGCATTTCTCTTGCTTTCCCGCATTGCGTCAGCCACACCTCGTTCTTGCATAGTTTTTTTCCAAGTTCTTTTTCTTTAACCTACTAATCTAGTATCTAAGGGGAAAAAAGGAAGCAAAAAAAGAAAAAAAAAGAAAAACTAAAAAAAAGAGAGAAAAAAAGGGCTGTTTATAGTATCTCACAAGAATACATAAACATCAATGTCGTCAACTCCGATCCTCTCAACATAAATACGATTAAAGCTGAAAAAACCAATAAGCTTGGCACAGGGCCATTACATCATATGAAAATATTGAATAAATGGTCTCCATATCTTTTCAAATTTAATAGGTATCGAATACACCACTTCTAATTTTTTCTAAATTTAAACATAACATAGTTTGAGAAAGCCAATGAAATACCGTGGGAGGATTAATTTCCTTCCAATTCAACAAAATAGATCTTCTAGCCATCAAAGTGAGAAAAGCAATCATTCGACAGGCGGAAGGAGATAAATGGAGTGAGTCCATCATCGGTAAACCAAAAATTGCGGTAATAGGATGGGGTTGTAAATTGATGTTCAGTACCGCAGAGATAATATCAGAAGTATCTTTCCAATATTTTTTCAAAAGCGGACATGACCAAAACATATGAGTTAAAGACGCGATTTCCAATTGACATCTGTTACAAATAGGGTTAGTCAACTTTGCATATATATATTTTTTTCTTTTTTTATATTATATATTATGAAATATCTAGATTTACCTTGTTCATATATATACTATATGGTTCATGTTTCGGGAAAAATTATTTATACTGTATTCATTGCTTATGTATTCTTTCATGTGTAATGAGAATTTGTATGTTTGTAATCTCTTTATTAATATATTAATTGTATTTTGTTCATAATATTATTAATACTAATAAAAAGATTGAAAAAGAAAAGAAAGTTCTTTTTCTTTAATTTCGGTAAACCTTGTTTTCGTCCCTCCACAGGTGGAGCTTTCTAACATTACGTCTTTGGGTTTAATTAATCCAGGTTACATAATGCTAAATGATAAGATTGATTAGCTTCATTGTCACAAAGTTGCAATGCATCATTCGCATCAATGACCAACACAGTTTGAGGATTGTGCTGGGGGCAGCCTGTTAGTGTCACTATGCTCCTGGCGCCAACATAGCGTGCCCATAATGTACGGACCCTAACCTTTGGAATGTGGGTGAAAACAGGAACACCCAGAAGAAACCCACATATTCAAGCTCCTTACAGTCAGCGGAGGGAATTAAATGGGTTCTATTCCATTTATTTCTTTCCTGGCTGCCTGCAAGAAGACGAATCTCAAGGTTGTGTACAGTGTATGCACTTTGAACTTTGAACTTGTTGGTACGGCCGTTTTATTAAGTGCTTTTTGAGCAGCAGTCAATCCGCGATCTGAAGTGTGAGAAGACGTAGCTCACTCAGGTTCGCTGATCGACTGCATAAGGCATCGGTTAGAAGTAGAATTAGAATTAGAATTTTAGTTTTTGCATCCATTTCACAGCACAAGGGAATAAAAGTCTTTAGGTCGTGTCTCTGTCGCTATGTACAAGAAATAATGAAGGGAAATGTGGGGAAGATATTGCCCAAACACTAAGATTGTATACATAGGTGTTTTCTTATCATGCATATTCAGTCAGATATGCAATCAGGTCAATGTGTATTGATAAATCTGATGGCCTGGTGGAAGAAGCTGTCCCGGAGCCTGTTGGTCCTGCCCTTTGCTGGAGTGGACCATGCTAGAGTGTGGGACTTTGAGGCTTTAGCTCTTCAAGGATTCAGCGAGGAGAGGCTTGAGTGAGAGAAGGTGAAAAAGCCACAGGTAGATTTTTATTTCCCCCAGTTTGTTTGTTGTTTTCCTTCTTTATACTTGCAGAGTTAGAACAGTAGGGATGCCAGGCAGGATAGTTGAATCCTTACCTTGCAGGATGTGGGAAGGCAGGGAGACATACTGTGTCCCCGACGACTACACTGGCAAGGAGTGCTTCCAGCTGCAGGTTCTAACACTCTGCATTCAGGAGTTGGAGCTGGAACTGGATGAGCACCGGATCACTCGGGAGGCTGAGGGGGTGAATAATAGGGCATATAGAGAGGTAGTTGCACCCAAGGTGCAGGACACAGGAAACCGGGTGGCAATCAGGAAGGGGTTAAACAGCCAGTGCAGAGAACCCTGTGGCCAACCCCCTCAACAACAGGTGTACTACTTTCGATCCTGCTGTTGGCAGTGGGGGTGGGGGGTGGGGGGTGATGGGGAATGACCTAGCAGTGGAAAGTTTTCTGGCCCTGTGACTCAGATAGGAAGTTGGGAGAAGAAGTGAGTTGTGGTAATAGGGAATTTGATATTTAGGGGAACAGAAAGGAGGTTCTTTGGCTGAGAAGGAAATTCCCGGATGGTATGTTGCCTCTCAGGTGCCAGGGTCAGGTACATCTCTTTGGCATTCCTAAGTGTGAGAGTGAGCAGCCAGAGGTCATGGTCCATGCAGGTACCAACGGTATGGGTGGGATGAGTGACGAGGCTCTGCATAGGGAGTTCAGGGTGTTAGCTGCTAAGTTAAACACAGCCCCTCCAGGGTTGGTGATCTCAGGATTGCTACCCATGCCACATGCCAGCGTGGCCAGAAATAGGAAGATTAGACAGCTTAATGTGTGGCTAACAAATTGGTGTAGGAGGCAGAGTGTCAGATTTTTGGATCATTGGGCTCTCTTCCAGGGAAGAGACGGTTTGCACGCAGAACTGAAAGGGGACTAATATCCTAGGGGGAGGGTTTCCCAGTGCTGCACGGGGAAGGTTGTGGGTTTAAACTGGAGTTGCAGGAGGATGGGAACCAGAGTTCCAGAACGGGTAGTGGGGAGGCTGTGGAGACAGATGTTGTTAAGACTGCAGACAAAATCAGAATTCAAAGGGTTGATCATGGTGTGACTAATGTCTTGAGCTGCATATATTTCAATGCAAAAAGTAGAGTAGGAAAGACAGATGAGCTGGGCATGGATCAACACAAGGAATTATTATGTAGAAGCCAACATGGCTTTGTGCATGGTAGGTTGTGTCTATCCAATCGTAGAGATTTTTGAGGCAGTTACCAGGAAGGTTTTGATGAAGGCAAGGCAGTTGTCTACATGGTCTACATGCAAGGCACTTGACAAGCTCCTGCATGAGAGGCTGGTCAGGAAGGTTCAGTTGCTTGTCATACAAGATGAGGCATAAATTTGATTAGACATTGGCTTTGTGGTAGAAGCCAGAGAATGGTTGTGGACGGTTGCCCCTCTGACTGGAGGCCTGTGACTAGGAGTGCTACAGGGATCGGTGCTGGGTCATCTATATCAATGATCTGGATGATAATGTGGTTAACTGGATCAGCAAATTTGCCGATGACACCAAGATTGGGGGTGTAGTAGACGATGAGGCAAATTATCAGAGCTTGCAGCAGGTTCTGGACCAGCTGGAAAAGTGGGCTGGAAAATGGCAGATGGAGATTAATGCGGACAAAGTGTTGCATTTTGGTGGGACCAACCCCCGGGTAGATCTCACACAGTGAACAGTAGAGCACTGAGGAGTGCGATAGGACTCAGCGAGCTGGGAATACAGGTCGATAATTCACTGAAAGTGGCGTTACATGTAAATAGGATTGTAAAGAAAGCTTTTGGTACATTGGCCTTCAAAAATCAATGTATTCAGGAGATGGGATGTTTTGTTGAAGTTGTATAAGATGTTGGTGAGGCCTAATTTGGAGTATTGTGTGCAGTTTTGGTCACCTACCTACAGGAAAAGTGTAAATTAGATTGAAAGAGTGTGGAGAAAATTTACAAGGATGTTGCTGGGTCTGGAGGACCTGAGTTATAAGGAAAGTTTGAAAAGTTTAGGACTTTATTTCTTAGAACATAGAAGATTGAGGGAGATTTGACAGAGGTGTACAAAATTATGAGGGGTATAGATAGGGTAAGTGCACTAGATTGGGATTGGAATTTCCACTGAGATTGGGTGGGATTGCAAAAAGTTTGAAAAGTGAAAAGTTTAAAGGAATATGAATAGAAACTTTTTCACTGAGAAGGTCTTGAGCGTGTGGAACGAGCTGCCAGCGCAAGTAGTCCATGTGAGCTTGATTTCAACATTTAAGAGAATATTTGGATAGGTTCATTGATGGCAGGGGTATGGAGGGCTGTGGTCTGGGAGCAATTTAAATAGTTCGGCATGGTCTGGATGGGCCAAAGAGCCTTCTCCTGTGCTGTGCTATTTTATGACTTTGTTATAAGAATAAACATTGAACAAGAGAGAACAAAGAAATGACAAAGGAAAAAGCAGATGTGTTCATCTCAGACTCAGACTAGAGATAATAAAAATCCCTGTAATGACAATTAACCCATAGCATAGCCAGATTCAAGTAGTGTGACACCTGCCACTGTAAAGTAAGGAGCTTTTTTTTAGAAAAACACAGAAGGAACTGTATCATAGCACTGGGATATTCACTGAACAATTGCACGTATATTGGTGATTATATAAAAAATGCAAACATAGGAAACTAGAGTACAAGAAAAAAATAACAAATCTACACTCAATCCAACAATATTTGGCATTGGAGAGCATCCAAAGGAGGTTCAGGAAGGATCTGGGGAATGAAGGGGTTAACGATAAGGGGGAATCTCATTGCAATGTATGAAATATTGAAAAGCCGAAATAGAGTGAATATGGAGAGGCTGCCTCCCATAGTGGCACAGCCTCAGAATAGAAGGATGTTTTGCTTTAGAACAGAGATGAGGGGGAATTTCTTCAGCCAGTGAGTGGTGAATCTGTGGAATTCATTGCCACAGATGGCTGTGGAGGCCATGTGATTGGGCATATTTAAAGCATAGGTTGAAAGTTTCTTGATTAGTGAGGGCCTCCAAGGTTTGGGGAGAAGGCAGGAGAATGGGTTTGAGAAGGGTAATAAATCAGCCATAACGGAATGCTGGAGTAGTCTCAATGGGCTGAGTGGCCTAAATCTGCTCCTATGTCTTATGGTTCATCTATACTTCCAACATGATAAATGACTTCCTACCATCGTCCTCTGCCTCCTTCCACCAGTCCAACTTAGTATCCAATTGTCTAACCCACCCTGGACCCAATGTGATCTCAAATTCTTGACAAACCTGCCTTGTGGGGATTTGTCAAAAGCCTTGCTGAAGTCTATGGAGATAGTCAAAGACAAAGTTGTTTATTGTCAGATGCGCAAGACCTTGGGTCACAGATACATGCAGCTACCTCACAGGCAGAGAGCATCAGATCAGCAGCATCTGCAAGGACTACGTAATGCGGCAGTTAGCACAACGGTGTGGCAGCAGGAGCGTTGTTGCCCGGTTCCCGTCACTCCCCGTAAGGAGTTTGTTTGTTCTCCCCATGACCGAGCGGGTTTCCTCCAAACACATGGGTTAGGGTTAGTGAGTTGTGGGCCTACTGTGTGGGTGGTAGAAGCCTGGCCACATTTGTGGGCTGCCCCCAGCTCACCCTTGCACTGTGTTGGTCACTGAAGCAAAAACAACACATTTCACTGTACGTTCGATGTTCATGTGACAAATAAATCAAATCTTATCGCTTTGCATTAACATGGACTTTATTTGTCCTAATTGTGTTCTTTATTGTAAACATCATGCACAGCTTATGTTTAAAGATAAAGATAATGATTGGCAAGGTCTTTGGGGTGCGGTGGAAGAAATCGACAGGGACAAGGCGAGAACGTAGGGACTCCTCACAGACGGCAGCAGGGATTGAACCTGAATCGCTGGTGCGATAAAGCATAGCGCACTATGCTACTGTGCCACCCCTATGATCAAAGTGGCCATGGTGTTGTTAAGCTGTGGTGTAGGTAGATACATTTACCACTATGTCCTGAATGTTCCTCTTGGTCACCTCTTCAAAACACCCCATCATATATGTGAGACATGATCTCTCATGCACAAAGCCATGCTGTCTCTCTCTATCAGACCTCGCGTTATACCAATGTGACAGCTGGGCATGGTGTCTCCCTGCAGCAGGTTCTCACCCTCCGCTCCCTGTTCCCAATCTCACCTGACGAGCTCGATTGTCCTCTCCTTCAGCGACACCACCATCTCCCTGAGGACCTTGCTTTCCTCCTCTCTGCTCTTTGCATCTTCCTGTGCCTCCTTCAGCAGCCCCCTCAGTTCCTCCTCAGCCACCTTGGCTCTGTGAATAGATATGGGAAGGTAAATGCCTCCAGTACGGAGCACACAAACCCTTCCCCTCCTGACAGAGTACACGGTTAATGGCAGGATTCTTAGCAGTGTGGAGGGACAGAGGAACCTTGGGGTCAATGTTTACAGCTGTCTCAGATTTGCAATGCACGTTGGTAGGGTGGTTAGGAAGGCATGTAGTGTGGTGACCTTAGGGGTTTGATTTCAAGAGCCATGAGGTAATGTTACAGCTCCATAAAACCCTGGTTAGACCACACTTGGAATATTGTGTTCAATTCTGATCACCTCATTATAGGAAGGATGTGGAAGCTTTAGAGAGTGTGCAGAGGAGATTTATCATGTCTTATGAGGAAAAGTTGAGTGAGCAGTGGCTTTTCTCTCCAGACCGAAGGAGGATGAACGATAACCTGATCTACGCCTTTTTAATCATATAAAATGACAAGAGGCATAGACAGAGTGAGCATCAGTGATGGGTTAGGACATGGTCACGATCTGTTAAAGGCTCCTGTAAGCAAGGTGTCTCCATTGTACGGTTGATGTACGTGTGACTAGAGTCTGGAATAACTACTGCTGTGCTTTATGTACTGTGCTTGTGGTGTGCTGGTTACTGTATGTTTATGCGTAGTCTGTACTCTGTATGTGCGAGTGTGTGTGTATATGTGAGTCTGCGTGTCTTTCTGCATGAACGTACATATGTGTGTGCGAGTGTGCCTGTGTTTGTGTGTTTGCGTGCGCGTGCAAATGTGTCTGTCCATCTGTTTACATGTGTGTGCGTGTGTGTGTGTGCGCCACTGACTTTCCTTACTGTGCCAGTGATGCCACCAGTAAGTTCATTTCAGCATCCCTGGAGTTCATCTTCTCCTCCATAACCCTGGTCTCATCCGTTCGGGAATTACAGTCGTTCTGGCAAGGAGACAAAAGAGAATTCACCTGGAATTGAACGTTGTGGGTTAGAGAGACATCGCACCTGATGGACAGTCATCCCTGTCCCTGAGCACACTGACTCCCACTTGGACGGGTCAGCCCTGTCCCTGAGCACACTGACTCCCACTTGGACGGGTCATCCCTGATGGACAGTCAGCCCTGTCCCTGAGCACACTGACTCCCACTTGGACGGGTCAGCCCTGTCCCTGAGCACACTGACTCCCACTTGGACGGGTCAGCCCTGTCCCTGAGCACACTGACTCCCACTTGGACGGGTCAGCCCTGATGGACCGTCAGCCCTGTCCCTGAGCACACTGACTCCCACTTGGACGGGTCAGCCCTGTCCCTGAGCACACTGACTCCCACTTGGACGGGTCAGCACTGATGCACAGTCAGCCCTGTCCCTGAGCACACTGACTCCCACTTGGACGGGTCAGCCCTGTCCCTGAGCACACTGACTCCCACTTGGACGGGTCATCCCTGTCCCTGAGCACACTGACTCCCACTTGGACGGGTCAGCCCTGTCCCTGAGCACACTGACTCCCACTTGGACGGGTCAGCCCTGTCCCTGAGCACACTGACTCCCACTTGGACGGGTCTGCCCTGTCCCTGAGCACACTGACTCCCACTTGGACGGGTCAGCCCTGTCCCTGAGCACACTGACTCCCACTTGGACGGGTCAGCCCTGTCCCTGAGCACACTGACTCCCACTTGGACGGGTCTGCCCTGTCCCTGAGCACACTGACTCCCACTTGGACGGGTCAGCCCTGTCCCTGAGCACACTGACTCCCACTTGGACGGGTCAGCCCTGTCCCTGAGCACACTGACTCCCACTTGGACGGGTCAGCCCTGTCCCTGAGCACACTGACTCCCACTTGGACGGGTCTGCCCTGTCCCTGAGCACACTGACTCCCACTTGGACGGGTCTGCCCTGTCCCTGAGCACACTGACTCCCACTTGGACGGGTCAGCCCTGTCCCTGAGCACACTGACTCCCACTTGGACGGGTCAGCCCTGTCCCTGAGCACACTGACTCCCACTTGGACGGGTCAGCCCTGTCCCTGAGCACACTGACTCCCACTTGGACGGGTCAGCCCTGTCCCTGAGCACACTGACTCCCACTTGGACGGGTCAGCCCTGTCCCTGAGCACACTGACTCCCACTTGGACGGGTCTGCCCTGTCCCTGAGCACACTGGCTCCCACTTGGACGGGTCATCCCTGATGGACAGTCAGCCCTGTCCCTGAGCACACTGACTCCCACTTGGACGGGTCAGCACTGATGCACAGTCAGCCCTGTCCCTGAGCACACTGGCTCCCACTTGGACGGGTCAGCCCTGATGCACAGTCAGCCCTGTCCCTGAGCACACTGACTCCCACTTGGACGGGTCTGCCCTGTCCCTGAGCACACTGGCTCCCACTTGGACGGGTCAGCCCTGTCCCTGAGCACACTGACTCCCACTTGGACGGGTCTGCCCTGTCCCTGAGCACACTGACTCCCACTTGGACGGGTCAGCACTGATGCACAGTCAGCCCTGTCCCTGAGCACACTGACTCCCACTTAGACGGGTCAGCCCTGTCCCTGAGCACACTGACTCCCACTTGGACGGGTCAGCCCTGATGGACAGTCAGCCCTGTCCCTGAGCACACTGACTCCCACTTGGACGGGTCAGCCCTGTCCCTGAGCACACTGACTCCCACATGGACGGGTCAGCCCTGTCCCTGAGCACACTGGCTCCCACTTGGACGGGTCAGCCCTGTCCCTGAGCACACTGACTCCCACATGGACGGGTCAGCCCTGTCCCTGAGCACACTGACTCCCACTTGGACGGGTCAGCCCTGTCCCTGAGCACACTGACTCCCACTTGGACGGGTCAGCCCTGTCCCTGAGCACACTGGCTCCCACTTGGACGGGTCAGCCCTGTCCCTGAGCACACTGACTCCCACATGGACGGGTCAGCCCTGTCCCTGAGCACACTGACTCCCACTTGGACGGGTCAGCCCTGTCCCTGAGCACACTGACTCCCACTTGGACGGGTCAGCCCTGATGCACAGTCAGCCCTGTCCCTGAGCACACTGACTCCCACTTGGACGGGTCAGCCCTGTCCCTGAGCACACTGACTCCCACTTGGACGGGTCAGCCCTGATGGACCGTCAGCCCTGTCCCTGAGCACACTGACTCCCACTTGGACGGGTCAGCCCTGTCCCTGAGCACACTGACTCCCACTTGGACGGGTCTGCCCTGTCCCTGAGCACACTGACTCCCACTTGGACGGGTCAGCCCTGTCCCTGAGCACACTGACTCCCACTTGGACGGGTCAGCCCTGATGGACCGTCAGCCCTGTCCCTGAGCACACTGACTCCCACTTGGACGGGTCAGCCCTGTCCCTGAGCACACTGACTCCCACTTGGACGGGTCAGCACTGATGCACAGTCAGCCCTGTCCCTGAGCACACTGACTCCCACTTGGACGGGTCTGCCCTGTCCCTGAGCACACTGACTCCCACTTGGACGGGTCATCCCTGTCCCTGAGCACACTGACTCCCACATGGACGGGTCTGCCCTGTCCCTGAGCACACTGACTCCCACTTGGACGGGTCTGCCCTGTCCCTGAGCACACTGACTCCCACTTGGACGGGTCTGCCCTGTCCCTGAGCACACTGACTCCCACTTGGACGGGTCAGCCCTGTCCCTGAGCACACTGACTCCCACTTGGACGGGTCAGCCCTGTCCCTGAGCACACTGACTCCCACTTGGACGGGTCAGCCCTGTCCCTGAGCACACTGACTCCCACTTGGACGGGTCATCCCTGTCCCTGAGCACACTGACTCCCACTTGGACGGGTCTGCCCTGTCCCTGAGCACACTGACTCCCACTTGGACGGGTCAGCCCTGTCCCTGAGCACACTGACTCCCACTTGGACGGGTCAGCCCTGTCCCTGAGCACACTGACTCCCACTTGGACGGGTCTGCCCTGTCCCTGAGCACACTGACTCCCACTTGGACGGGTCAGCCCTGTCCCTGAGCACACTGACTCCCACTTGGACGGGTCTGCCCTGTCCCTGAGCACACTGACTCCCACTTGGACGGGTCAGCCCTGTCCCTGAGCACACTGACTCCCACTTGGACGGGTCAGCCCTGTCCCTGAGCACACTGACTCCCACTTGGACGGGTCAGCCCTGTCCCTGAGCACACTGACTCCCACTTAGACGGGTCAGCCCTGTCCCTGAGCACACTGACTCCCACTTGGACGGGTCAGCCCTGATGGACAGTCAGCCCTGTCCCTGAGCACACTGACTCCCACTTGGACGGGTCAGCCCTGTCCCTGAGCACACTGACTCCCACATGGACGGGTCAGCCCTGTCCCTGAGCACACTGACTCCCACATGGACGGGTCAGCCCTGTCCCTGAGCACACTGGCTCCCACTTGGACGGGTCAGCCCTGTCCCTGAGCACACTGACTCCCACATGGACGGGTCAGCCCTGTCCCTGAGCACACTGACTCCCACTTGGACGGGTCAGCCCTGTCCCTGAGCACACTGACTCCCACTTGGACGGGTCAGCCCTGATGCACAGTCAGCCCTGTCCCTGAGCACACTGACTCCCACTTGGACGGGTCAGCCCTGTCCCTGAGCACACTGACTCCCACTTGGACGGGTCAGCCCTGTCCCTGAGCACACTGACTCCCACATGGACGGGTCAGCCCTGTCCCTGAGCACACTGACTCCCACTTGGACGGGTCAGCCCTGTCCCTGAGCACACTGACTCCCACTTGGACGGGTCAGCCCTGATGCACAGTCAGCCCTGTCCCTGAGCACACTGACTCCCACATGGACGGGTCAGCCCTGTCCCTGAGCACACTGACTCCCACATGGACGGGTCAGCCCTGTCCCTGAGCACACTGACTCCCACTTGGACGGGTCAGCCCTGTCCCTGAGCACACTGACTCCCACTTGGACGGGTCAGCCCTGATGCACAGTCAGCCCTGTCCCTGAGCACACTGACTCCCACTTGGACGGGTCAGCCCTGTCCCTGAGCACACTGACTCCCACTTGGACGGGTCAGCCCTGTCCCTGAGCACACTGACTCCCACTTGGACGGGTCAGCCCTGATGCACAGTCAGCCCTGTCCCTGAGCACACTGACTCCCACTTGGACGGGTCAGCCCTGTCCCTGAGCACACTGACTCCCACTTGGACGGGTCAGCCCTGATGCACAGTCAGCCCTGTCCCTGAGCACACTGACTCCCACTTGGACGGGTCTGCCCTGTCCCTGAGCACACTGACTCCCACTTGGACGGGTCTGCCCTGATGGACAGTCAGCCCTGTCCCTGAGCACACTGACTTCCACTTGGATGGGTCTGCCCTGTCCCTGAGCACACTGACTCCCACTTGGACGGGTCATCCCTGTCCCTGAGCACACTGCCTTCCACTTGGACGGGTCTGCCCTGATGCACAGTCAGCCCTGTCCCTGAGCACATTGACTCCCACTTGGACGGGTCTGCCCTGTCCCTGAGCACACTGACTCCCACTTGGACGGGTCAGCCCTGATGGACAGTCAGCCCTGTCCCTGAGCACACTGACTCCCACTTGGACGGGTCAGCCCTGTCCCTGAGCACACTGACTCCCACTTGGATGGGTCTGCCCTGTCCCTGAGCACACTGACTCCCACTTGGACGGGTCTGCCCTGTCCCTGAGCACACTGACTCCCACTTGGATGGGTCTGCCCTGTCCCTGAGCACACTGACTCCCACTTGGATGGGTCATCCCTGTCCCTGAGCACACTGACTCCCACTTGGATGGGTCAGCCCTGTCCCTGAGCACACTGACTCCCACTTGGACGGGTCTGCCCTGTCCCTGAGCACACTGACTTCCACTTGGACGGGTCTGCCCTGATGCACAGTCAGCCCTGTCCCTGAGCACACTGACTCCCACTTGGACGGGTCAGCCCTGTCCCTGAGCACACTGACTCCCACTTGGACGGGTCATCCCTGTCCCTGAGCACACTGACTCCCACTTGGATGGGTCTGCCCTGTCCCTGAGCACACTGACTCCCACTTGGACGGGTCACCCCTGATGGACAGTCAGCCCTGTCCCTGAGCACACTGACTCCCACTTGGATGGGTCATCCCTGTCCCTGAGCACACTGACTCCCACTTGGATGGGTCAGCCCTGTCCCTGAGCACACTGACTCCCACTTGGACGGGTCTGCCCTGTCCCTGAGCACACTGACTTCCACTTGGACGGGTCTGCCCTGATGCACAGTCAGCCCTGTCCCTGAGCACACTGACTCCCACTTGGACGGGTCAGCCCTGTCCCTGAGCACACTGACTCCCACTTGGACGGGTCAGCCCTGTCCCTGAGCACACTGACTCCCACTTGGACGGGTCAGCCCTGATGGACAGTCAGCCCTGTCCCTGAGCACACTGACTCCCACTTGGACGGGTCTGCCCTGTCCCTGAGCACACTGACTCCCACTTGGACGGGTCAGCCCTGTCCCTGAGCACACTGACTCCCACTTGGACGGGTCAGCCCTGATGGACAGTCAGCCCTGTCCCTGAGCACACTGACTCCCACTTGGACGGGTCAGCCCTGATGGACCGTCAGCCCTGTCCCTGAGCACACTGACTCCCACTTGGACGGGTCAGCCCTGTCCCTGAGCACACTGACTCCCACTTGGACGGGTCAGCACTGATGCACAGTCAGCCCTGTCCCTGAGCACACTGACTCCCACTTGGACGGGTCAGCCCTGTCCCTGAGCACACTGACTCCCACTTGGACGGGTCATCCCTGTCCCTGAGCACACTGACTCCCACTTGGACGGGTCATCCCTGTCCCTGAGCACACTGACTCCCACTTGGACGGGTCTGCCCTGTCCCTGAGCACACTGACTCCCACTTGGACGGGTCAGCCCTGTCCCTGAGCACACTGACTCCCACTTGGACGGGTCTGCCCTGTCCCTGAGCACACTGACTCCCACTTGGACGGGTCTGCCCTGTCCCTGAGCACACTGACTCCCACTTGGACGGGTCTGCCCTGTCCCTGAGCACACTGACTCCCACTTGGACGGGTCTGCCCTGTCCCTGAGCACACTGACTCCCACTTGGACGGGTCAGCCCTGTCCCTGAGCACACTGACTCCCACTTGGACGGGTCAGCCCTGTCCCTGAGCACACTGACTCCCACTTGGACGGGTCTGCCCTGTCCCTGAGCACACTGACTCCCACTTGGACGGGTCAGCCCTGTCCCTGAGCACACTGACTCCCACTTGGACGGGTCAGCCCTGTCCCTGAGCACACTGACTCCCACTTGGACGGGTCAGCCCTGTCCCTGAGCACACTGACTCCCACTTGGACGGGTCTGCCCTGTCCCTGAGCACACTGGCTCCCACTTGGACGGGTCATCCCTGATGGACAGTCAGCCCTGTCCCTGAGCACACTGACTCCCACTTGGACGGGTCAGCACTGATGCACAGTCAGCCCTGTCCCTGAGCACACTGGCTCCCACTTGGACGGGTCAGCCCTGATGCACAGTCAGCCCTGTCCCTGAGCACACTGACTCCCACTTGGACGGGTCTGCCCTGTCCCTGAGCACACTGGCTCCCACTTGGACGGGTCAGCACTGATGCACAGTCAGCCCTGTCCCTGAGCACACTGACTCCCACTTGGACGGGTCTGCCCTGTCCCTGAGCACACTGACTCCCACTTGGACGGGTCAGCACTGATGCACAGTCAGCCCTGTCCCTGAGCACACTGACTCCCACTTAGACGGGTCAGCCCTGTCCCTGAGCACACTGACTCCCACTTGGACGGGTCAGCCCTGTCCCTGAGCACACTGGCTCCCACTTGGACGGGTCAGCCCTGTCCCTGAGCACACTGACTCCCACATGGACGGGTCAGCCCTGTCCCTGAGCACACTGACTCCCACTTGGACGGGTCAGCCCTGTCCCTGAGCACACTGACTCCCACTTGGACGGGTCAGCCCTGATGCACAGTCAGCCCTGTCCCTGAGCACACTGACTCCCACTTGGACGGGTCAGCCCTGATGGACAGTCAGCCCTGTCCCTGAGCACACTGACTCCCACTTGGACGGGTCAGCCCTGATGGACAGTCAGCCCTGTCCCTGAGCACACTGACTCCCACTTGGACGGGTCTGCCCTGTCCCTGAGCACACTGACTCCCACTTGGACGGGTCTGCCCTGATGGACAGTCAGCCCTGTCCCTGAGCACACTGACTTCCACTTGGATGGGTCTGCCCTGTCCCTGAGCACACTGACTCCCACTTGGACGGGTCATCCCTGTCCCTGAGCACACTGCCTTCCACTTGGACGGGTCTGCCCTGATGCACAGTCAGCCCTGTCCCTGAGCACACTGACTCCCACTTGGATGGGTCTGCCCTGTCCCTGAGCACACTGACTCCCACTTGGACGGGTCTGCCCTGTCCCTGAGCACACTGACTCCCACTTGGACGGGTCATCCCTGTCCCTGAGCACACTGGCTCCCACTTGGATGGGTCTGCCCTGTCCCTGAGCACACTGACTCCCACTTGGATGGGTCTGCCCTGTCCCTGAGCACACTGACTCCCACTTGGACGGGTCACCCCTGATGGACAGTCAGCCCTGTCCCTGAGCACACTGACTCCCACTTGGATGGGTCATCCCTGTCCCTGAGCACACTGACTCCCACTTGGATGGGTCAGCCCTGTCCCTGAGCACACTGACTCCCACTTGGACGGGTCTGCCCTGTCCCTGAGCACACTGACTTCCACTTGGACGGGTCTGCCCTGATGCACAGTCAGCCCTGTCCCTGAGCACACTGACTCCCACTTGGACGGGTCAGCCCTGTCCCTGAGCACACTGACTCCCACTTGGATGGGTCAGCCCTGTCCCTGAGCACACTGACTCCCACTTGGACGGGTCTGCCCTGTCCCTGAGCACACTGACTTCCACTTGGACGGGTCTGCCCTGATGCACAGTCAGCCCTGTCCCTGAGCACACTGACTTCCACTTGGACGGGTCTGCCCTGATGCACAGTCAGCCCTGTCCCTGAGCACACTGACTCCCACTTGGACGGGTCAGCCCTGTCCCTGAGCACACTGACTCCCACTTGGACGGGTCAGCCCTGTCCCTGAGCACACTGACTCCCACTTGGACGGGTCAGCCCTGTCCCTGAGCACACTGACTCCCACTTGGACGGGTCAGCCCTGTCCCTGAGCACACTGACTCCCACTTGGACGGGTCAGCCCTGTCCCTGAGCACACTGACTCCCACTTGGACGGGTCATCCCTGTCCCTGAGCACACTGACTCCCACTTGGACGGGTCAGCCCTGATGGACCGTCAGCCCTGTCCCTGAGCACACTGACTCCCACTTGGACGGGTCAGCCCTGATGGACCGTCAGCCCTGTCCCTGAGCACACTGACTCCCACTTGGACGGGTCAGCCCTGTCCCTGAGCACACTGACTCCCACTTGGACGGGTCTGCCCTGTCCCTGAGCACACTGACTCCCACTTGGACGGGTCAGCCCTGATGGACCGTCAGCCCTGTCCCTGAGCACACTGACTCCCACTTGGACGGGTCAGCCCTGTCCCTGAGCACACTGACTCCCACTTGGACGGGTCTGCCCTGTCCCTGAGCACACTGACTCCCACTTGGACGGGTCAGCCCTGTCCCTGAGCACACTGACTCCCACTTGGACGGGTCAGCCCTGTCCCTGAGCACACTGACTCCCACTTGGACGGGTCAGCCCTGATGGACCGTCAGCCCTGTCCCTGAGCACACTGACTCCCACTTGGACGGGTCAGCCCTTTCCCTGAGCACACTGACTCCCACTTGGACGGGTCATCCCTGTCCCTGAGCACACTGACTCCCACTTGGACGGGTCATCCCTGTCCCTGAGCACACTGACTCCCACTTGGACGGGTCAGCCCTGATGGACCGTCAGCCCTGTCCCTGAGCACACTGACTCCCACTTGGACGGGTCAGCCCTGTCCTTGAGCACACTGACTCCCACTTGGACGGGTCATCCCTGTCCCTGAGCACACTGACTCCCACTTGGACGGGTCATCCCTGTCCCTGAGCACACTGACTCCCACTTGGACGGGTCAGCCCTGATGCACAGTCAGCCCTGTCCCTGAGCACACTGACTCCCACTTGGACGGGTCTGCCCTGTCCCTGAGCACACTGACTCCCACTTGGACGGGTCTGCCCTGTCCCTGAGCACACTGACTCCCACTTGGACGGGTCACCCCTGATGAGGACCACTGTTCGTGCTGGCTCTGGTCAGCAGGAGTCTGATGGAAGTGTTACTGAACCGGAAGAAGTGCAGAGAAGCCTAGTGGTAGTGGATGACACAAAACTAGGCCGTGTTGTTAATAATGAAGAAAGTTCCATAGTTTACAAGGGACTCTGGTCAGTTAGAGATGTGTGTTGAGGGGTGGAAAATGGATTTCAATACACATACATGTGACATGATGCATTTTGGAAAGTCAGACTTTGGTGTGTTGGCCTCCATTAGTCAGGGGATTGAGTTTGAGAGCCTCGAAGTAATGTTGCAGCTCCTAGTTAAACTACGCTTAAAATATTGTGTTCAGTTCTGGTCATCTCATTATAGGAAGGAGGTGGAAAATTGCAGGATGTTGTCTGAATTGGAGAACATGTCTTATGAGGATAAGTTGAGTGAGCTCGGGCTTTTCTCTTTAGTGAGGCTGCACTTAGAGACTTTATCCAGTTCTGGTCACCAGTTATAGCAAAGGCGAAATTAAAATGGAAAGAGTGCAGGCAAGATTTACAGTGATGTTGCTAGGAATAGAGGGCCTGAGGCCAGGCTGGGTCTTCATTCCTTGGAGCACAGGACGATGAGGGGTGACCTGATAGAGAATTATAAGCCATGAGAGGTGGGTGGTAACAGTCTTTCACCCAAGGAAAGTGAATCAAAAACTAGAAGGCAGAGGTTTAAGCAGACTCTTAAATGCTTCCACCATATTTGCCTCCACCACCACTCCTGGCAGTCTGTTCTAGGCACCCACTGCTCACTGTGGATAAAACTTGTCCCACACACCTCCTGTAAACTTTTCTCCTTTTTAAAAAATATATATCCTCTAGTTTTGACATTTCCACCTTGGGAAGAGGTACTGTCGGTCTGCTCTCTCTATGCCTCTCATAATCTTATAAACCTCTGTCAGATCTCCTCTCAGTCTCCACTGCTCCAGAGAAAACAAGCCAAATTTGTCAACCCCTCCTTCCATAGCTCATACCCTCTAGTCCAGGCAGCATCCTGTGAATCTCTTCTGTACCCTCTCCAAAACCCCCACACCCTTCGTGTAATGTGATGGCCAGAGCTCTACACCATGGTCCAAGTGTGGTCTGTTCAAAAGTTTACACATAATAGTGGATTTATACTTAGAAAATATTTATAGTATACCTACACTTTGCAACATGATGATGCAGGAAAGGGTGCTGAGGTGGAGAAGCATAAGACATGGGAGCAGAATTAGTCCATTGATTCCGCTCTGCCCATCCCTCATGGCTGATTTATTATCCCTCTCAACCCCATTTTCCTCCCTTCTCCCCATAACTCCAATGCCCTTACTAGTCAACAACCTATCAAACTTCTCTTTAAGTACACCCAATGTCTTGGCCTCCACAGCCATCTATGGCAATGAATTCCACAGATTCACCACCCACTAACTAAAGAAATTTGTCCTCATCTCTGTTCTAAATGGATATCCTTGTATTGTGAGGTTGTTTACTCTAGTCCTGGACTCCACCACTAAGGGCAAAATCATTTTTACATCCGCTCTGTCTAGGCCTTTCAATATTCAGTAGGTTTCAATGTGATACCACTCATTCTTCTAAACTCCAGTGAGTACAGTCCCAGAACCATCAAACGCTCCTTGTACATTAGGAGCAGCCATTATTTTGACAAAGAGCTGTTTTGAATGGTACACCCTCCCTCATGATCCCTCCTTAAGTCACATGGCCTGGTGATGTTCCATGGTGCCTTCACTCCTTCACGTCCCCTCATTCCTAACTTCACTTTCTGCACATACTCGCACTTCCCTTCTTTCCCTCTCACTTCACACACCCATCATGCCCTCTCAATCCTGCAGACGACAGTCAGTGAATGAAGAGGGTCGGGCACTGTGTGCGGGTGTGCGATGTTGTCCAGGGGAAGAGGCAGAAACCTGAGGGAACGGTGATCTGGGAGAAGGCACACAACACACACAAAACGCTGGAGGAACTCAGCATCCAGGAAAGAGTACAGTCGATGTTTTGGGCTGAGACCCTTTAGCAGGACCGGAGAGAGAAAGCTGAGGAGTCGATTTAAAAGGTGGTGGGAGCGGAGAGAGAAACACCAGGTGATAGGAGAAACCAGAAGAGGGAGGGATATGAGGTAAAGAGCTGAGAGGAAGATTGGTGAAAGAGACAGAAGGCCATGGAAGAAAGTTTCAGCCTGAAACGTCGACTGTACTCTTTTCCTCGATGCTGCCGGGCCTGCTGGCTTCCTCCGGCATTTTGTGTGTGTTGCTCGGATTTGCAGCGTCTGCAGATTTTCTTTGGGGGATTTGGGATCACAGATTCTGGAGATACGGGTGGGGTACAGAGGGAGGGGGTTTTACTGCAATTATGTACATACATATGCATGAGGGTGGCGTGGCAGAGTAATGGTTAGCGCAATCACTTTTTCAGTCCCTGTGGGTTCAATTCTTGCCGCTGCCTGTAGGGAGTTTATACGTTCTCGCCGTGACCGCGTGGGTCTCACGCTCCAAAGAGCTTAGCAGGCCAGGCAGCAGGGTTAGGGTTAGTGAGCTGTGGGCATGTTATGTTGCCACCAGAAGGATGGCAATTCTTGCAGGCTGCCCCCAGCGCATCCTTGGACTGTGTCAGCTGTTCACTCGTTTCATATTTTGATGTTCCGATGTACATGTGGCAAATGAAGCTAATCTTTATCGTATCACAGCTTCTCTCCCCCCCTCCCCCACTCAACATTTATTCATCACTCACACGGATTCTCTCGCGGTTCCCCTCTGTTAGATCCACTCTCCACTGTCCTCTCATCCTCTGCAGCCCTTTGCCACCTCCCAGTCCCCGCTCTCCCACCTGCCTGTCACACTCCCCTCTCACCTGGATCCACCCATCACCGGCCAGCTCTTGCTCCATCTCTTCCCTCTCCTTTTTATACCAGTTGTGTAGGAGGGAAGGGTTAGATTGATCAGTGAGAGGGTTAGAAGTTTGGCACAACATTGTGGGCTGAAGGGCCTGTACTGTGCTGTACTGTTCTGTCTCCCTCTCTCTTTCAGTCCTGATGAAGGGTGTTGACCTGAAAAGTTGATGATCCATTCCCCCCGCCACCATGTCCATTGCCTGACCATTGTTTGAAGTGGAGGAATGAAAATAAGAGCAGGAAATGAGGCCCTTCAGCCCATTTGGGACTGTTCCTCCACTTTATGGCCGATCATTCACTGCCCTGATGAAGGATCTCGGTCCAGATCATCCCCACCACGGAAGCTGCCTGACCTGCTAAAGTCGCTTGCAGACCTGGGATCTTGCTGTCCTGAGCTGGGTCAGCCTCCCACCTCCACGCTGGCATCGTGAGTGACAACGGTCCCCTGTGAGTACGTGGGTCAGCCTGCCACCCCTGTGTTGGGACTGTGAGTGACCACGGTCCCGTTTGCCCCGCTGTACTTACGTGGAGGGCGGACACACTCTCCTCCTCCTGCGGGGTGTACGGCAGCTCTGCTTCAGGTGGCAGCTTCCACCCGGCCATATCTTCCTCTCGCCGCTGCCCTGCCCCGGCATCCGCTTGCTCCAGCGTGGCACCAGTGGTCAGACAGGCGGTCTGGGCACACAACCCCTCTGCCGCCGCCCGGGCCTCCTGCAGCTCTCTCTGCATCGTCCTGTTTTCCAGCTCCAGCCTACCGACAGCGTCCCTCAACTGCCTGAGGTCCTCCTCCAGGGCCTGGACCTGCTCCTCCAGATCGGCCCTCTGGCACTCCACGGCCTCCCTCTCGGCTTTGAGGCTCTCAATTCTCCCCTCCATGGTCTGAACCACTTGTCTGTGCCTGTTCTCCAGTTCTTCCATCTGCCTCTCAAATTGGGCAACCCCCTGAGCAGATTTGTCCCGGGTGGAAAGCTGGGAGGAGGGCTTACTCATTCCAGCATGCTGCTGGTGGTCAGGTATACATTCTGGTTTCCTCTGGGTGGGTCTTTCCTCCAGGACAGCTTCTTGTAAACTGTACTCCATTTTGGTATCCTCAGCCTGAGGCGTCTTCTCCTCTGCAGGACTCTCTCCTTGGTCTTCTGACCCTGCAGCCCCATTCTCCATGCCTATCTGCTTGGCTGTTAACAGGTGCAATTGGGCAAGAGCTTCTACTAGTTTGATATCAATATTGGGCCTCTCTTTACGCTCTATTTTCAGAATTATCTCCTCAAGTTTCCCCTTCAGGATGTTCAGACCCTGACCGTTCTTTGCCGTCACGCTGGTGGTCTCCTCACAGCTCAGCTCGCCCGCTCTGTGTCGCACCAGCTGTTGATCCAGCTGGGAAACTTTCTCCTGGGCTTGTTGGCTTGCTGGCTTCATGTCAGCGAGGGAGTCCGAGAGCAGAGCCTTCTCCCGTGCAGGGTCCTCCCTCCCCAGCCGCTGCTCGTCCTGCACCTTGCTCTCCAGATTCTCACCAGCCTCCCGTGAACACCTTTCGGGTGGGAGGGTGCTGTCCTGGGGCCGAGGTTTGGAGCCTTGGAGTCTGCTGAGCTCAGACTGAAGTGCAACGACAGACATCTCTAGCTCTCTGACCTGCTGCTGGCTCTGATGGTATTTGTCCTCCAGTGACTTGTTGAGTGACTCCAGGCACTGAAGCTTGCTCTGATGATTTTCCGTCTCTGCTGACTGCAGTACCTGCCCACGCCAACCGAAGCTCAGCTCTGACTCCTCAGCGTCACGGTGGCTATCCGGCTCAGTCTGCCCCCTGAGCTCCACCTTCAGCCTCTCTGCCTCCTCCATGTGGACTTGCTCGGCTGCAGCCAGCTTCTCCATCCTCAGCAGGGTCACCTCCTGCTCTTTTGTGGCCAGAGCTTGCCTCAGTCCATCAAGCATGCTGTCCATTTCCTCGACGGTCTCGTTCAGGAACCTGTTACTGTCCTCCAGCTGCTCCAGCCTCCCCAACTTCTCTGCGCTTTCCTCCTGCACCTCCCAGGCTGCGGTCTCTTGCGGGTGGTTGGAGCACTCTTCCGCCTTAGTATTTGCCATCTCTTGGAGAAGCTCCTGGAGTTCCTCAATGACGCACTCTTTCTCCAGTAGTGCCCTCTTGAGTTCCTCCACTGCTTGCCGTTCTGCTTGCTTGCTGAGTTCATCCTCCCTGTGCTTGCCCACAGCTAAGATAGTCGGGTCTCCTTGGCCCTCCCTTGGACCACCAAGATGGTTTCCCTCTGATGCAGCCCTTGCCTGACACTGGTACACTGGTGCATCATGGTCACTCTGTGGAGGTTGCTCTGGGCCAGAGGCAGATTCTGCTGTTTTCAGGGTTAATACTTGGCTTCCTGGTGGATGACTGTCAATGTCTGAGGCACTGGCTGTTTCGGCTTCTCCTCCGACATTGGCTTTCCTGGACTCTTCAGTGACCTCAGCGGGGTCATAACGTGTGTTCTTGGACACCTCCTGAGGGGAAGCAAATGTGATAGGTAAGAGTTCCCATGAGGTTTACATGGATGATAGGAAAATGGAGGGCTACGTGGGAGTGAGGGGTTAGATTGACCTTGGAGTAGGTTAAAATGTTAGTACAACATTGTGGGCCAAAAGGCCTGTAATATACTATGTTCTATGTTTTATGCTCATGAGCTCTCTCAATCTGGACAAGTGGGAGGTGTTGCACTTTTAGTAGTTCAAACACAAGGAACGGGGTACTGATTGTGGATGATCAGCCATGATCACAGTGAATGGCGGTGCTGGCTAGAAGGGCCGATTGGCCTATTCCTGCACCTATTGTCTATTGAAAGTACAGAGTAAATGGCAGGACTCTTAACACACTGATGTAGTTATACTGGAATCCAATCACAAACAGAAAATCTGCAGACGCTGGAAATCCAGGCAACACATACAAAATGCTGGAGGAACTCAGCAGGCCAGGCAGCATCTATGGAAAAAAGTACAGTCGACATTTCGGGCCAATACCCTTTGGCAGGACTTGTTGCTTAGTTACACTGTACAAGACATTGGTGAGGCTGAGCAAAGCACACAAAATGTTGGAGGAACTCAACAGGTCAGGCAGCATCTATGGAAATGAATTTACATCTGACATTTTCGGTTGAGACTCTTCATAAGGACTCAAATGCTCAGTTCATGGTGAAGAGTCTTGGCCTGATCTGTCAACTGTTTATTAGTTTCTATGGGTGCTGCCTGACCTGCTGAGTTCCTTCAGCATTTTGTGTGTGTTGCTATGCATTTCCAGCATCTGCAGAGGCTCTTGCTTATGATCGGTGAGGCTGCACGGAGCATTGTGTACAATTTAACTGTGTCTCACCCTTGCATTGTGTGATGGGATGATGTGGAGGGAGATTCACTCTGTGTCTGACCCCGGGAGTGTGTGATGGGATGATGTGGAAGGAGATTCACTCTGTGTCTGACCCCGGGAGTGTGTGATGGGATGATGTGGAGGGAGCTTCACTCTGTGTCTGATCCTGGGAGTGTGTGATGGGATGATGTGGAGGGAGCTTCACTCTGTGTCTGACCCCGGGAGTGTGTGATGGGACAGTGTAGAGGGAGCTTCACTCTGTGTCTGATCCTGGGAGTGTGTGATGGGATGATGTGGAGGGAGCTTCACTCTGTGTCTGACCCCGGGAGTGTGTGATGGGATGATGTGGAAGGAGATTCA
Organism: Hemitrygon akajei; assembly: GCF_048418815.1. Classification (NCBI taxonomy): domain Eukaryota; kingdom Metazoa; phylum Chordata; class Chondrichthyes; order Myliobatiformes; family Dasyatidae; genus Hemitrygon; species Hemitrygon akajei. The sequence goes on from NC_133128.1 coordinate 118,672,994, forward strand.
CTCTGTGTCTGACCCTGGGAGTGTGTGATGGGACAGTGTAGAGGGAGCTTCACTCTGTGTCTGACCCTGGGAGTGTGTGATGGGATGGTGCAGAGGGAGCTTCACTCTGTGTCTGACCCTGGGAGTGTGTGATGGGATGGTGCAGAGGGAGCTTCACTCTGTGTCTGACCCTGGGAGTGTGTGATGGGATGGTGCAGAGGGAGATTCACTCTGTGTCTGACCCTGGGAGTGTGTGATGGGATGGTGCAGAGGGAGCTTCACTCTGTTTCTGACCCTGGGAGTGTGTGATGGGATGGTGCAGAGGGAGCTTCACTCTGTGTCTGACCTGTAGTGAACATTATGAATTAGGAGTTTAAATTTAGACTTTACCTCACCCAGCTATCGAGGACATTGAAGTGGAAGTCATTTTGAGGCTGTACTGTACCTGTAAGAAGCTGTTCCATGGAATTCTCCTCAATATCCTTGAGAAAGTTTTAAATTTACTGTATGAAGAGAATTGGGAGAATATGTGACATGAGTTTCATATTACTGACACATATGTTAAATGTTAATTTAACAACAATTGAATTCTTCTTTTGATCCAAAATATTTCGTGTCACTTAAAGCCAGATTACCCTTCCAAGCCTCTTCATTAACACCAACCTGTTAAAAAAAAACTAATAATAAAGAAAAGGAGGAATGGTAGAGTAGTGGTTAGCACAGGGTTTGAATCCTGCCACTGTCTGTAAGGAGTTTATACGTTTTCCCCGTGACTGCCTGGGTTTCCCCCGGGTGCTCCAGTTTCTCCCACATTCCAAAGACACACGGCTTAGGGTTAGTAAGTTGTGGACATGCCAGGTTGGCACTGGGACATGAGGCACATCTTGTGGCTGCCCAGCACAATCCTCACTGATTTGATTTGATGCAAATGATGTATTCTACTCTATGTACCAATGGTTCAATGTCAAATAAAATTAATCTCCTTAATTTACTTCCTCTACTCTGCTGCCTACCGTTTGTGCTGCATCCCTGAATGTACTTTGTATGGGGCAGACACACACACCACCTCAGCCCAACTACAAAGGTGGAAGGCAGTGGTCACTGGGTCTGACTTGGCTGTAGATCTGTGACTGTAGACTGTGATTTGTACCAGGACCTCTGCTGTGTTTTACTATGGAAGATCAAACATAAATGGATAATACATTATTAATGATCGTTATTGAGCAGAGGGATCTTGGGGTCCAAGTCCATTGCTCCCTGAAAGTGGCAACACTGGTTGACAGGGTGGTTAAGAAGGCATATGGCATGCTTGCCTTTATTGATTGAATTCATGAGTTTGTGCTGCAGCTTTATAAAACTCTGGTTAGACAGCATTCGAGGTATTGCATTGAGTTCTGGTTGCTCTGTTATAAGAAGGATGTGGAGAGGGTGTATGAGAAGTTTACCAGGATGGCATCTGGAATAGAGCACATGTGCTATAACGAGAGGTTGGACAAACTTGGGTTGTTTTCTCTGGAGTGGTGGAGACTGAGGCAATAGCTGACAGAGGTTTATATGATAGGGTTCTCAAAGTTGTAACAGAATCAGTTGAGCAGAAGGTACTGCAGCACAACTTATCTCATGCCCCATGCTACACAGAACATCGCATATCATTTGTGAAAGAAGGCTCCAAGTCAAGGGCGTACAGCGCAGGCCCACGATCAAGCATACTTTCTTCAGCCAATGATTGGTGTGTCAAGGCCAACCTGGATGGGAAAGGAAGTTTCCCGGAGCAAATAGTTTTCACCACATTGCGTCCAGATATAATCGTCTGGTCTGACACCAGTAGAGAAGTGGTTATTAGTGAACTCACAGTCCCCTGGAAAGACAACATCGATGAAGCCCATGAGCGCAAGTTAACCAAGTATGCAGAATTAAGATCAGAGTGCAGAGACAGAGGGTGGAAGGTCTCATGCTATCCATTCGAAGTAGGGTGCCGTGGCTTTATTGCGTTCACTTTCCAGAAGTGGCTGCGTGACCTTGGCTTCACTAGAAGAGAGATCAAGTCAACCAGCAGGGCTGTAGCTGAGGCAGCAGAGGCAGGATCATCATGGGTGTGGACTAAGTACGTCCAGAGGGGCAGATAGTCGGATAGTGTATCCATCTTTTGTAAACTCTTCAGTAGCTGCACAGACACCTGAAGAGTAGACTATCTGTTGGATGGAAGCGACTAACAACTCTGATAGAGGCAGGTGCCAAGTTGTTAAGCTCATCAGTGGGAGGTGGTGCTTTAGCACTGCTGGCCCACCACCTCGAGGGAGTCTTGATCATAAGCGGGCCGAAACTCCTGAGGACAGGTGGCAGATCAACTGATGATCCCACTGATGATAGCACAGGACAGTTAACATCTTAGTCCACGTGTATTTTCAGTTCTGATTATGTAAGGCATAGATAGAGTAGACAGAATGCCACGTTAAAAATGTCTGACTACTAAAGGCCATGCATTTAAGGTGTATCAGAATCAGAATCAGGTTTATTATCACCGGCATGTGTTGTGAAATGTGTTAACTTAGCAGCAGCAGTTCAATGCAATACATAATATAGAATAAATAAATAAATAAATAAATAAATCAATTACAGAATAGGTATATTGAACTGATTAAAAATTGTGCAAAAAACAGAAATACTATATATTAAAAAAGTGAGGTAGTGTCCAAGGGTTCAATGTCCATTTAGGAATCAGATGGCAGAGGGGAAGAAGCTGTTCCTGAATCGCTGAGTGTGTGCCTTCAGGCTTCTGTACCCCCTACCTGATGGTAACAGTGAGAAAAGGGCATGTCCTGGGTGCTGAAGGTCTTTAATGATGGACACTGCCTTTCTGAGACACTGCTCCTTGAAGATGTCCTGGGTACTTTGTAGGCTAGTACCCAAGATGGATCTGACTAGATTTACAACCCTCTGCAGCTTCTTTCGGTTCTGTGCCGTAGCCCCCCCCCCCCCCCCCCATACAAGACAGTGATGCAGCCTGTCAGAATACTCTCCATGGTACAACTATAGAAGTTTTTGAGTGTATTTGTTGACATGCCAAATCTCTTCAAACTCCTAATAAAGTATAGCCGCTGTCTTGCCTTCTTTATAACTACATCCATATGTTGGGACTAGGTTAGATCCTCAGAGATCTTGACACCCAGGAACTTGAAACTCTCTCTGCTTCTGATCACTCTATGAGGATTGGTATGTGCTCCTTCATCTTACCCTTCCTGAAGTCCACAATCAGCACTTTCGTCTTACTGACATTGAGTGCCAGGTTATTGCTGCGGCCCCATTCCACTAGTTGGCATATCTCACTCCTGCATGCCCTCTCGTCACCACCTGAGATTCTACCAACAATGGTTGCATCATCAGCTAATTTATAGATGGTATTTGAGCTATTCCTAGCCACACGGTCATGGGCATATAGAGAGTAGAGCAGTGGGCTAAGCACACACCCCTGAGGTGCACCAGTGTTGATCATCAGTGAGGAGGACATGTTATCACCAATCCGCACAGAGTGTGGTCTTCCGGTTAGGAAGTCAAGGATCCAATTGCAGAGGGAGATACAGAGGCCCAGGTTCTGCAAGGAGATGTGAGGGGCAAGTTTTTTAAGGAGTGGTAGGTGAGTGGAACAGCTGGTGGTGGAGGCAGATACGATAGAGTCATTTAAGAAGATAATAGATAGGCACATGAACGCGGATAATATAGAGAAATGGATATTGTGTTGGGAGAAGAGATTAGGCAGCATTATCTTAATTGATTCAACACAACATCATGGGTCGAAGGGCCTGTTTTTATGTTATGTGGAACATAGAACAGTACAACACAGTAGGGGATCTTTGGCCCATGAAGTTCTGCCACCTTTTAAACAATTCCAAAATCAATTTAAACCTTCCCCCCCACACAACCCGCCATTTTTCTATGACATATGTGCCTATCTAAGAGACTCTTAAATGTCCCTAATGTATCTGCCTCTCGTCCCACCCCTGGCAGGGTTTTCCACACACCCATACACTCTATGTAAAAAATAACCTACCTCTGATGTCCTCCTTATACCTTGCTCCAATCAACTTCAAATTATGCCCCTCTTATTAGTCATTTGCACCCTGGGAAAATGTATCTGGCTGTCCGCTGGGTTCATGCCTCCTATTATCTTGTACACTCCTATCAAATCACCTCTCATCCTCTGTTCCAAAGAGAAAAGCCCTAGCTCGCTCAACCTCTCCTCCTAAGACATGCTCTCTAATCCAGGCAGCATCCTGGTAAATCTTCTTTGCACCTTTTTTAAGCTTCTAAGTCTTTCTTAAAATGAGGCAACCATAACTGATGACAACATTCTGAGTGTTTCGTAACCAGGGCATTATAGAGCTGCAACGTCACCTCATGGCTCTTGAACTCAATACTCTGTCTAACGAAGGCCAACACACCTTCCTACGCACCCTATCAACTTGCGTGACAACGTTGAGGGATCTATGGACATGGACTCCAAGACCGCCTCTGTTTCTCCAAACTGTAAAGAATCCAGCCACTAACCCTGCACCCTGCCTTCAAATTCCACCTCCAGAGTCAATCACTTCACACTTTTCCAGGTTGAATCCTCAACCCAGCTCTGCATCCTGTCAATGTCCTGCGGTAACCTTTGACAACCTTCTACACTATCCACAACTCCACCAACCTTTGTGTCTTCTGCAAACTTACCGACCCACTCCTCCACTTCCCCATCCAAATCATTTATAAATTCACAAAGGGATACCAGAACAGATCCCTGCAGAGCACTACTGGTCGCCAACCTCCATCTACCACGACCCACTGCTTTCTATGGGCAAGGCAATTCTGAACACAAAGATCCCTCGGATCCAGTACCTCCTGACTAGTGAAGACTATGACTCCATAAGGTTACTTGGAAGTGGAAAGTTTAGTGATAAACCAGTCAAGGCATTCAGGAATTATATCAAACAAGCAACCAGCACAGAGTCTGATTTAAGTACTGACTCACTCTGTCTCTGTGTCTGTGTGTCCTGCCGGGCACTGGGTCCTCTGAACACCAGTATCTCTCTCTGACACTTGCGATTCGGAACGGTTCAGTGACGCCTTGATCGTCAATTTGTGGGATTTAGTTTCCCTATTTCCAAAATAAAAGGAGCATTTATTAAAAAAACAATAAGTTCAGGAGACATCTGTCAATTTATCTGCAGTTGTTGTTGTGTGTGTGTGTGTGTGTGTGTGTGTGTGTGTGTGTGTGTGTGTGTGTGTGTGTGTGTGTGTGTGTGTGTGTGTGTCTATACCAAAACAAGGGTCAGTGTGAGTGTGTGGAGGATCATTCCCCCCCCCCACTGAAGGTCAGTGTGTGTATGGGGCCATCCCCCAGTGAGGGTCAGTGTGTGTGTGGGACTGTCCCCCAGTGAGGGTCAGTGTGTGTGTGGGATCGTCCCCCAGTGAGGGTCAGTGTGTGTGTGTGACCGTCCCACAGTGAGGGTCAGTGTGTGTGGGACTGTCCCCCAGTGAGGGTCAGTGTGTGTATGGGGCCATCCCCCAGTGAGGGTCAGTGTGTGTGTGGGACTGTCCCCCAGTGAGGGTCAGTGTGTGTATGGGGCCATCCCCCAGTGAGGGTCAGTGTGTGTGTGGGACTGTCCCCCAGTGAGGGTCAGTGTGTGTGTATGGGACTGTCCCCCAGTGAGGGTCAGTGTGTGTGTGGGACCGTCCCCCAGTGAGGGTCAGTGTGTGTATGGGACTGTCCCCCAGTGAGGGTCAGTGTGTGTGTGGGACTGTCCCCCAGTGAGGGTCAGTGTGTGTATGGGGCCATCCCCCAGTGAGGGTCAGTGTGTGTGTGGGACTGTCCCCCAGTGAGGGTCAGTGTGTGTGTATGGGACTGTCACCCAGTGAGGGTCAGTGTGTGTGGGACTGTCCCCCAGTGAGGGTCAGTGTGTGTATGGGGCCATCCCCCAGTGAGGGTCAGTGTGTGTGTGGGACTGTCCCCCAGTGAGGGTCAGTGTGTGTGTATGGGACTGTCCCCCAGTGAGGGTCAGTGTGTGTGTGGGACCGTCCCCCAGTGAGGGTCAGTGTGTGTATGGGACTGTCCCCCAGTGAGGGTCAGTGTGTGTGTGGGACCGTCCCCCAGTGAGGGTCAGTGTGTGTGTGGGGCCATCCCCCAGTGAGGGTCAGTGTGTGTATGGGACTGTCCCCCAGTGAGGGTCAGTGTGTGTGTGGGACCATGTCCCAGTGAGGGTCAGTGTGTGTGTGGGACTGTCCCCCAGTGAGGGTCAGTGTGTGTGTGGGACCGTCCCCCAGTGAGGGTCAGTGTGTGTGTGGGACTGTCCCCCTGTGAAGGTCAGTGTGTGTGTGGGACCGTCCCCCAGTGAGGGTCAGTGTGTGTGTGGGACAGTCCCCCAGTGAGGGTCAGTGTGTGTGTGGGACCGTGTCCCAGTGAGGGTCAGTGTGTGTGTGGGACCGTGCCCCAGTGGGGGTCAGTGCGTGTGTGGGACCGTCCCCCAGTGAGGGTCAGTGTGTGTGTGGGACTGTCCCCCAGTGAGGGTCAGTGTGTGTGTAGGGCCCATCCCCAGTGAGGGTCAGTGTGTGTGTGGGGCTGTCCCCCAGTGAGGGTCAGTGAGTGTGTGGGACCGTCCCCCAGTGAGGGTCGTGTGTGTGTGGGACCGTCCCCCAGTGAGGGTCAGTGTGTGTGTGTGGGACTGTCCCCCAGTGAGGGTCAGTGTGTGTGAGGGACCGTCCCCCAGTGAGGGTCAGTGTGTGTGTGGGACTGTCCCCCAGTGAGGGTCAGTGTGTGTGTGTGGGACTGTCCCCCAGTGAGGGTCAGTGTGTGTGAGGGACCGTCCCCCAGTGAGGGTCAGTGTGTGTGTGGGACTGTCCCCCAGTGAGGGTCAGTGTGTGTGTGGGACTGTCCCCCAGTGAGGGTCAGTGTGTGTGAGGGACCGTCCCCCAGTGAGGGTCAGTGTGGGTGTGGGACCGTCCCCCAGTGAGGGTCAGTGTGTGTGTGGGACTGTCCCCCAGTGAGGGTCAGTGTGTGTGTGTGTGGGACCGTCCCCCTGTGAAGGTCAGTGTGTGTGTGGGACCGTCCCCCCGTGAGGGTCAGTGTGTGTGTGTGGGACTGTCCCCCAGTGAGGGTCAGTGTGAGTGTGGGAACGTCCCCCAGTGAGGGTCAATGTGTGTGTGGGACTGTCCCCCAGTGAGGGTCAGTGTGTGTGTGGGACCGTGTCCCAGTGAGGGTCAGTGTGTGTGTGGGACCATGTCCCAGTGAGTGTCAGTGTGAGTGTGGGACCGTCCCCCAGTGAGGGTCAGTGTGTGTGTGGGACTGTCCCCCAGTGAGGGTCAGTGTGAGTGTGGGACCGTCCCCCAGTGAGGGTCAGTGTGTGTGTGGGACCGTGTCCCAGTGAGGGTCAGTGTGTGTGTGGGACTGTCCCCCAGTGAGGGTCAGTGTGTGTGGGACCGTCCCCCAGTGAGGGTCAGTGTGTGTGTGGGACCGTGTCCCAGTGAGGGTCAGTGTGTGTGGGTCCATCCCCCAGTGAGGGTCAGTGTGTGTGTGTGGGACTGTCCCCCAGCGAGGGTCAGTGTGTGTGTGGGACCGTCCCCCAGTGAGGGTCAGTGTGTGTGTGGGACCGTCCCCCAGTGAGGGTCAGTGTGTGTGGGACCGTCCCCCAGTGAGGGTCAGTGTGTGTGTGGGACTGTCCCCCAGCGAGGGTCAGTGTGTGTGGGACCGTCCCCCAGTGAGGGTCAGTGTGTGTGTGGGACTGTCCCCCAGCGAGGGTCAGTGTGTGTGGGACCGTCCCCCAGTGAGGGTCAGTGTGTGTGTGTGGGACCGTCCCCCAGTGAGGGTCAGTGTGTGTGTGGGACCGTTCCCCAGTGAGGGTCAGTGTGTGTGTGGGACCGTCCCCCAGTGAGGGTCAATGTGTGTGTGGGACCATCCCCCCAGTGAGGGTCAGCGTGTGTGTGTGGGCCCATCTCTCGGTGAGGGTTAGTGTGTGTGTAATTAAACTATGGTGATATTTCACAGGATGATAAGTTGTTTTCCTTTATGTTCTTTGGTTCTCACCATCTGGCAATGGGCCACGACATGTCCAGATCAACGTCGATCAAAGGCAGTTCAAAGGTGACCTCGTTCAGTGCGTACAGGTGTTCCACGATGTCCAACCTGAGGGTGTCCGACAGGAAGGGGCTCCTGGCATAATACCATTTACTGAAAGAGTGAGGACCATGTACAGGGTGTGGGAAAAATGGAGAAATCCTGGCTCCTTGTCAACACACTATCTCCTGTTCGCTGGAGTCACTGTACAACTGTGGTGTGTAGCTCGCACACCTGAACCTCCCAGTCGGCCTCAGAAATTTACTTGGTCCATCTCTGACATCTCTTCCACTTCATATTCTGACTGGATACTGCAGAATATCAGGATGAACAGCAATTTCTCTAACTTCTGGTAATTTCTTCCCCTCCTCCTTCTCTCTTTTTCCATTCCCCATTCTGGCTCCCATTTAACCCCTTATCTTCTCCTCTCCTACCCATCACCTCCCTCTGGTTCTCCTCCCCCTTACCTCTCTTCCATGGCCCATCTCGTCTCCTATCAGATTTCTCAATCTCGAGCCCTTTACCTGTCCACCCGCCAGTTTCTCACTTCTCCCCCCTTGCTCACCCACCCACCTATTCCCTCACCTATCACAGGCCAGCTTGTACTTCTTCCTCCCCCTCCAACTTCCAGTTGTGTCTTCTGCCCCCTTTCTTTCCAGTCCCTATGAAGGATTCTTGCCCTGAAACATGTATTCCCCCTGTTTATTCCCCTCCATTGATGCTGCCTGACCTGCTGGGTTTTATACGTGTTGCTACATATGAAGAGTGCTGGGTGCGCGAATCGCACTGCCAATAGTGCAGGAGGCAGATACATTAGGGACATTTAAGAGACTCTTAGATAGGCGCATGGATGACAGATAAAATGGAGGGCTGTGTGGGATGGAAGGACTTAACTGATCTTGGGGTAGGTTAAAAGGTTGAAACAGCATCATGAGGTGAAGTGTTCTATGTTCTATAAGAATTAGCAGAGAGAGAGATTCACTTTATGAGTGAGACATTCCCCTCCCAAGACAGCTCCAATGGCTGATCCTTTGCTCCTAGACTGAGCCTTGTGTCTGGATGTGCAGGCGTCAAAGTCAAAGGGAATTTATTATCAGAGTGTATGCTACTATATACTACCCTGAGATTCAGTTTCTTGCAGGCATTCACAGGACAACGTAGGAATATTATAGAATTTATGAAAAATGATGAATCTATAAATAACAAAGACTGGCAAACAACCGATGTGCAAAAGAAGACAAATATTGAAAATCTAAAAAGATTAATAGTACTGAGAACATAAGTTGTAAAGAGTCCTTGAAAGTGAGTCTGTAGGTTATGGAATCAGTTTAGGGTTGTGAGTGAAGTTATCCACACTGGTCCAGGATCCTGTTGGTTGTCAGGTAATAACTGTTCCTGAATGTGGAGGTGTGGGAACTAAGGCTCCTGTACTTCCTGCCTGACGGTAGTAGTGAGAAGAGAGCCTGGCCTGGATGGTAGCGGTCCCACAGGAGCATTGTGGTTACAGTTCAGCCCATTGGAGTCTGGAGTTCAAATGTGACACTGTCTGTAAGAATTTAGTGTGTTCTCCCCGTGATCCCCGTGGTTTCTTCCACATTCCAAAGTAGGTTAGTTGATCATTGTAAACTGTCCTGTGGTTATGCTGGACTATATCAGTGGGTAGCTGGGCGGTGAGGCTCGTTGGGCTGGAAGGGCCTGTTTCATGCTGTGTCTGTAAATAATTAAGTTTAAAATTGCCAGCACCCTGCACTCATGAGTCCAGGTAAAGAGGGAAGGAGGGATGGATGTGCAGAGGCTGAGGGATTGTCTAATGAGGATTCGCTGGCAGTAAACTGTGAGTGAGCTGGTGCCCCAGGAATAGGGTCTTTCGGTTGCCAACAGCCCCCACTCCAGGCAGGGTGCCCTGTGGTAACTCATAAGACTATAAGATATAGGAGCAGAATTAAGTCATTCAGCCCATTGAGTCTGCTCTGCCATTTAATCATGGCTAATTTATTACCCCTCTCAACCCCATTCTCCTGCCTTCTCCCTGTAACCGTTGATGCCCTGACTAAGCAAGAACCTAACAGCATCTGCTTTAAGTGCACCCAATGACTTGGCCTCAGCAGCCGTCTGTGGCACAGATCGGCCACCATCTTCCTTATCCCTGTTGTGAAGGGACATTCCTCTATTCTGAGGCCGTGCCCTCCGGCTCTGGACTCCCTCTCTATAGAAAACATCCTCTCCACGTCAATTCTATCTAGGTCTTTCAATATTAGACAGGTGTCGTCGAAACCCCTCTCATTCTTCTAAACTCCAGAGAGTATAGGCCCAGAGCTAATAAACACTCCTCATACGTTAATCCTTTCATTCCCACGATCATTCTTGTGAACTCCCTCTCCAGTGCCAGCCCATCTTTCTGTTGAGGTAACCCTCTCCTTACCTGACCATATTCTTGTTGTGGAAGCAGAACTGGATGGAGTCGGCAAGTTGTTGCTGTACCAGGCAGAACCGGATGAATGCGCGCCCTTTTCCCAGCGAGGTGCTCAGCTGTTGGCGAAAGCTGAAAGGTCACCACGTGGTGCAGGGAGTATGGATCGGACGATGTGGGGGGACCATCGTAGAACAAAGACCATCCCTGTCCCAAGTTGTCCACACAGAACAGGCGCCGTGGTAGTGCAGCAGTTATCGTAATGCTTCACAGTGCCAACGACCGATGTTCAATTCCCATTGCTGTCTGTAAAGAGTTTGTACGGTCTCCCAGTGACCTATTACACGGTAGTGTAGCCATTAGCACGTCACCTTACAGCACCAGCAATTACCGATCTGGGTTCAATTCCCATCACCGTCTGTAAAGATTTTGTACGTTCACCTAGTGACCTATTGCACAGTAGCGTAGTCATTAGCATGGCGCAATTAACGATCTGGCTTCAACTCCCAACACCGTCTGTAAAGAGTTGTACGTTCTCCCAGTAACCTATGGGGTTTTTGTCGGTGCTCCAGTTTCCTCCCACATTCCTGAGATGCATGGTTTAGAGTTGGCGAGTTATGGGCGTGCTATGTTGCCACCGGAAGCCTGGCAACACTTGTGGGCTGCCCCCAGCATTTCCTCAGACCGTGTTGACTGTTGGTGACTCATTTCACTGTATGTTTTGATGTACATGTTCAAGATTAAAACTAATCTTTAATCTCAGACTTATCCAGCCCCCAATGTTATGCCAATTTATAGAAACCATTTCCACAGTCAATCTAACCCCTCCCTCCTACACAGCCCAGAGCCCCCCATTTTTCTTTCATTAATGTGCCGATCTTACAGCCCTTTAAATGTCTCTAAAGTAAAAGCCTCCATCATCAGCCCCAGTAGTGTCTTCTAGTCACCTACAGCTCTCTGTGTTAAAAACTTACCTCTGGCATTTTCCCAAAACTTTCCTCTACTCACCTTAAATGGATGGCCTCTTCAGATTCCTACCAGATTTATTTATCACAGGTACCTCAAAACATACAGTGAAAAGTGTCGCTTGTGTTAACATCATCACAGCCAAGGATGTGCTGGGGGCAGCCCACAAGTGTCGCCACATATTCTGGCATCAACGTAGCATGCCCACTGTGTCCAACAACACAGCATAACACAAACAGCAGTAACAACAACAGCAAAACAGGTCCATTTCCCACTTTCTCACCCAGCCCATCACACACAGAGGGCACCAACCCCAGGATAAACCACCTCTGAGCCTCTAGCCCTTGACCCCAGACTCTAATCCTTGCAGACGTTGGGCCTCACAACCATCAGCCTAGACTTGCAGTCCTAACCTTCTTTTAGGAGTGTTAATGGGCTCAGACCAGGATAGTGTGAGATGAAAAATTAGCTTTATTTGTCATTTGAACATTGAGGCATCAAAACTTACAATCAACGTGGTCTAAGGATGAATTCTTTTCTTTTAAATTTTATTTAATTGCATTTTTAAATGATTACAAGTGTAGAAAAAAAAAGTATGTGTCCCTTCCCCCCTCCCCTTAACCCCTCCCCCCTAACTTCCCTATATAAAAAAAATTAAGAAAGAAAAAAAAAGAAAGAAAGAGTGCCTGGTTGTTGGAAGGTCTCCACATGCTCCGTGGAGTTCTTAATAACTTTAGTATATATATTTATTTCTTTCCCCAAGTAACCATTTATTTCCTCTTCAGAGCACCTATATATTTAATCCTGTCTTTTGTAAATAAGGGCCCCAAATTTTCAAAAATGTTTCATATTTATCTCTTAAATTATAAGTAATTTTTTCTAATGGAATACAGCCATAGATTTCTTTTTTCCAACAATCTATACTTAAATATGTATCTGATTTCCAAGTAATTGCAATAGCCTTTTTGGCTACAGCCAGTGCAATTTTTATGAATTCTTTCTGATATTTATTTAGTTTGAGTTTCGGTTTTGTCCCTTCAATATCACCTAGTAAAAGTAATATTGGATTATGAGGAAGTTGTATTCCCGTAATTTGTTCCAATAAAAGTCTTAAATTTGTCCAAAAGGTTGAATTTTAGAACAAGACCATGTAGAATGTAAGAATGTAAAAATTTTAATTCATAAAGGAAATATTAAAAAATTTATATCTTGTATGTATAATTTGATTCAAAAACAGGCAACTAAACAAGGAATCCATAAGTCAAGACAAAAATGGGAAAGTGATTTGAATATTAAAATTGAAGAAACAAATTGGTCAAGACTATGTCTTGATAGTATGACAAATACAATAAATGTTCGGTTAAGATTAGTGCAATATAACTTTTTACATCAATTATATATTACACCACAAAAAATAAATAAATTAAATCCAAGTTTATCTGATCAGTGTTTCCGATGTAACCAAGAAACTGGTACATTTTTACATTCTACATGGTCTTGTTCTAAAATTCAACCTTTTTGGACAAATTTAAGACTTTTATTGGAAGGATGAATTCTTGATGACGGATGCTGCTTCGCTGCAACAGCACTCCATGTAGTTGTGCTCAGTGGTGGGGAGGGCTTTACCCAGGATAGGACTGGCCTGTATCCACTACTGTTTTTGTAACACTTAATAAAATGACTATAAGGAGCAAGTTCTATGCCTCATTGGAAAATCACCAAGATTAAACACCTGGTTCAATCCTATCTTCCAGTGCTGTCTGTGTGGAGTTTGCATGTTCTCCCTGTGACTGTGTGGGATTCCCCAAGGGTGCTCTCGTTTTCTCCTACGTCCCAAAGATCTGTAGATTGGTGGGATACTTGTCCATCGGAAGTTGTCTGCTAGGGTGTGGGTGAGGAGATGGGAATGTGATAGAGAATAAATTGAGGGGGAAATGACGAGGGCGCATTGGATGGTGGAATTGCTCACCTGTTAGCTGGCATGGACCCAATGGGCCAAATGGCCTCCTTCCCTTTCATAATGCAAGTTATAATGTCCTGTACTTTACACTGTCCTGTATGGAGCATATATGTAGAGTTCTCACACAGATAACTTCATCCAGCTTCGATGGAATCAGCAGAATAACGGTTCAGCATGGTCTAGAAGCAACTGCTTCCATGCTGTAGTGCTCGAAGAAAGAAAGCTTCAGTAGAATGGACTCCATCAGACTCACCTTTAGCATGTCGTTCACAAACTTCAGGACTTGCATCCCACGCTTGTGATCACTGAAGCAAACACAGAAATAATCCCAGTAACCCTTCCGAGTGCCGAGTATGGATTTCTTCTCCTTCTGGTCATACTGCGGAGAGGGAGGTCAGGATAAATTCATCTTGAAATGGAGGACTGGGTGACCACCTCAGTGAATGAGGGAGGTGAGAGCACAGATATGTACATGTGACCACGTGACCATAAGATATAGGAGCAAATCAGGCTATTTGGCCCATCAAGTCTGTTCCACCATATCAAACCTCAGCTTAACTTCCGAAGAGTCACGTCTGTAGTTTATTGAAAGTAACAGCTTAACAAAGACAGGATGTTGAAGGAGGCAGATGATACCCTTGTCTTCATAGGTCTGGGTATAGAACTTAAAAGCTGTGACGTTACGTTGCAAATTTACAAAACACCAGTTAGATCCTAGATGAAATTATAGGATTATAGAAAGGATGTCGTTGTGTTGGAGAGAGTGTGGAGTAGATTCATTGGGATATTACCTGGATAGGAGCACCTCAGTTATAGGCAGAGATTGTATAGACTAGACTTGCTTACCCTACAGTGAAGGAGGCTGAGGGGAGACCTCATAGAGGTAGATAAAAATATATGAGACATAGATAAAGTAGATAATAAATAGAAAACATGTTTCATGAGGATAGCAACACACACAAAATGCTGGTGGAACGCAGCAGGCCAGGCAGCATCTATAGGAAGAAGTACAGTCGACGTTTCAGGCCTGATGAAGAGTCTCGGCCCGAAACGTCGACTCTACTTTTCCCTATAGATGCTGCCTGGCCTGCTGTGTTCCACCAGCATTTTGTGTGTCTTGCTTGAATTTCCAGCATCTGCAGATTTTCTCGTGTTTGCATTTTATGAGGATTGTTTGAGAGAGTTAGGGTTTTTCCCTTTGGAGTGAAGGAAGATGAGAGGTGACTTGATAGAGGTGTACAAGATGATAAGAGGCATACACAAAACAGATTGCTAGAGATGATGTCCCAGGGCAGAATTTCTAAAATGAGGAGACAGAATTTTAAGATGATTGGAGGAAAATACAGGGGGGGATGTCAAAGGTAGGAATTTTACATGGAGACTGGTGGGTGTGTGGAACGTGCGGTCAGGGTGGTGGTAGAGGCAGATACATTAGAGACATTTAAGAGACTCTTAGATAGGCACAAGGATGTAAGAATTATGTAGGAAGGATGATTAAATTGATCTTGGAATAGATTAAAAGGCTGGCACAACATCGTGGGCCAAAGGGCCTGTACTGTGCTGTAATGTTCTTTGTAGTCAGAATCTTTTTTCCAGGGTGGAGATATCAAAAACCAGAGGGCACACAGATTCAAGATGAAAAGCCTTCTGAAGGCCCTTATTATGAGGTTTCTTTGTTTTGTGGCTGCCTGTAAGGAGATGAATCTCAAGGTTGTAGACAGCATACGTACTTTGATAATAAATGTACTTTGAACTTTGAATTTGAAGGCTCTGTGTCTCTGACTGGACAATGTTAGAGATGGAAGAACAGGTGGACTGGCGGTAAAGATGAAGGCAGAGGTCGGCACAGGGATCGAGGCAGAGAGCCAGGGTAATCTCTCTTGCATCATTTACCAATGGGAGTGCCTACACACAGGGGTAAGTGTGGAACAGACTGAGCTTGAGGATTCCTACCTGCAACAGGTACTCCAGTTTCGTGCACAGCTTGTGGAGAGCAGGGACGCCGTCGGTGATGGGACATCCATCTCTGCCCTGGTGGTCACAGAGTTCCTGGATGGATGCTGGGGAACAGAAGAAGGTCAGTGACTGTGTGTGGCAATGGCGTGGAGGGTGTGGGATGCAGGCTTCAGAAATATTGTTCTTTAATGCAATCACATCTTAAATGATTTTATTTGTTTTACTTATTTAGAGACGCAGTGTGGAAGAGGCCCTTTTGGCCCAATGAGCCACATTGCCCAGAAACCCAATTATTTAACATTAGCCTAATCACAGGACAATTTACAATGACCAATTAACCTACAAACCGGTACATCTTTGGACTGTAACAGAAAACCAAAGTAGCTGGAGGAAACCCACATAGTTACGGGGAGAACATACAACTCCTTACAGATGGTGTCAGGAACTGAACTCCGAACTCTGATGAACTAAACTGCTGCACTCCCATGATGCACATACTTCCACATTCCCCCCCTCATTTACACACAGGAGGCAACTTATGGAATTCAATAAAACTGTGGACTGTGAGGCCTGGGGTTGATACTAAGGGTCAAAGCCTGAAGATTAAAGATCGAAGTTGGTGTCACCAGAAATCAAGGCCTGATGGCCGAGGGTTCTGAAAGTTGGAGGCCTGAAGTCTGCGAGACCAGGATCAAGGACTAGATGCTGGAGGCCCGGAGGCGGCTGCTCTTGAAGTTTAACCTCACCGCCAGAGTGTTCTGGAGGCAGCACCTCAAGAAGGTGGTATCCATCATTAAGGACCCCCACCATCCAGGACATGCCCTCTTCTCATTACAGGAGCCTGAAAACCCACACTTAACGGTTTAGGAACAGCATCTTCCCTTCTGCCATCAGATTTCTGAACCGTCCATGAATCCATGAACGGATTATGTTTGCTCTTTTTGTACTAATTTAATTTAATTGTGTGTGTATGTATATATATATATATATATTTAAAAAACCATATAACCATATAACAACTACAGCATGGAAACAGGCCATCTCGGCCCTTCTAGTCCATGCCGAACGCTTACTCTCACCCAGTCCTACTGACCCTCACTCAGCCCACAACCCTCCATTCCTTTCCTGTCCATATACCTATCCAATTTTAATTTAAATGACAATACTGAACCTGCCTCTACCACTTCTACTGGAAGCTCATTCCACACAGCTACCACTCTCTGAGTAAAGAAGTTCCCCCTCATTTTACCCCTAAACTTTTGCCCCTTAACTCTCAACTCGTGTCCTCTTGTTTGAATCTCCCCTACTCTCAATGGTAAAAGCCTATCCATGTCAACTCCATCTATCCCCCTCATAATTTTAAATACCTCTATCAAGTCCCCCCTCAACCTTCTACACTCCAAAGAATAAAGACCTAACTTGTTCAACCTTTCCCTGTTACTTAGGTGCTGAAACCCAGATAACATTCTAGTTAATCTCCTCTGTACTCTCTCTATTTTGTTGACATCTTTCCTATAATTCGGTGACCAGAACTGTACACAATACTCCAAATTTGGCCTTACCAATGCCTTGTACAATTTTAACATTACATCCCAACTCCTATACTCAGTGCTCTGATTTATAAAGGCCAACATACCAAAAGCTTTCTTCACCACCCTATCCACATGAGATTCCACCTTCAGGGAACTATGCACCATTATTCCTAGATCACTCTGTTCTACTACATTCTGCAATGCCCTACCGTTTACCACATATGTCCTATTTGGATTATTCCTACCAAAATGTAGCACCTCACACTTATCAGCATTAAACTCCATCTGCCATCGTTCAGCCCACTCTTCTAACTGGCCTAAATCTCTCTGCAAGCTTTGAAAATCTACATCATTATCCACAACGCCACCTACCTTAGTATCATCTGCATATTTACTAATCCAATTTACCACCCCATCATCCAGATCATTAATGTATATGACAAACAACATTGGACCCAGTACAGATCCCTGAGGCACACCACTAGTCACCGGCCTCCAACCTGACAAACAGTTATCCACCACTACGCTCTGGCATCTCCCACCCAGCCACTGTTGAATCCATTTTACTACAATATTAATACCTAACAATTGAACCTTCCTAACTAACCTTCCGTGCAGAACCTGTCAAAGGCCTTACTGAAGTCCATATAGACAACATCTACTGCTTTACCCTCATCAACTTTCCTCGTAACCGCTTCAAAAAATTCAATAAGATTTTTCAAACATGACCTTCCACGCACAAATCCATGTTGACTGTTCCTAATCAGACCTTGTCTATCCAGATAATTATATATACCATCTCTAAGAATACTTTCCATTAATTTACCCACCACTGACGTCAAACTGACTGGCCTATAATTGCTAGGTTTACTCTTAGAACCCTTTTTAAACAATGGAACCACATGAGCAATACGCCAATCCCCCGGCACCATCCCCGTTTCTAATGACATTTGAAATATTTCTGTCAAAGACCCTGCTATTTCTACACTAACTTCCCTCAAGGTCCTAGGGAATATCCTGTCAGGACCCGGAGATTTATCCACTTTTATATTCCTTAAAAGTGCCAGTACTTCCTCCTCTTTAATCGTCATGGTTTCCATAACTTCCCTACTTGTTTCCCTTACCTTACACAATTCAATATCCTTCTCCTTAGTGAATACTGAAGAAAAGAAATTGTTCAAAATCTCCCCCATCTCTTTCAGCTCCATGCATAGCTGTCCACTCTGATTCTCTAAGGGACCAATTTTATCCCTCACTATCCTTTTACTATTATTATAACTGGAGAAACCCTTTGGATTTATTTTCACCTTACTTGCCAAAGCAACCTCGTATCTTCTTGGAACACAGCAGGCCAGGCAGCATCTATAAGGAGAATGACTGTCGATGTTTCGGGCCGAGACCCTTCATCAGAACTAACTGAAAGGAGAGATACTAAGAGATTTGAAAGTAGTGGGGAGAGGGGGAAATGCGAAATGATAGGAGAAGACCGGAGGGGGTGGGATGAAACTAAGAGCTGGAAAGGTGATTGGCAAAAGTGATACAGAGCTGGAGAAGGGAAAGGATCATGGGATAGGAGGCCTCAGGAGAAAGAAAGGTGGGGGGAGCACCAGAGGGAGATGGAGATCAGGCAGAGTGATGGGCAGAGAGAGAGAAAAAAAAACAACTAAATATGTTAGGGATGGGGTAAGAAGGGGAGGAGGGGCATTAACGGAAATTAGAGAAGTCAATGTTCATGCCATCAGGTTGGAGGCTACCCAGCCGGTATATAAGGTGTTGTTCCTCCAACCTGAGTTTGGATTCATTTTGACAGTAGAGGAGGCCATCTCCCTCTAGTGCTCCCCCCCACCCTTTCTTTCTCCTGAGGCCTCCCGTCCCATGATCCTTTCCCTTCTTCAGCTCAGTATCACTTTCGCCAATCACCTTTCCAGCTCTTAGCTTCATTCCACCCCCACCGGTCTTCTCCTATCATTTCGCATATCCCCCTCCCCCCACTACTTTCAAATTTCTTAGTATCTGTCCTTTCATTTAGTCCTGATTAAGGGTCTCGGCCCAAAACGTCAACAGTGCTTCTCCTAATAGATGCTGCCTGGCCTACTGTGCTCCACCAGCATTTTGTGTGTGTTATTTGAATTTCCAGCATCTGCAGATTTCCTCGTGTTTGTTCGTATCTTCTTTTAGCTTTTCTAATTTCTTTCTTAAGATTCTTCTTAAATTCTTTATATTCCTCGAGCATCTCATTTGCTCCATGCTGCCTATATTTATTGTAGATATCTCTCTTTTTCCTAACTAAGTTTCCAATATCCCTTGAAAACCATGACTTTCTCAAACTTTTAACCTTTCCTTTCAACCTAACAGGAACATAAAGATTCTGTACCCTCAAAATTTCACCTTTAAATGACCTCTATTTCTCTATTACATCCTTCCCATAAAATAAATTGACCCAATCCACTCCTTCTAAATCCTTTCACATCTCCTCAAAGTTAGCCTTTCTCCAATCAAAAATCTCAACCCTTGGTCCAGTCCTATCCTTCTCCATGATTATATTGAAACTAATGGTATTGTGATCAGTGGACCCGAAGTACTCCCCAACACATACCTCTGTCACTTGACCTATTTCATTCCCTAACAGAAGATCCAACACTGCACCTTCTCTAGTTGGTACCTCTATGTATTGCTGCAAAAAACTATCCTGCACACATTTTATAAAACTCCAAACCATCCAGCCCTTTTACAGTATGGGCTTCCCAGTCTATGTGCGGAAAATTAAAATCTCCCACAATCACAACCCTGTGCTCACTACAAATATCTGATATCCCCTTACAAATTTGCTCCTCCCATTCTCGCTCCCCATCAGATGGTCTATAATACACTCCTATAAGTGTTACTACACCTTTCCCATTCCTCAATTCCACCCAAATAGTCTCCCTAGATGAGCCCTCTAGTCTATCCTGCCAGAACACCACTGTAATATTTTCTCTGACAAACAATGCAACACCTCCCCCTCTTGTCCCCCCAATTCTATCACACCTGAAGTAACGAAATCCAGTAATATTTATTTGCCAAACACACCCCTCCTGCAACCATGTTTCACTAATAGCTACAACATCATATTTCCAGGTATCAATCCATGCTCTAAGCTCGTCCACCTTTCTTACAATGCTCCTAGCATTAAAATAAATGCACTTGAGAAATTCTCCACCTCTTCCTCTCTGTTTATCTCTAACAGTACAAAGAACTTTACTGTCTTCTTTTTCTTCCTTCTCCCATACATCTGTTCTTACACTCTGGTTCCCCTCCCCCCTCATATCTAGTTTAAATCCACTGGAGCCTCTCTAGCAAACCTGCCTGCAAGAATATTTGTCCCCCTCCAGTTCAGATGTAAACCGTCCCGTCGGAACAGGTCCCACCTTCCCTGGAAAACTGCCCAATTATCTATAAATCTGAAGCCCTCCCTCCTGCACCATGTCTTCAGCCAAGTGTTGATCTGCACAATCTTACTATTTCTAAACCCACCTGCACGTGGCACTGGTAGAAATCCTGAGATTGCTATCCTGGATGTTCTGTCCTTTAACTTGGCACCTAGCTCCCTACACTCACCTTTCAGGATCTCCTCACTCTTCCTACCCACGTCATTGGTCCCTACATGGACGACGACATCCGGCTGCTCACCCTCCCTCTCGAGAATACTGAGAACTCGATCTGAGATATTGCAGACCCAGGCACCAGACCATCCGGGATTCTCGATCTCTTCCACAGAACCTCCTATCTGTCCCCCTAACTATCGAATCCCCTATCACTACTGCTCTCCTCTTTTCCCTCCTTCCCTTCTGAGCTGAGGGTCCAGTCTCAGTGCCAGAGATGCAACCACTGGAACTTGTCCCTGGTAGGTCGTCCCCACCAACAGTATCCAAAACGGTATACTTATTGTTGATGGGAACGGCCACAGGGGTGCTCTGCTCTTCCTGTCTATTCCCCTTCCCTCCCCTGACAGTCACCCAACTACCTGTCTCCTGACTTTTAGGGGTGACTATCTCCCTGAAGCTCCTGTCTATTTCTGCCTCTGCCTCCCGAATGATCCAAAGTTCATCCAGCTCCAGTTCCCTAACATGGTTTGTCAGGAGCTGCAGCTGGATGCACCTTTAGCAGGTGTAGTCATCAGGGACAGCTGTGCTCGCCCTGACTTCCCACATACTGCAACCGGAGCACTCAACTGCCCTAACTGCAGCCTCCATTACAGTAGACAATAGACAATAGGTGCAGAAGTAGACAATTCGGCCCTTTGAGCCTGCACCACCATTTTGAGATCATGGCTGATCATCCGGTTCCTGCCTTGTCCCCATATCCCTTGATTCCCCTATCCATAAGATACCTATCTAGCTCCTTCTTGAAACCATCCAGAGAATTGGCCTCCACTACCTTCCGAGGCAGTGCATTCCAGACCCCCACAACTCTCTGGGAGAAGAAGTTTTTCCTTAACTCTGTCCTAAATGACCTACCCCTTATTCTTAAACCATGCCCTCTGGTACTGGACTCTCCCAGCATCTGGAACATATTTCCTGCCTCTATCTTGTCCAATCCCTTAATAATCTTATATGTTTCAATCAGATCCCCTCTCAATCTCCTTAATTCCAGCGTGCACAAGCCCAGTCTCTCTAACCTCTCTGCGTAAGACAGTCCAGACATCCCAGGAATTAACCTTGTGAATCTACGCTGCACTTCCTCTACAGCCAGGATGTCCTTCCTTAACCCTGGAGACCAAAACTGCACAATACTCCAGGTGTGGTCTCACCAGGGCTCTGTACAAATGCAAGAGGATTTCCTTGCTCTTGCACTCAATTCCCTTTGTAATAAAGGCCAACATTCCATTAGCCTTCTTCACTGCCTGCTGCAGTGAAATCATGCTTGACTAATCTGTTGGAGTTTTTCGAGGATGTAACCAGGAAGTTAGACGGGGGAGATCCAGTGGTTGTAGTGTACCTCGATTTTCAGAAGGCATTTGATAAGGTCCCACATAGAAGATTGGTGGGTAAAATCAAAGCGCAGGGCATCGGGGGGAAGGCATTGACATGGATAGAAAACTGTTTGGCAGATAGAAAGCAAAGGGTAGCGGTGAATGGGTGTTTCTTGGAATGGCAGGTGGTGACTAGTGGGGTGCCACAGGGCTCGGTATTGGGACCACAGCTGTTTACCATTTACGTTAACGATTTGGATGAAGGCATAGAAAATAACATCAGCAAATTTGCTGATGATACTAAGCTGGGTGGCAGTGTGACATGTGATGAGGATGTTAGGAGAATTCAGGGTGACTTGGATAGGCTGGGTGAGTGGGCAGATACTTGGCAGATGGCGATTAATGTGAATAAGTGTGAGGTTATCCACTTTGGGAGTAAGAACAGGAAGGCAGATTATTATCTGAACGGTATAGAGTTGGGTAAGGGAGTAATACAAAGAGATCTCGGAGTCCTTGTTCATCAGTCACTGAAGGTGAATGAGCAAGTGCAGCAGGCAGTGAAGAAGGCTAACTTCTTCCAGAGAGTTCTTCTTCTTCTCCCAGAGAGTTGTAGGGGTCTGGAATGCACTGCCTCGGAAGGTAGTGGAGGCCAATTCGCTGGATGCTTTCAAGAAGGAGCTAGACAGGTATCTTATGGATAGGGGAATCAAGGGATATGGGGACAAGGCAGGAACCGGGTATTGATAGGAATTGATCAGCCATGATCTCAAAATGGTGGTGCAGGCTCGAAGGGCCGAATGGTCTACTTCTGCACCTATTGTCTATTGTCTATTGTCGATTCACCTTCAGTAACTGATGAACAAGGACTCCTAGATCTCTTTGTATTTCTCCCTTACCTAACTCTACACCGTTCAGATAATAATCTGCCTTCCTGTTCTTACTCCCAAAGTGGATAACCTCACACTTATTCACATTAAACGTCATCTGCCAAGTATCTGCCCACTCACCCAGCCTATCCAAGTCACCCTGAATTCTCCTAACATCCTCATCACATGTCACACTGCCACCCAGCTTAGTATCATCAGCAAATTTGCTGATGTTATTCTCAATGCCTTCATCTAAATCATTGACGTAAATCGTAAACAGCTGTGGTCCCAATACCGAGCCCTGTGGCACCCTACTAGTCACCACCTGCCATTCTGAGAAACACCCATTCACTGCTACCCTTTGCTTTCTATCTGCCAACCAGTTTTCTAT
The DNA here is from genome assembly GCF_048418815.1 of Hemitrygon akajei. NCBI lineage: Eukaryota > Metazoa > Chordata > Chondrichthyes > Myliobatiformes > Dasyatidae > Hemitrygon > Hemitrygon akajei. Next base: position 118,696,091 of record NC_133128.1, read on the forward strand.
CCATGTCAATGTCTTCCCCCCGATGCCCTGAACTTTGATTTTACCCACCAATCTCCTATGTGGGACCTTATCAAATGCCTTCTGAAAATCGAGGTACACTACATCCACTGGATCTCCCTAATCTAATCAGATTAATTAAAGGAGCTTACCCGGCCTTACCTCACCTAGAGTGAAGCTCGTACTCAGCCTCTGCTCGCTATTTAAATTCTCCCGCTGCCTCACTTTCATGCGCTTGCGCAGTTGTGCCCTGTTCAAACCTCGCCTCTGCCTGTTCTCGCTGAAGCCTGATTGAGCCAAAGCCGACCCACTCTGCCTCAGTCCACTCCGACAATGGCCGCTGTATATGGCGGTCTTTCTTTTTAAACCTTTGGCGCGCTATGTCACGCGCCTGCGCAGTCTAGCCTCTTTGCCCCGATCAGTTAAAAAAAAAACAGCTTCTCTCCGAGCTTCTTTTACCTCTTCCCTCTCCGCCTCTTGCTGCGATTTAAATACATTTATATATATTTCTATTTGTGAGTTGTAGTATATTTAATGTCTCGTACTGTAGAGCTGCCATTAAACAACAAATTTCACCGCGTATGTCAGTGATATTAAAGCTGATTTGGATTCTGTCTGTGTGTGTGAGGGGGTGGGTTGCTGTTGTTGCTCTGTTGAACACTGTCGACCTGCTGCGTTGGTGCTGGAAGGTGTGGTGATGCTTGTGGGCTGCCCCCACCACACCCTTAGGTGGTGTCGGTTGTTTCGCTGTGTGTTTCGATGTACGTGTGATAAATGAATCTGATTTAGGTTGACTCACCATACAGGTCCCTGATCACCGGTAGCAGCTGAGCATCAGGTTGGGCTGCCATTGTTGCAGGGCCTGGCCTCACCTGCAAGCAGATGTGTCTGTTAGTGACCAGGCTGCCGGGAATACAAACAGGGCCAGGCCATCCACAGGAGGGAGGCCATTCAGCCCCTCATATCCATAGCGGCTTCCAGTAGATCTATCTCACCATTCCCTACCCCTGCAACATATACTTCCTACAGGAAAGATAGCAATAAGATTGAAAGAGCTCAGAGAAAATTTACGAGGATGGTGCCCTGACTTGAGGACCTGAGTTATCACCTGCCAGCTTGTACTCCTTCCCCTCCCCTACCTTGTTATTCTGGCCTCTTCCTCCTTCCTTTCCAGTCCTGGTGACCAGTCTTGGTCAATATGTCAACACTTTATTCCTCTCCACAGATGCTGCCTGGCCTACTAATTTCCTCCAGCATTTAGAGTGTGTTATTTTGGATTTCCAGCATCTGCAGAATCTCTTGTGTTGGGGCTTTGTTCTCTGGAGTGTGGCGGATGAGGGAAGATTTGAGGGAGGTCTACGAAATTATGATGGGTATAGATGGGGTATGTGCAAGGGCAGCCTCTTTCCACTGAGTTTTGGTGAGACAAGAACCATAGGTTGAGGGTGAAAGTTGAGCATGAGGGAGAATTTCTATACTCAGAGGGTGGTGAGAGGGTGGAACAAACTGCCAGAGGAAGTGGTGAATTTGGTTTCAATTTTAACATTTAAGAGAAATATAGATACTTACATGTACGGGAGGGGTATGGAGGGCTATGGACCAGGTGCAGGTCAATGGGACTGGGGAGAATAACAGTTTGGCATAGGCTAGGTGAGCCACAGTGTCTGTTTCAGTGTTGTAGGTTTTTATTCTATCCCCTCTCGCCTCCGCCCCAACACTCCCCCTCCCACAGATTCTACCCCTCACCCACATACTAGGGGCAACTTACAGCCACTAATTAATGACTGGCCCTGCAAGTTGTTGGGAGGTGGGAAGAGACCAGAGTCCTTGTGGGAGCATGCAAACTCCATACAGACAGTGGTGGAGGTTGGGATCGAACCCAGATATCTGCAGGTGGGAAGTAGAGGCATTGTCCCATGATGAAAAAAAATAAAAAATGATGAAAATCTGAATAAAAACAGGAAATCATACAAATACTCAGCAGGTCAGTCAGCATCTGGGGAAGGAGAATCAGTTAATGTTGCAGGACTTCATTTGACGTTAACCAATGAATGCACATCATCGTCAAGCAACTGCATCATCAGCCCAACACCTAAAGCCTTAAAGTCAAACAGCTTGGAAATTGGCCCTTCAACCCAACTCATTTATGCCAATTGTACTGGCCAGCGAGTTAGTCCATCTGCCCATGTTTGACCCATAGCCTTCTAAATTTCTCCATCAACGTACTTATGATGCCTTTCCTAATGTGCCAGATCATTCCAAGTACCTTTGCGTGAAGAAGCTCCCTCTGGTGTCCCTTTTAAATCTCTCACTTCTGATTTTAAACATGTGCCCTCTTGTTTTTAATACCCCCTCCCTGAGAAAAAAGTCTATGAGCACTCACCCTATCTACCTCCTCCCTGATCTTACCAATGCACTGCAGCAAGCATCTTATTTGGGTGTGTTACGGCTTGGTACGGCAGCTGCTCTGCCCGTGACCATAAGAAACGTCAGAGTGATGTGAGCACATTTTTCACCACGCTTAATACACACAAAATGCTGGAGGAACCCTGCAAATCAGGCAGCATCTACGGGGGGGAATAAACAGTCGATGTTTCGGTCAGAGATCTTTCATCGAGATTTCCAGCGTCTGCAGAATCTCTGTGTTTTTATCAACCTTTGTGTGCAGAAGCTGTCACTGATGTTCCTTTTAAATCTCTCGCCTCTGAACTTTAAGCGATGCTCTCTGGCTTTTAGCCACCCCGCCCTGGGAGAAAAGATTGTGTAGGTTACGTGCCTTCACCCTGTCTATGCACTTTTATACCCTGATCTCTATCAAGTCACCTCTTTCATTCCAGGGAATAAAGTCTTAGTTTACACAATCTCTCCTTATAACTCAGGTCCCCAGATCTTGGCAACATCCTGGCAAATCTTCACTGTAAACAAGGTGCTGGAAATCCGAGCAACACACACAAAATTCTGGAGGAACTCAGCAGGCCAGGCAGCATCTATAGAAAAAAGTACAGTCGATATTTCAAAATCTTTTCTGCACTATTTCTAGTTTAATACCATCTTCCCTAAAACGTGGTGCCCATGAGTGTACATAATACTCCAAGAGTAGACTCATTAATGTCTTACATAACTGCAACATGACATCCCATCTTCTGAACTCAATACTCTTTTCTCAGTTTCACATTCTCACCAAAATGTCTTTCCTCATCTTCACTGAATGTCTGCAGGGTGTAAAGCTGATCTACTGGACAAAATAGAAACTGTTCAGCCTATGGCACCTGATCCAATGACACAAACCCCACTGACCCTTGGGATCCGTGTCCCACCACCACTCATTTTGGGTAGGAACATTGGGGGCTGGATAGAGAACCTGATGTCTGTGATTGGGAGATCGCAGAGGAGATGGAAGTGGGATACCACCTTCAACCCTTCACATCATCCCTGCCCTGTTGTGAAAGAGCCTGCATTTGTCATTACTGCACCTATGGAACCAGAGTGGGACCAAGATCACCATACAACCCTCAGGCTCCTGAACCAGTGTGGATAACTTCACTCACCACAATGAGCCTTGGGTCCCACACCAACAGGTTCAGGAACAGTTTTACTCTACAACCCTCAGGCTCCTGAACCAGTGTGGATAACTTCACTCACCACAATGAGCCTTGGGTCCCACACCAACAGGTTCAGGAACAGTTTTACTCTACAACCATCAGGCTCCTGAACCAGTGTGGATAACTTCACTCACCACAATGAGCATTGGGTCCCACAGCACCAGGTTCAGGGACAGTTATTACCCTACAACCCTCAGGCTCCTGAACCAGTGTGGATAACTTCACTCACCACAACACTGAACTGATTCTACAATCTATACACTCACTTTGAAGGACTCTAAAACTGATGTTCTCAGTATTATTTGTCTGTTTGTTAATTTATTTTTATTTATCTGTCTACATGTTTTTTTTGCCTTTTGCACATTGGGTGTTTGTCAGTCTTTTTTAGTGTGTAGTACTTCTCTGATTGTATGGAAGCTCTTTGTTCTACTGGGAATTCCTACAGGAAAATGAATCTCAGGGCAGTAAATGGAAACAAATACAGTGCCTATAAAAAGAACTCCCCCCCCCCCCCCGGAAGTTTTCATGTTCTATTGTTTTACAACATTGAACCACAATAGATTTAATTTGGCTTTTTAGACACTGATCAACAGAAAACAAACTCGTGTCAAAGTGAAAACAGAAAACAAAGTGATCGAAATTAATTACAAATATAAAACACAAAATAATTGATTGCATAAATATTCACCCCCTTTAATATGACCCACCAAATCATCACTGGTGCAGCCAATTGGTTTTAGAAGTCACATAATTAGTTAAATGGAGATCACCGTGCGCAGTCAAGGTGTTTCAATTGATTGCAGTAAAAATACACCGGTATCTGGAACGTCCAACTGCTGGTTAGTCAGTATCCTGGCAAGAAATACACCATAAAGACAGAGGAACACTCCATGCAACTCTGTGAAAGGGTTACTGAAAAGCACAAGTCAGGAGATGGATACAAGAAAATTTTCAAGACACTGAATATCCCTAGGAGTACAGTTAAGTCAGTCAGCAAGAAATGGAAAGGATATGGCACAGCTGTAGATCTGCCTAGAGCAGGCCATCCTCAAAAACTGAGTGACCGTGCAAGAAGGGGACTCGAGGGGGAGGCCACCAAGAGCCAACTCTGGAGGAGTTACAAGCTTCAGCGGCTGAGATGGGAGAGACTGCTCATACAACAACTGTTGCCCGGGTGCTTCACCAGTCACAGCTTTATGGGAGGGTGGCAAAGAGAAAGCCACTGTTGGAATAAAGTCACATGAAATCTCAGCTAGAGTTTGCCAGAAGGCACGTGGGAGACTCTGAAGTCAGCTGGAAGAAGGTCTGATGAAACCAAAATTGAGCTTTTTGATCATGAGACTAAACATTATGTTTGGCATAAGCCAAACACCGCACATCATCAAAAAAAACACCATCCCTACCATGAAACATGGTGGTGGCTGCATCACGCTGTGGGGCTGCTTCACTGCAACAGGCTCTGGAAGGCTTGTGAAGGTAGAGGGTAAAATGAATGCAGCAAAATACAGGGAAATCCTGGAGGAAAACCTGATGCAGTCTGCAAGAGAACTGCGACTTGGGAGAAGACCTGTTTTCCAGCAAGACAGTAACCCCAAGCACAAAGCCAAAGCTACACAGGAATGGCTTAAAAACAACAAAATTAATGACCTGCAGTGGCCACATCAGAGTCCAGACGTCAATCCAATTGAGAATTTGTGTCTGGACTTGAAAAGGGCTGTTCACTCATGATCCCTATTCAATCTGACAGAGCTTGTGTAGTTTTGCAAAGAAGAATGGGGAAAATTTGCAATGTGCAAAGCTGGTGGAGACCTATCCACACAAACTTGAGGCTGTAACTGCTAACAAAGGTGCACCTACTAAATACTAACTTGAAAGGGGTGAGTAATTATGCAATCAATTATTTTGTGTTTTATATTTGTAATTAATTTAGCTCACTTTATAGCAATCTGATTTTACTTTGATGCGAAAGAGTCCTTTCCTTTGATCAATGTCAAAAAACCCAAATTAAATATACTGTAGTTCAATGTTGTAAAACAATAAAACATGAAAACTTCTAAGAGAAGTGAATATGTTTTATAGGCACTGTACATACTTTGATAATACATAAATCTACTTTGAACTTTGAAATTTGAACCCTTGATGTTACGGGAATGCCTGGGAAGAGGATTAAGGTTTAAATAAACAAGCTGCACAGGTTCCACGTGGCATCATATTTCCCTGCGTTCTTCAGGTGTGGGGTGAGGAACACATATACGCAGACACGATAGCAACTTTGTCCCTGGGTCAAAGTGGAAAACTCCTCTCTTAAATAGGACAAGGGATCTTTTGTGTCAATCTCCAAGGGCAGATAGGTGTTTGGCTAAACAGCTTATGGAATGCTTGATTCCTACAACAGCACTTATTTCATAACCACCTTGCGCTCACTGGGAATCTGCAGACTTAATCCTGAACCTTGTTTTTGTATGCATGCTTTATTCTATCTCTCCCGCCCTCCCTTTCAACCGTCCCAGAACGTGAGGCGGTTCAGACACCTGGAATCTGAGCACGTGAGACCCTGCAGATGCTGGAAATCTTGAGCAACACACACACAAAATGCTGGAGGAACTCAGCCAGTCAGGCGGCATCGAAATTTTGGACTAACACCCTTCTTCACGACTGAGGCAGTGCACCGGGGGCAAACAGAAACTGCTAAAGTCTGTTGTTTTCAGCTGGCTAATCTGACAGGCAGTAGTCTCCTCATCTCTCTCACTCAGCACAAACCCTGATGCATTCAGAAACAAGCCTGGTATGAGGTTTAGTTGAGGGAATGAAGAGGAACAGAAACTGCTTGGGCATGAAGGGGTTAGACTGGAATGGGAAGTGCAAAGTCAGGTAGTGTAAGGTGCATGACATTTAACACATTAATTGACAAGGCCAGCCTGCTCAGGGTTCAATTCCCATCACTGATGGTAAGGAGTTTGCACGTTCTCCCCGTGACTGCACGGGATTCCTCTAGGAGCTCTGTTTCCTCCCTCATTCCAACACAGGACAGAGTTAGTCTTTGTTGACCCAGAAGTGTGGTGACAGTTTGGGCTGCCCCCCAGCATATGTTGGTCGTTTTTTTACATCTAAAAGTTTACTCCAAAACAGTACAAAACGCTGTATGAACTTAAGTTTCTCCATTACTACAGTTGAAGTTAAAATACAAATTTGATTATCAATTATAGACTCAATTCCATGAGGGCCCACTGTTCCCAAAACTTCCCCATTGTACACAGGACTACCACGTGCTCCCTCTCCAAGGGCATCCATGCACATACATAACCCCAAAGGAAGGGCATGCATTTGGGTTGGGCAGAGCCCTCGTCTGCCCACCACCTAGACCTGCAAATGGCCAGTTTGGACATGCCCAGGAGCAGACCGACCAGGAGAACTCCTGACGCAAACATCGCACTTCACTGTAGGTTCTGATGTTTCAATCCACATGTGACACATAAGGTCAAAGATCCAGTAAAAACACTGAGGTTTCCAGCAGATAATATCTGCAGTACGCTCGCCTCACTGCAGTCTGCTGAGGCATTGCCCTGCTGTCAGAATTGCATCGATTGTAAAGCTGGACACGGCCGGTGGTGGTGCAGGGGACGCTGTCAGAGAGAGAGCATTAGGGCACAGGCCGGTGACAACTCTGACCGCCAGGGGAGGTGAAGACTGGAGGATGGGGCTTGGCTGGGTAAACACTGGAATTGATTCAAAGTAAATTTATTTTCAAAGTACATATATGTTGCCATATACTATTCTGAAATTGATTTTCTTGCAGACATCTACAGGAAAAGTAAAGAATTACAATAGGATTTCTGAGCAACCATACAGAAACAAAGACTGACAAACAAGCAACGTATAAATAAAAAGAAAATAGTATTGAGAACGTGAGGCGTAGTGTCCTTGAAAAGCAAGTCTGTAGGTTGTGGAATCAGTTCACAGTTGTGGTGAATGAAATTGTCCACCCCAGTTCAGGAGCTTGATGGTCGAAGGGTAATAACTGTTCCAAAACCTGGTGGTGTGGGACCTGAGGCTCCTGTACCTCCTGCCTGATGGAGAGAGTATAGCCCGGACGGTGGTGGTGGGAGAGTGGTTGATGGTGGATGCTGCTCTCTCGTGGCAGCGCTCTGTGTAAATGTGCTGAGGAGGGCTTTGTCCGAGATGGACTGGGCTGTATCCGTCACTTCCTGTAGATTTTTCCGATCCTGGGCATTGGTGAGGTAAACAGATCGGATACCCTCTACGATGTAAGTTTGTCAAAGTTTTTGGTGTCATGCTGAAACTACATATGCAGTGCCACTGCTGTAATTCTACGACACAACACTTACGTGCTGGTCCCAGGACAGAACATCTGATATAACACCAAGGATTTTAAGTTACTGAACCTCTGCACCTCTGACCCCTGATTAGGACTGGCTCATGGTCCTCAGATTTCTTCCTCTTGAAGGCAATAATCAGCCCATTGTTTTGCTGATGTTGAGTGAGAGGTTGTTGGTGCGACACCATTCAATCAGATTTTCAATCTCCCTCAGAACAAGGATAATAAACAGAATCAGGACAGTAATTGTGGGCCGAAGGGCCTGTATTGTGCTCTAGGTTTTCTAAATAATAAATCTAACAAGGATTTCCGGAGAAATCTGTTGAGTGGAGACGTTGGAACATGATCCCTCGGGGAGTGATGGACGGTGTTGCTCTAGAAGGGAAGATGGCTAAAATCAGACAATTCAGCCCTTTGACCCTGCTCTATCATCACTTTGATCATGTCTGATATTCTGTCTCAATATCATATTTCTAGTTTCTCCCTCAGCCCGTTTATATGCAGAATTGTGGACACAGTGCAGCACATCACAGGAACCAGTCTCCCCTCCACAGGTTCTGTCTACACTCCTCACTGCCTCAGTAATGCCGCCAACATAATCTACCCACGCTGGACAATTTCTCTTCTCCCCTCTCTCATCAGACAGGGTACAAAAGCCTGAAAGCACATATCACCAGGTTCAAGAACAGCTTCCCCCCTGCTGTTATAAGACTATTGACCAGTTACATAGAACGCAGAGCATAGAACATTACAGCACAGTACAGGCCATTCGGCCCACAATGTAGTGCCACCCTTTTAACCTACTATAAGATCAATCTAACCTTTTCCACTCTTGACCTCAAAATCTAACCTCTCATGGCCTTGCACCTTATGATCTATCTACACCACACTTTCTCTGCAGCTGTTACACTTTAATCTGCATTCTGTTATCGTTTTACCTTGATCTATCTCAATGCACTGTGTAATGATCTGATCTGTATGGACAGTATGCAAGACAAGGCTGTCACGGCATCTTGGGAAATGTGACGATATTAAACCAATACCAATTCCAGTTTATTCCTGGTTGGATTCCTGTCTGTGAAGCTATGAGTCCATTTGAGGCTGGAGGCCAAGGATGGCCTGTAGTGGGGTTGGAGGACTGTGTATGTTCATGGGAGGAATGGGCTTTGTTTTGCTGTTGTTGCCTTGTTGCTTGTCATCTCTGTTCTGTTGAGCTCTGTGTTGTTCACCCAGCGCTGTGGGCATGCTGCTTTGGTGCCAGAACGTGTGGGGTCCTGTGAGTCCGGGGCCAAGGACTGGGGGTTGGAGGTCTGCAGACAGTCCGTCCTGAGGTTGGGGGTCTGTTTGTGTGTGTGACGGAGGGGTGTGAAAGGAGCTTGTTGTGTTGTTTTTGCTTGTGTAGTTCTGCTGAACATGGTAGGCATGCTTTGTTGATGCCGGGTTGTGTGCTGGGTTGTCCCAAGCACATCCTTCAGTTGTATTGGTTGTTAATGTAAATGATGCATCATGTTTATGTTCACTGAGGTCGTCTGAGGTGGGCGATCAATGTCTCACTGGTCGCCTCACTGCAGGAAGGAAGTGGAAGCCATAGAAAGGGTGCAGAGATTTACAAGGATGTTGCCTGGATTGGGGTGCATGCCTTATGAGAATAGGTTGAGTGAACTTGGCCCTTTCTCCTTGGAGTGACTGAGGATGAGAGGTGACCTGATAGAGGTGTACAATATGATAAGAGGCATTGATCGTGTGGATAGTCAGAGGCTTTTCCCCAGGGCTGTAATGGCTATCACAAGAGGGCACAGTTTTAAGGTGCTTGGATGAAGGTACAGAGGAGATGTCAGGGGTAAGTTTTTTCACACAGTGGTGAGTGCGTGGAATGGGCTGCTGCCGATGGCGGTAGTGGAGGCAGCAACGACAGGGTCTTTTCAGAGACTCCTGGATGGCTACATGGAGCTTAGAAGAATGGAGGGCTATGGGTAAGGCCTAGGTAGTTCTAAGGTAGGGACATGTTCGGCACAGCTTTGTGGGCCGAAGGGCCTGTATTGTGCTGTATGTTTCTATGTTTCCATGTCTTGACCATGATTGTTCTTGGCAAATTTTTCAATACTATTCAGAGATTATCTGCCTGGTGTCAGTGGTCCCATAATCAGCCAGGACTTGTGATATGCACCAGCTACTCATATGACCATCCTTCACCTGCTCCCTTGACCTCAGGTGACCCTGGGGTTTAGACTCTCAGATTCACCGGAATGTGGAGAGCTGGCGTGGCCCCTTTAAAGATTCACACCCACCCCGCTAATTGGTGGCCATATTTTGGTGTCAGGATTTCAATGTTTTAAAAAGCACGTGAACTCAGGTTTGGTGCTCAGTCATCAGTACAACTTTAGTTCAGTCTGCGATTCCATTTTTGTACTTCTGTCTTGTTTGGATTCTGACCTAGCATCCAGTCAAGAACCCTGTTCTCGTCTCAGTCTCGAAATTGTGCCTTGGATTCGATTCCACCACTTGGGTCTTTACCCTCCTCACCTGGGGCTCTCGCCACAGTATGATTGAGCCTAACATGGACCCAGTGGACTATCAGAGCCTCTTGACAGCTGTGGCCAGACACAGCAAAGAAATTCCAAGACAGAGCCTGGAAATACTCCACATGCAGGTGGCCATGTGCCAGCTGTCGCAAGGAGCAAGCTCGAGTCCATCGGGAGAGCTTGTGGGTTGCTCTGTGGAGTCAGACCTTCCCCTGACCCCAGAGGAGTTCAGCAGTGTCCCGGAGTCTTGCCGCGGCTTCCTCACACGGTGCTCGTTGTGTTTGGACCCCAGCTGTCCTGGCTTCCTATGGAGCGCAGAAAGGTGGCCTTCATGGTCTCTCTTCTGACCGGAGAGCTCTGGCCTGGGCCGGAGCGGGAGATGGAGATCTGCTCTGACTTGGACAAATTCATGAACATCATGAAGAAGGTGTTCTATCATCCCGCCAGAGCTGACAGATCCTCGGACCATCTGATGAAGGTGGGTCAAGATAGTCAGTAAGCAGCCAACTATGCAATTGAGTGTCGGATTTGGCCAAAGTGCGTGGCTGGAACAGGGAGGCCTTGACAATTCTGTGCCACTACAGACTCCAAGGCAAACTAACGGATGTCTTTGCTTTGGTAGAGGACTTAGACACTCTGATTGATGTCTCCATCCACCTTGATAATCACCTGGCAGAGCGAAAGTGGGACCATCTCAGGAGGTCAAAGAGGGTTAGCCCAAGCCCATCGTAGTTCCACTTCCCAAGGCTCTCTGCCGATGAGAGGTCCCGGCACTGGAGTCCAGGTTGCTGCTAGTACCAAAAGTCTTGAATGACTACCATCCAGTGGCCCTGACCTCACTCAGCACGGTGACCCTAGAGAGGCCGGTCCTGGCTCACCTCTGACCCCTGGTCAGATCAGACCTTGGTTCCCTGTAGTTTGCCTACCAGCGGCACCTTGGAGTTGACGATGCTGAAACCTACCTGCTGAACAGAGCCTAAGCAGGGTAGCACTGTGAGGACCATGTTGTTTGATTTCTCAAGTGCCTTTGATACCATACAGCCCTCATTACTGGGGGAAAAGCTCCATTCAAAGCACAGTGGCACTTCCACGGTATCCTGGATGATGGACTACCTGACTGACAGACTACAGTTTATGCAGCTTCAGAGCTGTGTGTCAGGCATGGCTATAAGCTGAGAGTTGAGAGTTAGGGGGCAAAAGTTTAAGGGTAACACGAGGGAGAATTTCTTTACTCAGAGAGTGGTAGCTGTATGGAAAAAGCTTCCAGTAGAAGTGGTAGAGGCAGGTTCGGTATTGTCATTTAAAGTAAAATTGGATAGGTATATGGACAGGAAAGGAATGGAGATTTATGGGCTGAGTGCGGGTCAGTGGGACTAGGTGAGAGTAAGCATTTGGCACGGACTAGAATGGCCGAGATGGCCTGTTTCCGTGCTGTAATTGTTATATGGTTATAAGCAGCAGTGGGGCCCCACAGGGGACTGTACTGACTCCCTGTTTACCCTGGATACCTCGGACTTTAGATAAAACACTGTCATCTCATCGGCAGAAACTCTCTGATGTCTCAGCAATAGTTGGGTGTATAAAGGGAGGACAGGAGGATGAGTATTGGGTCCTGGTGGAGGACTTTGTCAAATGGTGAAAGCTGAATTATCTGCAGCTGAACATCAGTAAGACAAAGGAGATGGTGATGGACTTTAGGAAGACCAAGCCTGCACTGCTCCCTGTTACTATCGATGGCGAGGACGTGGATGTGGTGAGGACCTACAAGTACCTGGGGGTGAACCTGGATGACAGACTTGAATGCAGCACCAACACAGAGGCTGTGTACAAGAAGGGCCAGAGTCACCTCTACTTCCTGAGGAGACTGAGGTCCTTTGGAGTGTGCAGGCCTCTCCTTCACATGCTCTACCAGTCTGTTGTCACCAGTATAATCTTTATGTGGTGGTGTGCTGGGGCAATGGCATCAACACGGGTGATGCCAACAGGCTCAATAAACTGATTAGAAAGGCTGTCTTTGTTTCAGGAGTCAAACTGGACACACTGGAGGCTCTGGTAGAACAAAGGACCCTACGGAAAATCCTGGCAATTCTGGACAATGTTTCCCACCCTCTGGGTGCCACCTTGGCTGAACAGAGGAGCACTTTCAGTAATAGACTAAGACAACTGCGCTGCTCCAAAGGTAACTACCCTCGACCATTAGATTTATAATGATGAAAGCTTTAGCCGGGGAAGTGATGACCCCCTCCTGTTAGACTGTTCGTGGTAACTTATTTTTATTCTTTCTACATCTCTTCTAATACTTATATCTGTGCACTTGTAATGCTACTGTGACACTGTGATTTCCTTTGGGATCAATGAGGTATCTGTCTGTCTGTATGCAGGGACGAATGTCCAAAGCTGCAGCCGTTGTGTAAACTGCTGAGACCATTGTGACAGTGGCAGCCATTACTCCTAACCCTACTGATTCTGGGGTCACACTGAAGGCAGAGATCTCCTTAGGAAAGAACCAGTGAAAGGTGAACGCCTTTGTGGACTCCGGGGCAGTTGGTAATTTCCCGGATTTGGGGATAGCCTGTCAGCTCAACATACCTCTGCAGGAGTTGAGCCAGCATATTAGTTTTGCAAATGAGGATAGGGGAACACGTGGAGGGCATTTGTTTTCACGTCATAGATTTTCCTCGGATACCTCTGATCCTCGGGCACCCTTGGCTGTCCAAGCGTAACCCTTCTGTGAACTGGGAAAAGTGAGAATCATCACATGGTCAAGTCTTCGTAAGAAGGAGAGTTTTCGGTTTGATGTTCTGACCTCCAGACTCTCCTGAGTCCAGTAGCCGATGAGGAGGCAGACCTTTGCTCAGGGTAATCCATAGGCTTTGGGAAACCCAGTCCTACCTCCAAGGGTGGACAAGCCAGCCCTAGTCACCAAGACCATGTGAGTCCCTGTCTAGTGGGGGTGTCCTGGAATAGGAGAAAAAGGGTCTTTAGTTCATGAGCAAGCCAAGAAACCCACCAAGGAAGTGCCCAAGAACTCTGGAGCCCTAGTAGCCAAGCCTAGGGGAACCAGTTGCCAGGGCCCATCTAAGTGTAGATAGATCCTCCAAACCTAATCCCAGGAGGACAAAGACTATTTTTGGCGCCATCATTTGAGGATATGAATGAAGATTTTTGGTTCTGATTTGGTCAAGTCTCTGGAGTTGGATAAGGTCTCTGATTTACATGCTGTTTCGACAAGGGACTCCAGGGTCTGCTGAATTACCCTTGCTACCTAAGGAGCCTCAGGAGTCCCCCTCAGAGGGATTTTCGAGGGTAGTTGCAACATCCAAGCTGATAGAAATCCACTCCATCTACAAGGTTTTGGAAGAGGCCTACAGCAAGGGAAAGACCTTGACTATTCCACTGCACCAGCTCTACAACTGTACCATAGACCTACTGCCAGGTACTTGACTTCCACAGTGGTGATTGTATGTGTACTCTGACCCAGAGAGAGTAAAGAATGAATTCCATAGATTCATCACTAAAGAAACTTCTCCTCTTCTCTGTTTCAGGTCAATGTCCTTATGTGCTGAGGTTATGTCATCTGTTCCTGGACATGCCCACTATAGGAAACATCCTCTTCACATCCACTCTTTCTGGACTTTAAATGTTCAGTATGTTTCAATGAGATTCCCCCTCCCCCGCACCGTATTCTTCTAAACTCCAGTGAGTACAGGCCCAGAGCCATCAAACGCTCCTCATAGTTAACCCTTTCATTACTGGCATAATTCTTGTGAACCTTATCTGGACCCTGTCCAAAGCCAGCACTTCCTTTCTTAAATAAAGGGGCCCAAACTATTCACAATTCTCTAAGTGAGTCTTATAAAACCTCAGCATTACACCTTTGCTTTCATTTTCTAGTTCTCTCAAAATGAATGCTAACATTGTATTTGCCTTCCTTACAGACACCCCACCTCTCCCGGAAGTTCCGGGAGACTCCCACATATTGATAGCGGCTCCCTGATGCCCGCAAATTATATATGATATCCCGGAAATCGATTTTTTTTGAGAGAGACAGACAGAGAGCGAGAGATAGATAGAGAGAGAGAAAGAGAGCGAGAGGGGTCTAATAGGGGTCAAAAATAATGAGAGAGTTGCTCACTGCACTGTTTGCAACAGTAACTTTTGTATTGCCCATGGTGGGTTAAAATGTAAAAGACATGTTGAGGTGAGTTTAACAGGTGTCATTCATTTATTAGCATAGCTAACATTATTTAAACTAGCCGGCTAGCTGCTAAGGAGCTATTCTGTTGCAGACATCCTACCTCTCCCAGGAGTCTCCCGTAAGTTGATGGTGCTACCTCCGTGAAATGAGTTTTTGCAGGGTGGGATGTCTGTCCTTAGCACTGGCTCAATCTGCAAGATAACCTTTAGGAAATCCTGCACAAGGATTCCCAAGTCCTTTTGCACCTTTACTTTTTGAATTTTCTCACCATTTAGTCCATGTCTTTCTTCCTTCTACCAAAGTGCAAGAGCACACAATTCCCTACACTCTATTCCATCTGCCACTTCTTTGCCCATTCTTCTGATCTGACTAAGTCCATCTGCAGACTCCCTGCTTCCTCAACTCCACCTATCTTTGTATCATTTTGCAAATTTGGCAACAGAGCCATCAATTCCATCATCCAGATCGTTGACGTATAATGTGAAAAGAAGCAGTTCCAACATCGACTTCCGCAGAACACCACTAGTCATTAATTGCAAACCAGAATAGGCCCCGTTCATATCTACTCTGCCTCCTGCTAGTCAGCCAATACCCTATCCGTGTTGGCGTGTGGCCAAGTGGCTAAGTCGTTGATCTAGTGATCTGAAGGTTGCTAGTTCGAGCCTCAGCTGAGGCAGCGTGTGTCCTTGAGCAAGTCACTTAACAACACATTGCTTTGTGACGACACCAGTGCCAAGCGGTATCGGCCTAGTGCCCTTGCCCTGGACAATGTCGGTGGCGTGAAGAGGGGAGACTTGCAGCATGGGTAACTGCTGGTTTTCCATACAACCTTGCCTAGGCCTCAGTCAACATCGAAGTCGATGGACAGTTGAAGAAGAAGAAGAATACACTATCTATGCTAGTATCTGTCCTGTAATACCATAGGCTCTTAGTTTGTTAAGCAGCCCCACGTGTGTCACCTTGCCAAAGGCCTTATGAAAATCCAAGTAAACAACATGTACTGACCCTTCTTTGTCCATTCTGCCTGTTATTTCGTCAAGAAATTCCAATAGATCTGTCAGGCAAGATTTTATCCTTTAGAAAACCATGCTAACTTTGGCCTACTTCATCATGTGTTTGCAAGTACCCCAAAACATCATCCTTAATCATAGATTCAAACATCTTTCCAAACATTCAAGTCAGAATAACTGGCCTATAATTTCTTCTCTGACTCTCTCCCTTCTTAAAGAGTGGTGTGACATTTGCAGTTTTCCATTCCTCTGGAACCATTCCAGAATTTAGTGATTCCTGACAGATCATTACTAATATATCCACAAACTCTTCAGCAGACTCTTTCAGAACCCTGGGGTGGAGTCTGTCTGGACCAAGTGACTTACCTACCTTCAGACCTTTTCCCAAGTATCGTCTCCTTAATAATAGCAACTACGCTCACTTCCGCCCTCTGACATTCTTGCATTTCTGACATTCTGCTAGTGTCTTCCACAGTGAAGACTGATGCAAAAAGCTTATCAAGTTAACATTTCTTTATACCCCATTACTACCTCTCTCGTGTCATTTTCCAGCAATACAATATCCATTCCCATCTCTCTTTTACTCTTTATATAACTGAAAACCTTGCTATCCTCTATTATATCGTTGGCTAGCTTACCTTCATATTTCATCTTTTCTCTCCTCATGGTTTTTTTTCAGTTGCCTTCTGTTGATTTTTAAATGCTTCCCAATTCTCCACCTTTCCAATATTTTTTGCTATATTATATACCCTCTCTTTTACTTTTATGCTGTAGTTGATTTCCCTTGTCAGCCACGGTCGCCTCATCCTCCCTTTAGAATGCTTCATCTTTAGGATGCATCTTGTACCTTCCCCAATTTTCCATATTAAACTCCAGTCATTGCTGTTCTGCCATCATCCCTGCTGGTGTCCCCTTCTAATCAACTTTGGCCAGATCCTCTGAAGTTTCCTTTACTCCACTCTAATATCATAAGACCATAAGATATAGGAGCAGAATTAGGCCATTTGTCCCATCGAGTCCGCTCTGCCATTTCATCATGGCTGATCCAATTTTCCTCTCAGCCCCAGTCTCCTGCCTTCTCCCATATCCCTTCATATCCTGACCATTCAAGGATCTGTCAACCTCTGCCTTAAATGTACACAAAAACTTGGCCTCCACAGCTACCTGTGGCAAAGAATTCCACATATTCACCACTGCATGGCTAAAGATATCCCACCTTGTCTCTATTCTAAAAGGACACCCCTCTATTCTGAGGCTGTGTTCTCTGGTTTTAGACTCTCCCAGCATAGGAAACATCCTCTCCACATGTGATCTATCAAGGCCTTTCACTGTTCGACAGGTTTCAAGGAGGTCACCCCTCATTCTTCTGAATTCTATTGAATATAGGCCCAGAGCCATCAAACGGTCATCATATGACAAGTCATTCAATCCTCGCATCATTTTCTGTGAACCTGCTTTGAACCCTCTCCAGTTACAACACACCCTTTCTAAGATAAGGGGCCCAAAGCTGCTCACAATACTCCAAGCGAGACCTCACTAGTGCTTTATAAAGTCTCAACATTACATCCTTGCTTTTATATTCTAGTCCTCTTGAAATTAAAGCTAACATTGCATTGGCCTTCTTCACCACAGACTCAATCTGTAAACTAACATTTAGGGAATCCTGCACAAGGATTCCCAAGACTCTTTGCACCTTGTTTTTTTCTTTTCTAATTCTTTCCACTTTGAAAATAGTCAACCCTTTCATTTCTTCTACCAAAGTGCATGACCATACATTCCCCGACACTGCATTCCCCAATCATCTGCCACTACTTTTTCCATTCTACGAATCTAAGTCCATCTGTAGCCTCTCTACTCCCTTAAAACTACCTGAAACTCCACCTATCTTCATATTGTCTGCAGACTTTGCAACAAAGCTATCAATTCTATCATCCTTTAATACTGATACATCTGAATTTATCTTCATCCTCTCAAACTCTGTTCCATTCTAATATCATAAGACCATAAGATATAGGAGCAGAATTAGGCCATTTGTCCCATCGAGTCCGCTCTGCCATTTCATCATGGCTTGATCCAATTTTCCTCTCAGCCCCAATCTCCTGCCTTCTCCCCATATCCCTTTATATCCTGATTATTCAAGGATCTGGCTTGAATAGGTCAGCTGGTGGTGCAGTGAGATCAGCACTGGGCTTGAGAATGGAGGTTTCCAAGTTTGTTCCCGAACGTGCTCTCCATCTGTGCTGCGTTGATGTTGAGCTCGCAACTCGACCTCGTTAAAATAAAACACTGCCACCTCCTGTTTAAATTCCCACATGGAATATTGTGGAGGATCAAACACCCAAACCCAAACACAAACTGCAGTGTCAATTCTATCATATTATGATCACTGCTTCCCAAGGATTTATTTACCTTCAGATCCCAAATCAAATCTCACCCAATCCAGAATTGCCTTTCCCCAAGTGGGCCCAACCACAGGATGATCCGAAAAGCCATCTTGTAGGCATTCTACAAATTCCCTCTCTTAGGATCCAGCACCAACCTGATTTTCCCAATCTACCTGCGTATTGAAATCCTCCATGACTATTGTAACAATGCCCTTCTTATCTACCTTTTCTATCTTCTGTTTTAATTTATATCCCACATCCTGCTTAATGTTCTGAGGCCTGTATTTAACTCCCATTCAGGGTCTTTCTACCCTTGCAGTTTCTTAACTCTACCCACAAGGATTCTTCCAATCCCATGGCATCCCCTTCTAAGGAATTGATATAATTTTATACTTACAGAGCCACCCCACACCCTCTGCCTACCTGCCTCTCATTTTGATACAATGTGCATTCTTGTTGAGCTCCCAACAATGATTTTCTTTTGACCAAGATTCAGTGAACCCCACAACGTCATCTCTAACTATGCTACAAATGCACAGTATACCCCACACCAGTTTCGCTGCCTTTGGTTCCCTTGTGAACTCAGAACTCATCTGTCTGGTAGCTGCCTAACTCTGCATGTGACTTGTGTCTGTCACTCCCGGACTCTGTCTGTCACTCAATCCCAGTCACTCCCGGACTCTGTCTGTGCTTGCATGTGTTGGAGTAATTGTGCCCCGTCTGACGAATAGAATCGGTCTGTGCAGAACCCACCTGCACAGCGGATAGAACGACATTCTGTTTGGTGGGGGAGAGGTGACCGATCCTCACCTGACCTCCTGCTCACCTGTTTTGTCTCCTTCCCTGGAATGCCGACCCTGCCTGAATCTGGAGGGGGCTACAATTCACCATCAGACTCCTGGCAACGCCATTCCCACCGACTGCTTCTCGCGGCGTCTGCCTCTTTTGCAGAAGTTCCCTCGCAGGCAGAGGAAGTGATCCGCTTTAAAACTTTGAGCAGGGAGAGTGTGTCTACAATGAATCATTGGTTTCTTAACTCTTTCCAGCCCACAGCCATTCCTCTCTGCAGAGCAATTTTCAGCAAGATGCAAATGTCTGTAATACTCCCAGTTTGTAAACAATAAAATACTGCAGAGAAGAGTGAATGGAGTGTAGCTCCCTCTACACCATCCCATCAGGTACTCCCAAGGTCAAACACAGAGTGAACTTCCCTTAATTTGTCCCATCAAACACTTCCAGGGTCAAACACACAGTGAACCTCCCTCTACACAATCCCATCAAACACTCCTGAAGTCAAACATAGTGTCTGTCTGGACACTATACATATACCTGTCTGGACACGCCCCCTGCTGACTGCTCCTGTGGCTCCTCCCACTGACCGTGGCTCCTCCCACAGATCCCTGTATAAAGGAGATTGAGGCCTGAGCCCAACCTCTCTGTCTCCAGGATGTAGTATGGTGGCCAACCACTGCTTGTTCCTTCTTCCAGTCAATAAAAGCCGATACCTCGCTTTTACGTCTCAGAGAGAGTTATTGATGGTGCATCAATTTTATTGACTGGAAGTTTTAAAACATGGAAACCATTTTACGTCCAGAAAGATTGGATTTGGACCCCCAAGACCCTGAAGCAGCTCTTGCCTTTGAACTCTGGCTTGCATGCTTCCACTCATACTTGGAGGAGGTTCGTGCAACTGACCCCACTGTTATGCACCGAATTCTCCTCTCGAGGATCACCCCAAAAGTTTATTCATTTATCAGGGACCTGTCAACCTACGAAGGGGCACTGGACGCCCTCAAAAGACAGTACCTGCAGCCGGTGAACACCATCTACGCAAGACATCGCTTAGCTACCCGACGGGAGCAGCCTGGAGAGTCGAGCGCCCAATTTCTCCGAGCCCTACAGACACTCGTCTGAACTTGTGACTGCAAAACACTCACAGTGGAACAGCATGCGGAGCTGCTAGTACGAGACGCCTTCGTTACAGGAATTAGGTCAGTGTATGTGCGCCAGTGGCTGCTGGAAAATGCCGATCTTACCTTACGCTCGGCGATCGAGACGGCCGACACGCTGGAGGCTGCTCTGCACAACGCTGATGCTGTCCAGCCGCGCGATTCCCCGCCGGTTCCGTGGACACCTCAGACCCCGCCGCCGCCGGTTCCCGCGAGCGAATTCGCCAACGCCGCTGCCAGTCGTGATTCCACGAACTCCCCGAACCCGACCACGGCTGCGGCCAGGCGAAAGCCCGAGCTGTGTTACTTCTGCGGACTCGAAAAGCACCCCCGAAAACGCTGCCGGCCCGAGAAGCGACCTGCTCCAGCTGCAGGAAGAAGGGCCATTTTGCCAAGGTCTGTAAGTCTAAACCACGAGCGGGGTCGAGCAGCACTGCATGTGAGACATGGGGGCCGCCATCTTGCATGCCCGGATGTGGGCGGCCATCTTTGTCGGCGTCAACATGCCCCGCCCCCTACCCGTGTGAGACATGGGGGCTGCCATCTTGCATGCCCGGATGTGGGCGGCCATCTTTGTCGGCGTCAACATGCCCCGCCCCCGACTCGCCGGTGTTTACCGGGCACCAAGACGGCAGTTCAACTCTGGCCACCGTAACCCTCGACCAAAGCGCCCCACACCAGCTTGCAAGGTCAATGATGGACATCCTGGTGGAGGGACACAGGACTAGCTGCCTGTTTGACATGGGCAGCACTGAGAGTTTTATTGACCCGGACACAGTGCAACGCTGTGGACTCTTGACACGGCTGGTAAGTCAGAGGGTCACCTTGGCTTCTGGGTCGCATTCTACAGACATCTGGGTGGGTTGTGTAGCAACATTGGTGGTGCAGGGCACAGAATATCGGAACTTTGCGCTACTGGTCATGCCTCAACTGTGCGCGTCTGTGCTATTGGGGCTGGACTTCCAGAGCCACCTCGAAAGTGTGACTATGGCATATGACGGGCCCCTCCCACCACTCACTGTCAGGAATCCTCAGTTTTGTGGGACTTCGCCATATAACCCGCTACTGACCACACACACACACCGAACCACACGTCCCGCCCAGCACCATGCCGACAGCTGCGCTACTGACACCACTTGCAGCCTCTCCACCCTCAAGATCCCTCCCCCACCGCTGTTCGCCAACCTGACCCCCGACTGTAAACCGGTGGCAACTAAAAGCAGGAGGTACAGCGCGGGGGACAGGGCCTTCATTCAGTCAGAGGTGCAGCGGCTACTCGGGGAGGGGATCATTGAGCCAAGCACAAGCCCTTGGAGGGCCCAGGTGGTTGTTGTTCGGACCGGGCAGAAAAATAGGATGGTCGTGGTCTATAGTCATACCATCAATAGGTTCACGCAGCTTGTCGCGTACCCCCTACCCCGCATCACGGATATGGTCAACCAGATAGCTCAGTACAAGGTGTACTCGACAATAGATCTGAAATCCGCTTATCACCAGCTCCCCATCCGCCCAGAGGACCACCCCTACACCGCCTTCGAGGCAGGCGGCAGGCTCTATCACTTCCTGCACGTCCCCTTTGGTGTCACCAATGGTGTCTCAGTCTTCCAGAGGGAAATGGACTGGATGGTGGACCAGTGCCAACTGAAGGCCACATTTCCCTATCTGGATAATATCACCATCTGTGGTCACGACTGGTCGGATCACAACGCCAACCTCCAATGATTTTTCCAAGTGGCCAAAGCCCTGAACCTTACTTATAATAGGGACAAGTGTGTGTTCGGAACCACCCGACTCGCTATCCTTGGGTATGTCGTGGAGAACAGGGTCATTGGCCCTGATCCCGACCGTATGTGCCCCCTGTTAGAACTCCCTCTTCCCACCACCCTCAAAGCCCCCAGACGGTGCCTGGGCTTCTTTTCCTATTACGCCCAATGGGTCCCCCATTACGCAGGCAAGGCCCGCCCCCCCGGTCAAGTCTACCACATTTCCCCTCTCTGCTGAGGCCCGCGCGGCCTTCAGCTGCATTAAAGGGGACATTGCCAAAGCAACGATGCATGCGGTGGACGAGACCATTTCCTTCCAAGTTGAGAGTGACGAGCTGGAGTCTCAAGATGGCGCTCATGGAGTAAACCGCATCTAGGCTTTGCTCCAAACCTTTTACGTTTTTTTTAACCTACAAACACCCCTTAAACTTATTTTAAAGGGGTCTAAACATATAGAATTTTTTTAAAAACTATCTGAATTACTCTCAACTCGCTGAAATGTCTAAAGCAAAAGAACCGAAACAGACGAGAGAACCGTTAACTTTAGAAGTTGTTGTGAAGTTTATAGACGCTAGATTTGATGAATTGGAGAAAAAATTACTTGGAAGATTCTCACAGTATGACAATCGTTTGAGATCACTCGAAGATAAGTTCCTGACCCTTTCACGGGAATCAAATGAACAACATGCAAGCATTTTGGTTCTTGAAGAAGCTGCTCGTAAGAAGGATCGTATAATCGAAAAAATGCAAGAAGAGCAAACTTCGACGATCCAACAGATGGATCGCTATAAAGCTAAAATTACTGATTTGGAAAATCGTTCTCGAAGACAAAATCTTCGGTTAATTGGAATCCCGGAAAAATTTGAAAGCGGTGATCTGACCGTTTTCTTCTCCAAATTTCTAGTGGATGTCCTGGGCGAAGAAGTCCTGGATAACCCCCCGTTAATCGATCGGGCACACAGAGTATCCAGATATCGGGCAGATTCAAGTCTGAAACCACGGCACATAATTCTCAGGATCCATTATCCTCACATCAAAGAACGACTGATTCGTGCGGCTCGTAAAAAAGGTATGATAACCTATCAAAATTTTAATTTTCGCATTCTGGAGGACTATAGCCCCGAAGTACTACGGGCTAGGCTGGCTTTCAGATCGGTTATGTCGAATTTTCACCAGAAAGGCTACAAGCAAGCGTTGCTGTTTCCAGCACACCTGAGAGTCACCCTTCAAGATGGATCTTTTCGGCTGTTTAAATCGCCAGCGGATGCTCAAGGTTTCCTGGAACAATGACATTTGATCGGGCTGATCAATGTAATCTAGCCTATAGATTTGGATCTGTTATAGATTGACGTTTGGGTTCTTTTTTGATACGGTTCATATGTATTTCCTATATACGATTAAAGCTCTCTTTTTTCTACCGGGTTTATTCCGATTTCATATTTTTATATATTACTAACCGATTAATGTTGAAGATGACCTATTAGGGTTATTTTTTTTTTCTTTTTTTTAATCGATATACGCTCTTTTTTTACATTTTTAGCATTTGAATATTAAGATTTGGAAGAATAAAATGGCGTTTCTTCTTCCCGACAGACTCCAGTGTCTGTAGCGTCATAACTGTTTTGATCTGTTCGAAAGTGTTAAACCTTCATTTATTGTTTTAATTTTTTTAACCCTTTTGATAATATACATTTATAACACTAATTTTATATTTTAATTTTTCCTATATCAACCCTTTTTTTATAATGTGGGTTGTTTGTATTTTTTTTTAACTTTGTTACGTCTGAGTTGCCGTCTTGAGACAAGGGGGTAATTTTAGTATTAGATCGCTCGCTTGCCTCTGTTTGGCTTTTTTCCTGGGGTTTTGAGGGTGGTGGGAGGGAGATTTTTCTTTTTTTTCTTTTTTCTGCTTGCTTTTTGCTTAGTTTTACTTCATGGGCTTATATGAAACTACTAAAATGGCTGCGGTGCTGTGACTTCCGGCTTCCCTTTGAACTTACTTCCCCCTTCCGAGTTCATGAGTTCACTTTTCTTTTAAACCTATATGTTAACTGTAATATGTATTGTCAATATGGATAAGACTATTAACTTTGTTTCTTGGAATACTAATGGTTTAAATCATCCGATTAAACGGAAAAAAGTATTCAAAGTATTCCATAGAATGAATGCGAATGTTATTTTTGTACAAGAGACTCATGTTAGGAAGGTGGATAGTCAGAGGTTGTTTAGGTTTTGGAAGGGCCAACAGTATCACTCAAATTCGCAAGCCAAAGTGAGAGGTGTTTCTATTTTTATAGACTCATCAACTGCTTTTATACATTATGAAACAATTTCAGACCCGCAAGGTAGATTTTTGCTTATTACTGGGTTGCTTTTTAATCAAAAAGTTGTTTTAGTTAATGTTTATGCTCCAAATACTGACTGTCCTGAATTTTTTAAATGTTTATTTACATCCTTTCCTAATCTGAATCAATACAGATTGATAATGGGCGGGGATTTTAATTGTTGTTTAAACCCTTTGATGGATAGATCCAAACCCATTCAAACTTTTCCGAACAAATCGGCTTCTCTTATTAATTCTTTTATGATTGATTCAGCTATCTGTGAAATCTGGCGTTTTCTACACCCTAATGATAAAGAGTTCTCATACTTTTCCCATGTGCATCATAATTACTCAAGGATTGACTACTTTTTCATTGATCAGCACTTCCTTACAGATGTCATGGATTGCAAATACGACTCTATTGTTATATCTGATCATGCACCTTTGAAGTTATCTATTAAGGTGACGGATTCACATATTAGTACTAAAAGTTGGAGGTTTAATTCTGTTTTACTGCAGGACTCTGACTTTATTAACTTTATTAAACAGCAAATTGATTTGTTTTTCTCAATAAATTCCACAGCAGACATCTCTAGTGGAACTCTCTGGGATACTTTTAAGGCATATATTCGTGGACAGATTATTTCATATTCTGCCGGAGTTAGGAAACGAACTAATTCTAAAATATCAACATTAGTTGATAAAATTAAGGCAATTGATAAGATTTATGCATTGACCCCTAGTAAAGAACTTTATAAAGAAAGGGTGGAACTTCAAATGGAGCATAGTTTATTATTAACCTCTTCGATTGAAAGTCAGTTAATTAAATCGAAAGCTCAATTTTATACATATGGAGATAAGTCTGGTAAATTACTAGCTAACCAATTGAAAATTGTTTCGGATAAGCGACAAATTACTAAGATTCGTAAACAAGATGGTACTCTGACGATTGATCACAAAGAGATAAATACAGCCTTTCAAGATTTTTATAATTCTTTATATCAATCAGAATGTACTAAAGACTCTTCTATAATGAGTGAATTTTTAAGGAAATTGAATATTCCAAAAGTAACTGCTGAGGATAGTGTATTTTTGGATACACCTATTACGGAGTCTGAAATAGAAAAGGCCATTTTCTTAATGAACTCGGGTAAAGCTTCGGGCCCAGATGGTTTTTCTGCAGAATTTTTTAAATCCTTTTCTTCTATAATTTCTCCTTGGCTTTGTAAAATTTTTAAAGATGCATTAAGTATAGGTAAACTACCACAATCTTTTTATGAAGCTTCTATTTCTTTAATTCTTAAAAAAGATAAAGATCCCACTGAATGTGCATCTTATCGGCCTATATCTTTGCTGAATATGGATTTTAAGATTTTTAGTAAAATCTTGGCTATTAGATTAGAAAATATATTGCCTCGGATTATTTCTGAGGATCAGACTGGATTTATTAAAAATCGTTATTCATCTTTTAATATTAGAAAATTAATTAATATTGCTTATACTTCTTCATCTAAAATCCCAGAATGTGTCATCTCCTTAGATGCCGAAAAAGCATTTGATAGAGTCGAATGGTCATATTTATTTAATACTTTGCAACATTTTAATTTTAGTTCAAAATTTATATCATGGATTAAATTAATATATCAGAAACCTTTAGCTTCGGTTTTCACTAATAATCAAAGATCCCCTTTTTTTCAGCTATTTCGGGGTACAAGGCAAGGTTGTCCTTTAAGCCCTTTATTATTTGACATTGCTTTGGAACCCTTGGCTATAGCTATTCGTGAATCACCCAATATTTTAGGTATTACCCGTGGGGAGACGATGTATAAGGTATCATTATATGCAGATGATTTGTTATTATATATATCTGATCCTGAAAGATCTATTCCTGCTATTTCTTCTTTGCTTGCTCAATTTAGTAACTTCTCTGGGTATAAATTGAATTTTAATAAGAGTGAACTTTTTCCATTAAATATGCATACTCCAATTTATAATCGGGTACCATATAGAATTGTTACAGACTATTTTACTTATTTAGGTATTAAAATTACTAAAAAACATAAAGATTTATTTAAAACTAATTTTTTGCCTTTAATAGATCAAATTAAGCAACTTGCTAATAGGTGGTCTCCACTATCTATGTCTTTGGTAGGTAGAATTAATGCCATTAAGATGATGATACTACCTAAATTTTTATACCTATTTCAAGCATTACCAATTTTTATTCCTAAATCTTTTTTTGATACAGTTGATTCTAAAATATCGTCGTATTTGTGGCAGAACAAAAATCCTAGGTTAGCTAAAAAATATTTACAGAAGCCTAAGAAGGAGGGCGGTTTGGCTCTACCAAATTTAAGATTTTACTATTGGGCAGTTAATATACGGTATTTGATATTTTGGACACAAGAATCGACTACAGTTGCTGGCCCACAATGGGTAAATTTGGAATGTAAATCTGTGCAAGATTTCTCATTGATTTCAATCTTAGGATCTTCACTTCCCTTTTCGTTATTTAAAATGAATAAACAGATAACTAATCCTATAGTCAAGTATACATTACGAATCTGGTTTCAATTTCGTAAATTTTTTGGTTTGAATAAGTTTATACTGTCAAGTCCTATAACAGCTAATTACTTTTTTCGACCATCTTCCATAGATCAAGCCTTTTATTTATGGAAAACAAAAGGTATAACATGTTTTTGTGATCTGTTTTTGGATGATAACATTATGTCCTTCGAACAATTATCTAATAAATATAATTTATCTAAAACCCATTTTTTTAGATATCTACAAGTTAGAAATTTTTTATATAATGAACTAAAGTCTTTTTCGAAAGAATGTCCATTGGACATTACAGAAAGAATTTTAGCTCTTAATCCTTGTCAAAAGGGTCTTGTTGCTATCATTTATAATATGATTATGAATCTACAACCAGATATATCTGAAAAAATTAAGAAGGAATGGCAGGAAGAACTGCATTGCCCTATTTCTACTGAGCAATGGGAAAAAATTTTATTATTGGTAAACTCATCCTCTATATGTGCTAAACATACTCTAATACAATTTAAGGTCGTACACAGAGCTCATATGTCTAAAGATAAACTTGCTCGATTTTACTCGTATGTTAATCCAACCTGTGATAGATGTCATTCTGATATAGCTTCGTTGACTCATATGTTTTGGTCCTGTCCTTGCTTACAAAACTATTGGAAAGATATTTTTAATATTATTTCAAGAGTTTTAAATATTAATCTCCAACCACATCCTTTTACTGCAATTTTTGGCCTACCAATGATAGATAATAAGTGCTTATCCGCTTCATTCCAACGAATGATTGCATTTATTACACTAATGGCTAGAAGATCCATTTTACTGAATTGGAAAGAAGCCAATCCTCCAACAGTATTTCAGTGGTTTTCCCAAACTATTTCCTGTTTAAGTTTAGAAAAAATTAGAAGTGTGGTTTTCGATTCTTCAGTTAAATTTGAGGAAACTTGGAGACCATTTATTCAGCATTTTCATATGAATTAAACGGTCTGATCCTGAACCTTATTGTCACTATCCTGAATTGTGTGGATGGAGGTTGGGAGTCATAGGCACTACTGTATATATATAACATTATGCGATTGCCCATGTTGGTTAGTTTTTTTCTATTTAGTTG
Source organism: Hemitrygon akajei (assembly GCF_048418815.1). Classification (NCBI taxonomy): domain Eukaryota; kingdom Metazoa; phylum Chordata; class Chondrichthyes; order Myliobatiformes; family Dasyatidae; genus Hemitrygon; species Hemitrygon akajei. The sequence goes on from NC_133128.1 coordinate 118,723,836, forward strand.
TTGTTTTTTTTTTTGGGGGGGGGGTTTCTCTTAATCATTTATATTATTATATGAGTTTGAGAGATTCTATGTATGGATCAATATATATTTGAATGTTTATCAATCTATTATGTACTCTCAAATGTCTTGTAACAATATTTTTCTTCTGTTTTTTTTTAAAAAACTAATAAAAAGATTTGAAAAGAAAGAAAAGAGAGTGACGAGCTGCGCCGGTACCTGCTAGCTAGGGGCATTGCTACTAGTCGAACCACGAGTTAAAATCCCTGGGGAAATGGACAGGTGGAGATGGAGAATGCCACAGTGTGGAAGGCCACACTTTTAGCCCTTAAGTCAAAAGGGTTGCCGGTCTCTCAATGGCAGGAGGTCCTCCCTGAGGCACTCCACTCTATCCGCTCCCTGTTATGTATGTCCACCAATGCCACCCCTCAAGAGCGCCTATTCTCTTTTCCCAGGAAGTCTGTCACTGGGACCACCCTACCAGTTTGGCTGACGTCCCCAGGGCCAGTGCTGCTCCAGAAACATGTGAGGAGTAATAAATACTCCCCGCTGGTCGAGAGGGTTCACCTTCTACATGCAAACCCGCAGTATGCCTACGTGGTCTTGCCTGATGGGCAGGAGGACACGGTCTCCGTCCGCGACCTGGCACCCGCAGGAGCAGCAGACCACTACCCCGAACACTCCACGGTAACTATGAACCCTGTACCCGAGGTGACACCGCGCACACCAAGCCCTACACAGACTCCTCACGACACTCATATACCGGGCGTCTCGTACGCGTATATACCAGGCGCCTCGCACACGCATGAGGGATCACTGACGCCTAGTGGGCTGACACCTCCAGTTAGGCCGGAACCAGCACAACCACCGTCTCCTGTGCAATCACCACCACCGGCATCTGTGCAATCACCACCACCTGTGCAATCACCACCTCCGGCACCTGTGCAATCACCACCTCCGGCACCTGTGCAATCACCACCACCGGCATCTGTGCAATCACCACCGGCATCTGTGCAATCACCACCTCCGGCATCTGTGCAATCACCACCGGCACCTGTGCAATCACCACCGCCAGCACCTGTGCAATCACCACCACTGGCACCTGTGCAATCATCACCACCGGCACCTGTGCAATCACCACCACCGGCATCTGTGCAATCACCACCACCGGCATCTGTGCAATCACCACCACTGGCACCTGTGCAATCATCACCACCGGCACCTGTGCAATCACCACCACCGGCATCTGTGCAATCACCACCGGCATCTGTGCAATCACCACCTCCGGCATCTGTGCAATCACCACCGGCACCTGTGCAATCACCACCGCCAGCACCTGTGCAATCACCACCACTGGCACCTGTGCAATCACCACCACCGGCACCTGTGCAATCACCACCACCGGCACCTGTGCAATCACCACCTCCAGCACCTGTGCAATCACCACCACCGGCACCTGTGCAATCACCACCTCCGGCACCTGTACAATCACCACCTCCGGCACCTGTGCAATCACCACCATCGGCATCTGTGCAATCACCACCACCGGCACCTGTACAATCACCACCTCCGGCACCTGTGCAATCACCACCATCGGCATCTGTGCAATCACCACCACCGGCACCTGTGCACCGGCATCTGTGCAATCACCACCACCGGCACCTGTACAATCACCACCTCCGGCACCTGTGCAATCACCACCACCGGCATCTGTGCAATCACCACCACCGGCACCTGTGCAATCACCACCACCGGCACCTGTACAATCACCACCTCCGGCACCTATACAATCACCACCACCTGTGCAATCACCACCACCAGCACCTGTGCAATCACCACCACCGGCATCTGTGCAATCACCACCACCGGCATCTGTGCAATCACCACCTCCGGCATCTGTGCAATCACCACCACCTGTGCAATCACCACCACCGGCACCTGTGCAATCACCACCTCCGGCACCTGTGCAATCACCACCTCCGGCACCTGTGCAATCACCACCACCGGCACCTGTGCAATCACCCCCACCGGCACCTGTGCAATCACCACCTCCGGCATCTGTGCAATCACCACCACCTGTGCAATCACCACCTCCGGCACCTGTGCAATCACCACCACCGGCACCTGTGCAATCACCACCACCGGCACCTGTGCAATCACCACCTCCGGCACCTGTGCAATCACCACCGGCACCTGTGCAATCACCACCACCGGCACCTGTGCAATCACCACCACCGGCACCTGTGCAATCACCACCTCTGGCATCTGTGCAATCATCACCACCGGCATCTGTGCAATCACCACCACCGGCACCTGTGCAATCACCACCTCCGGCATCTGTGCAATCACCACCACCTGTGCAATCACCACCTCCGGCACCTGTGCAATCACCACCACCGGCACCTGTGCAATCACCACCACCAGCACCTGTGCAATCACCACCACCGGCATCTGTGCAATCACCACCTCCGGCACCTGTGCAATCACCACCGGCACCTGTGCAATCACCACCACCGGCATCTGTGCAATCACCACCACCGGCACCTGTGCAATCACCACCTCCGGCACCTGTGCAATCACCACCGGCACCTGTGCAATCACCACCACCGGCACCTGTGCAATCACCACCTCTGGCACCTGTGCAATCACCACCACCGGCACCTGTGCAATCACCACCACCGGCACCTGTGCAATCACAGCCGGTGCTACGTAGATCGCAGCGACAGATTCGACCACCTGATAGACTTAACCTGTAAATATACTTGTAAGAAACTTCGCCACCTGGGGACTCTTTTTCAAACAAAGGGTGGGGGGGGGTGGTGAATGTGGTGAACTACATATACCTGTCTGGACACGCCCCCTGCTGACTGCTCCTGTGGCTCCTCCCACAGACCCCTGTATAAAGGCGATTGAGGTCTGAGCCCGGCCTCTCTGTCTCCAGGATGTAGTATGGTGGTCAATCACTGCTTGTTCCTTCTTCCAGTCAATAAAAGCCGATACCTCGCCTTTACGTTTCAGAGAGAGTTATTGATGGTGCATCACATAGGGTGAGTCTCCTTCACCTCAAACACTCCCAGGGTCGGTCAGACACAGAGTGAAGCTCCCTCTACACTGTCCCATCACAGACTCCCGGGGTCAGACACAGAGTGAAGCTCCCTCTACACTGTCCCATCACACACTCCCAGGGTCAGACACAGAGTGAAGCTCCCTCTACACTGTCCCATCACACACTCCCAGGGTCAGACACAGAGTGAAGCTCCCTCTACACTGTCCCATCACACACTCCCAGGGTCAGACACAGAGTGAAGCTCCCTCTACACCGTCCCATCACACATTCCCAGGGTCAGACACAGAGTGAAGCTCCCTCTACACAGTCCCATCACACACTCCCGGGATCAGACACAGAGTGAAGCTCCCTCTACACCGTCCCATCACACATTCCCAGGGTCAGACACAGAGTGAAGCTCCCTCTACACTGTCCCATCAAGTGCTGCTGCATAGAGTTCGTGAGATACTTTGGAGGAAATGGTGAGGGTCTCTTGGACATCTGAGTGAGTGGTTGTTTTAGTGTATAGGCTCCTTTCAGAGGTTTTCTGCCAATTTTCTGCATTTGTTGGTGGCTGCTAACTGTGTAGCATCTTGTGGGGCCTCTGACATCTCACCAGGAAACCGTTTCACTCCAAAAGCAGTGAGTGAAACACCATTGTTTGCCCCACTAACGTAGGGGCATTAACTCTTCCGCCTGTGCTGTCCTGTTTCTGGTTTGGTGTGGGTGTCGGAGTGTTTTAGACATTGCGACCTTTCATGGCCTGGGAGTTCTTCGTGACTGATGGAGCCTTTCTTGATGTTGAGATTTCAGGTGCCGTGCCAGAAACTTACTTGAGAGGGCGGGGTATCTTCCTATTGCCCCAGCAACAGAAGATTCCTCTCCATTCCTTCTGTTTAATGGGAGCTTGAACTGTCTGTAACATGTTCCAGCTTCTTGGGACCCAGAACGTTAGGCCGATCAGATCGACAGGATTTGTCGATGTTGTAGGAGCGGGTGAGCTGCGGGAAGTTCCAAACATTTCCATCTACTTGCTCCAGGACTTTATGGCTGACACCACTGCAGATGTTTCTTGCTTTGGACATAGTGCCACCATATGGTATCAGTCTCCAGGGAGTTATACAAAGGCAGCTGCTTCTCCAGCCTTGGACATTGAGCGCAGTGGATAAAGGGAACCAATGGACACTATCTACTTCGATTCCCAGAAGGTGTTAGATAAGGTGCCGCATAAAAGACATATCCATAAGATAAGGATGCATAGAGTTAGGTGTGATGTATTAGCATGGATAGAGGATTGGCAACCCAATAGAAAGCAGAGAGTTGGGATACATGGGTGTTTCTCTGGTTGGCAATCAGTGGTGAGCGGTGTGCCACAGGAGTTGATGCTGTTCACGATACACATCGACGATCTGGAAGAGGGGACAGAGCGTAGTGTATCTAAACTTGCTGATGATGCTAAATTGAGTGGAAAAGCAAATTGTGCAGAAGATACAGAGAGTCTGCAGAGAGATATCGATAGGTTAAGTGAGTGGGCAAGGGTCTGGCAGATGGAGTACAATGTTGGTAAACGCAAGGTCATCCACTTTGGAAGGAAAAAGGAAAGAGCAGATTATTTAAATGGTAAAAGACCACAGCATGCTGGTGTGTAGAAGGACTTGGGAGTGCTTGTGCATGAATCACAAAAGGTTGGTTTGCAGGTGCAGCAGGCTATCAAGGAGGCAAATGGAATGTTCTGCTGGTAGGTGAGACTAGAACTAAGTGACATTGCTTCAAGATTCAGCGGAGCAGATTTAGGACAGAGATGAAGAGGTACTGCTTTTCACAGAGAGTGGTGAATCTGTGGAATTCTTGACCCAATGAAGCAGTGGAGGTTAACTCAGTAATTATACTTAAGACAAGGTTGGATAGATTTTTGCATAGCAGGGAAATTAAGGGTTATGGGGAAAAGGTAGGTAGCTGGAGCTGAGACTATGCCGAGATCAGCCATGATCTTATTGAATGGTGGAGCAGACTCGACAGGCCAGATGGCCGACTCCTGCTCCTATTTCTTATGTTCTTAATGCACTGTTTTGGTCAGAAGAGGATGAATGCGAGGGGCAACGTATTTTGCACCCTGGAATAACTCTAGAATAGTGGAGGACTTGGTTGGGGAAGGTGGTATCTTAGCCTCTGAGCAGGAGTTTGGGAAGGCACTGTTTTATCTGGGGAAGGCACTGTTTTATGTTGCTCTCATTAGAGGCATTCATGCCAATAAAGTGCAGTGATACACCATCCAGGTGCACACCCGGGAACAATATTGTGGTGATACCACATGTCGTGTCAGAACGTGATTGGACAGAGTTATGATCATGCGCAGAAATGATGGAATGATCTAGAAACATCGAGAAGCATGGTGCTGTAAGACACATGCATAGTTGTTGCTGTTGTAAATAAAGTTCTAGTTCCATTCTTGCAGAATATGTTTTGTTATTAGAAACCCACGGTACGTATAAGGAACACAATATGGTGTCAGTAATCAGTCTGGAAATATAATACGTTCGCTAAACAGGGGAGAAGCGAAGGTAATCGAAAAAAGCACAAAGTTTTTTAGCGTTTGCTAACAGCTTTACAAGTGGAAGGGTTGCAACCTCCAAAAAACCTTCAGCTGACTGGAAACATAGCTGAAAACTGGAAAGAATTCAAACAGCTTTTTGAAATTATTTATCGGCGATCGGAGCAGATAAAGATCGAAAAAAACAAAAGCAGTGATCCTACTCCATGTAATAGGGGACAACGCAGCTGAGGTGTATAACCATTTTACTTTTGAAAATGGAGATAATTTGTATCTAAACACGATAATCGACAAGTTTGAAGCATTTTGTATACCAAAGTGCAATGTGACGTATGAACGGTACAAATTCTTTACATGTAAGCAGAAAGCTGGTCAAGCGATTGATCAATTTGTTACGGAATTGAGAAACCACAGTAAACATGTAAGTTTGCAGAGCTAACGGACTCTCTCATTAAAGACAGAAATGTTTACAGCATTCTGGATAATGGTCTGAGAGAAAGACTCTTAAGAGAACCAGACGTAAATTTGGAAAAAGCTTTAATTCTCTACTAAGCGTCAGAAACAGTAAAGTCGCAAGCTAAAGAGCTTTTTATTGAGAACTGTAGCATACATGCTGTGAATAACCGCAAACATATTAGAAAAAATAATGAAACAGCAATGAAACCGACAGAGAGCAAGACATCGTCTGAAAGAAAAAGTCTTAGTGATCGCTGTGGGTGGGAGCATATAGAAAAATGTGCAGTCACTGTGGTAAGAGTAATAATTTTTCACACTGTTTTATATCGATGTGCTTTATGAAAACAAACAAAGTAAGAATGACTGGACTATTCCTCTGTAAGTGACCAAAACAATATTCTGTTTAAACTGGATATTGGAGCACAAGTAAATGTTCTTGCAGAATCTGAGTTAATGCATTAAAGCCAAGACCAAAGTTACATCAGACAAATATAAAAGTGACCGGGTATTCAGGTGCAGACATTCCAGTTAAAGGAACACGTGTGGTGAAAGTATCACACAAAAATATTGAACATACGCTTTCATTTGTGGTTGGGCCAAAAATGTACAGTCAGTACTGGGTTTATCTGCCTGTGAGAGACTGAATTTGGTGAAAGTATTAGTCCTGGATAGTGACACAGAGTCAGAATACAGTGACTTGATGAAAGAGAGAGCGAGAGAGAGAGAGAGAGAACAGAATTTGATTCTAACACAGTAAAAGTAAAAGAAGTCATAAGGAAAGCCCTCAGACCCATCCCTTTGTTTCCAGCATCTGACAAAGCATTGCCACCAAAACCAAACTTGCAGGTACAGTACAATATGGATCTGAAGCCAAAGAGTGACAAGAATCAGGACCCAATTGAAGAAGTGAAAGCACAAGTGAAGGAATTGAGAAGTTTTATTGAAATGATGAAATCTCAGCGTAAAAAAGAGATTGCACAGTTAATGAATGAATTAGATGAAGAAGATTCGTATTTCATTACAAATGGAAGTGGAAGGAATTAAGAAAGCTACAGTACTTGAAGAAGTACAACCCAGATCATACATGGTCCAAACAGAAGAAGGAACAGTGTTAAGAAGAAATCGCAAAGAAAGAGCCAACTTCAGAGTTTCAGTTAACTGATGCAGACCAGACAAAACATGGAAATAACAACAAAACACAGGAACTGCGTGAGCCACTGAGAAGGTCTACTTGTGTTCGTAAACCCTCAGAGAAACTGATAGAGACATGTTAAATTATGCATTTGTTTTGATTAATGTTGCTAATTGTTTTTCTTTTTAAGGAAAGGAAGACGTGGTGATATCGCGTGTCACGAGTCAGAGCGTGATTGGACAAAGTTATGAGCATGCGCAGAAATGATGGAATGATCTAGAAACATCGAGCAGCATGGTGTTGTAAGACACACGTGTAGTTGTTGCTGTTGTAAATAAAGTTCTAGTTCTATTCTTGCAGAATATGTTTTGTTATTAGAAACCCTTGGTATGTATAAAGAACACAACAGATATCTTGGACTTCTATGATTTCCGTTTGGAATGTGGGGCAAACAGGATCACCAGAGCTGGAACTGAGGTGGCCCATGTAGACCTGCCCTTGCCACTTCAGGAGCCAAGTGGAATCATCTTCTGGGATGGTAGGGGTTTCCTGAAGGAAATTCGCCACATATCTCCCTTCCCTGAGGACTGAGAGATTGTTACATCTGCGGAGAGAACCCCGCTACCATTCACGTTTGGACTAGCTACGGTGAGCTCAGCACCCTTCCCAATGAGAGTGGAGGAGCCCTTAACCATACGTTCCAGGAAAAAAAACAGGAATGCTTTCTCCTCTATGGGCTCAAGTGGTGCCAATGCCACTCCGTGACGCATCATCCTCCGAAGGAGTGAGGCTGCTTCCCACCCTGATGTCTCTCACCAGATTTTCTAGGAAGGATTTAAGCTGTCGCCTATCATTCCCAGACACAGCATTCCTCTTCCCCTTCCCCTTCCATCTGACGATGACACACAAGAACTTAATCACCCTCGGCATGCTAGACCAGCACAGGGACGCTAGTTTCGGCCAATGCTTTGCACCCTCAGAGCTGAGAATAAACTCTCTGATCTGAACGAGTATCAATGGGGACTTCTCGGGAGGGGTGAGGATGTCCATCGTCTCACTATCAAATGTATCTCCTTTCACCCCCTCAGCACACATAAAGCCCCCATCGTCCTCCCAGTGTGTACTAGCAGTTGGGAGCATTTCCTACCCACACTGCAACACCATCACACTGAGCACGGGGGCTCCCCAGGGCTGCGTGCTCAGTCCACTGCTGTTCACTCTGCTGACCCACGACTGTGCTGCAACTCACAGCTCGAACCACATCATCAAGTTCGCCGATGACACGACCGTGGTGGGTCTCATCAGCAAGAACAACGAGTCAGCTTACAGAGAGGAGGTGCAGCAGCTAACGGACTGGTGCAGAGCCAACAACCTGTCTCTGAATGTGAACAAAACAAAAGAGATGGTTGTTGACTTCAGGAGGGCACAGACCGATCACTCCCCGCTGAACATCGACGGCTCCTTGGTAGAGATTGTAAAGAGCACCAAATTTCTTGGTGTTCACCTGGTGGAGAATCTCACCTGGTCCCTCAACACCAGCTCCATAGCAAAGAAAGCCCAGCAGCGTCTCTACTTTTTGTGAAGGCTGAGGAAAGTCCATCTCCCACCCCCCATCCTCATCACATTCTACAGGGGTTGTATTGAGAGCATCCTGAGCAGCTGCATCACTGCCTGGATCAGAAATTGCACCATCTCGGATCGCAAGACTCTGCAGTGGATAGTGAGGTCAGTTGAGAAGATCATTGGGGTCTCTCTTCCCGCCATCACAGACATTTACACTACACGCTGCATCCACAAAGCAAACAGCATTATGAAGGACCCCACGCACCCCTCATACAAACCCTTCTCCCTCCTGCCATCTGGGAAAAGGCTCCGAAGCATTCAGGCTCTCACAACCAGACTATGTAATAGTTTCTTCCCTCAAGCTATCAGACTCCTCAATACCCAGAGTCTGGACTGACACCTTGCCCTATTGTCCTGTTTATTATTTATTGTAATGCCTGCACTGTTTTGTGCATTTTATGCAGTCCTGTGTAGGTCTGTAGTCTAGTGTTTTTTTTCTGTGTTGTTTTTTATGTAGTTCAGTCTAGTTTTTGTATTGTGTTATGTAACACCATGGTCCTGAAAAACGTTGTCTCGTTTTCACTATGTACTGTACCAGCAGTTATGGTCGAATTGACAATAAAAAGTGACTTGACTTGACTTGACTTGTCAACTTGCTCCTGGGGCTGGCTGAAACAGTTATCTGTGGGTCCTGTAAATGGGTGGCGAAAGGATCTGCCAAGGCAGACTGCCTGGCAATATTTGGGGGTATGTCCGTGCCCGGGTAACTATTGACAGTGAGCACATGCTGTCCACAGGGACCATAGTGCCATTCCGGGACCGTTGGGCTCCGTAGGGTTTCGTGCCATCATTGATAAAGATCGAAACATTTTATTTTGATGTAATTTGTCTAGCAGTTGTGTTGTAATTATGTTAGTCACTGGTTTTTGTATATATTTGAAGCACTGAATTTGTAATAAAGATATTTTGTTAAAAAAAAAAGGTCAGACACAGATTGAAGCTCCCCCTACAATGTCCCGTCATAAACACCTGGGAATCAAACACAGTGAAGCTCTCTCAACGCTATCCTAACACTATCCCATCAAACACTCCCAGGATCAAACAAAGAGTGAAGCTTCCTCTACACCATTTTATGAAACTGAAAGGTCTGAAGGTAGATAAGTCACCTGGACCAGATGTTGTACGACCCAAGGTTCTGAAAGAGGTGGCTGAAGAGATTATGGAGGCAGTAGGAATGATCTTTCAAGAATCACTAGATTCTAGAATGGTTCCGCAAGACCGGAAAATTGCAAATATCACTCCACTCTTCAAGAAGGGAGGGAGGCAGAATAAAAGAGACTATAGGCCAGTTAGTCTGACCTCAGAGGTTGGGAAGATGTTGGAGTCGATTGTTAAGGATGAGGTTTCGGGGTACTTGGAGGTACATGATAGAATAGGCTGTAGTCTCTATGGTTTCCCCAAGAGAAAATCTTGCCTGACAAATCTATTGGAATTCTATGAAGAAACAAGAAGCAGGATAGACAAAGGAGAATCGGATAATGTTTGGGTTTCCTAAGGCATTTCACAAGGTGACACACACGAGGTTGCTCAAAAAACTATGAGGTGTTACAGGAAAGATTCTAGCATGAATAAAGCAGGGTCTGATTGGCAGGAGACAAAGAGTGGGAGTAAAGGGAGCCTCTTCTGGTTGGCTGCCAGTGACTAGGGGTGTTCCACAGGGGTCTGTGTTGGGACGGATTATTATTAGGTTATACGTCAATGATTTGGATGATGGAATTCATGGCTTTGTGGCCAAGTTTGCAGACAATACGAAGATAGGTGGAGGGGCGACTGAATGACTTAGACAGTTTGGGAGAATGGGCAAAGGAATAGCAAATGGAATACAGTGTCAGGAGGTGTATGGTCATTGCACTGTGCCAAGGGTGAGGTGGGAGTCGTGGGGGTGGGGGGGGGGGGAGGACACCAGTGAGTCTAGAAGCTCACAGGGTGGGACAGCCATTCCACAGCAAGTCTGAAATCTGCTGTTACCCTGGATTCAGATTCCGATTCAGAGTCAGACTTGGATTCAAATTCATTTATTTGCCACGTGTATGTCAAAGCATATAGTGAATGCATCAATAATATTAACAACCAACATAACTGAAGGATGTGCTGGGGGCAGCCTGCAAACCTTACCACACAACCCAGCATCAACATAGCATGCCTACCATGTTCAGCAGAACTACACAAGCAAAAACAACACAACAAGCTCCTTTCACACCCCTCCGTCACACACACAAACAGACCCCCAACCTCAGGACAGACTGTCTGCAGACCTCCAACCCCCAGTCCTTGGCCCCGGACTCACAGGACCCCACACGTTCTGGCACCAAAGCAGCATGCCCACAGCGCTGGGTGAACAACACAGAGCTCAACAGAACAGAGATGACAAGCAACAAGGCAACAACAGCAAAACAAAGCCCATTCCTCCCATGAACATCCACAGTCCTCCAACCCCACTACAGGCCATCCTTGGCCTCCAGCCTCAAATGGACTCATAGCTTCACAGACAGGAATCCAACCAGGAATAAACTGGAATTGGTATTGGTTTAATATTGTCACATTTCCCAAGATGCCGTGACAGCCTTGTCTTGCATACTGTCCATACAGATCAGATCATTACACAGTGCATTGAGATAGAACAAGGTAAAACGATAACAGAATGCAGAATAAAGTGTAACAGCTGCAGAGAAAGTGCGGTGTAGATAGATCATAAAGTGCAAGGCCATGAGAGGTTAGATTTTGAGGTCAAGAGTGGAAAAGGTTAGATTGATCTTATAGTAGGTTAAAAGGGTGGCACTACATTGTGGGCCGAATGGCCTGTACTGTGCTGTAATGTTCTATGCTCTGCGTTCTATGTAACTGGTCAATAGTCTTATAACAGCAGGGGGGAAGCTGTTCTTGAACCTGGTGATATGTGCTTTCAGGCGTTTGTACCCTGTCTGATGAGAGAGGGGAGAAGAGAAATTGTCCAGCGTGGGTAGATTATGTTGGCGGCATTACTGAGGCAGTGAGGAGTGTAGACAGAATCTGTGGAGGGGAGACTGGTTCCTGTGATGTGCTGCACTGTGTCCACAACTCTGCATATAAACGGGCTGAGGGAGAAACTAGAAATATGATATTGAGACAGAATATCAGACATGATCAAAGTGATGATAGAGCAGGGTCAAAGGGCTGAATGGACTGATTTTAGCCATCTTCCCTTCTAGAGCAACTACATCCATCACTCCCCGAGGGATCATGTTCCAACGTCTCCACTCAACAGATTTCTCCGGAAATCCTTGTTAGATTTATTATTTAGAAAACCTACAGCACAATACAGGCCCTTTGGCCCACAATTACTGTCCTGATTCTGTTTATTATCCTTGTTCTGAGGGAGATTGAAAATCTGATTGAATGGTGTCGCACCAACAACCTCTCACTCAACATCAGCAAAACAATGGGCTGATTATTGCCTTCAAGAGGAAGAAATCTGAGGACCATGAGCCAGTCCTCATCAGGGGTCAGAGGTGCAGAGGTTCAGTAACTTAAAATTCTTGGTGTTATATCAGATGTTCTGTCCTGGGACCAGCACGTAAGTGTTGTGTCGTAGAATTACAGCAGTGGCACTGCATATGTAGTTTCAGCACAGCACCAAAAACTTTGACAAACTTACATCATGGAGGGTATCCGATCTGTTTACCTCACCAATGCCCAGGATCGGAAAAATCTACAGGAAGTGACGGATACAGCCCAGTCCATCTCGGACAAAGCCCTCCTCAGCACATTTACACAGAGCGCTGCCACGAGAGAGCAGCATCCACCATCAACCACTCTCCCACCACCACCGTCCGGGCTATACTCTCTCCATCAGGCAGGAGGTACAGGAGCCTCAGGTCCCACACCACCAGGTTTTGGAACAGTTACACGGAGCACTGCCACGAGAGAGCAGCATCCACCATCAGAGTCAGAATCCGGTTTATTATCACCGGCATCTGTCCTGAAACTTGTTAACTTAGCAGCAGCAGTTCAATGCAATACATAGTATAGAAGAAAAAAAAGTAAACATAAACAAATAAGTAAATCAATTACAGAATATGTATATTAAATAGATTAAAATCATGCAAAAAACAGAAATTATATATATAAAATAACTGAGGTAGTGTTCAAGGGTTCAATGTCCATTTAGGAATCAGAAGGCAGAGGGTAAGAAGCTGTTCCTGAATCGCTGAGTGTGTGCCTTCAGGCTTCTGTACCTCCTACCTGATGGTAACAGTGAGAAAAGGGCATGTCCTGGGTGCTGGAGGTCCTTAATAATGGACGCTGCCTTTCTGAGACACTGCTTGCTAAAGATGTCCTGGGTACTTTGTAGGCTAGTACCTAAAATGGAGCTGACTAGATTTACAACCCTCTACAGCTTCTTTTGGTCCTGTGCATTGGCCCCTCCATATCAGACAGTGGTGCAGCCTGTCAGAATGCTCTCCACAACACATCTATGGAAGTTGACATACCAAATCTTTTCAAACTCCTAATGAAGCTGTCTTGCCTTCGTTATAACTGCATCGATATGTTGGGACCAGGAACCTGAATCTGCTCACTCTCCCCATTTCTGATCTCTCAATGAGGATTGGTATTTGTTCCGTCGTCTTACCCTTCCTGAAGCCCACAATCAGCTCTTTCATCTTACTGACATTGAGTGCCAGGTTGTTGCTGCGGCACCACTCCACTAGTTGGCATATCTCACTCCTGTACACCCTCTCGTCACCACCTGAGATTCTACCAACAATGGTTGTATCATCAGCAAATTTATAGATTGTATTTGAGCTATGCCTAGCCACACAATTGTGTATATAGAGAGTGGAGCAGTGGGCTAAGCACACACCCCTGAGGTGCACCAGTGTTGATCATCAGCGAGGGGGAGATGTTATTACCAATCCACACAGATTGCGGTCTTCCAGTTAGGAAGTTGCGGAACCAATTGCAGAGAGAGGTACAGAGGACCAGGTTCTATAACTTCTAAATCAGGATTGTGGGACTGATTGTATTAAATGCTGATCTATAGTTGACGAGCAGCATCCTGACGTAGGTGTTTGTGTTGTCGAGGTGCTCTAAAGCTGTGTGGAGAGCCATTGATATTGCATCTGCCATTGACCTATTGTGGTGATAGGCAAATCGCAATGGGTCCGGGTCCTAGCTGAGGCAGGAGTTCAGTCTAGTCATGACCAACCTCTCAAAGCATTTCATCACTGTAGATGTGAGTGCTACCGGGCGATAGTCATTAAGGCAGCTCACATTATTCTTCTTAGGCACTGGTATAATTGTTGCCTTTTTGAAGCAAGTGTGAATTTTCACCCATAGCAGTGAGAGGTTGAAAATGTCCTCGAATACTCCCCCCAGTTGGTTGGTACAGGCTTTCAGAGCCTTACCAGGTACTCCAACAGGACCTTCCACTTTGCGAGGGTTCACCCTCTCTAAAGACAGCCTAACATCGGCCTCTGAGACAGAGATCACAGGGTCATCAGGTGCAGCAGGGATCTTCACAGCTGTAGTTACATTCTGCTTTCCAAAGCGGCCATAGAAAGCGTTGAGTTTATCTGGTAGCGAAGCATCACTACCATTCATGCAAAGGGTTTCCCTTGGTAGGAAGAACCACACCCCCACCACCACCCACCACCATACAGGGCATACTCCCTTCTTCCTATCACCATCAGGAAAGAGTTATAGAACCATATCCAAAGTTAGGGTTAGGGTTAGGGTTAGGGTTCGAGTGTCCCGGCTCCGAGTCCAAGGTTCGAGTCCCAGCTCCGTGTCCAAGGTTCGAGTCCCAGCTCCGTGTCCAAGGTTCGAGTCCCGGCTCGGTGTCCAACGTTCGAGTCCCAGCTCCGTGTCCAAGGTTCGAGTCCCGGCTCGGTGTCCAAGGTTCGAGTCCCAGCTCCGTGTCCAAGGTTCGAGTCCCGGCTCGGTGTCCAACGTTCGAGTCCCAGCTCCGTGTCCAAGGTTCGAGTCCCGGCTCGGTGTCCAACGTTCGAGTCACGGCTCAGTGTCCAAGGTTCGAGTCCCGGCTCCGAGTCCAAGGTTCGAGTCCCAGCTCCGTGTCCAAGGTTCGAGTCCCAGCTCCGTGTCCAAGGTTCGAGTCCCGGCTCGGTGTCCAAGGTTCGAGTCCCAGCTCCGTGTCCAAGGTTCGAGTCCCGGCTCGGTGTCCAACGTTCGAGTCACAACTCCGTGTCCAAGGTTCGAGTCCCGGCTCGGTGTCCAACGTTCGAGTCCCGGCTCAGTGTCCAAGGTTCGAGTCCCGGCTCCGAGTCCAAGGTTCGAGTCCCAGCTCCGTGTCCAAGGTTCGAGTCCCGGCTCCGTGTCCAAGGTTCGAGTCCCGGCTCGGTGTCCAAGGTTCGAGTCCCAGCTCCGTGTCCAAGGTTCGAGTCCCGGCTCGGTGTCCAACGTTCGAGTCCCAGCTCCGTGTCCAAGGTTCGAGACCCGGCTCCTTGTCCAAGTCTCAAGTCCCGGCTCCGAGTCCAAGGTTCGTGTCCTGGCTCCGAGTCCAAGGTTCGAGTCCTGGCTCCGTGTCCAAGGTTCGAGTCTCGGCTCCGAGTCCAAGGTTCGAGTCCCGGCTCAGTGTCCAAGGTTCGAGTCCCGGCTCCGAGTCCAAGGTTCGAGTCCCAGCTCCGTGTCCAAGGTTCGAGTCCCAGCTCCGTGTCCAAGGTTTGAGTCCCGGCTCGGTGTCCAAGGTTCGAGTCCCAGCTCCGTGTCCAAGGTTCGAGTCCCGGCTCGGTGTCCAACGTTCGAGTCCCAGCTCCGTGTCCAAGGTTCGAGTCCCGGCTCGGTGTCCAAGGTTCGAGTCCCAGCTCCGTGTCCAAGGTTCGAGTCCCGGCTCGGTGTCCAACGTTCGAGTCCCAGCTCCGTGTCCAAGGTTCGAGTCCCGGCTCGGTGTCCAACGTTCGAGTCCCGGCTCAGTGTCCAAGGTTCGAGTCCCGGCTCCGAGTCCAAGGTTCGAGTCCCAGCTCCGTGTCCAAGGTTCGAGTCCCAGCTCCGTGTCCAAGGTTCGAGTCCCGGCTCGGTGTCCAAGGTTCGAGTCCCAGCTCCGTGTCCAAGGTTCGAGTCCCGGCTCGGTGTCCAACGTTCGAGTCACAACTCCGTGTCCAAGGTTCGAGTCCCGGCTCGGTGTCCAACGTTCGAGTCCCGGCTCAGTGTCCAAGGTTCGAGTCCCGGCTCCGAGTCCAAGGTTCGAGTCCCAGCTCCGTGTCCAAGGTTCGAGTCCCGGCTCCGTGTCCAAGGTTCGAGTCCCGGCTCGGTGTCCAAGGTTCGAGTCCCAGCTCCGTGTCCAAGGTTCGAGTCCCGGCTCGGTGTCCAACGTTCGTGTCCCAGCTCCGTGTCCAAGGTTCGAGTCCCGGATCGGTGTCCAACGTTCGAGTCCCGGCTCAGTGTCCAAGGTTTGAGTCCCGGCTCCGAGTCCAAGGTTCGAGTCCCGGCTCAGTGTCCAAGGTTCGAGTCCCGGCTCGGTGTCCAACGTTCGAGTCACAACTCCGTGTCCAAGGTTCGAGTCCCGGCTCGGTGTCCAACGTTCGAGTCCCGGCTCAGTGTCCAAGGTTCGAGTCCCGGCTCCGAGTCCAAGGTTCGAGTCCCAGCTCCGTGTCCAAGGTTCGAGTCCCGGCTCCGTGTCCAAGGTTCGAGTCCCGGCTCGGTGTCCAAGGTTCGAGTCCCAGCTCGGTGTCCAACGTTCGAGTCCCAGCTCCGTGTCCAAGGTTCGAGTCCCGGCTCGGTGTCCAAGGTTCGAGTCCCAGCTCCGTGTCCAAGGTTCGAGTCCCAGCTCCGTGTCCAAGGTTTGAGTCCCGGCTCGGTGTCCAAGGTTCGAGTCCCAGCTCCGTGTCCAAGGTTCGAGTCCCGGCTCGGTGTCCAACGTTCGAGTCCCAGCTCCGTGTCCAAGGTTCGAGTCCCGGCTCGGTCTCCAACGTTCGAGTCCCAGCTCCGTGTCCAAGGTTCGAGTCCCAGCTCCGTGTCCAAGGTTCGAGTCCCGGCTCGGTGTCCAACGTTCGAGTCCAAGCTCCGTGTCCAAGGTTCGAGTCCCGGCTCGGTGTCCAAGGTTCGAGTCCCAGCTCCGTGTCCAAGGTTCGAGTCCCGGCTCGGTGTCCAACGTTCGAGTCCCAGCTCCGTGTCCAAGGTTCGAGTCCCGGCTCGGTGTCCAACGTTCGAGTCACGGCTCAGTGTCCAAGGTTCGAGTCCCGGCTCCGAGTCCAAGGTTCAAGTCCCAGCTCCGTGTCCAAGGTTCGAGTCCCAGCTCCGTGTCCAAGGTTCGAGTCCCGGCTCGGTGTCCAAGGTTCGAGTCCCAGCTCCGTGTCCAAGGTTCGAGTCCCGGCTCGGTGTCCAACGTTCGAGTCACAACTCCGTGTCCAAGGTTCGAGTCCCGGCTCGGTGTCCAACGTTCGAGTCCCGGCTCAGTGTCCAAGGTTCGAGTCCCGGCTCCGAGTCCAAGGTTCGAGTCCCAGCTCCGTGTCCAAGGTTCGAGTCCCGGCTCCGTGTCCAAGGTTCGAGTCCCGGCTCGGTGTCCAAGGTTCGAGTCCCAGCTCCGTGTCCAAGGTTCGAGTCCCGGCTCGGTGTCCAACGTTCGAGTCCCAGCTCCGTGTCCAAGGTTCGAGACCCGGCTCCTTGTCCAAGTCTCAAGTCCCGGCTCCGAGTCCAAGGTTCGTGTCCTGGCTCCGAGTCCAAGGTTCGAGTCCTGGCTCCGTGTCCAAGGTTCGAGTCTCGGCTCCGAGTCCAAGGTTCGAGTCCCGGCTCAGTGTCCAAGGTTCGAGTCCCGGCTCCGAGTCCAAGGTTCGAGTCCCAGCTCCGTGTCCAAGGTTCGAGTCCCAGCTCCGTGTCCAAGGTTTGAGTCCCGGCTCGGTGTCCAAGGTTCGAGTCCCAGCTCCGTGTCCAAGGTTCGAGTCCCGGCTCGGTGTCCAACGTTCGAGTCCCAGCTCCGTGTCCAAGGTTCGAGTCCCGGCTCGGTGTCCAAGGTTCGAGTCCCAGCTCCGTGTCCAAGGTTCGAGTCCCGGCTCGGTGTCCAACGTTCGAGTCCCAGCTCCGTGTCCAAGGTTCGAGTCCCGGCTCGGTGTCCAACGTTCGAGTCCCGGCTCAGTGTCCAAGGTTCGAGTCCCGGCTCCGAGTCCAAGGTTCGAGTCCCAGCTCCGTGTCCAAGGTTCGAGTCCCAGCTCCGTGTCCAAGGTTCGAGTCCCGGCTCGGTGTCCAAGGTTCGAGTCCCAGCTCCGTGTCCAAGGTTCGAGTCCCGGCTCGGTGTCCAACGTTCGAGTCACAACTCCGTGTCCAAGGTTCGAGTCCCGGCTCGGTGTCCAACGTTCGAGTCCCGGCTCAGTGTCCAACGTTCGAGTCCCGGCTCAGTGTCCAAGGTTCGAGTCCCGGCTCCGAGTCCAAGGTTCGAGTCCCAGCTCCGTGTCCAAGGTTCGAGTCCCGGCTCCGTGTCCAAGGTTCGAGTCCCGGCTCGGTGTCCAAGGTTCGAGTCCCAGCTCCGTGTCCAAGGTTCGAGTCCCGGCTCGGTGTCCAACGTTCGTGTCCCAGCTCCGTGTCCAAGGTTCGAGTCCCGGATCGGTGTCCAACGTTCGAGTCCCGGCTCAGTGTCCAAGGTTTGAGTCCCGGCTCCGAGTCCAAGGTTCGAGTCCCGGCTCAGTGTCCAAGGTTCGAGTCCCGGCTCGGTGTCCAACGTTCGAGTCACAACTCCGTGTCCAAGGTTCGAGTCCCGGCTCGGTGTCCAACGTTCGAGTCCCGGCTCAGTGTCCAAGGTTCGAGTCCCGGCTCCGAGTCCAAGGTTCGAGTCCCAGCTCCGTGTCCAAGGTTCGAGTCCCGGCTCCGTGTCCAAGGTTCGAGTCCCGGCTCGGTGTCCAAGGTTCGAGTCCCAGCTCGGTGTCCAACGTTCGAGTCCCAGCACCGTGTCCAAGGTTCGAGTCCCGGCTCGGTGTCCAAGGTTCGAGTCCCAGCTCCGTGTCCAAGGTTCGAGTCCCAGCTCCGTGTCCAAGGTTTGAGTCCCGGCTCGGTGTCCAAGGTTCGAGTCCCAGCTCCGTGTCCAAGGTTCGAGTCCCGGCTCGGTGTCCAACGTTCGAGTCCCAGCTCCGTGTCCAAGGTTCGAGTCCCGGCTCGGTCTCCAACGTTCGAGTCCCAGCTCCGTGTCCAAGGTTCGAGTCCCAGCTCCGTGTCCAAGGTTCGAGTCCCGGCTCGGTGTCCAACGTTCGAGTCCAAGCTCCGTGTCCAAGGTTCGAGTCCCGGCTCGGTGTCCAAGGTTCGAGTCCCAGCTCCGTGTCCAAGGTTCGAGTCCCGGCTCGGTGTCCAACGTTCGAGTCCCAGCTCCGTGTCCAAGGTTCGAGTCCCGGCTCGGTGTCCAACGTTCGAGTCACGGCTCAGTGTCCAAGGTTCGAGTCCCGGCTCCGAGTCCAAGGTTCGAGTCCCAGCTCCGTGTCCAAGGTTCGAGTCCCAGCTCCGTGTCCAAGGTTCGAGTCCCGGCTCGGTGTCCAAGGTTCGAGTCCCAGCTCCGTGTCCAAGGTTCGAGTCCCGGCTCGGTGTCCAACGTTCGAGTCACAACTCCGTGTCCAAGGTTCGAGTCCCGGCTCGGTGTCCAACGTTCGAGTCCCGGCTCAGTGTCCAAGGTTCGAGTCCCGGCTCCGAGTCCAAGGTTCGAGTCCCAGCTCCGTGTCCAAGGTTCGAGTCCCGGCTCCGTGTCCAAGGTTCGAGTCCCGGCTCGGTGTCCAAGGTTCGAGTCCCAGCTCCGTGTCCAAGGTTCGAGTCCCGGCTCGGTGTCCAACGTTCGAGTCCCAGCTCCGTGTCCAAGGTTCGAGACCCGGCTCCTTGTCCAAGTCTCAAGTCCCGGCTCCGAGTCCAAGGTTCGTGTCCTGGCTCCGAGTCCAAGGTTCGAGTCCTGGCTCCGTGTCCAAGGTTCGAGTCTCGGCTCCGAGTCCAAGGTTCGAGTCCCGGCTCAGTGTCCAAGGTTCGAGTCCCGGCTCCGAGTCCAAGGTTCGAGTCCCAGCTCCGTGTCCAAGGTTCGAGTCCCAGCTCCGTGTCCAAGGTTTGAGTCCCGGCTCGGTGTCCAAGGTTCGAGTCCCAGCTCCGTGTCCAAGGTTCGAGTCCCGGCTCGGTGTCCAACGTTCGAGTCCCAGCTCCGTGTCCAAGGTTCGAGTCCCGGCTCGGTGTCCAAGGTTCGAGTCCCAGCTCCGTGTCCAAGGTTCGAGTCCCGGCTCGGTGTCCAACGTTCGAGTCCCAGCTCCGTGTCCAAGGTTCGAGTCCCGGCTCGGTGTCCAACGTTCGAGTCCCGGCTCAGTGTCCAAGGTTCGAGTCCCGGCTCCGAGTCCAAGGTTCGAGTCCCAGCTCCGTGTCCAAGGTTCGAGTCCCAGCTCCGTGTCCAAGGTTCGAGTCCCGGCTCGGTGTCCAAGGTTCGAGTCCCAGCTCCGTGTCCAAGGTTCGAGTCCCGGCTCGGTGTCCAATGTTCGAGTCACAACTCCGTGTCCAAGGTTCGAGTCCCGGCTCGGTGTCCAACGTTCGAGTCCCGGCTCAGTGTCCAAGGTTCGAGTCCCGGCTCCGAGTCCAAGGTTCGAGTCCCAGCTCCGTGTCCAAGGTTCGAGTCCCGGCTCCGTGTCCAAGGTTCGAGTCCCGGCTCGGTGTCCAAGTTTCGAGTCCCAGCTCCGTGTCCAAGGTTCGAGTCCCGGCTCGGTGTCCAACGTTCGTGTCCCAGCTCCGTGTCCAAGGTTCGAGTCCCGGATCGGTGTCCAACGTTCGAGTCCCGGCTCAGTGTCCAAGGTTTGAGTCCCGGCTCCGAGTCCAAGGTTCGAGTCCCGGCTCAGTGTCCAAGGTTCGAGTCCCGGCTCAGTGTCCAAGGTTCGAGTCCCGGCTCGGTGTCCAACGTTCGAGTCACAACTCCGTGTCCAAGGTTCGAGTCCCGGCTCGGTGTCCAACGTTCGAGTCCCGGCTCAGTGTCCAAGGTTCGAGTCCCGGCTCCGAGTCCAAGGTTCGAGTCCCAGCTCCGTGTCCAAGGTTCGAGTCCCGGCTCCGTGTCCAAGGTTCGAGTCCCGGCTCGGTGTCCAAGGTTCGAGTCCCAGCTCCGTGTCCAAGGTTCGAGTCCCGGCTCGGTGTCCAACGTTCGTGTCCCAGCTCCGTGTCCAAGGTTCGAGTCCCGGATCGGTGTCCAACGTTCGAGTCCCGGCTCAGTGTCCAAGGTTCGAGTCCCGGCTCCGAGTCCAAGGTTCGAGTCCCGGCTCAGTGTCCAAGGTTCGAGTCCCGGCTCGGTGTCCAACGTTCGAGTCACAACTCCGTGTCCAAGGTTCGAGTCCCGGCTCGGTGTCCAACGTTCGAGTCCCGGCTCAGTGTCCAAGGTTCGAGTCCCGGCTCCGAGTCCAAGGTTCGAGTCCCAGCTCCGTGTCCAAGGTTCGAGTCCCGGCTCCGTGTCCAAGGTTCGAGTCCCGGCTCGGTGTCCAAGGTTCGAGTCCCAGCTCGGTGTCCAACGTTCGAGTCCCAGCTCCGTGTCCAAGGTTCGAGTCCCGGCTCGGTGTGCAAGGTTCGAGTCCCAGCTCCGTGTCCAAGGTTCGAGTCCCGGCTCGGTGTCCAACGTTCGAGTCCCAGCTCCGTGTCCAAGGTTCGAGTCCCGGCTCGGTGTCCAACGTTCAAGTCACGGCTCAGTGTCCAAGGTTCGAGTCCCGGCTCCGAGTCCAAGGTTCGAGTCCCAGCTCCGTGTCCAAGGTTCGAGTCCCAGCTCCGTGTCCAAGGTTCGAGTCCCGGCTCGGTGTCCAAGGTTCGAGTCCCAGCTCCGTGTCCAAGGTTCGAGTCCCGGCTCGGTGTCCAACGTTCGAGTCACAACTCCGTGTCCAAGGTTCGAGTCCCGGCTCGGTGTCCAACGTTCGAGTCCCGGCTCAGTGTCCAAGGTTCGAGTCCCGGCTCGGTGTCCAACGTTCGAGTCACGGCTCAGTGTCCAAGGTTCGAGTCCCGGCTCCGAGTCCAAGGTTCGAGTCCCAGCTCCGTGTCCAAGGTTCGAGTCCCAGCTCCGTGTCCAAGGTTCGAGTCCCGGCTCGGTGTCCAAGGTTCGAGTCCCAGCTCCGTGTCCAAGGTTCGAGTCCCGGCTCGGTGTCCAACGATCGAGTCACAACTCCGTGTCCAAGGTTCGAGTCCCGGCTCGGTGTCCAAGGTTCGAGTCCCGGCTCGGTGTCCAACGTTCGAGTCACAACTCCGTGTCCAAGGTTCGAGTCCCGGCTCGGTGTCCAACGTTCGAGTCCCGGCTCAGTGTCCAAGGTTCGAGTCCCGGCTCCGAGTCCAAGGTTCGAGTCCCAGCTCCGTGTCCAAGATTCGAGTCCCGGCTCCGTGTCCAAGGTTCGAGTCCCGGCTCGGTGTCCAAGGTTCGAGTCCCAGCTCGGTGTCCAACATTCGAGTCCCAGCTCCGTGTCCAAGGTTCGAGTCCCGGCTCGGTGTCCAAGGTTCGAGTCCCAGCTCCGTGTCCAAGGTTCGAGTCCCGGCTCGGTGTCCAACGTTCGAGTCCCAGCTCCGTGTCCAAGGTTCGAGTCCCGGCTCGGTGTCCAACGTTCGAGTCACAACTCCGTGTCCAAGGTTCGAGTCCCGGCTCGGTGTCCAACGTTCGAGTCCCGGCTCAGTGTCCAAGGTTCGAGTCCCGGCTCCGAGTCCAAGGTTCGAGTCCCAGCTCCGTGTCCAAGGTTCGAGTCCCGGCTCCGTGTCCAAGGTTCGAGTCCCGGCTCGGTGTCCAAGGTTCGAGTCCCAGCTCCGTGTCCAAGGTTCGAGTCCCGGCTCGGTGTCCAACGTTCGAGTCCCAGCTCCGTGTCCAAGGTTCGAGTCCCGGCTCGGTGTCCAACGTTCGAGTCCCGGCTCAGTGTCCAAGGTTCGAGTCCCGGCTCCGAGTCCAAGGTTCGAGTCCCGGCTCAGTGTCCAAGGTTCGAGTCCCGGCTCGGTGTCCAACGTTCGAGTCACAACTCCGTGTCCAAGGTTCGAGTCCCGGCTCGGTGTCCAACGTTCGAGTCCCGGCTCAGTGTCCAAGGTTCGAGTCCCGGCTCCGAGTCCAAGGTTCGAGTCCCAGCTCCGTGTCCAAGATTCGAGTCCCGGCTCCGTGTCCAAGGTTCGAGTCCCGGCTCGGTGTCCAAGGTTCGAGTCCCAGCTCGGTGTCCAACATTCGAGTCCCAGCTCCGTGTCCAAGGTTCGAGTCCCGGCTCGGTGTCCAAGGTTCGAGTCCCAGCTCCGTGTCCAAGGTTCGAGTCCCGGCTCGGTGTCCAACGTTCGAGTCCCAGCTCCGTGTCCAAGGTTCGAGTCCCGGCTCGGTGTCCAACGTTCGAGTCACGGCTCAGTGTCCAAGGTTCGAGTCCCGGCTCCGAGTCCAAGGTTCGAGTCCCAGCTCCGTGTCCAAGGTTCGAGTCCCAGCTCCGTGTCCAAGGTTCGAGTCCCGGCTCGGTGTCCAAGGTTCGAGTCCCAGCTCCGTGTCCAAGGTTCGAGTCCCGGCTCGGTGTCCAACGTTCGAGTCACGGCTCAGTGTCCAAGGTTCGAGTCCCGGCTCCGAGTCCAAGGTTCGAGTCCCAGCTCCGTGTCCAAGGTTCGAGTCCCGGCTCCGTGTCCAAGGTTCGAGTCCCGGCTCGGTGTCCAAGGTTCGAGTCCCAGCTCCGTGTCCAAGGTTCGAGTCCCGGCTCGGTGTCCAACGTTCGAGTCACAACTCCGTGTCCAAGGTTCGAGTCCCGGCTCGGTGTCCAACGTTCGAGTCCCGGCTCAGTGTCCAAGGTTCGAGTCCCGGCTCCGAGTCCAAGGTTCGAGTCCCAGCTCCGTGTCCAAGGTTCGAGTCCCGGCTCCGTGTCCAAGGTTCGAGTCCCGGCTCGGTGTCCAAGGTTCGAGTCCCAGCTCCGTGTCCAAGGTTCGAGTCCCGGCTCGGTGTCCAACGTTCGTGTCCCAGCTCCGTGTCCAAGGTTCGAGTCCCGGATCGGTGTCCAACGTTCGAGTCCCGGCTCAGTGTCCAAGGTTCGAGTCCCGGCTCCGAGTCCAAGGTTCGAGTCCCGGCTCAGTGTCCAAGGTTCGAGTCCCGGCTCGGTGTCCAACGTTCGAGTCACAACTCCGTGTCCAAGGTTCGAGTCCCGGCTCGGTGTCCAACGTTCGAGTCCCGGCTCAGTGTCCAAGGTTCGAGTCCCGGCTCCGAGTCCAAGGTTCGAGTCCCAGCTCCGTGTCCAAGGTTCGAGTCCCGGCTCCGTGTCCAAGGTTCGAGTCCCGGCTCGGTGTCCAAGGTTCGAGTCCCAGCTCGGTGTCCAACGTTCGAGTCCCAGCTCCGTGTCCAAGGTTCGAGTCCCGGCTCGGTGTGCAAGGTTCGAGTCCCAGCTCCGTGTCCAAGGTTCGAGTCCCGGCTCGGTGTCCAACGTTCGAGTCCCAGCTCCGTGTCCAAGGTTCGAGTCCCGGCGCGGTGTCCAACGTTCAAGTCACGGCTCAGTGTCCAAGGTTCGAGTCCCGGCTCCGAGTCCAAGGTTCGAGTCCCAGCTCCGTGTCCAAGGTTCGAGTCCCAGCTCCGTGTCCAAGGTTCGAGTCCCGGCTCGGTGTCCAAGGTTCGAGTCCCAGCTCCGTGTCCAAGGTTCGAGTCCCGGCTCGGTGTCCAACGTTCGAGTCACAACTCCGTGTCCAAGGTTCGAGTCCCGGCTCGGTGTCCAACGTTCGAGTCCCGGCTCAGTGTCCAAGGTTCGAGTCCCGGCTCGGTGTCCAACGTTCGAGTCACGGCTCAGTGTCCAAGGTTCGAGTCCCGGCTCCGAGTCCAAGGTTCGAGTCCCGGCTCAGTGTCCAAGGTTCGAGTCCCGGCTCGGTGTCCAACGTTCGAGTCACAACTCCGTGTCCAAGGTTCGAGTCCCGGCTCGGTGTCCAACGTTCGAGTCCCGGCTCAGTGTCCAAGGTTCGAGTCCCGGCTCCGAGTCCAAGGTTCGAGTCCCAGCTCCGTGTCCAAGATTCGAGTCCCGGCTCCGTGTCCAAGGTTCGAGTCCCGGCTCGGTGTCCAAGGTTCGAGTCCCAGCTCGGTGTCCAACATTCGAGTCCCAGCTCCGTGTCCAAGGTTCGAGTCCCGGCTCGGTGTCCAAGGTTCGAGTCCCAGCTCCGTGTCCAAGGTTCGAGTCCCGGCTCGGTGTCCAACGTTCGAGTCCCAGCTCCGTGTCCAAGGTTCGAGTCCCGGCTCGGTGTCCAACGTTCGAGTCACGGCTCAGTGTCCAAGGTTCGAGTCCCGGCTCCGAGTCCAAGGTTCGAGTCCCAGCTCCGTGTCCAAGGTTCGAGTCCCAGCTCCGTGTCCAAGGTTCGAGTCCCGGCTCGGTGTCCAAGGTTCGAGTCCCAGCTCCGTGTCCAAGGTTCGAGTCCCGGCTCGGTGTCCAACGTTCGAGTCACGGCTCAGTGTCCAAGGTTCGAGTCCCGGCTCCGAGTCCAAGGTTCGAGTCCCAGCTCCGTGTCCAAGGTTCGAGTCCCGGCTCCGTGTCCAAGGTTCGAGTCCCGGCTCGGTGTCCAAGGTTCGAGTCCCAGCTCCGTGTCCAAGGTTCGAGTCCCGGCTCGGTGTCCAACGTTCGAGTCACAACTCCGTGTCCAAGGTTCGAGTCCCGGCTCGGTGTCCAACGTTCGAGTCCCGGCTCAGTGTCCAAGGTTCGAGTCCCGGCTCCGAGTCCAAGGTTCGAGTCCCAGCTCCGTGTCCAAGGTTCGAGTCCCGGCTCCGTGTCCAAGGTTCGAGTCCCGGCTCGGTGTCCAAGGTTCGAGTCCCAGCTCCGTGTCCAAGGTTCGAGTCCCGGCTCGGTGTCCAACGTTCGTGTCCCAGCTCCGTGTCCAAGGTTCGAGTCCCGGATCGGTGTCCAACGTTCGAGTCCCGGCTCAGTGTCCAAGGTTCGAGTCCCGGCTCCGAGTCCAAGGTTCGAGTCCCGGCTCAGTGTCCAAGGTTCGAGTCCCGGCTCGGTGTCCAACGTTCGAGTCACAACTCCGTGTCCAAGGTTCGAGTCCCGGCTCGGTGTCCAACGTTCGAGTCCCGGCTCAGTGTCCAAGGTTCGAGTCCCGGCTCCGAGTCCAAGGTTCGAGTCCCAGCTCCGTGTCCAAGGTTCGAGTCCCGGCTCCGTGTCCAAGGTTCGAGTCCCGGCTCGGTGTCCAAGGTTCGAGTCCCAGCTCGGTGTCCAACGTTCGAGTCCCAGCTCCGTGTCCAAGGTTCGAGTCCCGGCTCGGTGTGCAAGGTTCGAGTCCCAGCTCCGTGTCCAAGGTTCGAGTCCCGGCTCGGTGTCCAACGTTCGAGTCCCAGCTCCGTGTCCAAGGTTCGAGTCCCGGCTCGGTGTCCAACGTTCAAGTCACGGCTCAGTGTCCAAGGTTCGAGTCCCGGCTCCGAGTCCAAGGTTCGAGTCCCAGCTCCGTGTCCAAGGTTCGAGTCCCAGCTCCGTGTCCAAGGTTCGAGTCCCGGCTCGGTGTCCAAGGTTCGAGTCCCAGCTCCGTGTCCAAGGTTCGAGTCCCGGCTCGGTGTCCAACGTTCGAGTCACAACTCCGTGTCCAAGGTTCGAGTCCCGGCTCGGTGTCCAACGTTCGAGTCCCGGCTCAGTGTCCAAGGTTCGAGTCCCGGCTCGGTGTCCAACGTTCGAGTCACGGCTCAGTGTCCAAGGTTCGAGTCCCGGCTCCGAGTCCAAGGTTCGAGTCCCAGCTCCGTGTCCAAGGTTCGAGTCCCAGCTCCGTGTCCAAGGTTCGAGTCCCGGCTCGGTGTCCAAGGTTCGAGTCCCAGCTCCGTGTCCAAGGTTCGAGTCCCGGCTCGGTGTCCAACGATCGAGTCACAACTCCGTGTCCAAGGTTCGAGTCCCGGCTCGGTGTCCAACGTTCGAGTCCCGGCTCAGTGTCCAAGGTTCGAGTCCCGGCTCCGAGTCCAAGGTTCGAGTCCCAGCTCCGTGTCCAAGGTTCGAGTCCCGGCTCCGTGTCCAAGGTTCGAGTCCCGGCTCGGTGTCCAAGGTTCGAGTCCCAGCTCCGTGTCCAAGGTTCGAGTCCCGGCTCGGTGTCCAACGTTCGAGTCCCAGCTCCGTGTCCAAGGTTCGAGACCCGGCTCCTTGTCCAAGTCTCAAGTCCCGGCTCCGAGTCCAAGGTTCGTGTCCTGGCTCCGAGTCCAAGGTTCGAGTCCTGGCTCCGTGTCCAAGGTTCGAGTCTCGGCTCCGAGTCCAAGGTTCGAGTCCCGGCTCAGTGTCCAAGGTTCGAGTCCCGGCTCCGAGTCCAAGGTTCGAGTCCCAGCTCCGTGTCCAAGGTTCGAGTCCCAGCTCCGTGTCCAAGGTTCGAGTCCCGGCTCGTTGTCCAACGTTCGAGTCCCAGCTCCGTGTCCAAGGTTCGAGTCCCGGCTCGGTGTCCAAGGTTCGAGTCCCAGCTCCGTGTCCAAGGTTCGAGTCCCGGCTTCGTGTCCAAGGTTCGAGTCCCAGCTCGGTGTCCAACGTTCGAGTCCCAGCTCCGTGTCCAACGTTCGAGTCCCGGCTCAGTGTCCAAGGTTCGAGTCCCGGCTCCGAGTCCAAGGTTCGAGTCCCAGCTCCGTGTCCAAGGTTCGAGTCCCAGCTCCGTGTCCAAGGTTCGAGTACCGGCTCGGTGTCAAAGGTTCGAGTCCCAGCTCCGTGTCCAAGGTTCGAGTCCCGGCTCGGTGTCCAACGTTCGAGTCACAACTCCGTGTCCAAGGTTCGAGTCCCGGCTCGGTGTCCAACGTTCGAGTCCCGGCTCAGTGTCCAAGGTTCGAGTCCCGGCTCCGAGTCCAAGGTTCGAGTCCCAGCTCCGTGTCCAAGGTTCGAGTCCCGGCTCCGTGTCCAAGGTTCGAGTCCCGGCTCGGTGTCCAAGGTTCGAGTCCCAGCTCCGTGTCCAAGGTTCGAGTCCCGGCTCGGTGTCCAACGTTCGAGTCCCAGCTCCGTGTCCAAGGTTCGAGTCCCGGCTCGGTGTCCAACGTTCGAGTCCCGGCTCAGTGTCCAAGGTTCGAGTCCCGGCTCCGAGTCCAAGGTTCGAGTCCCGGCTCAGTGTCCAAGGTTCGAGTCCCGGCTCGGTGTCCAACGTTCGAGTCACAACTCCGTGTCCAAGGTTCGAGTCCCGGCTCGGTGTCCAACGTTCGAGTCCCGGCTCAGTGTCCAAGGTTCGAGTCCCGGCTCCGAGTCCAAGGTTCGAGTCCCAGCTCCGTGTCCAAGATTCGAGTCCCGGCTCCGTGTCCAAGGTTCGAGTCCCGGCTCGGTGTCCAAGGTTCGAGTCCCAGCTCGGTGTCCAACATTCGAGTCCCAGCTCCGTGTCCAAGGTTCGAGTCCCGGCTCGGTGTCCAAGGTTCGAGTCCCAGCTCCGTGTCCAAGGTTCGAGTCCCGGCTCGGTGTCCAACGTTCGAGTCCCAGCTCCGTGTCCAAGGTTCGAGTCCCGGCTCGGTGTCCAACGTTCGAGTCACGGCTCAGTGTCCAAGGTTCGAGTCCCGGCTCCGAGTCCAAGGTTCGAGTCCCAGCTCCGTGTCCAAGGTTCGAGTCCCAGCTCCGTGTCCAAGGTTCGAGTCCCGGCTCGGTGTCCAAGGTTCGAGTCCCAGCTCCGTGTCCAAGGTTCGAGTCCCGGCTCGGTGTCCAACGTTCGAGTCACGGCTCAGTGTCCAAGGTTCGAGTCCCGGCTCCGAGTCCAAGGTTCGAGTCCCAGCTCCGTGTCCAAGGTTCGAGTCCCGGCTCCGTGTCCAAGGTTCGAGTCCCGGCTCGGTGTCCAAGGTTCGAGTCCCAGCTCCGTGTCCAAGGTTCGAGTCCCGGCTCGGTGTCCAACGTTCGAGTCCCAGCTCCGTGTCCAAGGTTCGAGTCCCGGCTCGGGGTCCAACGTTCGAGTCCCGGCTCAGTGTCCAAGGTTCGAGTCCCGGCTCCGAGTCCAAGGTTCGAGTCCCGGCTCAGTGTCCAAGGTTCGAGTCCCGGCTCGGTGTCCAACGTTCGAGTCACAACTCCGTGTCCAAGGTTCGAGTCCCGGCTCGGTGTCCAACGTTCGAGTCCCGGCTCAGTGTCCAAGGTTCGAGTCCCGGCTCCGAGTCCAAGGTTCGAGTCCCAGCTCCGTGTCCAAGGTTCGAGTCCCGGCTCCGTGTCCAAGGTTCGAGTCCCGGCTCGGTGTCCAAGGTTCGAGTCCCAGCTCGGTGTCCAACATTCGAGTCCCAGCTCCGTGTCCAAGGTTCGAGTCCCGGCTCGGTGTCCAAGGTTCGAGTCCCAGCTCCGTGTCCAAGGTTCGAGTCCCGGCTCGGTGTCCAACGTTCGAGTCCCAGCTCCGTGTCCAAGGTTCGAGTCCCGGCTCGGTGTCCAACGTTCGAGTCACGGCTCAGTGTCCAAGGTTCGAGTCCCGGCTCCGAGTCCAAGGTTCGAGTCCCAGCTCCGTGTCCAAGGTTCGAGTCCCAGCTCCGTGTCCAAGGTTCGAGTCCCGGCTCGGTGTCCAAGGTTCGAGTCCCAGCTCCGTGTCCAAGGTTCGAGTCCCGGCTCGGTGTCCAACGTTCGAGTCACGGCTCAGTGTCCAAGGTTCGAGTCCCGGCTCAGTGTCCAAGGTTCGAGTCCCGGCTCCGAGTCCAAGGTTCGAGTCCCAGCTCCGTGTCCAAGGTTCGAGTCCCAGCTCCGTGTCCAAGGTTCGAGTCCCGGCTCGGTGTCCAAGGTTCGAGTCCCAGCTCCGTGTCCAAGGTTCGAGTCCCGGCTCGGTGTCCAACGTTCGAGTCCCAGCTCCGTGTCCAAGGTTCGAGTCCCGGCTCGGTGTCCAAGGTTCTAGTCCCAGCTCCGTGTCCAAGGTTCGAGTCCCGGCTCGGTGTCCAACGTTCGAGTCCCAGCTCCGTGTCCAAGGTTCGAGTCCCGGCTCGGTGTCCAACGTTCGAGTCCCGGCTCAGTGTCCAAGGTTCGAGTCCCGGCTCCGAGTCCAAGGTTCGAGTCCCAGCTCCGTGTCCAAGGTTCGAGTCCCAGCTCCGTGTCCAAGGTTCGAGTCCCGGCTCGGTGTCCAAGGTTCGAGTCCCAGCTCCGTGTCCAAGGTTCGAGTCCCGGCTCGGTGTCCAACGTTCGAGTCACAACTCCGTGTCCAAGGTTCGAGTCTCGGCTCGGTGTCCAACGTTCGAGTCCCGGCTCAGTGTCCAAGGTTCGAGTCCCGGCTCCGAGTCCAAGGTTCGAGTCCCAGCTCCGTGTCCAAGGTTCGAGTCCCGGCTCCGTGTCCAAGGTTCGAGTCCCGGCTCGGTGTCCAAGGTTCGAGTCCCAGCTCCGTGTCCAAGGTTCGAGTCCCGGCTCGGTGTCCAACGTTCGAGTCCCAGCTCCGTGTCCAAGGTTCGAGTCCCGGCTCGGTGTCCAACGTTCGAGTCCCGGCTCAGTGTCCAAGGTTCGAGTCCCGGCTCCGAGTCCAAGGTTCGAGTCCCGGCTCAGTGTCCAAGGTTCGAGTCCCGGCTCGGTGTCCAACGTTCGAGTCACAACTCCGTGTCCAAGGTTCGAGTCCCGGCTCGGTGTCCAACGTTCGAGTCCCGGCTCAGTGTCCAAGGTTGGAGTCCCGGCTCCGAGACCAAGGTTCGAGTCCCAGCTCCGTGTCCAAGGTTCGAGTCCCGGCTCCGTGTCCAAGGTTCGAGTCCCGGCTCGGTGTCCAAGGTTCGAGTCCCAGCTCCGTGTCCAAGGTTCGAGTCGCGGCTCGGTGTCCAACGTTCGAGTCCCAGCTCCGTGTCCAAGGTTCGAGACCCGGCTCCTTGTCCAAGTCTCAAGTCCCGGCTCCGAGTCCAAGGTTCGTGTCCTGGCTCCGAGTCCAAGGTTCGAGTCCTGGCTCCGTGTCCAAGGTTCGAGTCTCGGCTCCGAGTCCAAGATTCGATTCCCGGCTCAGTGTCCAAGGTTCGAGTCCCGGCTCCGAGTCCAAGGTTCGAGTCCCAGCTCCGTGTCCAAGGTTCGAGTCCCAGCTCCGTGTCCAAGGTTCGAGTCCCAGCTCGGTGTCCAAGGTTCGAGTCCCAGCTCCGTGTCCAAGGTTCGAGTCCCGGCTCGGTGTCCAACGTTCGAGTCCCAGCTCCGTGTCCAAGGTTCGAGTCCCGGCTCGGTGTCCAAGGTTCGAGTCCCAGCTCCAAGGTTCGAGTCCCGGCTCGGTGTCCAACGTTCGAGTCCCAGCTCCGTGTCCAAGGTTCGAGTCCCGGCTCGGTGTCCAAGGTTCGAGTCCCAGCTCAGTGTCCAACATTCGAGTCCCAGCTCCGTGTCCAAGGTTCGAGTCCCGGCTCGGTGTCCAAGGTTCAAGTCCCAGCTCCGTGTCCAAGGTTCGAGTCCCGGCTCGGTGTCCAACGTTCGAGTCCCAGCTCCGTGTCCAAGGTTCGAGTCCCGGCTCGGTGTCCAACGTTCGAGTCACGGCTCAGTGTCCAAGGTTCGAGTCCCGGCTCCGAGTCCAAGGTTCGAGTCCCAGCTCCGTGTCCAAGGTTCGAGTCCCAGCTCCGTGTCCAAGGTTCGAGTCCCGGCTCGGTGTCCAAGGTTCGAGTCCCAGCTCCGTGTCCAAGGTTCGAGTCCCGGCTCGGTGTCCAACGTTCGAGTCACGGCTCAGTGTCCAAGGTTCGAGTCCCGGCTCCGAGTCCAAGGTTCGAGTCCCAGCTCCGTGTCCAAGGTTCGAGTCCCGGCTCCGTGTCCAAGGTTCGAGTCCCGGCTCGGTGTCCAAGGTTCGAGTCCCAGCTCCGTGTCCAAGGTTCGAGTCCCGGCTCGGTGTCCAACGTTCGAGTCCCAGCTCCGTGTCCAAGGTTCGAGTCCCGGCTCGGTGTCCAACGTTCGAGTCCCGGCTCAGTGTCCAAGGTTCGAGTCCCGGCTCCGAGTCCAAGGTTCGAGTCCCGGCTCAGTGTCCAAGGTTCGAGTCCCGGCTCGGTGTCCAACGTTCGAGTCACAACTCCGTGTCCAAGGTTCGAGTCCCGGCTCGGTGTCCAACGTTCGAGTCCCGGCTCAGTGTCCAAGGTTCGAGTCCCGGCTCCGAGTCCAAGGTTCGAGTCCCAGCTCCGTGTCCAAGGTTCGAGTCCCGGCTCCGTGTCCAAGGTTCGAGTCCCGGCTCGGTGTCCAAGGTTCGAGTCCCAGCTCCGTGTCCAACATTCGAGTCCCAGCTCCGTGTCCAAGGTTCGAGTCCCGGCTCGGTGTCCAAGGTTCGAGTCCCAGCTCCGTGTCCAAGGTTCGAGTCCCGGCTCGGTGTCCAACGTTCGAGTCCCAGCTCCGTGTCCAAGGTTCGAGTCCCGGCTCGGTGTCCAACGTTCGAGTCACGGCTCAGTGTCCAAGGTTCGAGTCCCGGCTCCGAGTCCAAGGTTCGAGTCCCAGCTCCGTGTCCAAGGTTCGATTCCCAGCTCCGTGTCCAAGGTTCGAGTCCCGGCTCGGTGTCCAAGGTTCGAGTCCCAGCTCCGTGTCCAAGGTTCGAGTCCCGGCTCGGTGTCCAACGTTCGAGTCACGGCTCAGTGTCCAAGGTTCGAGTCCCGGCTCCGAGTCCAAGGTTCGAGTCCCAGCTCCGTGTCCAAGGTTCGAGTCCCAGCTCCGTGTCCAAGGTTCGAGTCCCGGCTCGGTGTCCAACGTTCGAGTCACAACTCCGTGTCCAAGGTTCGAGTCCCGGCTCGGTGTCCAACGTTCGAGTCCCGGCTCAGTGTCCAAGGTTCGAGTCCCGGCACCGAGTCCAAGGTTCGAGTCCCGGCTCGGTGTCCAACGTTCGAGTCACGGCTCAGTGTCCAAGGTTCGAGTCCCGGCTCCGAGTCCAAGGTTCGAGTCCCAGCTCCGTGTCCAAGGTTCGAGTCCCGGCTCCGTGTCCAAGGTTCGAGTCCCGGCTCGGTGTCCAAGGTTCGAGTCCCAGCTCCGTGTCCAAGGTTCGAGTCCCGGCTCGGTGTCCAACGTTCGAGTCCCAGCTCCGTGTCCAAGGTTCGAGTCCCGGCTCGGTGTCCAAAGTTCGAGTCCCGGCTCAGTGTCCAAGGTTCGAGTCCCGGCTCCGAGTCCAAGGTTCGAGTCCCGGCTCAGTGTCCAAGGTTCGAGTCCCGGCTCGGTGTCCAACGTTCGAGTCACAACTCCGTGTCCAAGGTTCGAGTCCCGGCTCGGTGTCCAACGTTCGAGTCCCGGCTCAGTGTCCAAGGTTCGAGTCCCGGCTCCGAGTCCAAGGTTCGAGTCCCAGCTCCGTGTCCAAGGTTCGAGTCCCGGCTCCGTGTCCAAGGTTCGAGTCCCGGCTCGGTGTCCAAGGTTCGAGTCCCAGCTCGGTGTCCAACATTCGAGTCCCAGCTCCGTGTCCAAGGTTCGAGTCCCGGCTCGGTGTCCAAGGTTCGAGTCCCAGCTCCGTGTCCAAGGTTCGAGTCCCGGCTCGGTGTCCAACGTTCGAGTCCCAGCTCCGTGTCCAAGGTTCGAGTCCCGGCTCGGTGTCCAACGTTCGAGTCACGGCTCAGTGTCCAAGGTTCGAGTCCCGGCTCCGAGTCCAAGGTTCGAGTCCCAGCTCCGTGTCCAAGGTTCGATTCCCAGCTCCGTGTCCAAGGTTCGAGTCCCGGCTCGGTGTCCAAGGTTCGAGTCCCAGCTCCGTGTCCAAGGTTCGAGTCCCGGCTCGGTGTCCAACGTTCGAGTCACGGCTCAGTGTCCAAGGTTCGAGTCCCGGCTCCGAGTCCAAGGTTCGAGTCCCAGCTCCGTGTCCAAGGTTCGAGTCCCAGCTCCGTGTCCAAGGTTCGAGTCCCGGCTCGGTGTCCAACGTTCGAGTCACAACTCCGTGTCCAAGGTTCGAGTCCCGGCTCGGTGTCCAACGTTCGAGTCCCGGCTCAGTGTCCAAGGTTCGAGTCCCGGCACCGAGTCCAAGGTTCGAGTCCCAGCTCCGTGTCCAAGGTTCGAGTCCCGGCTCCGTGTCCAAGGTTCGAGTCCCGGCTCGGTGTCCAAGGTTCGAGTCCCAGCTCCGTGTCCAAGGTTCGAGTCCCGGCTCGGTGTCCAACGTTCGAGTCCCAGCTCCGTGTCCAAGGTTCGAGACCCGGCTCCTTGTCCAAGTCTCAAGTCCCGGCTCCGAGTCCAAGGTTCGTGTCCTGGCTCCGAGTCCAAGGTTCGAGTCCTGGCTCCGTGTCCAAGGTTCGAGTCTCGGCTCCGAGTCCAAGGTTCGAGTCCCGGCTCAGTGTCCAAGGTTCGAGTCCCGGCTCCGAGTCCAAGGTTCGAGTCCCAGCTCCGTGTCCAAGGTTCGAGTCCCAGCTCCGTGTCCAAGGTTCGAGTCCCGGCTCGGTGTCCAAGGTTCGAGTCCCAGCTCCGTGTCCAAGGTTCGAGTCCCGGCTCGGTGTCCAACGTTCGAGTCCCAGCTCCGTGTCCAAGGTTCGAGTCCCGGCTCGGTGTCCAAGGTTCGAGTCCCAGCTCCGTGTCCAAGGTTCGAGTCCCGGCTCGGTGTCCAACGTTCGAGTCCCAGCTCCGTGTCCAAGGTTCGAGTCCCGGCTCGGTGTCCAACGTTCGAGTCCCGGCTCAGTGTCCAAGGTTCGAGTCCCGGCTCCGAGTCCAAGGTTCGAGTCCCAGCTCCGTGTCCAAGGTTCGAGTCCCAGCTCCGTGTCCAAGGTTCGAGTCCTGGCTCGGTGTCCAAGGTTCGAGTCCCAGCTCCGTGTCCAAGGTTCGAGTCCCGGCTCGGTGTCCAACGTTCGAGTCACAACTCCGTGTCCAAGGTTCGAGTCCCGGCTCGGTGTCCAAAGTTCGAGTCCCGGCTCAGTGTCCAAGGTTCGAGTCCCGGCTCCGAGTCCAAGGTTCGAGTCCCAGCTCCGTGTCCAAGGTTCGAGTCCCGGCTCCGTGTCCAAGGTTCGAGTCCCGGCTCGGTGTCCAAGGTTCGAGTCCCAGCTCCGTGTCCAAGGTTCGAGTCCCGGCTCGGTGTCCAACGTTCGAGTCCCAGCTCCGTGTCCAAGGTTCGAGTCCCGGCTCGGTGTCCAACGTTCGAGTCCCGGCTCAGTGTCCAAGGTTCGAGTCCCGGCTCCGAGTCCAAGGTTCGAGTCCCGGCTCAGTGTCCAAGGTTCGAGTCCCGGCTCGGTGTCCAACGTTCGAGTCACAACTCCGTGTCCAAGGTTCGAGTCCCGGCTCGGTGTCCAACGTTCGAGTCCCGGCTCAGTGTCCAAGGTTCGAGTCCCGGCTCCGAGTCCAAGGTTCGAGTCCCAGCTCCGTGTCCAAGGTTCGAGTCCCGGCTCCGTGTCCAAGGTTCGAGTCCCGGCTCGGTGTCCAAGGTTCGAGTCCCAGCTCCGTGTCCAAGGTTCGAGTCGCGGCTCGGTGTCCAACGTTCGAGTCCCAGCTCCGTGTCCAAGGTTCGAGACCCGGCTCCTTGTCCAAGTCTCAAGTCCCGGCTCCGAGTCCAAGGTTCGTGTCCTGGCTCCGAGTCCAAGGTTCGAGTCCTGGCTCCGTGTCCAAGGTTCGAGTCTCGGCTCCGAGTCCAAGGTTCGATTCCCGGCTCAGTGTCCAAGGTTCGAGTCCCGGCTCCGAGTCCAAGGTTCGAGTCCCAGCTCCGTGTCCAAGGTTCGAGTCCCAGCTCCGTGTCCAAGGTTCGAGTCCCAGCTCGGTGTCCAAGGTTCGAGTCCCAGCTCCGTGTCCAAGGTTCGAGTCCCGGCTCGGTGTCCAACTTTCGAGTCCCAGCTCCGTGTCCAAGGTTCGAGTCCCGGCTCGGTGTCCAAGGTTCGAGTCCCAGCTCCAAGGTTCGAGTCCCGGCTCGGTGTCCAACGTTCGAGTCCCAGCTCCGTGTCCAAGGTTCGAGTCCCGGCTCGGTGTCCAACGTTCGAGTCCCGGCTCAGTGTCCAAGGTTCGAGTCCCGGCTCCGAGTCCAAGGTTCGAGTCCCAGCTCCGTGTCCAAGGTTCGAGTCCCAGCTCCGTGTCCAAGGTTCGAGTCCCGGCTCGGTGTCCAAGGTTCGAGTCCCAGCTCCGTGTCCAAGGTTCGAGTCCCGGCTCGGTGTCCAACGTTCGAGTCACAACTCCGTGTCCAAGGTTCGAGTCACAACTCCGTGTCCAAGGTTCGAGTCCCGGCTCGGTGTCCAACGTTCGAGTCCCGGCTCAGTGTCCAAGGTTCGAGTCCCGGCTCCGAGTCCAAGGTTCGAGTCCCAGCTCCGTGTCCAAGGTTCGAGTCCCGGCTCCGTGTCCAAGGTTCGAGTCCCGGCTCGGTGTCCAAGGTTCGAGTCCCAGCTCGGTGTCCAACATTCGAGTCCCAGCTCCGTGTCCAAGGTTCGAGTCCCGGCTCGGTGTCCAAGGTTCGAGTCCCAGCTCCGTGTCCAAGGTTCGAGTCCCGGCTCGGTGTCCAACGTTCGAGTCCCAGCTCCGTGTCCAAGGTTCGAGTCCCGGCTCGGTGTCCAACGTTCGAGTCACGGCTCAGTGTCCAAGGTTCGAGTCCCGGCTCCGAGTCCAAGGTTCGAGTCCCAGCTCCGTGTCCAAGGTTCGATTCCCAGCTCCGTGTCCAAGGTTCGAGTCCCGGCTCGGTGTCCAAGGTTCGAGTCCCAGCTCCGTGTCCAAGGTTCGAGTCCCGGCTCGGTGTCCAACGTTCGAGTCCCGGCTCAGTGTCCAAGGTTCGAGTCCCGGCTCCGAGTCCAAGGTTCGAGTCCCGGCTCAGTGTCCAAGGTTCGCGTCCCGGCTCAGTGTCCAAGGTTCGAGTCCCGGCTCCGATTCCAAGGTTCGAGACCCGGCTCCAAGTCCAAGTTTCGAGTCCCGGCTCCGAGTCCAAGGTTCGTGTCCTGGCTCCGTGTCCAAGGTTCGAGTCCCGGCTCGGTGTCCAAGGTTCGAGTCCCGGCTCCGTGTCCAAGGTTCGAGTCCCGGCTCCGTGTCCAAGGTTCGAGTCCTGGCTCCGAGTCCAAGGTTCGATTCCCGGCTCCGAGTCCAAGGTTCGAGTCCCGGCTCCGAGTCCAAGGTTCGAGTCCCGGCTCCGTGTCCAATGTTCGAGTCCCGGCTCCGTGTCAAAGGTTCGTGTCCAGGCTCCGAGTCCAAGGTTCGAGTCCTGGCTCCGTGTCCAAGGTTCGAGTCTCGGCTCCGAGTCCAAGGTTCGAGTCCCGGCTCCGAGTCCAAGGTTTGAGTCTCGGCTCCGAGTCCAAGGTTCAAGTCCCGGATTAGTGTCCAAGGTTCGAATCCCAGCTCCGAGTCCAAGCTTCAAGTCCCGGCTCCGAGTCCAAGGTTCGAGTCCCGGCTCCGAGTCCAAGGTTCGAGTCCCGGCTCCGTGTCCAAGGTTCGAGTCCCGGCTCCGTGTCCAAGGTTCGAGTCCCGGATTCGTGTCCAAGGTTCGAGACCCGGCTAAGTGTCCAAGGTTCGAGTCCCGGCTCCGAGTCCTAGGTTCGAGTCCCGGCTCAGTGTCCAAGGTTCGAGTCCCGGCTCCGTGTCCAAGGTTCGAGTCCCAGCTCCGTGTCCAAGGTTCGAGTCCCAGCTCCGTGTCCAAGGTTCGAGTCCCGGCTCGGTGTCCAAGGTTCGTGTCCCAGCTCCGTGTCCAAGGTTCGAGTCCCGGCTCGGTGTCCAATGTTCGAGTCCCAGCTCCGTGTCCAAGGTTCGAGTCCCGGCTCGGTGTCCAACGTTCGAGTCCCGGCTCAGTGTCCAAGGTTCGAGTCCCGGCTCAGTGTCCAAGGTTCGCGTCCCGGCTCAGTGTCCAAGGTTCGAGTCCTGGCTCCGATTCCAAGGTTCGAGACCCGGCTCGGTGTCCAAGGTTCGAGTCTCGGCTCCGAGTCCAAGGTTCGAGTCCCGGCTCCGAGTCCAAGGTTTGAGTCTCGGCTCCGAGTCCAAGGTTCAAGTCCCGGATTAGTGTCCAAGGTTCGAATCCCGGCTCCGAGTCCAAGCTTCAAGTCCCGGCTCCGAGTCCAAGGTTCGAGTCCCGGCTCCGAGTCCAAGGTTCGAGTCCCGGCTCCGTGTCCAAGGTTCGAGTCCCGGCTCCGTGTCCAAGGTTCGAGTCCCGGCTTCGTGTCCAAGGTTCGAGACCCAGCTAAGTGTCCAAGGTTCGAGTCCCGGCTCCGAGTCCTAGGTTCGAGTCCCGGCTCAGTGTCCAAGGTTCGAGTCCCGGCTCCGTGTCCAAGGTTCGAGTCCCAGCTCCGTGTCCAAGGTTCGAGTCCCAGCTCCGTGTCCAAGGTTCGAGTCCCGGCTCGGTGTCCAAGGTTCGAGTCCCAGCTCCGTGTCCAAGGTTCGAGTCCCGGCTCGGTGTCCAACGTTCGAGTCCCAGCTCCGTGTCCAAGGTTCGAGTCCCGGCTCGGTGTCCAACGTTCGATTCCCGGCTCAGTGTCCAAGGTTCGAGTCCCGGCTCAGTGTCCAAGGTTCGCGTCCCAGTTCAGTGTCCAAGGTTCGAGTCCCGGCTCCGATTCCAAGGTTCGAGACCCGGCTCCTTATCCAAGTTTCGAGTCCCGGCTCCGAGTCCAAGGTTCGTGTCACGGCTCCGAGTCCAAGGTTCGAGTCCCAGCTCCCTGTCCAAAGTTCGAGTCCCGGCTCCGTGTCCAAGGTTCGAGTCCCGGCTCGGTGTCCAAGGTTCGAGTCCCAGCTCCGTGTCCAAGGTTCGAGTCCCGGCTCGGTGTCCAACGTTCGAGTCCCAGCTCCGTGTCCAAGGTTCGAGTCACGGCTCGGTGTCCAACGTTCGAGTCCCGGCTCAGTGTCCAAGGTTCGAGTCCCGGCTCCGAGTCCAAGGTTCGAGTCCCAGCTCCGTGTCCAAGGTTCGAGTCCCGGCTCCGTGTCCAAGGTTCGAGTCCCGGCTCGGTGTCCAAGGTTCGAGTCCCAGCTCCGTGTCCAAGGTTCGAGTCCCGGCTCGGTGTCCAACGTTCGAGTCCCAGCTCCGTGTCCAAGGTTCGAGTCCCGGCTCGGTGTCCAACGTTCGAGTCCCGGCTCAGTGTCCAAGGTTCGAGTCCCGGCTCAGTGTCCAAGGTTCGCGTTCCGGCTCAGTGTCCAAGGTTCGAGTC
Source organism: Hemitrygon akajei (assembly GCF_048418815.1). Classification (NCBI taxonomy): domain Eukaryota; kingdom Metazoa; phylum Chordata; class Chondrichthyes; order Myliobatiformes; family Dasyatidae; genus Hemitrygon; species Hemitrygon akajei. The sequence continues at coordinate 118,762,357 of NC_133128.1, forward strand.
CCGGCTCCGATTCCAAGGTTCGAGACCCGGCTCCTTGTCCAAGTTTCGAGTCCCGGCTCCGAGTCCAAGGTTCGTGTCCTGGCTCCGTGTCCAAGGTTCGAGTCCCGGCTCGGTGTCCAAGGTTCGAGTCCCGGCTCCGTGTCCAAGGTTCGAGTCCCGGCTCCGTGTCCAAGGTTCGAGTCCTGGCTCCGAGTCCAAGGTTCGATTCCCGGCTCCGAGTCCAAGGTTCGAGTCCCGGCTCCGAGTCCAAGGTTCGAGTCCCGGCTCCGTGTCCAATGTTCGAGTCCCGGCTCCGTGTCCAAGGTTCGTGTCCAGGCTCCGAGTCCAAGGTTCGAGTCCTGGCTCCGTGTCCAAGGTTCGAGTCTCGGCTCCGAGTCCAAGGTTCGAGTCCCGGCTCCGAGTCCAAGGTTTGAGTCTCGGCTCCGAGTCCAAGGTTCAAGTCCCGGATTAGTGTCCAAGGTTCGAATCCCGGCTCCGAGTCCAAGCTTCAAGTCCCGGCTCCGAGTCCAAGGTTCGAGTCCCGGCTCCGAGTCCAAGGTTCGAGTCCCGGCTCCGTGTCCAAGGTTCGAGTCCCGGCTTCGTGTCCAAGGTTCGAGACCCTGCTAAGTGTCCAAGGTTCGAGTCCCAGCTCCGAGTCCTAGGTTCGAGTCCCGGCTCAGTGTCCAAGGTTCGAGTCCCGGCTCCGTGTCCAAGGTTCGAGTCCCAGCTCCGTGTCCAAGGTTCGAGTCCCAGCTCCGTGTCCAAGGTTCGAGTCCCGGCTCGGTGTCCAAGGTTCGAGTCCCAGCTCCGTGTCCAAGGTTCGAGTCCCGGCTCGGTGTCCAATGTCCGAGTCCCAGCTCCGTGTCCAAGGTTCGAGTCCCGGCTCGGTGTCCAACGTTCGAGTCCCGGCTCAGTGTCCAAGGTTCGAGTCCCGGCTCAGTGTCCAAGGTTCGCGTCCCGGCTCAGTGTCCAATGTTCGAGTCCCGGCTCCGATTCCAAGGTTCGAGACCCGGCTCCTTGTCCAAGTTTCGAGTCCCGGCTCCGAGTCCAAGGTTCGTGTCCTGGCTCCGTGTCCAAGGTTCGAGTCCCGGCTCGGTGTCCAAGGTTCGAGTCCCGGCTCCATGTCCAAGGTTCGAGTCCCGGCTCCGTGTCCAAGGTTCGAGTCCTGGCTACGAGTCCAAGGTTCGATTCCCGGCTCCGAGTCCAAGGTTCGAGTCCCGGCTCCGAGTCCAAGGTTCGAGTCCCGGCTCCGTGTCCAATGTTCGAGTCCCGGCTCCGTGTCCAAGGTTCGTGTCCAGGCTCCGAGTCCAAGGTTCGAGTCCTGGATTAGTGTCCAAGGTTCGAGTCCCGGCTCCGTGTCCAAGGTTCGAGTCCCAGCTCCGTGTCCAAGGTTCGAGTCCCAGCTCCGTGTCCAAGGTTCGAGTCCCGGCTCGGTGTCCAAGGTTCGTGTCCCAGCTCCGTGTCCAAGGTTCGAGTCCCGGCTCGGTGTCCAATGTTCGAGTCCCAGCTCCGTGTCCAACGTTCGAGTCCCGGCTCAGTGTCCAAGGTTCGAGTCCCGGCTCAGTGTCCAAGGTTCGCGTCCCGGCTCAGTGTCCAAGGTTCGAGTCCTGGCTCCGATTCCAAGGTTCGAGACCCGGCTCGGTGTCCAAGGTTCGAGTCCCGGCTCCGTGTCCAAGGTTCGAGTCCCGGCTCCGTGTCCAAGGTTCGAGTCCTGGCTCCGAGTCCAAGGTTCGATTCCCGGCTCCGAGTCCAAGGTTCGAGTCCCGGCTCCGAGTCCAAGGTTCGAGTCCCGGCTCCGTGTCCAATGTTCGAGTCCCGGCTCCGTGTCCAAGGTTCGTGTCCAGGCTCCGAGTCCAAGGTTCGAGTCCAGGCTCCGTGTCCAAGGTTCGAGTCTCGGCTCCGAGTCCAAGGTTCGAGTCCCGGCTCCGAGTCCAAGGTTTGAGTCTCGGCTCCGAGTCCAAGGTTCAAGTCCCGGATTAGTGTCCAAGGTTCGAATCCCGGCTCCGAGTCCAAGCTTCAAGACCCGGCTCCGATTCCAAGGTTCGAGTCCCGGCTCCGAGTCCAAGGTTCGAGTCCCGGCTCCGTGTCCAAGGTTCGAGTCCCGGCTCCGTGTCCAAGGTTCGAGTCCCGGCTTCGTGTCCAAGGTTCGAGACCCAGCTAAGTGTCCAAGGTTCGAGTCCCGGCTCCGAGTCCTAGGTTCGAGTCCCGGCTCAGTGTCCAAGGTTCGAGTCCCGGCTCCGTGTCCAAGGTTCAAGTCCCAGCTCCGTGTCCAAGGTTCGATTCCCGGCTCCGAGTCCAAGGTTCGAGTCCCGGCTCCGAGTCCAAGGTTCGAGTCCCGGCTCCGTGTCCAATGTTCGAGTCCCGGCTCCGTGTCCAAGGTTCGTGTCCAGGCTCCGAGTCCAAGGTTCAAGTCCCGGATTAGTGTCCAAGGTTCGAGTCCCGGCTCCGTGTCCAAGGTTCGAGTCCCAGCTCCGTGTCCAAGGTTCGAGTCCCAGCTCCGTGTCCAAGGTTCGAGTCCCGGCTCGGTGTCCAAGGTTCGTGTCCCAGCTCCGTGTCCAAGGTTCGAGTCCCGGCTCGGTGTCCAATGTTCGAGTCCCAGCTCCGTGTCCAACGTTCGAGTCCCGGCTCAGTGTCCAAGGTTCGAGTCCCGGCTCAGTGTCCAAGGTTCGCGTCCCGGCTCAGTGTCCAAGGTTCGAGTCCTGGCTCCGATTCCAAGGTTCGAGACCCGGCTCGGTGTCCAAGGTTCGAGTCCCGGCTCCGTGTCCAAGGTTCGAGTCCCGGCTCCGTGTCCAAGGTTCGAGTCCTGGCTCCGAGTCCAAGGTTCGATTCCCGGCTCCGAGTCCAAGGTTCGAGTCCCGGCTCCGAGTCCAAGGTTCGAGTCCCGGCTCCGTGTCCAATGTTCGAGTCCCGGCTCCGTGTCCAAGGTTCGTGTCCAGGCTCCGAGTCCAAGGTTCGAGTCCAGGCTCCGTGTCCAAGGTTCGAGTCTCGGCTCCGAGTCCAAGGTTCGAGTCCCGGCTCCGAGTCCAAGGTTTGAGTCTCGGCTCCGAGTCCAAGGTTCAAGTCCCGGATTAGTGTCCAAGGTTCGAATCCCGGCTCCGAGTCCAAGCTTCAAGACCCGGCTCCGATTCCAAGGTTCGAGTCCCGGCTCCGAGTCCAAGGTTCGAGTCCCGGCTCCGTGTCCAAGGTTCGAGTCCCGGCTCCGTGTCCAAGGTTCGAGTCCCGGCTTCGTGTCCAAGGTTCGAGACCCAGCTAAGTGTCCAAGGTTCGAGTCCCGGCTCCGAGTCCTAGGTTCGAGTCCCGGCTCAGTGTCCAAGGTTCGAGTCCCGGCTCCGTGTCCAAGGTTCAAGTCCCAGCTCCGTGTCCAAGGTTCGAGTCCCAGCTCCGTGTCCAAGGTTCGAGTCCCGGCTCGGTGTCCAAGGTTCGAGTCCCAGCTCCGTGTCCAAGGTTCGAGTCCCGGCTCGGTGTCCAACGTTCGAGTCCCAGCTCCGTGTCCAAGGTTCGAGTCCCGGCTCGGTGTCCAACGTTCGATTCCCGGCTCAGTGTCCAAGGTTCGAGTCCCGGCTCAGTGTCCAAGGTTCGCGTCCCAGTTCAGTGTCCAAGGTTCGAGTCCCGGCTCCGATTCCAAGGTTCGAGACCCGGCTCCTTATCCAAGTTTCGAGTCCCGGCTCCGAGTCCAAGGTTCGTGTCACGGCTCCGAGTCCAAGGTTCGAGTCCCAGCTCCGTGTCCAAGGTTCGAGTCCCGGCTCTGTGTCCAAGGTTCGAGTCCCGGCTCGGTGTCCAAGGTTCGAGTCCCAGCTCCGTGTCCAAGGTTCGAATCCCGGCTCGGTGTCCAACGTTCGAGTCCCACCTCCGTGTCCAAGGTTCGAGTCCCGGCTCGGTGTCCAACGTTCGAGTCCCGGCTCAGTGTCCAAGGTTCGAGTCCCGGCTCCGAGTCCAAGGTTCGAGTCCCAGCTCCGTGTCCAAGGTTCGAGTCCCGGCTCCGTGTCCAAGGTTCGAGTCCCGGCTCGGTGTCCAAGGTTCGAGTCCCAGCTCCGTGTCCAAGGTTCGAGTCCCGGCTCGGTGTCCAACGTTCGAGTCCCAGCTCCGTGTCCAAGGTTCGAGTCCCGGCTCGGTGTCCAAGGTTCGCGTCCCGGCTCAGTGTCCAAGGTTCGAGTCCCGGCTCCGATTCCAAGGTTCGAGACCCGGCTCCTTGTCCAAGTTTCGAGTCCCGGCTCGGTGTCCAAGGTTCGAGTCCCGGCTCCGTGTCCAAGGTTCGAGTCCCGGCTCCGTGTCCAAGGTTCGAGTCCTGGCTCCGAGTCCAAGGTTCGATTCCCGGCTCCGAGTCCAAGGTTCAAGTCCCGGATTAGTGTCCAAGGTTCGAATCCCGGCTCCGAGTCCAAGCTTCAAGTCCCGGCTCCGAGTCCAAGGTTCGAGTCCCGGCTCCGAGTCCAAGGTTCGAGTCCCGGCTCCGTGTCCAAGGTTCGAGTCCCGCCTCCGTGTCCAAGGTTCGAGTCCCGGCTTCGTGTCCAAGGTTCGAGACCCGGCTAAGTGTCCAAGGTTCGAGTCCCAGCTCCGAGTCCTAGGTTCGAGTCCCGGCTCAGTGTCCAAGGTTCGAGTCCCGGCTCCGTGTCCAAGGTTCGAGTCCCAGCTCCGTGTCCAAGGTTCGAGTCCCAGCTCCGTGTCCAAGGTTCGAGTCCCGGCTCGGTGTCCAATGTTCGAGTCCCAGCTCCGTGTCCAAGGTTCGAGTCCCGGCTCGGTGTCCAATGTCCGAGTCCCAGCTCCGTGTCCAAGGTTCGAGTCCCGGCTCGGTGTCCAACGTTCGAGTCCCGGCTCAGTGTCCAAGGTTCGAGTCCCGGCTCAGTGTCCAAGGTTCGCGTCCCGGCTCAGTGTCCAAGGTTCGAGTCCCGGCTCCGATTCCAAGGTTCGAGACCCGGCTCCTTGTCCAAGTTTCGAGTCCCGGCTCCGAGTCCAAGGTTCGTGTCCTGGCTCCGTGTCCAAGGTTCGAGTCCCGGCTCGGTGTCCAAGGTTCGAGTCCCGGCTCCATGTCCAAGGTTCGAGTCCCGGCTCCGTGTCCAAGGTTCGAGTCCTGGCTACGAGTCCAAGGTTCGATTCCCGGCTCCGAGTCCAAGGTTCGAGTCCCGGCTCCGAGTCCAAGGTTCGAGTCCCGGCTCCGTGTCCAATGTTCGAGTCCCGGCTCCGTGTCCAAGGTTCGTGTCCAGGCTCCGAGTCCAAGGTTCGAGTCCTGGCTCCGTGTCCAAGGTTCGAGTCTCGGCTCCGAGTCCAAGGTTCGAGTCCCGGCTCCGAGTCCAAGGTTTGAGTCTCGGCTCCGAGTCCAAGGTTCAAGTCCCGGATTAGTGTCCAAGGTTCGAATCCCGGCTCCGAGTCCAAGCTTCAAGTCCCGGCTCCGAGTCCAAGGTTCGAGTCCCGGCTCCGAGTCCAAGGTTCGAGTCCCGGCTCCGTGTCCAAGGTTCGAGTCCCGGCTCCGTGTCCAAGGTTCGAGTCCCGGCTTCGTGTCCAAGGTTCGAGACCCGGCTAAGTGTCCAAGGTTCGAGTCCCGGCTCCGAGTCCTAGGTTCGAGTCCCGGCTCAGTGTCCAAGGTTCGAGTCCCGGCTCCGTGTCCAAGGTTCGAGTCCCAGCTCCGTGTCCAAGGTTCGAGTCCCAGCTCCGTGTCCAAGGTTCGAGTCCCGGTTCGGTGTCCAAGGTTCGTGTCCCAGCTCCGTGTCCAAGGTTCGAGTCCCGGCTCGGTGTCCAATGTTCGAGTCCCAGCTCCGTGTCCAAGGTTCGAGTCCCGGCTCGGTGTCCAACGTTCGAGTCCCGGCTCAGTGTCCAAGGTTCGAGTCCCGGCTCAGTGTCCAAGGTTCGCGTCCCGGCTCAGTGTCCAAGGTTCGAGTCCTGGCTCCGATTCCAAGGTTCGAGACCCGGCTCGGTGTCCAAGGTTCGAGTCCCGGCTCCGTGTCCAAGGTTCGAGTCCCGGCTCCGTGTCCAAGGTTCGAGTCCTGGCTCCGAGTCCAAGGTTCGATTCCCGGCTCCGAGTCCAAGGTTCGAGTCCCGGCTCCGAGTCCAAGGTTCGAGTCCCGGCTCCGTGTCCAATGTTCGAGTCCCGGCTCCATGTCCAAGGTTCGTGTCCAGGCTCCGAGTCCAAGGTTCGAGTCCTGGCTCCGTGTCCAAGGTTCGAGTCTCGGCTCCGAGTCCAAGGTTCGAGTCCCGGCTCCGAGTCCAAGGTTTGAGTCTCGGCTCCGAGTCCAAGGTTCAAGTCCCGGATTAGTGTCCAAGGTTCGAATCCCGGCTCCGAGTCCAAGCTTCAAGACCCGGCTCCGAGTCCAAGGTTCGAGTCCCGGCTCCGAGTCCAAGGTTCGAGTCCCGGCTCCGTGTCCAAGGTTCGAGTCCCGGCTCCGTGTCCAAGGTTCGAGTCCCGGCTTCGTGTCCAAGGTTCGAGACCCAGCTAAGTGTCCAAGGTTCGAGTCCCGGCTCCGAGTCCTAGGTTCGAGTCCCGGCTCAGTGTCCAAGGTTCGAGTCCCGGCTCCGTGTCCAAGGTTCGAGTCCCAGCTCCGTGTCCAAGGTTCGAGTCCCAGCTCCGTGTCCAAGGTTCGAGTCCCGGCTCGGTGTCCAAGGTTCGAGTCCCAGCTCCGTGTCCAAGGTTCGAGTCCCGGCTCGGTGTCCAACGTTCGAGTCCCAGCTCCGTGTCCAAGGTTCGAGTCCCGGCTCGGTGTCCAACGTTCGATTCCCGGCTCCGTGTCCAAGGTTCGAGTCCCGGCTCCGTGTCCAAGGTTCGAGTCCTGGCTCCGAGTCCAAGGTTCGATTCCCGGCTCCGAGTCCAAGGTTCGAGTCCCGGCTCCGAGTCCAAGGTTCGAGTCCCGGCTCCGTGTCCAATGTTCGAGTCCCGGCTCCGTGTCCAAGGTTCGTGTCCAGGCTCCGAGTCCAAGGTTCGAGTCCTGGCTCCGTGTCCAAGGTTCGAGTCTCGGCTCCGAGTCCAAGGTTCGAGTCCCGGCTCCGAGTCCAAGGTTTGAGTCTCGGCTCCGAGTCCAAGGTTCAAGTCCCGGATTAGTGTCCAAGGTTCGAATCCCGGCTCCGAGTCCAAGCTTCAAGTCCCGGCTCCGAGTCCAAGGTTCGAGTCCCGGCTCCGAGTCCAAGGTTCGAGTCCCGGCTCCGTGTCCAAGGTTCGAGTCCCGCCTCCGTGTCCAAGGTTCGAGTCCCGGCTTCGTGTCCAAGGTTCGAGACCCGGCTAAGTGTCCAAGGTTCGAGTCCCAGCTCCGAGTCCTAGGTTCGAGTCCCGGCTCAGTGTCCAAGGTTCGAGTCCCGGCTCCGTGTCCAAGGTTCGAGTCCCAGCTCCGTGTCCAAGGTTCGAGTCCCAGCTCCGTGTCCAAGGTTCGAGTCCCGGCTCGGTGTCCAAGGTTCGAGTCCCAGCTCCGTGTCCAAGGTTCGAGTCCCGGCTCGGTGTCCAATGTCCGAGTCCCAGCTCCGTGTCCAAGGTTCGAGTCCCGGCTCGGTGTCCAACGTTCGAGTCCCGGCTCAGTGTCCAAGGTTCGAGTCCCGGCTCAGTGTCCAAGGTTCGCGTCCCGGCTCAGTGTCCAAGGTTCGAGTCCCGGCTCCGATTCCAAGGTTCGAGACCCGGCTCCTTGTCCAAGTTTCGAGTCCCGGCTCCGAGTCCAAGGTTCGTGTCCTGGCTCCGTGTCCAAGGTTCGAGTCCCGGCTCGGTGTCCAAGGTTCGAGTCCCGGCTCCATGTCCAAGGTTCGAGTCCCGGCTCCGTGTCCAAGGTTCGAGTCCTGGCTACGAGTCCAAGGTTCGATTCCCGGCTCCGAGTCCAAGGTTCGAGTCCCGGCTCCGAGTCCAAGGTTCGAGTCCCGGCTCCGTGTCCAATGTTCGAGTCCCGGCTCCGTGTCCAAGGTTCGTGTCCAGGCTCCGAGTCCAAGGTTCGAGTCCTGGCTCCGTGTCCAAGGTTCGAGTCTCGGCTCCGAGTCCAAGGTTCGAGTCCCGGCTCCGAGTCCAAGGTTTGAGTCTCGGCTCCGAGTCCAAGGTTCAAGTCCCGGATTAGTGTCCAAGGTTCGAATCCCGGCTCCGAGTCCAAGCTTCAAGTCCCGGCTCCGAGTCCAAGGTTCGAGTCCCGGCTCCGAGTCCAAGGTTCGAGTCCCGGCTCCGTGTCCAAGGTTCGAGTCCCGGCTCCGTGTCCAAGGTTCGAGTCCCGGCTTCGTGTCCAAGGTTCGAGACCCGGCTAAGTGTCCAAGGTTCGAGTCCCGGCTCCGAGTCCTAGGTTCGAGTCCCGGCTCAGTGTCCAAGGTTCGAGTCCCGGCTCCGTGTCCAAGGTTCGAGTCCCAGCTCCGTGTCCAAGGTTCGAGTCCCAGCTCCGTGTCCAAGGTTCGAGTCCCGGCTCGGTGTCCAAGGTTCGTGTCCCAGCTCCGTGTCCAAGGTTCGAGTCCCGGCTCGGTGTCCAATGTTCGAGTCCCAGCTCCGTGTCCAAGGTTCGAGTCCCGGCTCGGTGTCCAACGTTCGAGTCCCGGCTCAGTGTCCAAGGTTCGAGTCCCGGCTCAGTGTCCAAGGTTCGCGTCCCGGCTCAGTGTCCAAGGTTCGAGTCCTGGCTCCGATTCCAAGGTTCGAGACCCGGCTCGGTGTCCAAGGTTCGAGTCCCGGCTCCGTGTCCAAGGTTCGAGTCCCGGCTCCGTGTCCAAGGTTCGAGTCCTGGCTCCGAGTCCAAGGTTCGATTCCCGGCTCCGAGTCCAAGGTTCGAGTCCCGGCTCCGAGTCCAAGGTTCGAGTCCCGGCTCCGTGTCCAATGTTCGAGTCCCGGCTCCGTGTCCAAGGTTCGTGTCCAGGCTCCGAGTCCAAGGTTCGAGTCCTGGCTCCGTGTCCAAGGTTCGAGTCTCGGCTCCGAGTCCAAGGTTCGAGTCCTGGCTCCGTGTCCAAGGTTCGAGTCTCGGCTCCGAGTCCAAGGTTCGAGTCCCGGCTCCGAGTCCAAGGTTTGAGTCTCGGCTCCGAGTCCAAGGTTCAAGTCCCGGATTAGTGTCCAAGGTTCGAATCCCGGCTCCGAGTCCAAGCTTCAAGTCCCGGCTCCGAGTCCAAGGTTCGAGTCCCGGCTCCGAGTCCAAGGTTCGAGTCCCGGCTCCGTGTCCAAGGTTCGAGTCCCGGCTCCGTGTCCAAGGTTCGAGTCCCGGCTTCGTGTCCAAGGTTCGAGACCCGGCTAAGTGTCCAAGGTTCGAGTCCCGGCTCCGAGTCCTAGGTTCGAGTCCCGGCTCAGTGTCCAAGGTTCGAGTCCCGGCTCCGTGTCCAAGGTTCGAGTCCCAGCTCCGTGTCCAAGGTTCGAGTCCCAGCTCCGTGTCCAAGGTTCGAGTCCCGGCTCGGTGTCCAAGGTTCGTGTCCCAGCTCCGTGTCCAAGGTTCGAGTCCCGGCTCGGTGTCCAATGTTCGAGTCCCAGCTCCGTGTCCAAGGTTCGAGTCCCGGCTCGGTGTCCAACGTTCGAGTCCCGGCTCAGTGTCCAAGGTTCGAGTCCCGGCTCAGTGTCCAAGGTTCGCGTCCCGGCTCAGTGTCCAAGGTTCGAGTCCTGGCTCCGATTCCAAGGTTCGAGACCCGGCTCGGTGTCCAAGGTTCGAGTCCCGGCTCCGTGTCCAAGGTTCGAGTCCCGGCTCCGTGTCCAAGGTTCGAGTCCTGGCTCCGAGTCCAAGGTTCGATTCCCGGCTCCGAGTCCAAGGTTCGAGTCCCGGCTCCGAGTCCAAGGTTCGAGTCCCGGCTCCGTGTCCAATGTTCGAGTCCCGGCTCCGTGTCCAAGGTTCGTGTCCAGGCTCCGAGTCCAAGGTTCGAGTCCTGGCTCCGTGTCCAAGGTTCGAGTCTCGGCTCCGAGTCCAAGGTTCGAGTCCCGGCTCCGAGTCCAAGGTTTGAGTCTCGGCTCCGAGTCCAAGGTTCAAGTCCCGGATTAGTGTCCAAGGTTCGAATCCCGGCTCCGAGTCCAAGCTTCAAGACCCGGCTCCGATTCCAAGGTTCGAGTCCCGGCTCCGAGTCCAAGGTTCGAGTCCCGGCTCCGTGTCCAAGGTTCGAGTCCCGGCTCCGTGTCCAAGGTTCGAGTCCCGGCTTCGTGTCCAAGGTTCGAGACCCAGCTAAGTGTCCAAGGTTCGAGTCCCGGCTCCGAGTCTTAGGTTCGAGTCCCGGCTCAGTGTCCAAGGTTCGAGTCCCTGCTCCGTGTCCAAGGTTCAAGTCCCAGCTCCGTGTCCAAGGTTCGAGTCCCAGCTCCGTGTCCAAGGTTCGAGTCCCGGCTCGGTGTCCAAGGTTCGAGTCCCAGCTCCGTGTCCAAGGTTCGAGTCCCGGCTCGGTGTCCAACGTTCGAGTCCCAGCTCCGTGTCCAAGGTTCGAGTCCCGGCTCGGTGTCCAACGTTCGATTCCCGGCTCAGTGTCCAAGGTTCGAGTCCCGGCTCAGTGTCCAAGGTTCGCGTCCCAGTTCAGTGTCCAAGGTTCGAGTCCCGGCTCCGATTCCAAGGTTCGAGACCCGGCTCCTTATCCAAGTTTCGAGTCCCGGCTCCGAGTCCAAGGTTCGTGTCACGGCTCCGAGTCCAAGGTTCGAGTCCCAGCTCCGTGTCCAAGGTTCGAGTCCCGGCTCTGTGTCCAAGGTTCGAGTCCCGGCTCGGTGTCCAAGGTTCGAGTCCCAGCTCCGTGTCCAAGGTTCGAGTCCCGGCTCGGTGTCCAACGTTCGAGTCCCACCTCCGTGTCCAAGGTTCGAGTCCCGGCTCGGTGTCCAACGTTCGAGTCCCGGCTCAGTGTCCAAGGTTCGAGTCCCGGCTCCGAGTCCAAGGTTCGAGTCCCAGCTCCGTGTCCAAGGTTCGAGTCCCGGCTCCGTGTCCAAGGTTCGAGTCCCGGCTCGGTGTCCAAGGTTCGAGTCCCAGCTCCGTGTCCAAGGTTCGAGTCCCGGCTCGGTGTCCAACGTTCGAGTCCCAGCTCCGTGTCCAAGGTTCGAGTCCCGGCTCGGTGTCCAACGTTCGAGTCCCGGCTCAGTGTCCAAGGTTCGAGTCCCGGCTCGGTGTCCAAGGTTCGCGTCCCGGCTCAGTGTCCAAGGTTCGAGTCCCGGCTCCGATTCCAAGGTTCGAGACCCGGCTCCGTGTCCAATGTTCGAGTCCCGGCTCCGTGTCCAAGGTTCGTGTCCAGGCTCCGAGTCCAAGGTTCGAGTCCTGGCTCCGTGTCCAAGGTTCGAGTCTCGGCTCCGAGTCCAAGGTTCGAGTCCCGGCTCCGAGTCCAAGGTTTGAGTCTCGGCTCCGAGTCCAAGGTTCAAGTCCCGGATTAGTGTCCAAGGTTCGAATCCCGACTCCGAGTCCAAGCTTCAAGTCCCGGCTCCGAGTCCAAGGTTCGAGTCCCGGCTCCGAGTCCAAGGTTCGAGTCCCGGCTCCGTGTCCAAGGTTCGAGTCCCGGCTTCGTGTCCAAGGTTCGAGACCCGGCTAAGTGTCCAAGGTTCGAGTCCCAGCTCCGAGTCCTAGGTTCGAGTCCCGGCTCAGTGTCCAAGGTTCGAGTCCCGGCTCCGTGTCCAAGGTTCGAGTCCCAGCTCCGTGTCCAAGGTTCGAGTCCCAGCTCCGTGTCCAAGGTTCGAGTCCCGGCTCGGTGTCCAAGGTTCGAGTCCCAGCTCCGTGTCCAAGGTTCGAGTCCCGGCTCGGTGTCCAATGTCCGAGTCCCAGCTCCGTGTCCAAGGTTCGAGTCCCGGCTCGGTGTCCAACGTTCGAGTCCCGGCTCAGTGTCCAAGGTTCGAGTCCCGGCTCAGTGTCCAAGGTTCGCGTCCCGGCTCAGTGTCCAAGGTTCGAGTCCCGGCTCCGATTCCAAGGTTCGAGACCCGGCTCCTTGTCCAAGTTTCGAGTCCCGGCTCCGAGTCCAAGGTTCGTGTCCTGGCTCCGTGTCCAAGGTTCGAGTCCCGGCTCGGTGTCCAAGGTTCGAGTCCCGGCTCCATGTCCAAGGTTCGAGTCCCGGCTCCGTGTCCAAGGTTCGAGTCCTGGCTACGAGTCCAAGGTTCGATTCCCGGCTCCGAGTCCAAGGTTCGAGTCCCGGCTCCGAGTCCAAGGTTCGAGTCCCGGCTCCGTGTCCAATGTTCGAGTCCCGGCTCCGTGTCCAAGGTTCGTGTCCAGGCTCCGAGTCCAAGGTTCGAGTCCTGGCTCCGTGTCCAAGGTTCGAGTCTCGGCTCCGAGTCCAAGGTTCGAGTCCCAGCTCCGTGTCCAAGGTTCGAGTCCCAGCTCCGTGTCCAAGGTTCGAGTCCCGGCTCGGTGTCCAAGGTTCGTGTCCCAGCTCCGTGTCCAAGGTTCGAGTCCCGGCTCGGTGTCCAATGTTCGAGTCCCAGCTCCGTGTCCAAGGTTCGAGTCCCGGCTCGGTGTCCAACGTTCGAGTCCCGGCTCAGTGTCCAAGGTTCGAGTCCCGGCTCAGTGTCCAAGGTTCGCGTCCCGGCTCAGTGTCCAAGGTTCGAGTCCTGGCTCCGATTCCAAGGTTCGAGACCCGGCTCGGTGTCCAAGGTTCGAGTCCCGGCTCCGTGTCCAAGGTTCGAGTCCCGGCTCCGTGTCCAAGGTTCGAGTCCTGGCTCCGAGTCCAAGGTTCGATTCCCGGCTCCGAGTCCAAGGTTCGAGTCCCGGCTCCGAGTCCAAGGTTCGAGTCCCGGCTCCGTGTCCAATGTTCGAGTCCCGGCTCCGTGTCCAAGGTTCGTGTCCAGGCTCCGAGTCCAAGGTTCGAGTCCTGGCTCCGTGTCCAAGGTTCGAGTCTCGGCTCCGAGTCCAAGGTTCGAGTCCCGGCTCCGAGTCCAAGGTTTGAGTCTCGGCTCCGAGTCCAAGGTTCCAGTCCCGGATTAGTGTCCAAGGTTCGAATCCCGGCTCCGAGTCCAAGCTTCAAGACCCGGCTCCGAGTCCAAGGTTCGAGTCCCGGCTCCGAGTCCAAGGTTCGAGTCCCGGCTCCGTGTCCAAGGTTCGAGTCCCGGCTCCGTGTCCAAGGTTCGAGTCCCGGCTTCGTGTCCAAGGTTCGAGACCCAGCTAAGTGTCCAAGGTTCGAGTCCCGGCTCCGAGTCCTAGGTTCGAGTCCCGGCTCAGTGTCCAAGGTTCGAGTCCCGGCTCCGTGTCCAAGGTTCGAGTCCCAGCTCCGTGTCCAAGGTTCGAGTCCCAGCTCCGTGTCCAAGGTTCGAGTCCCGGCTCGGTGTCCAAGGTTCGAGTCCCAGCTCCGTGTCCAAGGTTCGAGTCCCGGCTCGGTGTCCAACGTTCGAGTCCCAGCTCCGTGTCCAAGGTTCGAGTCCCGGCTCGGTGTCCAACGTTCGATTCCCGGCTCAGTGTCCAAGGTTCGAGTCCCGGCTCAGTGTCCAAGGTTCGCGTCCCAGTTCAGTGTCCAAGGTTCGAGTCCCGGCTCCGATTCCAAGGTTCGAGACCCGGCTCCTTATCCAAGTTTCGAGTCCCGGCTCCGAGTCCAAGGTTCGTGTCACGGCTCCGAGTCCAAGGTTCGAGTCCCAGCTCCGTGTCCAAGGTTCGAGTCCCGGCTCTGTGTCCAAGGTTCGAGTCCCGGCTCGGTGTCCAAGGTTCGAGTCCCAGCTCCGTGTCCAAGGTTCGAGTCCCGGCTCGGTGTCCAACGTTCGAGTCCCACCTCCGTGTCCAAGGTTCGAGTCCCGGCTCGGTGTCCAACGTTCGAGTCCCGGCTCAGTGTCCAAGGTTCGAGTCCCGGCTCCGAGTCCAAGGTTCGAGTCCCAGCTCCGTGTCCAAGGTTCGAGTCCCGGCTCCGTGTCCAAGGTTCGAGTCCCGGCTCGGTGTCCAAGGTTCGAGTCCCAGCTCCGTGTCCAAGGTTCGAGTCCCGGCTCGGTGTCCAACGTTCGAGTCCCAGCTCCGTGTCCAAGGTTCGAGTCCCGGCTCGGTGTCCAACGTTCGAGTCCCGGCTCAGTGTCCAAGGTTCGAGTCCCGGCTCAGTGTCCAAGGTTCGCGTCCCGGCTCAGTGTCCAAGGTTCGAGTCCCGGCTCCGATTCCAAGGTTCGAGACCCGGCTCCTTGTCCAAGTTTCGAGTCCCGGCTCCGAGTCCAAGGTTCGTGTCCTGGCTCCGTGTCCAAGGTTCGAGTCCCGGCTCGGTGTCCAAGGTTCGAGTCCCGGCTCCATGTCCAAGGTTCGAGTCCCGGCTCCGTGTCCAAGGTTCGAGTCCTGGCTACGAGTCCAAGGTTCGATTCCCGGCTCCGAGTCCAAGGTTCGAGTCCCGGCTCCGAGTCCAAGGTTCGAGTCCCGGCTCCGTGTCCAATGTTCGAGTCCCGGCTCCGTGTCCAAGGTTCGTGTCCAGGCTCCGAGTCCAAGGTTCGAGTCCTGGCTCCGTGTCCAAGGTTCGAGTCTCGGCTCCGAGTCCAAGGTTCGAGTCCCGGCTCCGAGTCCAAGGTTTGAGTCTCGGCTCCGAGTCCAAGGTTCAAGTCCCGGATTAGTGTCCAAGGTTCGAATCCCGGCTCCGAGTCCAAGCTTCAAGTCCCGGCTCCGAGTCCAAGGTTCGAGTCCCGGCTCCGAGTCCAAGGTTCGAGTCCCGGCTCCGTGTCCAAGGTTCGAGTCCCGGCTCCGTGTCCAAGGTTCGAGTCCCGGCTTCGTGTCCAAGGTTCGAGACCCGGCTAAGTGTCCAAGGTTCGAGTCCCGGCTCCGAGTCCTAGGTTCGAGTCCCGGCTCAGTGTCCAAGGTTCGAGTCCCGGCTCCGTGTCCAAGGTTCGAGTCCCAGCTCCGTGTCCAAGGTTCGAGTCCCAGCTCCGTGTCCAAGGTTCGAGTCCCGGCTCGGTGTCCAAGGTTCGTGTCCCAGCTCCGTGTCCAAGGTTCGAGTCCCGGCTCGGTGTCCAATGTTCGAGTCCCAGCTCCGTGTCCAAGGTTCGAGTCCCGGCTCGGTGTCCAACGTTCGAGTCCCGGCTCAGTGTCCAAGGTTCGAGTCCCGGCTCAGTGTCCAAGGTTCGCGTCCCGGCTCAGTGTCCAAGGTTCGAGTCCTGGCTCCGATTCCAAGGTTCGAGACCCGGCTCGGTGTCCAAGGTTCGAGTCCCGGCTCCGTGTCCAAGGTTCGAGTCCCGGCTCCGTGTCCAAGGTTCGAGTCCTGGCTCCGAGTCCAAGGTTCGATTCCCGGCTCCGAGTCCAAGGTTCGAGTCCCGGCTCCGAGTCCAAGGTTCGAGTCCCGGCTCCGTGTCCAATGTTCGAGTCCCGGCTCCGTGTCCAAGGTTCGTGTCCAGGCTCCGAGTCCAAGGTTCGAGTCCTGGCTCCGTGTCCAAGGTTCGAGTCTCGGCTCCGAGTCCAAGGTTCGAGTCCTGGCTCCGTGTCCAAGGTTCGAGTCTCGGCTCCGAGTCCAAGGTTCGAGTCCCGGCTCCGAGTCCAAGGTTTGAGTCTCGGCTCCGAGTCCAAGGTTCAAGTCCCGGATTAGTGTCCAAGGTTCGAATCCCGGCTCCGAGTCCAAGCTTCAAGTCCCGGCTCCGAGTCCAAGGTTCGAGTCCCGGCTCCGAGTCCAAGGTTCGAGTCCCGGCTCCGTGTCCAAGGTTCGAGTCCCGGCTCCGTGTCCAAGGTTCGAGTCCCGGCTTCGTGTCCAAGGTTCGAGACCCGGCTAAGTGTCCAAGGTTCGAGTCCCGGCTCCGAGTCCTAGGTTCGAGTCCCGGCTCAGTGTCCAAGGTTCGAGTCCCGGCTCCGTGTCCAAGGTTCGAGTCCCAGCTCCGTGTCCAAGGTTCGAGTCCCAGCTCCGTGTCCAAGGTTCGAGTCCCGGCTCGGTGTCCAAGGTTCGTGTCCCAGCTCCGTGTCCAAGGTTCGAGTCCCGGCTCGGTGTCCAATGTTCGAGTCCCAGCTCCGTGTCCAAGGTTCGAGTCCCGGCTCGGTGTCCAACGTTCGAGTCCCGGCTCAGTGTCCAAGGTTCGAGTCCCGGCTCAGTGTCCAAGGTTCGCGTCCCGGCTCAGTGTCCAAGGTTCGAGTCCTGGCTCCGATTCCAAGGTTCGAGACCCGGCTCGGTGTCCAAGGTTCGAGTCCCGGCTCCGTGTCCAAGGTTCGAGTCCCGGCTCCGTGTCCAAGGTTCGAGTCCTGGCTCCGAGTCCAAGGTTCGATTCCCGGCTCCGAGTCCAAGGTTCGAGTCCCGGCTCCGAGTCCAAGGTTCGAGTCCCGGCTCCGTGTCCAATGTTCGAGTCCCGGCTCCGTGTCCAAGGTTCGTGTCCAGGCTCCGAGTCCAAGGTTCGAGTCCTGGCTCCGTGTCCAAGGTTCGAGTCTCGGCTCCGAGTCCAAGGTTCGAGTCCCGGCTCCGAGTCCAAGGTTTGAGTCTCGGCTCCGAGTCCAAGGTTCAAGTCCCGGATTAGTGTCCAAGGTTCGAATCCCGGCTCCGAGTCCAAGCTTCAAGACCCGGCTCCGATTCCAAGGTTCGAGTCCCGGCTCCGAGTCCAAGGTTCGAGTCCCGGCTCCGTGTCCAAGGTTCGAGTCCCGGCTCCGTGTCCAAGGTTCGAGTCCCGGCTTCGTGTCCAAGGTTCGAGACCCAGCTAAGTGTCCAAGGTTCGAGTCCCGGCTCCGAGTCTTAGGTTCGAGTCCCGGCTCAGTGTCCAAGGTTCGAGTCCCGGCTCCGTGTCCAAGGTTCAAGTCCCAGCTCCGTGTCCAAGGTTCGAGTCCCAGCTCCGTGTCCAAGGTTCGAGTCCCGGCTCGGTGTCCAAGGTTCGAGTCCCAGCTCCGTGTCCAAGGTTCGAGTCCCGGCTCGGTGTCCAACGTTCGAGTCCCAGCTCCGTGTCCAAGGTTCGAGTCCCGGCTCGGTGTCCAACGTTCGATTCCCGGCTCAGTGTCCAAGGTTCGAGTCCCGGCTCAGTGTCCAAGGTTCGCGTCCCAGTTCAGTGTCCAAGGTTCGAGTCCCGGCTCCGATTCCAAGGTTCGAGACCCGGCTCCTTATCCAAGTTTCGAGTCCCGGCTCCGAGTCCAAGGTTCGTGTCACGGCTCCGAGTCCAAGGTTCGAGTCCCAGCTCCGTGTCCAAGGTTCGAGTCCCGGCTCTGTGTCCAAGGTTCGAGTCCCGGCTCGGTGTCCAAGGTTCGAGTCCCAGCTCCGTGTCCAAGGTTCGAGTCCCGGCTCGGTGTCCAACGTTCGAGTCCCACCTCCGTGTCCAAGGTTCGAGTCCCGGCTCGGTGTCCAACGTTCGAGTCCCGGCTCAGTGTCCAAGGTTCGAGTCCCGGCTCCGAGTCCAAGGTTCGAGTCCCAGCTCCGTGTCCAAGGTTCGAGTCCCGGCTCCGTGTCCAAGGTTCGAGTCCCGGCTCGGTGTCCAAGGTTCGAGTCCCAGCTCCGTGTCCAAGGTTCGAGTCCCGGCTCGGTGTCCAACGTTCGAGTCCCAGCTCCGTGTCCAAGGTTCGAGTCCCGGCTCGGTGTCCAACGTTCGAGTCCCGGCTCAGTGTCCAAGGTTCGAGTCCCGGCTCGGTGTCCAAGGTTCGCGTCCCGGCTCAGTGTCCAAGGTTCGAGTCCCGGCTCCGATTCCAAGGTTCGAGACCCGGCTCCGTGTCCAATGTTCGAGTCCCGGCTCCGTGTCCAAGGTTCGTGTCCAGGCTCCGAGTCCAAGGTTCGAGTCCTGGCTCCGTGTCCAAGGTTCGAGTCTCGGCTCCGAGTCCAAGGTTCGAGTCCCGGCTCCGAGTCCAAGGTTTGAGTCTCGGCTCCGAGTCCAAGGTTCAAGTCCCGGATTAGTGTCCAAGGTTCGAATCCCGACTCCGAGTCCAAGCTTCAAGTCCCGGCTCCGAGTCCAAGGTTCGAGTCCCGGCTCCGAGTCCAAGGTTCGAGTCCCGGCTCCGTGTCCAAGGTTCGAGTCCCGGCTTCGTGTCCAAGGTTCGAGACCCGGCTAAGTGTCCAAGGTTCGAGTCCCAGCTCCGAGTCCTAGGTTCGAGTCCCGGCTCAGTGTCCAAGGTTCGAGTCCCGGCTCCGTGTCCAAGGTTCGAGTCCCAGCTCCGTGTCCAAGGTTCGAGTCCCAGCTCCGTGTCCAAGGTTCGAGTCCCGGCTCGGTGTCCAAGGTTCGAGTCCCAGCTCCGTGTCCAAGGTTCGAGTCCCGGCTCGGTGTCCAATGTCCGAGTCCCAGCTCCGTGTCCAAGGTTCGAGTCCCGGCTCGGTGTCCAACGTTCGAGTCCCGGCTCAGTGTCCAAGGTTCGAGTCCCGGCTCAGTGTCCAAGGTTCGCGTCCCGGCTCAGTGTCCAAGGTTCGAGTCCCGGCTCCGATTCCAAGGTTCGAGACCCGGCTCCTTGTCCAAGTTTCGAGTCCCGGCTCCGAGTCCAAGGTTCGTGTCCTGGCTCCGTGTCCAAGGTTCGAGTCCCGGCTCGGTGTCCAAGGTTCGAGTCCCGGCTCCATGTCCAAGGTTCGAGTCCCGGCTCCGTGTCCAAGGTTCGAGTCCTGGCTACGAGTCCAAGGTTCGATTCCCGGCTCCGAGTCCAAGGTTCGAGTCCCGGCTCCGAGTCCAAGGTTCGAGTCCCGGCTCCGTGTCCAATGTTCGAGTCCCGGCTCCGTGTCCAAGGTTCGTGTCCAGGCTCCGAGTCCAAGGTTCGAGTCCTGGCTCCGTGTCCAAGGTTCGAGTCTCGGCTCCGAGTCCAAGGTTCGAGTCCCAGCTCCGTGTCCAAGGTTCGAGTCCCAGCTCCGTGTCCAAGGTTCGAGTCCCGGCTCGGTGTCCAAGGTTCGTGTCCCAGCTCCGTGTCCAAGGTTCGAGTCCCGGCTCGGTGTCCAATGTTCGAGTCCCAGCTCCGTGTCCAAGGTTCGAGTCCCGGCTCGGTGTCCAACGTTCGAGTCCCGGCTCAGTGTCCAAGGTTCGAGTCCCGGCTCAGTGTCCAAGGTTCGCGTCCCGGCTCAGTGTCCAAGGTTCGAGTCCTGGCTCCGATTCCAAGGTTCGAGACCCGGCTCGGTGTCCAAGGTTCGAGTCCCGGCTCCGTGTCCAAGGTTCGAGTCCCGGCTCCGTGTCCAAGGTTCGAGTCCTGGCTCCGAGTCCAAGGTTCGATTCCCGGCTCCGAGTCCAAGGTTCGAGTCCCGGCTCCGAGTCCAAGGTTCGAGTCCCGGCTCCGTGTCCAATGTTCGAGTCCCGGCTCCGTGTCCAAGGTTCGTGTCCAGGCTCCGAGTCCAAGGTTCGAGTCCTGGCTCCGTGTCCAAGGTTCGAGTCTCGGCTCCGAGTCCAAGGTTCGAGTCCCGGCTCCGAGTCCAAGGTTTGAGTCTCGGCTCCGAGTCCAAGGTTCCAGTCCCGGATTAGTGTCCAAGGTTCGAATCCCGGCTCCGAGTCCAAGCTTCAAGACCCGGCTCCGAGTCCAAGGTTCGAGTCCCGGCTCCGAGTCCAAGGTTCGAGTCCCGGCTCCGTGTCCAAGGTTCGAGTCCCGGCTCCGTGTCCAAGGTTCGAGTCCCGGCTTCGTGTCCAAGGTTCGAGACCCAGCTAAGTGTCCAAGGTTCGAGTCCCGGCTCCGAGTCCTAGGTTCGAGTCCCGGCTCAGTGTCCAAGGTTCGAGTCCCGGCTCCGTGTCCAAGGTTCGAGTCCCAGCTCCGTGTCCAAGGTTCGAGTCCCAGCTCCGTGTCCAAGGTTCGAGTCCCGGCTCGGTGTCCAAGGTTCGAGTCCCAGCTCCGTGTCCAAGGTTCGAGTCCCGGCTCGGTGTCCAACGTTCGAGTCCCAGCTCCGTGTCCAAGGTTCGAGTCCCGGCTCGGTGTCCAACGTTCGATTCCCGGCTCAGTGTCCAAGGTTCGAGTCCCGGCTCAGTGTCCAAGGTTCGCGTCCCAGTTCAGTGTCCAAGGTTCGAGTCCCGGCTCCTTATCCAAGCTTCAAGTCCCGGCTCCGAGTCCAAGGTTCGAGTCCCGGCTCCGAGTCCAAGGTTCGAGTCCCGGCTCCGTGTCCAAGGTTCGAGTCCCGGCTCCGTGTCCAAGGTTCGAGTCCCGGCTTCGTGTCCAAGGTTCGAGACCCGGCTAAGTGTCCAAGGTTCGAGTCCCGGCTCCGAGTCCTAGGTTCGAGTCCCGGCTCAGTGTCCAAGGTTCGAGTCCCGGCTCCGTGTCCAAGGTTCGAGTCCCAGCTCCGTGTCCAAGGTTCGAGTCCCAGCTCCGTGTCCAAGGTTCGAGTCCCGGCTCGGTGTCCAAGGTTCGTGTCCCAGCTCCGTGTCCAAGGTTCGAGTCCCGGCTCGGTGTCCAATGTTCGAGTCCCAGCTCCGTGTCCAAGGTTCGAGTCCCGGCTCGGTGTCCAACGTTCGAGTCCCGGCTCAGTGTCCAAGGTTCGAGTCCCGGCTCAGTGTCCAAGGTTCGCGTCCCGGCTCAGTGTCCAAGGTTCGAGTCCTGGCTCCGATTCCAAGGTTCGAGACCCGGCTCGGTGTCCAAGGTTCGAGTCCCGGCTCCGTGTCCAAGGTTCGAGTCCCGGCTCCGTGTCCAAGGTTCGAGTCCTGGCTCCGAGTCCAAGGTTCGATTCCCGGCTCCGAGTCCAAGGTTCGAGTCCCGGCTCCGAGTCCAAGGTTCGAGTCCCGGCTCCGTGTCCAATGTTCGAGTCCCGGCTCCGTGTCCAAGGTTCGTGTCCAGGCTCCGAGTCCAAGGTTCGAGTCCTGGCTCCGTGTCCAAGGTTCGAGTCTCGGCTCCGAGTCCAAGGTTCGAGTCCCGGCTCCGAGTCCAAGGTTTGAGTCTCGGCTCCGAGTCCAAGGTTCAAGTCCCGGATTAGTGTCCAAGGTTCGAATCCCGGCTCCGAGTCCAAGCTTCAAGACCCGGCTCCGATTCCAAGGTTCGAGTCCCGGCTCCGAGTCCAAGGTTCGAGTCCCGGCTCCGTGTCCAAGGTTCGAGTCCCGGCTCCGTGTCCAAGGTTCGAGTCCCGGCTTCGTGTCCAAGGTTCGAGACCCAGCTAAGTGTCCAAGGTTCGAGTCCCGGCTCCGAGTCTTAGGTTCGAGTCCCGGCTCAGTGTCCAAGGTTCGAGTCCCGGCTCCGTGTCCAAGGTTCAAGTCCCAGCTCCGTGTCCAAGGTTCGAGTCCCAGCTCCGTGTCCAAGGTTCGAGTCCCGGCTCGGTGTCCAAGGTTCGAGTCCCAGCTCCGTGTCCAAGGTTCGAGTCCCGGCTCGGTGTCCAACGTTCGAGTCCCAGCTCCGTGTCCAAGGTTCGAGTCCCGGCTCGGTGTCCAACGTTCGATTCCCGGCTCAGTGTCCAAGGTTCGAGTCCCGGCTCAGTGTCCAAGGTTCGCGTCCCAGTTCAGTGTCCAAGGTTCGAGTCCCGGCTCCGATTCCAAGGTTCGAGACCCGGCTCCTTATCCAAGTTTCGAGTCCCGGCTCCGAGTCCAAGGTTCGTGTCACGGCTCCGAGTCCAAGGTTCGAGTCCCAGCTCCGTGTCCAAGGTTCGAGTCCCGGCTCTGTGTCCAAGGTTCGAGTCCCGGCTCGGTGTCCAAGGTTCGAGTCCCAGCTCCGTGTCCAAGGTTCGAGTCCCGGCTCGGTGTCCAACGTTCGAGTCCCACCTCCGTGTCCAAGGTTCGAGTCCCGGCTCGGTGTCCAACGTTCGAGTCCCGGCTCAGTGTCCAAGGTTCGAGTCCCGGCTCCGAGTCCAAGGTTCGAGTCCCAGCTCCGTGTCCAAGGTTCGAGTCCCGGCTCCGTGTCCAAGGTTCGAGTCCCGGCTCGGTGTCCAAGGTTCGAGTCCCAGCTCCGTGTCCAAGGTTCGAGTCCCGGCTCGGTGTCCAACGTTCGAGTCCCAGCTCCGTGTCCAAGGTTCGAGTCCCGGCTCGGTGTCCAACGTTCGAGTCCCGGCTCAGTGTCCAAGGTTCGAGTCCCGGCTCGGTGTCCAAGGTTCGCGTCCCGGCTCAGTGTCCAAGGTTCGAGTCCCGGCTCCGATTCCAAGGTTCGAGACCCGGCTCCGTGTCCAATGTTCGAGTCCCGGCTCCGTGTCCAAGGTTCGTGTCCAGGCTCCGAGTCCAAGGTTCGAGTCCTGGCTCCGTGTCCAAGGTTCGAGTCTCGGCTCCGAGTCCAAGGTTCGAGTCCCGGCTCCGAGTCCAAGGTTTGAGTCTCGGCTCCGAGTCCAAGGTTCAAGTCCCGGATTAGTGTCCAAGGTTCGAATCCCGACTCCGAGTCCAAGCTTCAAGTCCCGGCTCCGAGTCCAAGGTTCGAGTCCCGGCTCCGAGTCCAAGGTTCGAGTCCCGGCTCCGTGTCCAAGGTTCGAGTCCCGGCTTCGTGTCCAAGGTTCGAGACCCGGCTAAGTGTCCAAGGTTCGAGTCCCAGCTCCGAGTCCTAGGTTCGAGTCCCGGCTCAGTGTCCAAGGTTCG
The DNA here is from genome assembly GCF_048418815.1 of Hemitrygon akajei. Classification (NCBI taxonomy): domain Eukaryota; kingdom Metazoa; phylum Chordata; class Chondrichthyes; order Myliobatiformes; family Dasyatidae; genus Hemitrygon; species Hemitrygon akajei. The sequence continues at coordinate 118,784,453 of NC_133128.1, forward strand.
AGTCCCGGCTCCGTGTCCAAGGTTCGAGTCCCAGCTCCGTGTCCAAGGTTCGAGTCCCAGCTCCGTGTCCAAGGTTCGAGTCCCGGCTCGGTGTCCAAGGTTCGAGTCCCAGCTCCGTGTCCAAGGTTCGAGTCCCGGCTCGGTGTCCAATGTCCGAGTCCCAGCTCCGTGTCCAAGGTTCGAGTCCCGGCTCGGTGTCCAACGTTCGAGTCCCGGCTCAGTGTCCAAGGTTCGAGTCCCGGCTCAGTGTCCAAGGTTCGCGTCCCGGCTCAGTGTCCAAGGTTCGAGTCCCGGCTCCGATTCCAAGGTTCGAGACCCGGCTCCTTGTCCAAGTTTCGAGTCCCGGCTCCGAGTCCAAGGTTCGTGTCCTGGCTCCGTGTCCAAGGTTCGAGTCCCGGCTCGGTGTCCAAGGTTCGAGTCCCGGCTCCATGTCCAAGGTTCGAGTCCCGGCTCCGTGTCCAAGGTTCGAGTCCTGGCTACGAGTCCAAGGTTCGATTCCCGGCTCCGAGTCCAAGGTTCGAGTCCCGGCTCCGAGTCCAAGGTTCGAGTCCCGGCTCCGTGTCCAATGTTCGAGTCCCGGCTCCGTGTCCAAGGTTCGTGTCCAGGCTCCGAGTCCAAGGTTCGAGTCCTGGCTCCGTGTCCAAGGTTCGAGTCTCGGCTCCGAGTCCAAGGTTCGAGTCCCAGCTCCGTGTCCAAGGTTCGAGTCCCAGCTCCGTGTCCAAGGTTCGAGTCCCGGCTCGGTGTCCAAGGTTCGTGTCCCAGCTCCGTGTCCAAGGTTCGAGTCCCGGCTCGGTGTCCAATGTTCGAGTCCCAGCTCCGTGTCCAAGGTTCGAGTCCCGGCTCGGTGTCCAACGTTCGAGTCCCGGCTCAGTGTCCAAGGTTCGAGTCCCGGCTCAGTGTCCAAGGTTCGCGTCCCGGCTCAGTGTCCAAGGTTCGAGTCCTGGCTCCGATTCCAAGGTTCGAGACCCGGCTCGGTGTCCAAGGTTCGAGTCCCGGCTCCGTGTCCAAGGTTCGAGTCCCGGCTCCGTGTCCAAGGTTCGAGTCCTGGCTCCGAGTCCAAGGTTCGATTCCCGGCTCCGAGTCCAAGGTTCGAGTCCCGGCTCCGAGTCCAAGGTTCGAGTCCCGGCTCCGTGTCCAATGTTCGAGTCCCGGCTCCGTGTCCAAGGTTCGAATCCCGGCTCCGAGTCCAAGCTTCAAGTCCCGGCTCCGAGTCCAAGGTTCGAGTCCCGGCTCCGAGTCCAAGGTTCGAGTCCCGGCTCCGTGTCCAAGGTTCGAGTCCCGGCTCCGTGTCCAAGGTTCGAGTCCCGGCTTCGTGTCCAAGGTTCGAGACCCGGCTAAGTGTCCAAGGTTCGAGTCCCGGCTCCGAGTCCTAGGTTCGAGTCCCGGCTCAGTGTCCAAGGTTCGAGTCCCGGCTCCGTGTCCAAGGTTCGAGTCCCAGCTCCGTGTCCAAGGTTCGAGTCCCAGCTCCGTGTCCAAGGTTCGAGTCCCGGCTCGGTGTCCAAGGTTCGTGTCCCAGCTCCGTGTCCAAGGTTCGAGTCCCGGCTCGGTGTCCAATGTTCGAGTCCCAGCTCCGTGTCCAAGGTTCGAGTCCCGGCTCGGTGTCCAACGTTCGAGTCCCGGCTCAGTGTCCAAGGTTCGAGTCCCGGCTCAGTGTCCAAGGTTCGCGTCCCGGCTCAGTGTCCAAGGTTCGAGTCCTGGCTCCGATTCCAAGGTTCGAGACCCGGCTCGGTGTCCAAGGTTCGAGTCCCGGCTCCGTGTCCAAGGTTCGAGTCCCGGCTCCGTGTCCAAGGTTCGAGTCCTGGCTCCGAGTCCAAGGTTCGATTCCCGGCTCCGAGTCCAAGGTTCGAGTCCCGGCTCCGAGTCCAAGGTTCGAGTCCCGGCTCCGTGTCCAATGTTCGAGTCCCGGCTCCGTGTCCAAGGTTCGTGTCCAGGCTCCGAGTCCAAGGTTCGAGTCCTGGCTCCGTGTCCAAGGTTCGAGTCTCGGCTCCGAGTCCAAGGTTCGAGTCCCGGCTCCGAGTCCAAGGTTTGAGTCTCGGCTCCGAGTCCAAGGTTCAAGTCCCGGATTAGTGTCCAAGGTTCGAATCCCGGCTCCGAGTCCAAGCTTCAAGACCCGGCTCCGATTCCAAGGTTCGAGTCCCGGCTCCGAGTCCAAGGTTCGAGTCCCGGCTCCGTGTCCAAGGTTCGAGTCCCGGCTCCGTGTCCAAGGTTCGAGTCCCGGCTTCGTGTCCAAGGTTCGAGACCCAGCTAAGTGTCCAAGGTTCGAGTCCCGGCTCCGAGTCTTAGGTTCGAGTCCCGGCTCAGTGTCCAAGGTTCGAGTCCCGGCTCCGTGTCCAAGGTTCAAGTCCCAGCTCCGTGTCCAAGGTTCGAGTCCCAGCTCCGTGTCCAAGGTTCGAGTCCCGGCTCGGTGTCCAAGGTTCGAGTCCCAGCTCCGTGTCCAAGGTTCGAGTCCCGGCTCGGTGTCCAACGTTCGAGTCCCAGCTCCGTGTCCAAGGTTCGAGTCCCGGCTCGGTGTCCAACGTTCGATTCCCGGCTCAGTGTCCAAGGTTCGAGTCCCGGCTCAGTGTCCAAGGTTCGCGTCCCAGTTCAGTGTCCAAGGTTCGAGTCCCGGCTCCGATTCCAAGGTTCGAGACCCGGCTCCTTATCCAAGTTTCGAGTCCCGGCTCCGAGTCCAAGGTTCGTGTCACGGCTCCGAGTCCAAGGTTCGAGTCCCAGCTCCGTGTCCAAGGTTCGAGTCCCGGCTCTGTGTCCAAGGTTCGAGTCCCGGCTCGGTGTCCAAGGTTCGAGTCCCAGCTCCGTGTCCAAGGTTCGAGTCCCGGCTCGGTGTCCAACGTTCGAGTCCCACCTCCGTGTCCAAGGTTCGAGTCCCGGCTCGGTGTCCAACGTTCGAGTCCCGGCTCAGTGTCCAAGGTTCGAGTCCCGGCTCCGAGTCCAAGGTTCGAGTCCCAGCTCCGTGTCCAAGGTTCGAGTCCCGGCTCCGTGTCCAAGGTTCGAGTCCCGGCTCGGTGTCCAAGGTTCGAGTCCCAGCTCCGTGTCCAAGGTTCGAGTCCCGGCTCGGTGTCCAACGTTCGAGTCCCAGCTCCGTGTCCAAGGTTCGAGTCCCGGCTCGGTGTCCAACGTTCGAGTCCCGGCTCAGTGTCCAAGGTTCGAGTCCCGGCTCGGTGTCCAAGGTTCGCGTCCCGGCTCAGTGTCCAAGGTTCGAGTCCCGGCTCCGATTCCAAGGTTCGAGACCCGGCTCCGTGTCCAATGTTCGAGTCCCGGCTCCGTGTCCAAGGTTCGTGTCCAGGCTCCGAGTCCAAGGTTCGAGTCCTGGCTCCGTGTCCAAGGTTCGAGTCTCGGCTCCGAGTCCAAGGTTCGAGTCCCGGCTCCGAGTCCAAGGTTTGAGTCTCGGCTCCGAGTCCAAGGTTCAAGTCCCGGATTAGTGTCCAAGGTTCGAATCCCGACTCCGAGTCCAAGCTTCAAGTCCCGGCTCCGAGTCCAAGGTTCGAGTCCCGGCTCCGAGTCCAAGGTTCGAGTCCCGGCTCCGTGTCCAAGGTTCGAGTCCCGGCTTCGTGTCCAAGGTTCGAGACCCGGCTAAGTGTCCAAGGTTCGAGTCCCAGCTCCGAGTCCTAGGTTCGAGTCCCGGCTCAGTGTCCAAGGTTCGAGTCCCGGCTCCGTGTCCAAGGTTCGAGTCCCAGCTCCGTGTCCAAGGTTCGAGTCCCAGCTCCGTGTCCAAGGTTCGAGTCCCGGCTCGGTGTCCAAGGTTCGAGTCCCAGCTCCGTGTCCAAGGTTCGAGTCCCGGCTCGGTGTCCAATGTCCGAGTCCCAGCTCCGTGTCCAAGGTTCGAGTCCCGGCTCGGTGTCCAACGTTCGAGTCCCGGCTCAGTGTCCAAGGTTCGAGTCCCGGCTCAGTGTCCAAGGTTCGCGTCCCGGCTCAGTGTCCAAGGTTCGAGTCCCGGCTCCGATTCCAAGGTTCGAGACCCGGCTCCTTGTCCAAGTTTCGAGTCCCGGCTCCGAGTCCAAGGTTCGTGTCCTGGCTCCGTGTCCAAGGTTCGAGTCCCGGCTCGGTGTCCAAGGTTCGAGTCCCGGCTCCATGTCCAAGGTTCGAGTCCCGGCTCCGTGTCCAAGGTTCGAGTCCTGGCTACGAGTCCAAGGTTCGATTCCCGGCTCCGAGTCCAAGGTTCGAGTCCCGGCTCCGAGTCCAAGGTTCGAGTCCCGGCTCCGTGTCCAATGTTCGAGTCCCGGCTCCGTGTCCAAGGTTCGTGTCCAGGCTCCGAGTCCAAGGTTCGAGTCCTGGCTCCGTGTCCAAGGTTCGAGTCTCGGCTCCGAGTCCAAGGTTCGAGTCCCAGCTCCGTGTCCAAGGTTCGAGTCCCAGCTCCGTGTCCAAGGTTCGAGTCCCGGCTCGGTGTCCAAGGTTCGTGTCCCAGCTCCGTGTCCAAGGTTCGAGTCCCGGCTCGGTGTCCAATGTTCGAGTCCCAGCTCCGTGTCCAAGGTTCGAGTCCCGGCTCGGTGTCCAACGTTCGAGTCCCGGCTCAGTGTCCAAGGTTCGAGTCCCGGCTCAGTGTCCAAGGTTCGCGTCCCGGCTCAGTGTCCAAGGTTCGAGTCCTGGCTCCGATTCCAAGGTTCGAGACCCGGCTCGGTGTCCAAGGTTCGAGTCCCGGCTCCGTGTCCAAGGTTCGAGTCCCGGCTCCGTGTCCAAGGTTCGAGTCCTGGCTCCGAGTCCAAGGTTCGATTCCCGGCTCCGAGTCCAAGGTTCGAGTCCCGGCTCCGAGTCCAAGGTTCGAGTCCCGGCTCCGTGTCCAATGTTCGAGTCCCGGCTCCGTGTCCAAGGTTCGTGTCCAGGCTCCGAGTCCAAGGTTCGAGTCCTGGCTCCGTGTCCAAGGTTCGAGTCTCGGCTCCGAGTCCAAGGTTCGAGTCCCGGCTCCGAGTCCAAGGTTTGAGTCTCGGCTCCGAGTCCAAGGTTCCAGTCCCGGATTAGTGTCCAAGGTTCGAATCCCGGCTCCGAGTCCAAGCTTCAAGACCCGGCTCCGAGTCCAAGGTTCGAGTCCCGGCTCCGAGTCCAAGGTTCGAGTCCCGGCTCCGTGTCCAAGGTTCGAGTCCCGGCTCCGTGTCCAAGGTTCGAGTCCCGGCTTCGTGTCCAAGGTTCGAGACCCAGCTAAGTGTCCAAGGTTCGAGTCCCGGCTCCGAGTCCTAGGTTCGAGTCCCGGCTCAGTGTCCAAGGTTCGAGTCCCGGCTCCGTGTCCAAGGTTCGAGTCCCAGCTCCGTGTCCAAGGTTCGAGTCCCAGCTCCGTGTCCAAGGTTCGAGTCCCGGCTCGGTGTCCAAGGTTCGAGTCCCAGCTCCGTGTCCAAGGTTCGAGTCCCGGCTCGGTGTCCAACGTTCGAGTCCCAGCTCCGTGTCCAAGGTTCGAGTCCCGGCTCGGTGTCCAACGTTCGATTCCCGGCTCAGTGTCCAAGGTTCGAGTCCCGGCTCAGTGTCCAAGGTTCGCGTCCCAGTTCAGTGTCCAAGGTTCGAGTCCCGGCTCCGATTCCAAGGTTCGAGACCCGGCTCCTTATCCAAGTTTCGAGTCCCGGCTCCGAGTCCAAGGTTCGTGTCACGGCTCCGAGTCCAAGGTTCGAGTCCCAGCTCCGTGTCCAAGGTTCGAGTCCCGGCTCTGTGTCCAAGGTTCGAGTCCCGGCTCGGTGTCCAAGGTTCGAGTCCCAGCTCCGTGTCCAAGGTTCGAGTCCCGGCTCGGTGTCCAACGTTCGAGTCCCACCTCCGTGTCCAAGGTTCGAGTCCCGGCTCGGTGTCCAACGTTCGAGTCCCGGCTCAGTGTCCAAGGTTCGAGTCCCGGCTCCGAGTCCAAGGTTCGAGTCCCAGCTCCGTGTCCAAGGTTCGAGTCCCGGCTCCGTGTCCAAGGTTCGAGTCCCGGCTCGGTGTCCAAGGTTCGAGTCCCAGCTCCGTGTCCAAGGTTCGAGTCCCGGCTCGGTGTCCAACGTTCGAGTCCCAGCTCCGTGTCCAAGGTTCGAGTCCCGGCTCGGTGTCCAACGTTCGAGTCCCGGCTCAGTGTCCAAGGTTCGAGTCCCGGCTCGGTGTCCAAGGTTCGCGTCCCGGCTCAGTGTCCAAGGTTCGAGTCCCGGCTCCGATTCCAAGGTTCGAGACCCGGCTCCTTGTCCAAGTTTCGAGTCCCGGCTCGGTGTCCAAGGTTCGAGTCCCGGCTCCGTGTCCAAGGTTCGAGTCCCGGCTCCGTGTCCAAGGTTCGAGTCCTGGCTCCGAGTCCAAGGTTCGATTCCCGGCTCCGAGTCCAAGGTTCGAGTCCCGGCTCCGAGTCCAAGGTTCGAGTCCCGGCTCCGTGTCCAATGTTCGAGTCCCGGCTCCGTGTCCAAGGTTCGTGTCCAGGCTCCGAGTCCAAGGTTCGTGTCCAGGCTCCGAGTCCAAGGTTCGAGTCCCGGCTCCGTGTCCAATGTTCGAGTCCCGGCTCCGTGTCCAATGTTCGAGTCCCGGCTCCGTGTCCAAGGTTCGTGTCCAGGCTCCGAGTCCAAGGTTCGAGTCCCGGCTCCGAGTCCAAGGTTCGAGTCCCGGCTCGGTGTCCAATGTTCGAGTCCCGGCTCCGAGTCCAAGGTTCAAGTCCCGGATTAGTGTCCAAGGTTCGAATCCCGGCTCCGAGTCCAAGCTTCAAGTCCCGGCTCCGAGTCCAAGGTTCGAGTCCCGGCTCCGAGTCCAAGGTTCGAGTCCCGGCTCCGTGTCCAAGGTTCGAGTCCCGCCTCCGTGTCCAAGGTTCGAGTCCCGGCTTCGTGTCCAAGGTTCGAGACCCGGCTAAGTGTCCAAGGTTCGAGTCCCAGCTCCGAGTCCTAGGTTCGAGTCCCGGCTCAGTGTCCAAGGTTCGAGTCCCGGCTCCGTGTCCAAGGTTCGAGTCCCAGCTCCGTGTCCAAGGTTCGAGTCCCAGCTCCGTGTCCAAGGTTCGAGTCCCGGCTCGGTGTCCAAGGTTCGAGTCCCAGCTCCGTGTCCAAGGTTCGAGTCCCGGCTCGGTGTCCAATGTCCGAGTCCCAGCTCCGTGTCCAAGGTTCGAGTCCCGGCTCGGTGTCCAACGTTCGAGTCCCGGCTCAGTGTCCAAGGTTCGAGTCCCGGCTCAGTGTCCAAGGTTCGCGTCCCGGCTCAGTGTCCAAGGTTCGAGTCCCGGCTCCGATTCCAAGGTTCGAGACCAGGCTCCTTGTCCAAGTTTCGAGTCCCGGCTCCGAGTCCAAGGTTCGTGTCCTGGCTCCGTGTCCAAGGTTCGAGTCCCGGCTCGGTGTCCAAGGTTCGAGTCCCGGCTCCATGTCCAAGGTTCGAGTCCCGGCTCCGTGTCCAAGGTTCGAGTCCTGGCTACGAGTCCAAGGTTCGATTCCCGGCTCCGAGTCCAAGGTTCGAGTCCCGGCTCCGAGTCCAAGGTTCGAGTCCCGGCTCCGTGTCCAATGTTCGAGTCCCGGCTCCGTGTCCAAGGTTCGTGTCCAGGCTCCGAGTCCAAGGTTCGAGTCCTGGCTCCGTGTCCAAGGTTCGAGTCTCGGCTCCGAGTCCAAGGTTCGAGTCCCGGCTCCGAGTCCAAGGTTTGAGTCTCGGCTCCGAGTCCAAGGTTCAAGTCCCGGATTAGTGTCCAAGGTTCGAATCCCGGCTCCGAGTCCAAGCTTCAAGTCCCGGCTCCGAGTCCAAGGTTCGAGTCCCGGCTCCGAGTCCAAGGTTCGAGTCCCGGCTCCGTGTCCAAGGTTCGAGTCCCGGCTCCGTGTCCAAGGTTCGAGTCCCGGCTTCGTGTCCAAGGTTCGAGACCCGGCTAAGTGTCCAAGGTTCGAGTCCCGGCTCCGAGTCCTAGGTTCGAGTCCCGGCTCAGTGTCCAAGGTTCGAGTCCCGGCTCCGTGTCCAAGGTTCGAATCCCAGCTCCGTGTCCAAGGTTCGAGTCCCAGCTCCGTGTCCAAGGTTCGAGTCCCGGCTCGGTGTCCAAGGTTCGTGTCCCAGCTCCGTGTCCAAGGTTCGAGTCCCGGCTCGGTGTCCAATGTTCGAGTCCCAGCTCCGTGTCCAAGGTTCGAGTCCCGGCTCGGTGTCCAACGTTCGAGTCCCGGCTCAGTGTCCAAGGTTCGAGTCCCGGCTCAGTGTCCAAGGTTCGCGTCCCGGCTCAGTGTCCAAGGTTCGAGTCCTGGCTCCGATTCCAAGGTTCGAGACCCGGCTCGGTGTCCAAGGTTCGAGTCCCGGCTCCGTGTCCAAGGTTCGAGTCCCGGCTCCGTGTCCAAGGTTCGAGTCCTGGCTCCGAGTCCAAGGTTCGATTCCCGGCTCCGAGTCCAAGGTTCGAGTCCCGGCTCCGAGTCCAAGGTTCGAGTCCCGGCTCCGTGTCCAATGTTCGAGTCCCGGCTCCGTGTCCAAGGTTCGTGTCCAGGCTCCGAGTCCAAGGTTCGAGTCCTGGCTCCGTGTCCAAGGTTCGAGTCTCGGCTCCGAGTCCAAGGTTCGAGTCCCGGCTCCGAGTCCAAGGTTTGAGTCTCGGCTCCGAGTCCAAGGTTCAAGTCCCGGATTAGTGTCCAAGGTTCGAATCCCGGCTCCGAGTCCAAGCTTCAAGACCCGGCTCCGATTCCAAGGTTCGAGTCCCGGCTCCGAGTCCAAGGTTCGAGTCCCGGCTCCGTGTCCAAGGTTCGAGTCCCGGCTCCGTGTCCAAGGTTCGAGTCCCGGCTTCGTGTCCAAGGTTCGAGACCCAGCTAAGTGTCCAAGGTTCGAGTCCCGGCTCCGAGTCCTAGGTTCGAGTCCCGGCTCAGTGTCCAAGGTTCGAGTCCCGGCTCCGTGTCCAAGGTTCAAGTCCCAGCTCCGTGTCCAAGGTTCGAGTCCCAGCTCCGTGTCCAAGGTTCGAGTCCCGGCTCGGTGTCCAAGGTTCGAGTCCCAGCTCCGTGTCCAAGGTTCGAGTCCCGGCTCGGTGTCCAACGTTCGAGTCCCAGCTCCGTGTCCAAGGTTCGAGTCCCGGCTCGGTGTCCAACGTTCGATTCCCGGCTCAGTGTCCAAGGTTCGAGTCCCGGCTCAGTGTCCAAGGTTCGCGTCCCAGTTCAGTGTCCAAGGTTCGAGTCCCGGCTCCGATTCCAAGGTTCGAGACCCGGCTCCTTATCCAAGTTTCGAGTCCCGGCTCCGAGTCCAAGGTTCGTGTCATGGCTCCGAGTCCAAGGTTCGAGTCCCAGCTCCGTGTCCAAGGTTCGAGTCCCGGCTCTGTGTCCAAGGTTCGAGTCCCGGCTCGGTGTCCAAGGTTCGAGTCCCAGCTCCGTGTCCAAGGTTCGAGTCCCGGCTCGGTGTCCAACGTTCGAGTCCCACCTCCGTGTCCAAGGTTCGAGTCCCGGCTCGGTGTCCAACGTTCGAGTCCCGGCTCAGTGTCCAAGGTTCGAGTCCCGGCTCCGAGTCCAAGGTTCGAGTCCCAGCTCCGTGTCCAAGGTTCGAGTCCCGGCTCCGTGTCCAAGGTTCGAGTCCCGGCTCGGTGTCCAAGGTTCGAGTCCCAGCTCCGTGTCCAAGGTTCGAGTCCCGGCTCGGTGTCCAACGTTCGAGTCCCAGCTCCGTGTCCAAGGTTCGAGTCCCGGCTCGGTGTCCAACGTTCGAGTCCCGGCTCAGTGTCCAAGGTTCGAGTCCCGGCTCGGTGTCCAAGGTTCGCGTCCCGGCTCAGTGTCCAAGGTTCGAGTCCCGGCTCCGATTCCAAGGTTCGAGACCCGGCTCCGTGTCCAATGTTCGAGTCCCGGCTCCGTGTCCAAGGTTCGTGTCCAGGCTCCGAGTCCAAGGTTCGAGTCCTGGCTCCGTGTCCAAGGTTCGAGTCTCGGCTCCGAGTCCAAGGTTCGAGTCCCGGCTCCGAGTCCAAGGTTTGAGTCTCGGCTCCGAGTCCAAGGTTCAAGTCCCGGATTAGTGTCCAAGGTTCGAATCCCGGCTCCGAGTCCAAGCTTCAAGTCCCGGCTCCGAGTCCAAGGTTCGAGTCCCGGCTCCGAGTCCAAGGTTCGAGTCCCGGCTCCGTGTCCAAGGTTCGAGTCCCGGCTTCGTGTCCAAGGTTCGAGACCCGGCTAAGTGTCCAAGGTTCGAGTCCCAGCTCCGAGTCCTAGGTTCGAGTCCCGGCTCAGTGTCCAAGGTTCGAGTCCCGGCTCCGTGTCCAAGGTTCGAGTCCCAGCTCCGTGTCCAAGGTTCGAGTCCCAGCTCCGTGTCCAAGGTTCGAGTCCCGGCTCGGTGTCCAAGGTTCGAGTCCCAGCTCCGTGTCCAAGGTTCGAGTCCCGGCTCGGTGTCCAATGTCCGAGTCCCAGCTCCGTGTCCAAGGTTCGAGTCCCGGCTCGGTGTCCAACGTTCGAGTCCCGGCTCAGTGTCCAAGGTTCGAGTCCCGGCTCAGTGTCCAAGGTTCGCGTCCCGGCTCAGTGTCCAAGGTTCGAGTCCCGGCTCCGATTCCAAGGTTCGAGACCCGGCTCCTTGTCCAAGTTTCGAGTCCCGGCTCCGAGTCCAAGGTTCGTGTCCTGGCTCCGTGTCCAAGGTTCGAGTCCCGGCTCGGTGTCCAAGGTTCGAGTCCCGGCTCCATGTCCAAGGTTCGAGTCCCGGCTCCGTGTCCAAGGTTCGAGTCCTGGCTACGAGTCCAAGGTTCGATTCCCGGCTCCGAGTCCAAGGTTCGAGTCCCGGCTCCGAGTCCAAGGTTCGAGTCCCGGCTCCGTCTCCAATGTTCGAGTCCCGGCTCCGTGTCCAAGGTTCGTGTCCAGGCTCCGAGTCCAAGGTTCGAGTCCTGGCTCCGTGTCCAAGGTTCGAGTCTCGGCTCCGAGTCCAAGGTTCGAGTCCCGGCTCCGAGTCCAAGGTTTGAGTCTCGGCTCCGAGTCCAAGGTTCAAGTCCCGGATTAGTGTCCAAGGTTCGAATCCCGGCTCCGAGTCCAAGCTTCAAGTCCCGGCTCCGAGTCCAAGGTTCGAGTCCCGGCTCCGAGTCCAAGGTTCGAGTCCCGGCTCCGTGTCCAAGGTTCGAGTCCCGGCTCCGTGTCCAAGGTTCGAGTCCCGGCTTCGTGTCCAAGGTTCGAGACCCGGCTAAGTGTCCAAGGTTCGAGTCCCGGCTCCGAGTCCTAGGTTCGAGTCCCGGCTCAGTGTCCAAGGTTCGAGTCCCGGCTCCGTGTCCAAGGTTCGAGTCCCAGCTCCGTGTCCAAGGTTCGAGTCCCAGCTCCGTGTCCAAGGTTCGAGTCCCGGCTCGGTGTCCAAGGTTCGTGTCCCAGCTCCGTGTCCAAGGTTCGAGTCCCGGCTCGGTGTCCAATGTTCGAGTCCCAGCTCCGTGTCCAAGGTTCGAGTCCCGGCTCGGTGTCCAACGTTCGAGTCCCGGCTCAGTGTCCAAGGTTCGAGTCCCGGCTCAGTGTCCAAGGTTCGCGTCCCGGCTCAGTGTCCAAGGTTCGAGTCCTGGCTCCGATTCCAAGGTTCGAGACCCGGCTCGGTGTCCAAGGTTCGAGTCCCGGCTCCGTGTCCAAGGTTCGAGTCCCGGCTCCGTGTCCAAGGTTCGAGTCTCGGCTCCGAGTCCAAGGTTCGATTCCCGGCTCCGAGTCCAAGGTTCGAGTCCCGGCTCCGAGTCCAAGGTTCGAGTCCCGGCTCCGTGTCCAATGTTCGAGTCCCGGCTCCGTGTCCAAGGTTCGTGTCCAGGCTCCGAGTCCAAGGTTCGAGTCCTGGCTCCGTGTCCAAGGTTCGAGTCTCGGCTCCGAGTCCAAGGTTCGAGTCCCGGCTCCGAGTCCAAGGTTTGAGTCTCGGCTCCGAGTCCAAGGTTCAAGTCCCGGATTAGTGTCCAAGGTTCGAATCCCGGCTCCGAGTCCAAGCTTCAAGACCCGGCTCCGAGTCCAAGGTTCGAGTCCCGGCTCCGAGTCCAAGGTTCGAGTCCCGGCTCCGTGTCCAAGGTTCGAGTCCCGGCTCCGTGTCCAAGGTTCGAGTCCCGGCTTCGTGTCCAAGGTTCGAGACCCAGCTAAGTGTCCAAGGTTCGAGTCCCGGCTCCGAGTCCTAGGTTCGAGTCCCGGCTCAGTGTCCAAGGTTCGAGTCCCGGCTCCGTGTCCAAGGTTCGAGTCCCAGCTCCGTGTCCAAGGTTCGAGTCCCAGCTCCGTGTCCAAGGTTCGAGTCCCGGCTCGGTGTCCAAGGTTCGAGTCCCAGCTCCGTGTCCAAGGTTCGAGTCCCGGCTCGGTGTCCAACGTTCGAGTCCCAGCTCCGTGTCCAAGGTTCGAGTCCCGGCTCGGTGTCCAACGTTCGAGTCCCGGCTCCGTGTCCAAGGTTCGAGTCCCAGCTCCGTGTCCAAGGTTCGAGTCCCAGCTCCGTGTCCAAGGTTCGAGTCCCGGCTCGGTGTCCAAGGTTCGAGTCCCAGCTCCGTGTCCAAGGTTCGAGTCCCGGCTCGGTGTCCAACGTTCGAGTCCCAGCTCCGAGTCCAAGGTTCGAGTCACGGCTCGGTGTCCAACGTTCGAGTCCCGGCTCAGTGTCCAAGGTTCGCGTCCCGGCTCAGTGTCCAAGGTTCGAGTCCCGGCTCCGATTCCAAGGTTCGAGACCCGGCTCCTTGTCCAAGTTTCGAGTCCCGGCTCCGAGTCCAAGGTTCGTGTCCTGGCTCCGTGTCCAAGGTTCGAGTCCCGGCTCGGTGTCCAAGGTTCGAGTCCCGGCTCCATGTCCAAGGTTCGAGTCCCGGCTCCGTGTCCAAGGTTCGAGTCCTGGCTACGAGTCCAAGGTTCGATTCCCGGCTCCGAGTCCAAGGTTCGAGTCCCGGCTCCGAGTCCAAGGTTCGAGTCCCGGCTCCGTCTCCAATGTTCGAGTCCCGGCTCCGTGTCCAAGGTTCGTGTCCAGGCTCCGAGTCCAAGGTTCGAGTCCTGGCTCCGTGTCCAAGGTTCGAGTCTCGGCTCCGAGTCCAAGGTTCGAGTCCCGGCTCCGAGTCCAAGGTTTGAGTCTCGGCTCCGAGTCCAAGGTTCAAGTCCCGGATTAGTGTCCAAGGTTCGAATCCCGGCTCCGAGTCCAAGCTTCAAGTCCCGGCTCCGAGTCCAAGGTTCGAGTCCCGGCTCCGAGTCCAAGGTTCGAGTCCCGGCTCCGTGTCCAAGGTTCGAGTCCCGGCTCCGTGTCCAAGGTTCGAGTCCCGGCTTCGTGTCCAAGGTTCGAGACCCGGCTAAGTGTCCAAGGTTCGAGTCCCGGCTCCGAGTCCTAGGTTCGAGTCCCGGCTCAGTGTCCAAGGTTCGAGTCCCGGCTCCGTGTCCAAGGTTCGAGTCCCAGCTCCGTGTCCAAGGTTCGAGTCCCAGCTCCGTGTCCAAGGTTCGAGTCCCGGCTCGGTGTCCAAGGTTCGTGTCCCAGCTCCGTGTCCAAGGTTCGAGTCCCGGCTCGGTGTCCAATGTTCGAGTCCCAGCTCCGTGTCCAAGGTTCGAGTCCCGGCTCGGTGTCCAACGTTCGAGTCCCGGCTCAGTGTCCAAGGTTCGAGTCCCGGCTCAGTGTCCAAGGTTCGCGTCCCGGCTCAGTGTCCAAGGTTCGAGTCCTGGCTCCGATTCCAAGGTTCGAGACCCGGCTCGGTGTCCAAGGTTCGAGTCCCGGCTCCGTGTCCAAGGTTCGAGTCCCGGCTCCGTGTCCAAGGTTCGAGTCTCGGCTCCGAGTCCAAGGTTCGATTCCCGGCTCCGAGTCCAAGGTTCGAGTCCCGGCTCCGAGTCCAAGGTTCGAGTCCCGGCTCCGTGTCCAATGTTCGAGTCCCGGCTCCGTGTCCAAGGTTCGTGTCCAGGCTCCGAGTCCAAGGTTCGAGTCCTGGCTCCGTGTCCAAGGTTCGAGTCTCGGCTCCGAGTCCAAGGTTCGAGTCCCGGCTCCGAGTCCAAGGTTTGAGTCTCGGCTCCGAGTCCAAGGTTCAAGTCCCGGATTAGTGTCCAAGGTTCGAATCCCGGCTCCGAGTCCAAGCTTCAAGACCCGGCTCCGAGTCCAAGGTTCGAGTCCCGGCTCCGAGTCCAAGGTTCGAGTCCCGGCTCCGTGTCCAAGGTTCGAGTCCCGGCTCCGTGTCCAAGGTTCGAGTCCCGGCTTCGTGTCCAAGGTTCGAGACCCAGCTAAGTGTCCAAGGTTCGAGTCCCGGCTCCGAGTCCTAGGTTCGAGTCCCGGCTCAGTGTCCAAGGTTCGAGTCCCGGCTCCGTGTCCAAGGTTCGAGTCCCAGCTCCGTGTCCAAGGTTCGAGTCCCAGCTCCGTGTCCAAGGTTCGAGTCCCGGCTCGGTGTCCAAGGTTCGAGTCCCAGCTCCGTGTCCAAGGTTCGAGTCCCGGCTCGGTGTCCAACGTTCGAGTCCCAGCTCCGTGTCCAAGGTTCGAGTCCCGGCTCGGTGTCCAACGTTCGATTCCCGGCTCAGTGTCCAAGGTTCGAGTCCCGGCTCAGTGTCCAAGGTTCGCGTCCCAGTTCAGTGTCCAAGGTTCGAGTCCCGGCTCCGATTCCAAGGTTCGAGACCCGGCTCCTTATCCAAGTTTCGAGTCCCGGCTCCGAGTCCAAGGTTCGTGTCACGGCTCCGAGTCCAAGGTTCGAGTCCCAGCTCCGTGTCCAAGGTTCGAGTCCCGGCTCTGTGTCCAAGGTTCGAGTCCCGGCTCGGTGTCCAAGGTTCGAGTCCCAGCTCCGTGTCCAAGGTTCGAGTCCCGGCTCGGTGTCCAACGTTCGAGTCCCACCTCCGTGTCCAAGGTTCGAGTCCCGGCTCGGTGTCCAACGTTCGAGTCCCGGCTCAGTGTCCAAGGTTCGAGTCCCGGCTCCGAGTCCAAGGTTCGAGTCCCAGCTCCGTGTCCAAGGTTCGAGTCCCGGCTCCGTGTCCAAGGTTCGAGTCCCGGCTCGGTGTCCAAGGTTCGAGTCCCAGCTCCGTGTCCAAGGTTCGAGTCCCGGCTCGGTGTCCAACGTTCGAGTCCCAGCTCCGTGTCCAAGGTTCGAGTCCCGGCTCGGTGTCCAACGTTCGAGTCCCGGCTCAGTGTCCAAGGTTCGAGTCCCGGCTCGGTGTCCAAGGTTCGCGTCCCGGCTCAGTGTCCAAGGTTCGAGTCCCGGCTCCGATTCCAAGGTTCGAGACCCGGCTCCTTGTCCAAGTTTCGAGTCCCGGCTCGGTGTCCAAGGTTCGAGTCCCGGCTCCGTGTCCAAGGTTCGAGTCCCGGCTCCGTGTCCAAGGTTCGAGTCCTGGCTCCGAGTCCAAGGTTCGATTCCCGGCTCCGAGTCCAAGGTTCGAGTCCCGGCTCCGAGTCCAAGGTTCGAGTCCCGGCTCCGTGTCCAATGTTCGAGTCCCGGCTCCGTGTCCAAGGTTCGTGTCCAGGCTCCGAGTCCAAGGTTCGTGTCCAGGCTCCGAGTCCAAGGTTCGAGTCCCGGCTCCGTGTCCAATGTTCGAGTCCCGGCTCCGTGTCCAATGTTCGAGTCCCGGCTCCGTGTCCAAGGTTCGTGTCCAGGCTCCGAGTCCAAGGTTCGAGTCCCGGCTCCGAGTCCAAGGTTCGAGTCCCGGCTCGGTGTCCAATGTTCGAGTCCCGGCTCCGAGTCCAAGGTTCAAGTCCCGGATTAGTGTCCAAGGTTCGAATCCCGGCTCCGAGTCCAAGCTTCAAGTCCCGGCTCCGAGTCCAAGGTTCGAGTCCCGGCTCCGAGTCCAAGGTTCGAGTCCCGGCTCCGTGTCCAAGGTTCGAGTCCCGCCTCCGTGTCCAAGGTTCGAGTCCCGGCTTCGTGTCCAAGGTTCGAGTCCCAGCTCCGAGTCCTAGGTTCGAGTCCCGGCTCAGTGTCCAAGGTTCGAGTCCCGGCTCCGTGTCCAAGGTTCGAGTCCCAGCTCCGTGTCCAAGGTTCGAGTCCCAGCTCCGTGTCCAAGGTTCGAGTCCCGGCTCGGTGTCCAAGGTTCGAGTCCCAGCTCCGTGTCCAAGGTTCGAGTCCCGGCTCGGTGTCCAATGTCCGAGTCCCAGCTCCGTGTCCAAGGTTCGAGTCCCGGCTCGGTGTCCAACGTTCGAGTCCCGGCTCAGTGTCCAAGGTTCGAGTCCCGGCTCAGTGTCCAAGGTTCGCGTCCCGGCTCAGTGTCCAAGGTTCGAGTCCCGGCTCCGATTCCAAGGTTCGAGACCCGGCTCCTTGTCCAAGTTTCGAGTCCCGGCTCCGAGTCCAAGGTTCGTGTCCTGGCTCCGTGTCCAAGGTTCGAGTCCCGGCTCGGTGTCCAAGGTTCGAGTCCCGGCTCCATGTCCAAGGTTCGAGTCCCGGCTCCGTGTCCAAGGTTCGAGTCCTGGCTACGAGTCCAAGGTTCGATTCCCGGCTCCGAGTCCAAGGTTCGAGTCCCGGCTCCGAGTCCAAGGTTCGAGTCCCGGCTCCGTGTCCAATGTTCGAGTCCCGGCTCCGTGTCCAAGGTTCGTGTCCAGGCTCCGAGTCCCAGGTTCGAGTCCTGGCTCCGAGTCCAAGGTTCAAGTCCCGGATTAGTGTCCAAGGTTCGAATCCCGGCTCCGAGTCCAAGCTTCAAGTCCCGGCTCCGAGTCCAAGGTTCGAGTCCCGGCTCCGAGTCCAAGGTTCGAGTCCCGGCTCCGTGTCCAAGGTTCGAGTCCCGGCTCCGTGTCCAAGGTTCGAGTCCCGGCTTCGTGTCCAAGGTTCGAGACCCGGCTAAGTGTCCAAGGTTCGAGTCCCGGCTCCTAGTCCTAGGTTCGAGTCCCGGCTCAGTGTCCAAGGTTCGAGTCCCGGCTCCGTGTCCAAGGTTCGAGTCCCAGCTCCGTGTCCAAGGTTCGAGTCCCAGCTCCGTGTCCAAGGTTCGAGTCCCGGCTCGGTGTCCAAGGTTCGAGTCCCTGCTCCGTGTCCAAGGTTCGAGTCCCGGCTCGGTGTCCAACGTTCGAGTCCCAGCTCCGTGTCCAAGGTTCGAGTCCCGGCTCGGTGTCCAACGTTCGAGTCCCGGCTCAGTGTCCAAGGTTCGAGTCCCGGCTCAGTGTCCAAGGTTCGCGTCCCGGCTCAGTGTCCAAGGTTCGAGTCCCGGCTCCGTGTCCAAGGTTCGAGTCCTGGCTCCGAGTCCAAGGTTCGATTCCCGGCTCCGAGTCCAAGGTTCGAGTCCCGGCTCCGAGTCCAAGGTTCGAGTCCCGGCTCCGTGTCCAATGTTCGAGTCCCGGCTCCGTGTCCAAGGTTCGTGTCCAGGCTCCGAGTCCAAGGTTCGAGTCCTGGCTCCGTGTCCAAGGTTCGAGTCTCGGCTCCGAGTCCAAGGTTCGAGTCCCGGCTCCGAGTCCAAGGTTTGAGTCTCGGCTCCGATTCCAAGGTTCAAGTCCCGGATTAGTGACCAAGGTTCGAATCCCGGCTCCGAGTCCAAGCTTCAAGTCCCGGCTCCAAGTCCAAGGTTCGAGTCCCGGCTCCGAGTCCAAGGTTCGAGTCCCGGCTCCGTGTCCAAAGTTCGAGTCCTGTTCCGTGTCCAAGGTTCGAGTCCCGGCTTCGTGTCCAAGGTTCGAGACCCGGCTAAGTGTCCAAGGTTCGAGTCCCGGCTCCGAGTCCTAGGTTCGAGTCCCGGTTCAGTGTCCAAGGTTCGAGTCCCGGCACCGTGTCCAAGGTTCGAGTCCCGGCTTCGTGTCCAAGGTTCGCGTCCTGGCTCCGTGTCCAAGGTTCGAGTCCTGGCTCCGAGTCCAAGGTTCGAGTCCAGGCTCCTTGTCCAAGTCTCAAGTCCCGGCTCCGAGTCCAAGGTTCGTGTCCTGGCTCCGAGTCCAAGGTTCGAGTCCTGGCTCCGTGTCCAAGGTTCGAGTCTCGGCTCCGAGTCCAAGGTTCGAGTCCCGGCTCAGTGTCCAAGGTTCGAGTCCCGGCTCCGAGTCCAAGGTTCGAGTCCCAGCTCCGTGTCCAAGGTTCGAGTCCCAGCTCCGTGTCCAAGGTTCGAGTCCCGGCTCGGTGTCCAAGGTTCGAGTCCCAGCTCCGTGTCCAAGGTTCGAGTCCCGGCTCGGTGTCCAACGTTCGAGTCCCAGCTCCGTGTCCAAGGTTCGAGTCCCGGCTCGGTGTCCAAGGTTCGTGTCCCAGCTCCGTGTCCAAGGTTCGAGTCCCGGCTCGGTGTCCAACGTTCGAGTCCCAGCTCCGTGTCCAAGGTTCGAGTCCCGGCTCGGTATCCAACGTTCGAGTCCCGGCTCAGTGTCCAAGGTTCGAGTCCCGGCTCCGAGTCCAAGGTTCGAGTCCCAGCTCCGTGTCCAAGGTTCGAGTCCCAGCTCCGTGTCCAAGGTTCGAGTCCCTGCTCGGTGTCCAAGGTTCGAGTCCCAGCTCCGTGTCCAAGGTTCGAGTCCCGGCTCGGTGTCCAACGTTCGAGTCACAACTCCGTGTCCAAGGTTCGAGTCCCGGCTCGGTGTCCAACGTTCGAGTCCCGGCTCAGTGTCCAAGGTTCGAGTCCCGGCTCCGAGTCCAAGGTTCGAGTCCCAGCTCCGTATCCAACGTTCGAGTCCCGGCTCCGTGTCCAAGGTTCGAGTCCCGGCTCGGTGTCCAAGGTTCGAGTCCCAGCTCCGTGTCCAAGGTTCGAGTCCCGGCTCGGTGTCCAACGTTCGAGTCCCAGCTCCGTGTCCAAGGTTCGAGTCCCGGCTCGGTGTCCAACGTTCGAGTCCCGGCTCAGTGTCCAAGGTTCGAGTCCCGGCTCCGAGTCCAAGGTTCGAGTCCCAGCTCCGTGTCCAAGGTTCGAGTCCCGGCTCCGTGTCCAAGGTTCGAGTCCCGGCTCGGTGTCCAAGGTTCGAGTCCCAGCTCCGTGTCCAAGGTTCGAGTCCCGGCTCGGTGTCCAACGTTCGAGTCCCGGCTCAGTGTCCAAGGTTCGAGTCCCGGCTCAGTGTCCAAGGTTCGCGTCCCGGCTCAGTGTCCAAGGTTCGAGTCCCGGCTCCGATTCCAAGGTTCGAGACCCGGCTCCTTGTCCAAGTTTCAAGTCCCGGCTCCGAGTCCAAGGTTCGTGTCCTGGCTCCGTGTCCAAGGTTCGAGTCCCGGCTCGGTGTCCAAGGTTCGAGTCCCGGCTCCGTGTCCAAGGTTCGAGTCCCGGCTCCGTGTCCAAGGTTCGAGTCCTGGCTCCGAGTCCAAGGTTCGATTCCCGGCTCCGAGTCCAAGGTTCGAGTCCCGGCTCCGAGTCCAAGGTTCGAGTCCCGGCTCCGTGTCCAATGTTCGAGTCCCGGCTCCGTGTCCAAGGTTCGTGTCCAGGCTCCGAGTCCAAGGTTCGATTCCTGGCTCCGTGTCCAAGGTTCGAGTCTCGGCTCCGAGTCCAAGGTTCGAGTCCCGGCTCCGAGTCCAAGGTTTGAGTCTCGGCTCCGAGTCCAAGGTTCAAGTCCCGGATTAGTGTCCAAGGTTCGAATCCCAGCTCCGAGTCCAAGCTTCAAGTCCCGGCTCCGAGTCCAAGGTTCGAGTCCCGGCTCCGAGTCCAAGGTTCGAGTCCCGGATCCGTGTCCAAGGTTCGAGTCTCGGCTCCGTGTCCAAGGTTCGAGTCCCGGCTCCGTGTCCAAGGTTCGACTCCCGGCTCCGTGTCCAAGGTTCGAGTCCCGGCTCCGTATCCAAGGTTCGAGTCCCGGCTCCGTGTCCAAGGTTCGAGTCCCGGCTCCGTGTCCAAGGTTCGAGTCCTGGCTCCGAGTCCAAGGTTCGATTCCCGGCTCCGAGTCCAAGGTTCGAGTCCCGGCTCCGAGTCCAAGGTTCGAGTCCCGGCTCCGTGTCCAATGTTCGAGTCCCGGCTCCGTATCCAAGGTTTGTGTCCAGGCTCCGAGTCCAAGGTTCGATTCCTGGCTCCGTGTCCAAGGTTTGAGTCTCGGCTCCGAGTCCAAGGTTCAAGTCCCGGATTAGTGTCCAAGGTTCGAATCCCAGCTCCGAGTCCAAGCTTCAAGTCCCGGCTCCGAGTCCAAGGTTCGAGTCCCGGCTCCGAGTCCAAGGTTCGAGTCCCGGATCCGTGTCCAAGGTTCGAGTCTCGGCTCCGTGTCCAAGGTTCGAGTCCCGGCTCCGTGTCCAAGGTTCGAGTCCCGGCTCCGTGTCCAAGGTTCGAGTCCCGGCTTCATGTCCAAGGTTCGAGACCCGGCTAAGTGTCCAAGGTTCGAGTCCCGGCTCCGAGTCCTAGGTTCGAGTCCCGGCTCAGTGTCCAAGGTTCGAGTCCCGGCTCCGTGTCCAAGGTTCGAGTCCCAGCTCCGTGTCCAAGGTTCGAGTCCCAGCTCCGTGTCCAAGGTTCGAGTCCCGGCTCGGTGTCCAAGGTTCGAGTCCCGGCTCAGTGTCCAAGGTTCGCGTCCCGGCTCAGTGTCCAAGGTTCGAGTCCTGGCTCCGATTCCAAGGTTCGAGACCCGGCTCGGTGTCCAAGGTTCGAGTCCCGGCTCCGTGTCCAAGGTTCGAGTCCCGGCTCCGTGTCCAAGGTTCGAGTCCTGGCTCCGAGTCCAAGGTTCGATTCCCGGCTCCGAGTCCAAGGTTCGAGTCCCGGCTCCGAGTCCAAGGTTCGAGTCCCGGCTCCGTGTCCAATGTTCGAGTCCCGGCTCCGTGTCCAAGGTTCGTGTCCAGGCTCCGAGTCCAAGGTTCGAGTCCTGGCTCCGTGTCCAAGGTTCGAGTCTCGGCTCCGAGTCCAAGGTTCGAGTCCCAGCTCCGAGTCCTAGGTTCGAGTCCCGGCTCAGTGTCCAAGGTTCGAGTCCCGGCTCCGTGTCCAAGGTTCGAGTCCCAGCTCCGTGTCCAAGGTTCGAGTCCCAGCTCCGTGTCCAAGGTTCGAGTCCCGGCTCGGTGTCCAAGGTTCGAGTCCCAGCTCCGTGTCCAAGGTTCGAGTCCCGGCTCGGTGTCCAATGTCCGAGTCCCAGCTCCGTGTCCAAGGTTCGAGACCCGGCTCCTTGTCCAAGTTTCGAGTCCCGGCTCCGAGTCCAAGGTTCGTGTCCTGGCTCCGTGTCCAAGGTTCGAGTCCCGGCTCGGTGTCCAAGGTTCGAGTCCCGGCTCCGTGTCCAAGGTTCGAGTCCCGGCTCCGTGTCCAAGGTTCGAGTCCTGGCTCCGAGTCCAAGGTTCGATTCCCGGCTCCGAGTCCAAGGTTCGAGTCCCGGCTCCGAGTCCAAGGTTCGAGTCCCGGCTCCGTGTCCAATGTTCGAGTCCCGGCTCCGTGTCCAAGGTTCGTGTCCAGGCTCCGAGTCCAAGGTTCGAGTCCTGGCTCCGTGTCCAAGGTTCGAGTCTCGGCTCCGAGTCCAAGGTTCGAGTCCCGGCTCCGAGTCCAAGGTTTGAGTCTCGGCTCCGAGTCCAAGGTTCCAGTCCCGGATTAGTGTCCAAGGTTCGAATCCCGGCTCCGAGTCCAAGCTTCAAGTCCCGGCTCCGAGTCCAAGGTTCGAGTCCCGGCTCCGAGTCCAAGGTTCGAGTCCTGGCTCCGTGTCCAAGGTTCGAGTCCCGCCTCCGTGTCCAAGGTTCGAGTCCCGGCTTCGTGTCCAAGGTTCGAGACCCGGCTAAGTGTCCAAGGTTCGAGTCCCAGCTCCGAGTCCTAGGTTCGAGTCCCGGCTCGGTATCCAACGTTCGAGTCCCGGCTCAGTGTCCAAGGTTCGAGTCCCGGCTCCGAGTCCAAGGTTCGAGTCCCAGCTCCGTGTCCAAGGTTCGAGTCCCAGCTCCGTGTCCAAGGTTCGAGTCCCTGCTCGGTGTCCAAGGTTCGAGTCCCAGCTCCGTGTCCAAGGTTCGAGTCCCGGCTCGGTGTCCAACGTTCGAGTCACAACTCCGTGTCCAAGGTTCGAGTCCCGGCTCGGTGTCCAACGTTCGAGTCCCGGCTCAGTGTCCAAGGTTCGAGTCCCGGCTCCGAGTCCAAGGTTCGAGTCCCAGCTCCGTATCCAACGTTCGAGTCCCGGCTCCGTGTCCAAGGTTCGAGTCCCGGCTCGGTGTCCAAGGTTCGAGTCCCAGCTCCGTGTCCAAGGTTCGAGTCCCGGCTCGGTGTCCAACGTTCGAGTCCCAGCTCCGTGTCCAAGGTTCGAGTCCCGGCTCGGTGTCCAACGTTCGAGTCCCGGCTCAGTGTCCAAGGTTCGAGTCCCGGCTCCGAGTCCAAGGTTCGAGTCCCAGCTCCGTGTCCAAGGTTCGAGTCCCGGCTCCGTGTCCAAGGTTCGAGTCCCGGCTCGGTGTCCAAGGTTCGAGTCCCAGCTCCGTGTCCAAGGTTCGAGTCCCGGCTCGGTGTCCAACGTTCGAGTCCCGGCTCAGTGTCCAAGGTTCGAGTCCCGGCTCAGTGTCCAAGGTTCGCGTCCCGGCTCAGTGTCCAAGGTTCGAGTCCCGGCTCCGATTCCAAGGTTCGAGACCCGGCTCCTTGTCCAAGTTTCAAGTCCCGGCTCCGAGTCCAAGGTTCGTGTCCTGGCTCCGTGTCCAAGGTTCGAGTCCCGGCTCCGTGTCCAAGGTTCGAGTCCCGGCTCCGTGTCCAAGGTTCGAGTCCCGGCTCCGTGTCCAAGGTTCGAGTCCTGGCTCCGAGTCCAAGGTTCGATTCCCGGCTCCGAGTCCAAGGTTCGAGTCCCGGCTCCGAGTCCAAGGTTCGAGTCCCGGCTCCGTGTCCAATGTTCGAGTCCCGGCTCAGTGTCCAAGGTTCGAGTCCCAGCTCCGTGTCCAAGGTTCGAGTCCCAGCTCCGTGTCCAAGGTTCGAGTCCCGGCTCGGTGTCCAAGGTTCGAGTCCCAGCTCCGTGTCCAAGGTTCGAGTCCCGGCTCGGTGTCCAATGTCCGAGTCCCAGCTCCGTGTCCAAGGTTCGAGACCCGGCTCCTTGTCCAAGTTTCGAGTCCCGGCTCCGAGTCCAAGGTTCGTGTCCTGGCTCCGTGTCCAAGGTTCGAGTCCCGGCTCGGTGTCCAAGGTTCGAGTCCCGGCTCCGTGTCCAAGGTTCGAGTCCCGGCTCCGTGTCCAAGGTTCGAGTCCTGGCTCCGAGTCCAAGGTTCGATTCCCGGCTCCGAGTCCAAGGTTCGAGTCCCGGCTCCGAGTCCAAGGTTCGAGTCCCGGCTCCGTGTCCAATGTTCGAGTCCCGGCTCCGTGTCCAAGGTTCGTGTCCAGGCTCCGAGTCCAAGGTTCGAGTCCTGGCTCCGTGTCCAAGGTTCGAGTCTCGGCTCCGAGTCCAAGGTTCGAGTCCCGGCTCCGAGTCCAAGGTTTGAGTCTCGGCTCCGAGTCCAAGGTTCAAGTCCCGGATTAGTGTCCAAGGTTCGAATCCCGGCTCCGAGTCCAAGCTTCAAGTCCCGGCTCCGAGTCCAAGGTTCGAGTCCCGGCTCCGAGTCCAAGGTTCGAGTCCTGGCTCCGTGTCCAAGGTTCGAGTCCCGCCTCCGTGTCCAAGGTTCGAGTCCCGGCTTCGTGTCCAAGGTTCGAGACCCGGCTAAGTGTCCAAGGTTCGAGTCCCAGCTCCGAGTCCTAGGTTCGAGTCCCGGCTCGGTATCCAACGTTCGAGTCCCGGCTCAGTGTCCAAGGTTCGAGTCCCGGCTCCGAGTCCAAGGTTCGAGTCCCAGCTCCGTGTCCAAGGTTCGAGTCCCAGCTCCGTGTCCAAGGTTCGAGTCCCTGCTCGGTGTCCAAGGTTCGAGTCCCAGCTCCGTGTCCAAGGTTCGAGTCCCGGCTCGGTGTCCAACGTTCGAGTCACAACTCCGTGTCCAAGGTTCGAGTCCCGGCTCGGTGTCCAACGTTCGAGTCCCGGCTCAGTGTCCAAGGTTCGAGTCCCGGCTCCGAGTCCAAGGTTCGAGTCCCAGCTCCGTATCCAACGTTCGAGTCCCGGCTCCGTGTCCAAGGTTCGAGTCCCGGCTCGGTGTCCAAGGTTCGAGTCCCAGCTCCGTGTCCAAGGTTCGAGTCCCGGCTCGGTGTCCAACGTTCGAGTCCCAGCTCCGTGTCCAAGGTTCGAGTCCCGGCTCGGTGTCCAACGTTCGAGTCCCGGCTCAGTGTCCAAGGTTCGAGTCCCGGCTCCGAGTCCAAGGTTCGAGTCCCAGCTCCGTGTCCAAGGTTCGAGTCCCGGCTCCGTGTCCAAGGTTCGAGTCCCGGCTCGGTGTCCAAGGTTCGAGTCCCAGCTCCGTGTCCAAGGTTCGAGTCCCGGCTCGGTGTCCAACGTTCGAGTCCCGGCTCAGTGTCCAAGGTTCGAGTCCCGGCTCAGTGTCCAAGGTTCGCGTCCCGGCTCAGTGTCCAAGGTTCGAGTCCCGGCTCCGATTCCAAGGTTCGAGACCCGGCTCCTTGTCCAAGTTTCAAGTCCCGGCTCCGAGTCCAAGGTTCGTGTCCTGGCTCCGTGTCCAAGGTTCGAGTCCCGGCTCCGTGTCCAAGGTTCGAGTCCCGGCTCCGTGTCCAAGGTTCGAGTCCCGGCTCCGTGTCCAAGGTTCGAGTCCTGGCTCCGAGTCCAAGGTTCGATTCCCGGCTCCGAGTCCAAGGTTCGAGTCCCGGCTCCGAGTCCAAGGTTCGAGTCCCGGCTCCGTGTCCAATGTTCGAGTCCCGGCTCCGTGTCCAAGGTTCGAGTCTCGGCTCCGAGTCCAAGGTTCGAGTCCCGGCTCCGAGTCCAAGGTTTGAGTCTCGGCTCCGAGTCCAAGGTTCAAGTCCCGGATTAGTGTCCAAGGTTCGAATCCCAGCTCCGAGTCCAAGCTTCAAGTCCCGGCTCCGAGTCCAAGGTTCGAGTCCCGGCTCCGAGTCCAAGGTTCGAGTCCCGGATCCGTGTCCAAGGTTCGAGTCTCGGCTCCGTGTCCAAGGTTCGAGTCCCGGCTCCGTGTCCAAGGTTCGAGTCCCGGCTCCGTGTCCAAGGTTCGAGTCCCGGCTCCGTATCCAAGGTTCGAGTCCCGGCTCCGTGTCCAAGGTTCGAGTCCCGGCTCCGTGTCCAAGGTTCGAGTCCTGGCTCCGAGTCCAAGGTTCGATTCCCGGCTCCGAGTCCAAGGTTCGAGTCCCGGCTCCGAGTCCAAGGTTCGAGTCCCGGCTCCGTGTCCAATGTTCGAGTCCCGGCTCCGTATCCAAGGTTTGTGTCCAGGCTCCGAGTCCAAGGTTCGATTCCTGGCTCCGTGTCCAAGGTTTGAGTCTCGGCTCCGAGTCCAAGGTTCAAGTCCCGGATTAGTGTCCAAGGTTCGAATCCCAGCTCCGAGTCCAAGCTTCAAGTCCCGGCTCCGAGTCCAAGGTTCGAGTCCCGGCTCCGAGTCCAAGGTTCGAGTCCCGGATCCGTGTCCAAGGTTCGAGTCTCGGCTCCGTGTCCAAGGTTCGAGTCCCGGCTCCGTGTCCAAGGTTCGAGTCCCGGCTCCGTGTCCAAGGTTCGAGTCCCGGCTTCGTGTCCAAGGTTCGAGACCCGGCTAAGTGTCCAAGGTTCGAGTCCCGGCTCCGAGTCCTAGGTTCGAGTCCCGGCTCAGTGTCCAAGGTTCGAGTCCCGGCTCCGTGTCCAAGGTTCGAGTCCCAGCTCCGTGTCCAAGGTTCGAGTCCCAGCTCCGTGTCCAAGGTTCGAGTCCCGGCTCGGTGTCCAAGGTTCGAGTCCCGGCTCAGTGTCCAAGGTTCGCGTCCCGGCTCAGTGTCCAAGGTTCGAGTCCTGGCTCCGATTCCAAGGTTCGAGACCCGGCTCGGTGTCCAAGGTTCGAGTCCCGGCTCCGTGTCCAAGGTTCGAGTCCCGGCTCCGTGTCCAAGGTTCGAGTCCTGGCTCCGAGTCCAAGGTTCGATTCCCGGCTCCGAGTCCAAGGTTCGAGTCCCGGCTCCGAGTCCAAGGTTCGAGTCCCGGCTCCGTGTCCAATGTTCGAGTCCCGGCTCCGTGTCCAAGGTTCGTGTCCAGGCTCCGAGTCCAAGGTTCGAGTCCTGGCTCCGTGTCCAAGGTTCGTGTCTCGGCTCCGAGTCCAAGGTTCGAGTCCCAGCTCCGAGTCCTAGGTTCGAGTCCCGGCTCAGTGTCCAAGGTTCGAGTCCCGGCTCCGTGTCCAAGGTTCGAGTCCCAGCTCCGTGTCCAAGGTTCGAGTCCCAGCTCCGTGTCCAAGGTTCGAGTCCCGGCTCGGTGTCCAAGGTTCGAGTCCCAGCTCCGTGTCCAAGGTTCGAGTCCCGGCTCGGTGTCCAATGTCCGAGTCCCAGCTCCGTGTCCAAGGTTCGAGACCCGGCTCCTTGTCCAAGTTTCGAGTCCCGGCTCCGAGTCCAAGGTTCGTGTCCTGGCTCCGTGTCCAAGGTTCGAGTCCCGGCTCGGTGTCCAAGGTTCGAGTCCCGGCTCCGTGTCCAAGGTTCGAGTCCCGGCTCCGTGTCCAAGGTTCGAGTCCTGGCTCCGAGTCCAAGGTTCGATTCCCGGCTCCGAGTCCAAGGTTCGAGTCCCGGCTCCGAGTCCAAGGTTCGAGTCCCGGCTCCGTGTCCAATGTTCGAGTCCCGGCTCCGTGTCCAAGGTTCGTGTCCAGGCTCCGAGTCCAAGGTTCGAGTCCTGGCTCCGTGTCCAAGGTTCGAGTCTCGGCTCCGAGTCCAAGGTTCGAGTCCCGGCTCCGAGTCCAAGGTTTGAGTCTCGGCTCCGAGTCCAAGGTTCAAGTCCCGGATTAGTTTCCAAGGTTCGAATCCCGGCTCCGAGTCCAAGCTTCAAGTCCCGGCTCCGAGTCCAAGGTTCGAGTCCCGGCTCCGAGTCCAAGGTTCGAGTCCCGGCTCCGTGTCCAAGGTTCGAGTCCCGGCTCCGAGTCCAAGGTTCGAGTCCCGGCTCCGAGTCCAAGGTTCGAGTCCCGGATCCGTGTCCAAGGTTCGAGTCTCGGCTCCGTGTCCAAGGTTCGAGTCCCGGCTCCGTGTCCAAGGTTCGAGTCCCGGCTCCGTGTCCAAGGTTCGAGTCCCGGCTTCGTGTCCAAGGTTCGAGACCCGGCTAAGTGTCCAAGGTTCGAGTCCCGGCTCCGAGTCCTAGGTTCGAGTCCCGGCTCAGTGTCCAAGGTTCGAGTCCCGGCTCCGTGTCCAAGGTTCGAGTCCCAGCTCCGTGTCCAAGGTTCGAGTCCCAGCTCCGTGTCCAAGGTTCGAGTCCCGGCTCGGTGTCCAAGGTTCGAGTCCCGGCTCGGTGTCCAAGGTTCGCGTCCCGGCTCAGTGTCCAAGGTTCGAGTCCTGGCTCCGATTCCAAGGTTCGAGACCCGGCTCGGTGTCCAAGGTTCGAGTCCCGGCTCCGTGTCCAAGGTTCGAGTCCCGGCTCCGTGTCCAAGGTTCGAGTCCTGGCTCCGAGTCCAAGGTTCGATTCCCGGCTCCGAGTCCAAGGTTCGAGTCCCGGCTCCGAGTCCAAGGTTCGAGTCCCGGCTCCGTGTCCAATGTTCGAGTCCCGGCTCCGTGTCCAAGGTTCGTGTCCAGGCTCCGAGTCCAAGGTTCGAGTCCTGGCTCCGTGTCCAAGGTTCGAGTCTCGGCTCCGAGTCCAAGGTTCGAGTCCCAGCTCCGAGTCCTAGGTTCGAGTCCCGGCTCAGTGTCCAAGGTTCGAGTCCCGGCTCCGTGTCCAAGGTTCGAGTCCCAGCTCCGTGTCCAAGGTTCGAGTCCCAGCTCCGTGTCCAAGGTTCGAGTCCCGGCTCGGTGTCCAAGGTTCGAGTCCCAGCTGCGTGTCCAAGGTTCGAGTCCCGGCTCGGTGTCCAATGTCCGAGTCCCAGCTCCGTGTCCAAGGTTCGAGACCCGGCTCCTTGTCCAAGTTTCGAGTCCCGGCTCCGAGTCCAAGGTTCGTGTCCTGGCTCCGTGTCCAAGGTTCGAGTCCCGGCTCGGTGTCCAAGGTTCGAGTCCCGGCTCCGTGTCCAAGGTTCGAGTCCCGGCTCCGTGTCCAAGGTTCGAGTCCTGGCTCCGAGTCCAAGGTTCGATTCCCGGCTCCGAGTCCAAGGTTCGAGTCCCGGCTCCGAGTCCAAGGTTCGAGTCCCGGCTCCGTGTCCAATGTTCGAGTCCCGGCTCCGTGTCCAAGGTTCGTGTCCAGGCTCCGAGTCCAAGGTTCGAGTCCTGGCTCCGTGTCCAAGGTTCGAGTCTCGGCTCCGAGTCCAAGGTTCGAGTCCCGGCTCCGAGTCCAAGGTTTGAGTCTCGGCTCCGAGTCCAAGGTTCAAGTCCCGGATTAGTTTCCAAGGTTCGAATCCCGGCTCCGAGTCCAAGCTTCAAGTCCCGGCTCCGAGTCCAAGGTTCGAGTCCCGGCTCCGAGTCCAAGGTTCGAGTCCTGGCTCCGTGTCCAAGGTTCGAGTCCCGCCTCCGTGTCCAAGGTTCGAGTCCCGGCTTCGTGTCCAAGGTTCGAGACCCGGCTAAGTGTCCAAGGTTCGAGTCCCAGCTCCGAGTCCTAGGTTCGAGTCCCGGCTCAGTGTCCAAGGTTCGAGTCCCGGCTCCGTGTCCAAGGTTCGAGTCCCAGCTCCGTGTCCAAGGTTCGAGTCCCAGCTCCGTGTCCAAGGTTCGAGTCCCGGCTCGGTGTCCAAGGTTCGAGTCCCAGCTCCGTGTCCAAGGTTCGAGTCCCGGCTCGGTGTCCAATGTCCGAGTCCCAGCTCCGTGTCCAAGGTTCGAGTCCCGGCTCGGTGTCCAACGTTCGAGTCCCGGCTCAGTGTCCAAGGTTCGAGTCCCGGCTCAGTGTCCAAGGTTCGCGTCCCGGCTCAGTGTCCAAGGTTCGAGTCCCGGCTCCGATTCCAAGGTTCGAGACCCGGCTCCTTGTCCAAGTTTCGAGTCCCGGCTCCGAGTCCAAGGTTCGTGTCCTGGCTCCGTGTCCAAGGTTCGAGTCCCGGCTCGGTGTCCAAGGTTCGAGTCCCGGCTCCATGTCCAAGGTTCGAGTCCCGGCTCCGTGTCCAAGGTTCGAGTCCTGGCTACGAGTCCAAGGTTCGATTCCCGGCTCCGAGTCCAAGGTTCGAGTCCCGGCTCCGAGTCCAAGGTTCGAGTCCCGGCTCCGTGTCCAATGTTCGAGTCCCGGCTCCGTGTCCAAGGTTCGTGTCCAGGCTCCGAGTCCAAGGTTCGAGTCCTGGCTCCGTGTCCAAGGTTCGAGTCTCGGCTCCGAGTCCAAGGTTCGAGTCCCACCTCCGAGTCCAAGGTTTGAGTCTCGGCTCCGAGTCCAAGGTTCAAGTCCCAGATTAGTGTCCAAGGTGCGAATCCCGGCTCCGAGTCCAAGCTTCAAGTCCCGGCTCCGAGTCCAAGGTTCGAGTCCCGGCTCCGAGTCCAAGGTTCGAGTCCCGGCTCCGTGTCCAAGGTTCGAGTCCCGGCTCCGTGTCCAAGGTTCGAGTCCCGGCTTCGTGTCCAAGGTTCGAGACCCGGCTAAGTGTCCAAGGTTCGAGTCCCGGCTCCGAGTCCTAGGTTTGAGTCCCGGCTCAGTGTCCAAGGTTCGAGTCCCGGCTCCGTGTCCAAGGTTCGAGTCCCAGCTCCGTGTCCAAGGTTCGAGTCCCAGCTCCGTGTCCAAGGTTCGAGTCCCGGCTCGGTGTCCAAGGTTCGAGTCCCTGCTCCGTGTCCAAGGTTCGAGTCCCGGCTCGGTGTCCAACGTTCGAGTCCCAGCTCCGTGTCCAAGGTTCGAGTCCCGGCTCGGTGTCCAACGTTCGAGTCCCGGCTCAGTGTCCAAGGTTCGAGTCCCGGCTCAGTGTCCAAGGTTCGCGTCCCGGCTCAGTGTCCAAGGTTCGAGTCCCGGCTCCGATTCCAAGGTTCGAGACCCGGCTCCTTATCCAAGTTTCGAGTCCCGGCTCCGAGTCCAAGGTTCGTGTCCTGGCTCCGTGTCCAAGGTTCGAGTCCCGGCTCGGTGTCCAAGGTTCGAGTCCCGGCTCCGTGTCCAAGGTTCGAGTCCCGGCTCCGTGTCCAAGGTTCGAGTCCTGGCTCCGAGTCTAAGGTTCGATTCCCGGCTCCGAGTCCAAGGTTCGAGTCCCGGCTCCGAGTCCAAGGTTCGAGTCCCGGCTCCGTGTCCAATGTTCGAGTCCCGGCTCCGTGTCCAAGGTTCGTGTCCAGGCTCCGAGTCCAAGGTTCGAGTCCTGGCTCCGTGTCCAAGGTTCGAGTCTCGGCTCCGAGTCCAAGGTTCGAGTCCTGGCTCCGTGTCCAAGGTTCGAGTCCCGGCTCCGTGTCCTAGGTTCGAGTCCAGGCTCCTTGTTCAAGGTTCGAGTCCCGGCTCCAAGTCCAAGGTTCGAGTCCTGGCTCCGTGTCCAAGGTTCGAGTCTCGGCTCCGAGTCCAAGGTTCGAGTCCCGGCTCCGAGTCCAAGGTTTGAGTCTCGGCTCCGATTCCAAGGTTCAAGTCCCGGATTAGTGACCAAGGTTCGAATCCCGGCTCCTAGTCCAAGCTTCAAGTCCCGGCTCCAAGTCCAAGGTTCGAGTCCCGGCTCCGAGTCCAAGGTTCGAGTCCCGGCTCCGTGTCCAAGGTTCGAGTCCCGGCTCCGTGTCCAAGGTTCGAGTCCCGGCTTCGTGTCCAAGGTTCGAGACCCGGCTAAGTGTCCAAGGTTCGAGTCCCGGCTCCGAGTCCTAGGTTCGAGTCCCGGTTCAGTGTCCAAGTTTCGAGTCCCGGCTCCGTGTCCAAGGTTCGAGTCCCGGCTTCGTGTCCAAGGTTCGCGTACTGGCTCCGTGTCCAAGGTTCGAGTCCTGGCTCCGAGTCCAAGGTTCGAGTCCAGGCTCCTTGTTCAAGGTACGAGTCCCGGCTTCGAGTCCAAGGTTCGAGTCCCGGCTCCATGTCCAAGGTTCGAGACCCGGCTCCGAATCCAAGTTTCGAGTCCCGGCTCGGTGTCCAAGGTTCGAGTCCTGGCTCCGAGTCCAAGGTTCGAGTCCCGGCTCCGATTCCAAGGTTCGAGTCCCGGCTCCATGTCCAAGGTTCGAGTCCCGGCTCCGAGTCCAAGGTTCGAGTCCCAGCTCCATGTCCAAGGTTCGAGTCCCCGCTTGGTGTCCAAGGTTTGAGTCCCGGCTCCGATTCCAAGGTTCGAGTCCCGGCTTGGTGTCCAAGGTTCGAGTCCCGGCTCCGAGTCCAAGGTTCGAGTCCCGGCTCCGTGTCCAATGTTCGAGTCCCGGCTCCGTGTCCAAGGTTCGTGTCCAGGCTCCGAGTCCAAGGTACGAGTCCTGGCTCCGTGTCCAAGGTTCGAGTCTCGGCTCCGAGTCCAAGGTTCGAGTCCCGGCTCCGAGTCCAAGGTTTGAGTCTCGGCTCCGAGTCCAAGGTTCAAGTCCCGGATTAGTGTCCAAGGTTCGAATCCCGGTTCCGAGTCCAAGGTTCGAGTCCCGGCTTCGTGTCCAAGGTTCGAGACCCGGCTAAGTGTCCAAGGTTCGAGTCCCAGCTCCGAGTCCTAGGTTCGAGTCCCGGCTCAGTGTCCAAGGTTCGAGTCCCGGCTCCGTGTCCAAGGTTCGAGTCCCAGCTCCGTGTCCAAGGTTCGAGTCCCAGCTCCGTGTCCAAGGTTCGAGTCCCGGCTCGGTGTCCAAGGTTCGAGTCCCAGCTCCGTGTCCAAGGTTCGAGTCCCGGCTCGGTGTCCAATGTCCGAGTCCCAGCTCCGTGTCCAAGGTTCGAGTCCCGGCTCGGTGTCCAACGTTCGAGTCCCGGCTCAGTGTCCAAGGTTCGAGTCCCGGCTCAGTGTCCAAGGTTCGCGTCCCGGCTCAGTGTCCAAGGTTTGAGTCCCGGCTCCGATTCCAAGGTTCGAGACCCGGCTCCTTGTCCAAGTTTCGAGTCCCGGCTCCGAGTCCAAGGTTCGTGTCCTGGCTCCGTGTCCAAGGTTCGAGTCCCGGCTCGGTGTCCAAGGTTCGAGTCCCGGCTCCGTGTCCAAGGTTCGAGTCCCGGCTCCGTGTCCAAGGTTCGAGTCCTGGCTCCGAGTCCAAGGTTCGATTCCCGGCTCCGAGTCCAAGGTTCGAGTCCCGGCTCCGAGTCCGAGGTTCGAGTCCCGGCTCCGTGTCCAATGTTCGAGTCCCGGCTCCGTGTCCAAGGTTCGTGTCCAGGCTCCGAGTCCAAGGTTCGAGTCCTGGCTCCGTGTCCAAGGTTCGAGTCTCGGCTCCGAGTCCAAGGTTCGAGTCCCGGCTCCGAGTCCAAGGTTTGAGTCTCGGCTCCGAGTCCAAGGTTCAAGTCCCGGATTAGTGTCCAAGGTTCGAATCCCGGCTCCGAGTCCAAGCTTCAAGTCCCGGCTCCGAGTCCAAGGTTCGAGTCCCGGCTCCGAGTCCAAGGTTCCAGTCCCGGCTCCGTGTCCAAGGTTCGAGTCCCGGCTCCGTGTCCAAGGTTCGAGTCCCGGCTTCGTGTCCAAGGTTCGAGACCCGGCTAAGTGTCCAAGGTTCGAGTCCCGGCTCCGAGTCCTAGGTTCGAGTCCCGGCTCAGTGTCCAAGGTTCGAGTCCCGGCTCCGTGTCCAAGGTTCGACTCCCAGCTCCGTGTCCAAGGTTCGAGTCCCAGCTCCGTGTCCAAGGTTCGAGTCCCGGCTCGGTGTCCAAGGTTCGAGTCCCTGCTCCGTGTCCAAGGTTCGAGTCCCGGCTCGGTGTCCAACGTTCGAGTCCCAGCTCCGTGTCCAAGGTTCGAGTCCCGGCTCGGTGTCCAACGTTCGAGTCCCGGCTCAGTGTCCAAGGTTCGAGTCCCGGCTCAGTGTCCACGGTTCGCGTCCCGGCTCAGTGTCCAAGGTTCGAGTCCCGGCTCCGATTCCAAGGTTCGAGACCCGGCTCCTTATCCAAGTTTCGAGTCCCGGCTCCGAGTCCAAGGTTCGTGTCCTGGCTCCGTGTCCAAGGTTCGAGTCCCGGCTCGGTGTCCAAGGTTCGAGTCCCGGCTCCGAGTCCAAGGTTCGAGTCCCGGCTCCGAGTCCAAGGTTTGAGTCTCGGCTCCGAGTCCAAGGTTCAAGTCCCAGCTCCGTGTCCAAGGTTCGTGTCCAGGCTCCGAGTCCAAGGTTCGAGTCCCAGCTCCGTGTCCAAGGTTCGAGTCCCAGCTCCGTGTCCAAGGTTCGAGTCCCGGCTCGGTGTCCAAGGTTCGAGTCCCAGCTCCGTGTCCAAGGTTCGAGTCCCGGCTCGGTGTCCAACGTTCGAGTCCCAGCTCCGTGTCCAAGGTTCGAGTCCCGGCTCGGTGTCCAACGTTCGAGTCCCGGCTCAGTGTCCAAGGTTCGAGTCCCGGCTCAGTGTCCAAGGTTCGAGTCCCGGCTCGGTGTCCAAGGTTCGAGTCCCGGCTCCGTGTCCAAGGTTCGAGTCCCGGCTCCGTGTCCAAGGTTCGAGTCCTGGCTCCGAGTCCAAGGTTCGATTCCCGGCTCCGAGTCCAAGGTTCGAGTCCCGGCTCCGAGTCCAAGGTTCGAGTCCCGGCTCCGTGTCCAATGCTCGAGTCCCGGCTCCGTGTCCAAGGTTCGTGTCCAGGCTCCGAGTCCAAGGTTCGAGTCCTGGCTCCGTGTCCAAGGTTCGAGTCTCGGCTCCGAGTCCAAGGTTCGAGTCCCGGCTCCGAGTCCAAGGTTCGAGTCACGGCTCCGAGTCCAAGGTTTGAGTCTCGGCTCCGAGTCCAATGTTCAAGTCCCGGATTAGTGTCCAAGGTTCGAATCCCGGCTCCGAGTCCAAGCTTCAAGTCCCGGCTCCGAGTCCAAGGTTTGAGTCCCGGCTCCGAGTCCAAGGTTCGAGTCCCGGCTCCGTGTCCAAGGTTCGAGTCCCGGCTCCGTGTCCAAGGTTCGAGTCCCGGCTCCGATTTCAAGGTTCGAGACCCGGCTCCTTGTCCAAGTTTCGAGTCCCGGCTCCGAGTCCAAGGTTCGAGTCCCGGCTCCGTGTCCAAGGTTCGAGTCCCGGCTTCGTGTCCAAGGTTCGAGACCCGGCTAAGTGTCCAAGGTTCGAGTCCCGGCTCCGAGTCCTAGGTTCGAGTCCCGGCTCAGTGTCCAAGGTTCGAGTCCCGGCTCCGTGTCCAAGGTTCGAGTCCCAGCTCCGTGTCCAAGGTTCGAGTCCCAGCTCCGTGTCCAAGGTTCGAGTCCCGGCTTGGTGTCCAAGGTTCGAGTCCCAGCTCCGTGTCCAAGGTTCGAGTCCCGGCTCGGTGTCCAACGTTCGAGTCCCAGCTCCGTGTCCAAGGTTCGAGTCCCGGCTCGGTGTCCAACGTTCGAGTCCCGGATCAGTGTCCAAGGTTCGAATCCCGGCTACGAGTCCAATCTTCAAGTCCCGGCTCCGAGTCCAAGGTTCGAGTCCCGGCTCCGAGTCCAAGGTTCGAGTCCCGGCTCCGTGTCCAAGGTTCGAGTCCCGGCTCCGTGTCCAAGGTTCGAGTCCCGGCTTCGTGTCCAAGGTTCGAGACCCGGCTAAGTGTCCAAGGTTCGAGTCCCGGCTCCGAGTCCAAGGTTCGAGTCCCGGCTCCGTGTCCAAGGTTCGAGTCCTGGCTCCGAGTCCAAGGTTCGATTCCCGGCTCCGAGTCCAAGGTTCGAGTCCCGGCTCCGAGTCCAAGGTTCGAGTCCCGGCTCCGTGTCCAATGTTCGAGTCCCGGCTCCGTGTCCAAGGTTCGTGTCCAGGCTCCGAGTCCAAGGTTCGAGTCCTGGCTCCGTGTCCAAGGTTCGAGTCTCGGCTCCGAGTCCAAGGTTCGAGTCCCGGCTCCGAGTCCAAGGTTTGAGTCTCGGCTCCGAGTCCAAGGTTCAAGTCCCGGATTAGTGTCCAAGGTTCGAATCCCGGCTACGAGTCCAATCTTCAAGTCCCGGCTCCGAGTCCAAGGTTCGAGTCCCGGCTCCGAGTCCAAGGTTCGAGTCCCGGCTCCGTGTCCAAGGTTCGAGTCCCGGCTTCGTGTCCAAGGTTCGAGACCCGGCTAAGTGTCCAAGGTTCGAGTCCCAGCTCCGAGTCCTAGGTTCGAGTCCCGGCTCAGTGTCCAAGGTTCGAGTCCCGGCTCCGTGTCCAAGGTTCGAGTCCCAGCTCCGTGTCCAAGGTTCGAGTCCCAGCTCCGTGTCCAAGGTTCGAGTCCCGGCACGGTGTCCAACGTTCGAGTCCCAGCTCCGTGTCCAAGGTTCGAGTCCCGGCTCGGTGTCCAACGTTCGAGTCCCGGCTCAGTGTCCAAGGTTCGAGTCCCGGCTCAGTGTCCAAGGTTCGAGTCCCGGCTCCGATTCCAAGGTTCGAGACCCGGCTCCTTGTCCAAGTTTCGAGTCCCGGCTCCGAGTCCAAGGTTCGTGTCCTGGCTCCGTGTCCAAGGTTCGAGTCCCGGCTCGGTGTCCAAGGTTCGAGTCCCGGCTCCGTGTCCAAGGTTCGAGTCCCGGCTCCGTGTCCAAGGTTCGAGTCCTGGCTTCGAGTCCAAGGTTCGATTCCCGGCTCCGAGTCCAAGGATCGAGTCCCGGCTCCGAGTCCAAGGTTCGAGTCCCGGCTCCGTGTCCAATGTTCGAGTCCCGGCTCCGTGTCCAAGGTTCGTGTCCAGGCTCCGAGTCCAAGGTTCGAGTCCTGGCTCCGTGTCCAAGGTTCGAGTCTCGGCTCCGAGTCCAAGGTTCGAGTCCCGGCTCCGAGTCCAAGGTTTGAGTCGCGGCTCCGAGTCCAAGGTTCAAGTCCCGGATTAGTGTCCAAGGTTCGAATCCCGGCTACGAGTCCAATCTTCATGTCCCGGCTCCGAGTCCAAGGTTCGAGTCCCGGCTCCGAGTCCAAGGTTCGAGTCCCGGCTCCGTGTCCAAGGTTCGAGTCCCGGCTCCGTGTCCAAGGTTCGAGTCCCGGCTTCGTGTCCAAGGTTCGAGACCCGGCTAAGTGTCCAAGGTTCGAGTCCCGGCTCCGAGTCCTAGGTTCGAGTCCCGGCTCAGTGTCCAAGGTTCGAGTCCCGGCTCCGTGTCCAAGGTTCGAGTCCCGGCTTCGTGTCCAAGGTTCGCGTCCTGGCTCCGTCCAAGGTTCGAGTCCTGGCTCCGAGTCCAAGGTTCGAGTCCAGGCTCCTTGTTCAAGGTTCGAGTCCCGGCTTCGAGTCCAAGGTTCGAGTCCCGGCTCCGTGTCCAAGGTTCGAGACCCGGCTCCGAATCCAAGGTTCGAGTCCCGGCTCGGTGTCAAAGGTTCGAGTCCCGGCTCGGTGTCCAAGGTTCGAGTCCTGGCTCCGAGTCCAAGGTTCGAGTCCCGGCTCCGTGTCCAAGGTTCGAATCCCGGCTCCGAGTCCAAGGTTCGAGTCCCGGCTCCGAGTCCAAGGTTCGAGTCCCGGCTCACTGTCCAAGGTTCGAGTCCCGGCTCCGTGTCCAAGGTTCGAGTCCCGGCTCCGTGTCCAAGGTTCGAGTCCCAGCTCCGTGTCCAAGGTTCGAGTCCCGGCTCGGTGTCCAAGGTTCGAGTCCCAGCTCCGTGTCCAAGGTTCGAGTCCCGGCTCGGTGTCCAACGTTCGAGTCCCAGCTC
Organism: Hemitrygon akajei; assembly: GCF_048418815.1. Classification (NCBI taxonomy): domain Eukaryota; kingdom Metazoa; phylum Chordata; class Chondrichthyes; order Myliobatiformes; family Dasyatidae; genus Hemitrygon; species Hemitrygon akajei. The sequence goes on from NC_133128.1 coordinate 118,820,315, forward strand.
CGTGTCCAAGGTTCAAGTCCCGGCTCGGTGTCCAACGTTCGAGTCCCGGCTCAGTGTCCAAGGTTCGAGTCCCGGCTCAGTGTCCAAGGTTCGCATCCCGGCTCAGTGTCCAAGGTTCGAGTCCCCGCTCCGATTCCAAGGTTCGAGACCCGGCTCCTTGTCCAAGTTTCGAGTCCCGGCTCCGAGTCAAAGGTTCGTGTCCCGGCTCAGTGTCCAAGGTTCGAGTCCCGGCTCCGTGTCCAAGGTTCGAGTCCCGGCTCCGTGTCCAAGGTTCGAGTCTCAGCTCCGTGTCCAAGGTTCGAGTCCCGGCTCGGTGTCCAAGGTTCGAGTCCCAGCTCCGTGTCCAAGGTTCGAGTCCCGGCTCGGTGTCCAACGTTCGAGTCCCAGCTCCGTGTCCAAGGTTCGAGTCCCGGCTCGGTGTCCAACGTTCGAGTCCCGGCTCAGTGTCCAAGGTTCGAGTCCCGGCTCAGTGTCCAAGGTTCGCGTCCCGGCTCAGTGTCCAAGGTTCGAGTCCCGGCTCCGATTCCAAGGTTCGAGACCCGGCTCCTTGTCCAAGTTTCGAGTCCCGGCTCCGAGTCCAAGGTTCGTGTCCTGGCTCCGTGTCCAAGGTTCGAGTCCCGGCTCGGTGTCCAAGGTTCGAGTCCCGGCTCCGTGTCCAAGGTTCGAGTCCCGGCTCCGTGTCCAAGGTTCGAGTCCTGGCTCCGAGTCCAAGGTTCGATTCCCGGCTCCGAGTCCAAGGTTCGAGTCCCGGCTCCGAGTCCAAGGTTCGAGTCCCGGCTCCGTGTCCAATGTTCGAGTCCCGGCTCCGTGTCCAAGGTTCGTGTCCAGGCTCCGAGTCCAAGGTTCGAGTCCTGGCTCCGTGTCCAAGGTTCGAGTCTCGGCTCCGAGTCCAAGGTTCGAGTCCCGGCTCCGAGTCCAAGGTTTGAGTCTCGGCTCCGAGTCCAAGGTTCAATTCCCGGATTAGTGTCCAAGGTTCGAATCCCGGCTACGAGTCCAATCTTCAAGTCCCGGCTCCGAGTCCAAGGTTCGAGTCCCGGCTCCGAGTCCAAGGTTCGAGTCTCGGCTCCGAGTCCAAGGTTCGAGTCCCGGCTCCGAGTCCAAGGTTCGAGTCCCTGCTCCGAGTCCAAGGTTTGAGTCTCGGCTCCGAGTCCAAGGTTCAAGTCCCGGATCAGTGTCCAAGGTTCGAATCCCGGCTACGAGTCCAATCTTCAAGTCCCGGCTCCGAGTCCAAGGTTCGAGTCCCGGCTCCGAGTCCAAGGTTCGAGTCCCGGCTCCGTGTCCAAGGTTCGAGTCCCGGCTTCGTGTCCAAGGTTCGAGACCCGGCTAAGTGTCCAAGGTTCGAGTCCCGGCTCCGAGTCCTAGGTTCGAGTCCCGGCTCAGTGTCCAAGGTTCGAGTCCCGGCTCCGTGTCCAAGGTTCGAGTCCCAGCTCCGTGTCCAAGGTTCGAGTCCCAGCTCCGTGTCCAAGGTTCGAGTCCCGGCTTGGTGTCCAAGGTTCGAGTCCCAGCTCCGTGTCCAAGGTTCGAGTCCCGGCTCGGTGTCCAACGTTCGAGTCCCAGCTCCGTGTCCAAGGTTCGAGTCCCGGCTCGGTGTCCAACGTTCGAGTCCCGGATCAGTGTCCAAGGTTCGAATCCCGGCTACGAGTCCAATCTTCAAGTCCCGGCTCCGAGTCCAAGGTTCGAGTCCCGGCTCCGAGTCCAAGGTTCGAGTCCCGGCTCCGTGTCCAAGGTTCGAGTCCCGGCTCCGTGTCCAAGGTTCGAGTCCCGGCTTCGTGTCCAAGGTTCGAGACCCGGCTAAGTGTCCAAGGTTCGAGTCCCGGCTCCGAGTCCAAGGTTCGAGTCCCGGCTCCGTGTCCAAGGTTCGAGTCCTGGCTCCGAGTCCAAGGTTCGATTCCCGGCTCCGAGTCCAAGGTTCGAGTCCCGGCTCCGAGTCCAAGGTTCGAGTCCCGGCTCCGTGTCCAATGTTCGAGTCCCGGCTCCGTGTCCAAGGTTCGTGTCCAGGCTCCGAGTCCAAGGTTCGACTCCTGGCTCCGTGTCCAAGGTTCGAGTCTCGGCTCCGAGTCCAAGGTTCGAGTCCCGGCTCCGAGTCCAAGGTTTGAGTCTCGGCTCCGAGTCCAAGGTTCAAGTCCCGGATTAGTGTCCAAGGTTCGAATCCCGGCTACGAGTCCAATCTTCAAGTCCCGGCTCCGAGTCCAAGGTTCGAGTCCCGGCTCCGAGTCCAAGGTTCGAGTCCCGGCTCCGTGTCCAAGGTTCGAGTCCCGGCTTCGTGTCCAAGGTTCGAGACCCGGCTAAGTGTCCAAGGTTCGAGTCCCAGCTCCGAGTCCTAGGTTCGAGTCCCGGCTCAGTGTCCAAGGTTCGAGTCCCGGCTCCGTGTCCAAGGTTCGAGTCCCAGCTCCGTGTCCAAGGTTCGAGTCCCAGCTCCGTGTCCAAGGTTCGAGTCCCGGCACGGTGTCCAACGTTCGAGTCCCAGCTCCGTGTCCAAGGTTCGAGTCCCGGCTCGGTGTCCAACGTTCGAGTCCCGGCTCAGTGTCCAAGGTTCGAGTCCCGGCTCAGTGTCCAAGGTTCGAGTCCCGGCTCCGATTCCAAGGTTCGAGACCCGGCTCCTTGTCCAAGTTTCGAGTCCCGGCTCCGATTCCAAGGTTCGAGACCCGGCTCCTTGTCCAAGTTTCGAGTCCCGGCTCCGAGTCCAAGGTTCGTGTCCTGGCTCCGTGTCCAAGGTTCGAGTCCCGGCTCGGTGTCCAAGGTTCGAGTCCCGGCTCCGTGTCCAAGGTTCGAGTCCCAGCTCCGTGTCCAAGGTTCGAGTCCCAGCTCCGTGTCCAAGGTTCGAGTCCCGGCACGGTGTCCAACGTTCGAGTCCCAGCTCCGTGTCCAAGGTTCGAGTCCCGGCTCGGTGTCCAACGTTCGAGTCCCGGCTCAGTGTCCAAGGTTCGAGTCCCGGCTCAGTGTCCAAGGTTCGAGTCCCGGCTCCGATTCCAAGGTTCGAGACCCGGCTCCTTGTCCAAGTTTCGAGTCCCGGCTCCGAGTCCAAGGTTCGTGTCCTGGCTCCGTGTCCAAGGTTCGAGTCCCGGCTCGGTGTCCAAGGTTCGAGTCCCGGCTCCGTGTCCAAGGTTCGAGTCCCGGCTCCGTGTCCAAGGTTCGAGTCCTGGCTTCGAGTCCAAGGTTCGATTCCCGGCTCCGAGTCCAAGGTTCGAGTCCCGGCTCCGAGTCCAAGGTTCGAGTCCCGGCTCCGTGTCCAATGTTCGAGTCCCGGCTCCGTGTCCAAGGTTCGTGTCCAGGCTCCGAGTCCAAGGTTCGAGTCCTGGCTCCGTGTCCAAGGTTCGAGTCTCGGCTCCGAGTCCAAGGTTCGAGTCCCGGCTCCGAGTCCAAGGTTTGAGTCGCGGCTCCGAGTCCAAGGTTCAAGTCCCGGATTAGTGTCCAAGGTTCGAATCCCGGCTACGAGTCCAATCTTCATGTCCCGGCTCCGAGTCCAAGGTTCGAGTCCCGGCTCCGAGTCCAAGGTTCGAGTCCCGGCTCCGTGTCCAAGGTTCGAGTCCCGGCTCCGTGTCCAAGGTTCGAGTCCCGGCTTCGTGTCCAAGGTTCGAGACCCGGCTAAGTGTCCAAGGTTCGAGTCCCGGCTCCGAGTCCTAGGTTCGAGTCCCGGCTCAGTGTCCAAGGTTCGAGTCCCGGCTCCGTGTCCAAGGTTCGAGTCCCGGCTTCGTGTCCAAGGTTCGCGTCCTGGCTCCGTCCAAGGTTCGAGTCCTGGCTCCGAGTCCAAGGTTCGAGTCCAGGCTCCTTGTTCAAGGTTCGAGTCCCGGCTTCGAGTCCAAGGTTCGAGTCCCGGCTCCGTGTCCAAGGTTCGAGACCCGGCTCCGAATCCAAGGTTCGAGTCCCGGCTCGGTGTCAAAGGTTCGAGTCCCGGCTCGGTGTCCAAGGTTCGAGTCCTGGCTCCGAGTCCAAGGTTCGAGTCCCGGCTCCGTGTCCAAGGTTCGAGTCCCGGCTCCGAGTCCAAGGTTCGAGTCCCGGCTCCGAGTCCAAGGTTCGAGTCCCGGCTCACTGTCCAAGGTTCGAGTCCCGGCTCCGTGTCCAAGGTTCGAGTCCCGGCTCCGTGTCCAAGGTTCGAGTCCCAGCTCCGTGTCCAAGGTTCGAGTCCCGGCTCGGTGTCCAAGGTTCGAGTCCCAGCTCCGTGTCCAAGGTTCGAGTCCCGGCTCGGTGTCCAACGTTCGAGTCCCAGCTCCGTGTCCAAGGTTCAAGTCCCGGCTCGGTGTCCAACGTTCGAGTCCCGGCTCAGTGTCCAAGGTTCGAGTCCCGGCTCAGTGTCCAAGGTTCGCATCCCGGCTCAGTGTCCAAGGTTCGAGTCCCCGCTCCGATTCCAAGGTTCGAGACCCGGCTCCTTGTCCAAGTTTCGAGTCCCGGCTCCGAGTCAAAGGTTCGTGTCCTGGCTCCGTGTCCAAGGTTCTAGTCCCGGCTCGGTGTCCAAGGTTCGAGTCCCGGCTCCGTGTCCAAGGTTCGAGTCCCGGCTCCGTGTCCAAGGTTCGAGTCCTGGCTCCGAGTCCAAGGTTCGAGTCCCGGCTCCGAGTCCAAGGTTCGAGTCCCGGCTCCGTGTCCAATGTTCGAGTCCCAGCTCCGTGTCCAAGGTTCGTGTCCAGGCTCCGAGTCCAAGGTTCGAGTCCCAGCTCCGTGTCCAAGGTTCGAGTCCCAGCTCCGTGTCCAAGGTTCGAGTCCCGGCTCGGTGTCCAAGGTTCGAGTCCCAGCTCCGTGTCCAAGGTTCGAGTCCCGGCTCGGTGTCCAACGTTCGAGTCCCAGCTCCGTGTCCAAGGTTCGAGTCCCGGCTCGGTGTCCAACGTTCGAGTCCCGGCTCAGTGTCCAAGGTTCGAGTCCCGGCTCAGTGTCCAAGGTTCGAGTCCCGGCTCGGTGTCCAAGGTTCGAGTCCCGGCTCCGTGTCCAAGGTTCGAGTCCCGGCTCCGTGTCCAAGGTTCGAGTCCTGGCTCCGAGTCCAAGGTTCGATTCCCGGCTCCGAGTCCAAGGTTCGAGTCCCGGCTCCGAGTCCAAGGTTCGAGTCCCGGCTCCGTGTCCAATGCTCGAGTCCCGGCTCCGTGTCCAAGGTTCGTGTCCAGGCTCCGAGTCCAAGGTTCGAGTCCTGGCTCCGTGTCCAAGGTTCGAGTCTCGGCTCCGAGTCCAAGGTTCGAGTCCCGGCTCCGAGTCCAAGGTTCGAGTCACGGCTCCGAGTCCAAGGTTTGAGTCTCGGCTCCGAGTCCAATGTTCAAGTCCCGGATTAGTGTCCAAGGTTCGAATCCCGGCTCCGAGTCCAAGCTTCAAGTCCCGGCTCCGAGTCCAAGGTTTGAGTCCCGGCTCCGAGTCCAAGGTTCGAGTCCCGGCTCCGTGTCCAAGGTTCGAGTCCCGGCTCCGTGTCCAAGGTTCGAGTCCCGGCTTCGTGTCCAAGGTTCGAGACCCGGCTAAGTGTCCAAGGTTCGAGTCCCGGCTCCGAGTCCTAGGTTCGAGTCCCGGCTCAGTGTCCAAGGTTCGAGTCCCGGCTCCGTGTCCAAGGTTCGAGTCCCAGCTCCGTGTCCAAGGTTCGAGTCCCAGCTCCGTGTCCAAGGTTCGAGTCCCGGCTCGGTGTCTAAGGTTCGAGTTCCAGCTCCGTGTCCAAGGTTCGAGTCCCGGCTCGGTGTCCAAGGTCGAGTCCCGGCTCGGTGTCCAACGTTCGAGTCCCGGCTCAGTGTCCAAGGTTCGAGTCCCGGCTCAGTGTCCAAGGTTCGCGTCCCGGCTCAGTGTCCAAGGCTCGAGTCCCGGCTCCGATTCCAAGGTTCGAGACCCGGCTCCTTGTCCAAGTTTCGAGTCCCGGCTCCGAGTCCAAGGTTCGTGTCCTGGCTCCGTGTCCAAGGTTCGAGTCCCGGCTCGGTGTCCAAGGTTCGAGTCCCGGCTCCGTGTCCAAGGTTCGAGTCCCGGCTCCGTGTCCAAGGTTCGAGTCCTGGCTCCGAGTCCAAGGTTCGATTCCCGCCTCCGAGTCCAAGGTTCGAGTCCCGGCTCCGAGTCCAAGGATCGAGTCCCGGCTCCGAGTCCAAGGTTCGAGTCCCGGCTCCGAGTCCAAGGTTCGAATCCCGGCTCGGTGTCCAAGGTTCGAGTCCCAGCTCCGAGTCCTAGGTTTGAGTCCCGGCTCAGTGTCCAAGGTTCGAGTCCCGGCTCCGAGTCCAAGGTTCGAGTCCCGGCTCCGAGTCCTAGGTTCGAGTCCCGGCTCAGTGTCCAAGGTTCGAGTCCCGGCTCCGTGTCCAAGGTTCGAGTCCCGGCTCCGTGTCCAAGGTTCGAGTCCCAGCTCCGTGTCCAAGGTTCGAGTCCCGGCTCGGTGTCCAAGGTTCGAGTCCCAGCTCCGTGTCCAAGGTTCGAGTCCCGGCTCGGTGTCCAACGTTCGAGTCCCAGCTCCGTGTCCAAGGTTCGAGTCCCGGCTCGGTGTCCAACGTTCGAGTCCCGGCTCAGTGTCCAAGGATCGAGTCCCGGCTCAGTGTCCAAGGTTCGCGTCCCGGCTCAGTGTCCAAGGTTCGAGTCCCGGCTCCGATTCCAAGGTTCGAGACCCGGCTCCTTGTCCAAGTTTCGAGTCCCGGCTCCGAGTCCAAGGTTCGTGTCCTGGCTCCGTGTCCAAGGTTCGAGTCCCGGCTCGGTGTCCAAGGTTCGAGTCCCGGCTCCGTGTCCAAGGTTCGAGTCCCGGCTCCGTGTCCAAGGTTCGAGTCCTGGCTCCGAGTCCAAGGTTCGATTCCCGGCTCCGAGTCCAAGGTTCGAGTCCCGGCTCCGAGTCCAAGGTTCGAGTCCCGGCTCCGTGTCCAATGTTCGAGTCCCGGCTCCGTGTCCAAGGTTCGTGTCCAGGCTCCGAGTCCAAGGTTCGAGTCCTGGCTCCGTGTCCAAGGTTCGAGTCTCGGCTCCGAGTCCAAGGTTCGAGTCCCGGCTCCGAGTCCAAGGTTTGAGTCTCGGCTCCGAGTCCAAGGTTCAAGTCCCGGATTAGTGTCCAAGGTTCGAATCCCGGCTACGAGTCCAATCTTCAAGTCCCGGCTCCGAGTCCAAGGTTCGAGTCCCGGCTCCGAGTCCAAGGTTCGAGTCTCGGCTCCGAGTCCAAGGTTCGAGTCCCGGCTCCGAGTCCAAGGTTCGAGTCCCTGCTCCGAGTCCAAGGTTTGAGTCTCGGCTCCGAGTCCAAGGTTCAAGTCCCGGATCAGTGTCCAAGGTTCGAATCCCGGCTACGAGTCCAATCTTCAAGTCCCGGCTCCGAGTCCAAGGTTCGAGTCCCGGCTCCGAGTCCAAGGTTCGAGTCCCGGCTCCGTGTCCAAGGTTCGAGTCCCGGCTTCGTGTCCAAGGTTCGAGACCCGGCTAAGTGTCCAAGGTTCGAGTCCCGGCTCCGAGTCCTAGGTTCGAGTCCCGGCTCAGTGTCCAAGGTTCGAGTCCCGGCTCCGTGTCCAAGGTTCGAGTCCCAGCTCCGTGTCCAAGGTTCGAGTCCCAGCTCCGTGTCCAAGGTTCGAGTCCCGGCTTGGTGTCCAAGGTTCGAGTCCCAGCTCCGTGTCCAAGGTTCGAGTCCCGGCTCGGTGTCCAACGTTCGAGTCCCAGCTCCGTGTCCAAGGTTCGAGTCCCGGCTCGGTGTCCAACGTTCGAGTCCCGGATCAGTGTCCAAGGTTCGAATCCCGGCTACGAGTCCAATCTTCAAGTCCCGGCTCCGAGTCCAAGGTTCGAGTCCCGGCTCCGAGTCCAAGGTTCGAGTCCCGGCTCCGTGTCCAAGGTTCGAGTCCCGGCTTCGTGTCCAAGGTTCGAGACCCGGCTAAGTTTCCAAGGTTCGAGTCCCGGCTCCGAGTCCTAGGTTCGAGTCCCGGCTCAGTGTCCAAGGTTCGAGTCCCGGCTCCGTGTCCAAGGTTCGAGTCCCAGCTCCGTGTCCAAGGTTCGAGTCCCAGCTCCGTGTCCAAGGTTCGAGTCCCGGCTTGGTGTCCAAGGTTCGAGTCCCAGCTCCGTGTCCAAGGTTCGAGTCCCGGCTCGGTGTCCAACGTTCGAGTCCCAGCTCCGTGTCCAAGGTTCGAGTCCCGGCTCGGTGTCCAACGTTCGAGTCCCGGCTCAGTGTCCAAGGTTCGAGACCCGGCTCCTTGTCCAAGTTTCGAGTCCCGGCTCCGAGTCCAAGGTTCGTGTCCTGGCTCCGTGTCCAAGGTTCGAGTCCCGGCTCGGTGTCCAAGGTTCGAGTCCCGGCTCCGTGTCCAAGGTTCGAGTCCCGGCTCCGTGTCCAAGGTTCGAGTCCTGGCTCCGAGTCCAAGGTTCGATTCCCGGCTCCGAGTCCAAGGTTCGAGTCCCGGCTCCGAGTCCAAGGTTCGAGTCCCGGCTCCGTGTCCAATGTTCGAGTCCCAGCTCCGTGTCCAAGGTTCGTGTCCAGGCTCCGAGTCCAAGGTTCGAGTCCTGGCTCCGTGTCCAAGGTTCGAGTCTCGGCTCCGAGTCCAAGGTTCGAGTCCCGGCTCCGAGTCCAAGGTTTGAGTCTCGGCTCCGAGTCCAAGGTTCAAGTCCCGGATTAGTGTCCAAGGTTCGAATCCCGGCTACGAGTCCAATCTTCAAGTCCCGGCTCCGAGTCCAAGGTTCGAGTCCCGGCTCCGAGTCCAAGGTTCGAGTCCCGGCTCCGTGTCCAAGGTTCGAGTCCCGGCTCCGTGTCCAAGGTTCGAGTCCCGGCTCGGTGTCCAAGGTTCGAGTCCCGGCTCCGTGTCCAAGGTTCGAGTCCCGGCTCCGAGTCCAAGGTTCGAGTCACGGCTCCGAGTCCAAGGTTTGAGTCTCGGCTCCGAGTCCAAGGTTCAAGTCCCGGATTAGTGTCCAAGGTTCGAATCCCGGCTCCGAGTCCAAGCTTCAAGTCCCGGCTGCGAGTCCAAGGTTGGAGTCCCGGCTCCGAGTCCAAGGTTCGATTCCCGGCTCCGTGTCCAAGGTTCGAGTCCCGGCTCCGTGTCCAAGGTTCGAGTCCCGGCTTCGTGTCCAAGGTTCGAGACCCGGCTAAGTGTCCAAGGTTCGAGTCCCGGCTCCGAGTCCTAGGTTCGAGTCCCGGCTCAGTGTCCAAGGTTCGAGTCCCGGCTCCGTGTCCAAGGTTCGAGTCCCAGCTCCGTGTCCAAGGTTCGAGTCCCAGCTCCGTGTCCAAGGTTCGAGTCCCGGCTCGGTGTCCAAGGTTCGAGTTCCAGCTCCGTGTCCAAGGTTCGAGTCCCGGCTCGGTGTCCAAGGTTCGAGTCCCGGCTCGGTGTCCAACGTTCGAGTCCCGGCTCAGTGTCCAAGTTTCGAGTCCCGGCTCAGTGTCCAAGGTTCGCGTCCCGGCTCAGTGTCCAAGGTTCGAGTCCCGGCTCCGATTCCAAGGTTCGAGACCCGGCTCCTTGTCCAAGTTTCGAGTCCCGGCTCGGTGTCCAAGGTTCGAGTCCCGGCTCCGTGTCCAAGGTTCGAGTCCCGGCTCCGTGTCCAAGGTTCGAGTCCTGGCTCCGAGTCCAAGGTTCGATTCCCGGCTCCGAGTCCAAGGTTCGAGTCCCGGCTCCGAGTCCAAGGATCGAGTCCCGGCTCCGAGTCCAAGGTTCGAGTCCCGGCTCCGAGTCCAAGGTTCGAGTCTCGGCTCCGAGTCCAAGGTTCGAGTCCCGGCTCCGAGTCCAAGGTTCGAGTCCCTGCTCCGAGTCCAAGGTTTGAGTCTCGGCTCCGAGTCCAAGGTTCAAGTCCCGGATCAGTGTCCAAGGTTCGAATCCCGGCTACGAGTCCAATCTTCAAGTCCCGGCTCCGAGTCCAAGGTTCGAGTCCCGGCTCCGAGTCCAAGGTTCGAGTCCCGGCTCCGTGTCCAAGGTTCGAGTCCCGGCTTCGTGTCCAAGGTTCGAGACCCGGCTAAGTGTCCAAGGTTCGAGTCCCGGCTCCGAGTCCTAGGTTCGAGTCCCGGCTCAGTGTCCAAGGTTCGAGTCCCGGCTCCGTGTCCAAGGTTCGAGTCCCAGCTCCGTGTCCAAGGTTCGAGTCCCAGCTCCGTGTCCAAGGTTCGAGTCCCGGCTTGGTGTCCAAGGTTCGAGTCCCAGCTCCGTGTCCAAGGTTCGAGTCCCGGCTCGGTGTCCAACGTTCGAGTCCCAGCTCCGTGTCCAAGGTTCGAGTCCCGGCTCGGTGTCCAACGTTCGAGTCCCGGATCAGTGTCCAAGGTTCGAATCCCGGCTACGAGTCCAATCTTCAAGTCCCGGCTCCGAGTCCAAGGTTCGAGTCCCGGCTCCGAGTCCAAGGTTCGAGTCCCGGCTCCGTGTCCAAGGTTCGAGTCCCGGCTTCGTGTCCAAGGTTCGAGACCCGGCTAAGTTTCCAAGGTTCGAGTCCCGGCTCCGAGTCCTAGGTTCGAGTCCCGGCTCAGTGTCCAAGGTTCGAGTCCCGGCTCCGTGTCCAAGGTTCGAGTCCCAGCTCCGTGTCCAAGGTTCGAGTCCCAGCTCCGTGTCCAAGGTTCGAGTCCCGGCTTGGTGTCCAAGGTTCGAGTCCCAGCTCCGTGTCCAAGGTTCGAGTCCCGGCTCGGTGTCCAACGTTCGAGTCCCAGCTCCGTGTCCAAGGTTCGAGTCCCGGCTCGGTGTCCAACGTTCGAGTCCCGGCTCAGTGTCCAAGGTTCGAGACCCGGCTCCTTGTCCAAGTTTCGAGTCCCGGCTCCGAGTCCAAGGTTCGTGTCCTGGCTCCGTGTCCAAGGTTCGAGTCCCGGCTCGGTGTCCAAGGTTCGAGTCCCGGCTCCGTGTCCAAGGTTCGAGTCCCGGCTCCGTGTCCAAGGTTCGAGTCCTGGCTCCGAGTCCAAGGTTCGATTCCCGGCTCCGAGTCCAAGGTTCGAGTCCCGGCTCCGAGTCCAAGGTTCGAGTCCCGGCTCCGTGTCCAATGTTCGAGTCCCAGCTCCGTGTCCAAGGTTCGTGTCCAGGCTCCGAGTCCAAGGTTCGAGTCCTGGCTCCGTGTCCAAGGTTCGAGTCTCGGCTCCGAGTCCAAGGTTCGAGTCCCGGCTCCGAGTCCAAGGTTTGAGTCTCGGCTCCGAGTCCAAGGTTCAAGTCCCGGATTAGTGTCCAAGGTTCGAATCCCGGCTACGAGTCCAATCTTCAAGTCCCGGCTCCGAGTCCAAGGTTCGAGTCCCGGCTCCGAGTCCAAGGTTCGAGTCCCGGCTCCGTGTCCAAGGTTCGAGTCCCGGCTCCGTGTCCAAGGTTCGAGTCCCGGCTCGGTGTCCAAGGTTCGAGTCCCGGCTCCGTGTCCAAGGTTCGAGTCCCGGCTCCGAGTCCAAGGTTCGAGTCACGGCTCCGAGTCCAAGGTTTGAGTCTCGGCTCCGAGTCCAAGGTTCAAGTCCCGGATTAGTGTCCAAGGTTCGAATCCCGGCTCCGAGTCCAAGCTTCAAGTCCCGGCTGCGAGTCCAAGGTTGGAGTCCCGGCTCCGAGTCCAAGGTTCGATTCCCGGCTCCGTGTCCAAGGTTCGAGTCCCGGCTCCGTGTCCAAGGTTCGAGTCCCGGCTTCGTGTCCAAGGTTCGAGACCCGGCTAAGTGTCCAAGGTTCGAGTCCCGGCTCCGAGTCCTAGGTTCGAGTCCCGGCTCAGTGTCCAAGGTTCGAGTCCCGGCTCCGTGTCCAAGGTTCGAGTCCCAGCTCCGTGTCCAAGGTTCGAGTCCCAGCTCCGTGTCCAAGGTTCGAGTCCCGGCTCGGTGTCCAAGGTTCGAGTTCCAGCTCCGTGTCCAAGGTTCGAGTCCCGGCTCGGTGTCCAAGGTTCGAGTCCCGGCTCGGTGTCCAACGTTCGAGTCCCGGCTCAGTGTCCAAGGTTCGAGTCCCGGCTCAGTGTCCAAGGTTCGCGTCCCGGCTCAGTGTCCAAGGTTCGAGTCCCGGCTCCGATTCCAAGGTTCGAGACCCGGCTCCTTGTCCAAGTTTCGAGTCCCGGCTCCGAGTCCAAGGTTCGTGTCCTGGCTCCGTGTCCAAGGTTCGAGTCCCGGCTCGGTGTCCAAGGTTCGAGTCCCGGCTCCGTGTCCAAGGTTCGAGTCCCGGCTCCGTGTCCAAGGTTCGAGTCCTGGCTCCGTGTCCAAGGTTCGAGTCCCGGCTCCGATTCCAAGGTTCGAGACCCGGCTCCTTGTCCAAGTTTCGAGTCCCGGCTCCGAGTCCAAGGTTCGTGTCCTGGCTCCGTGTCCAAGGTTCGAGTCCCGGCTCGGTGTCCAAGGTTCGAGTCCCGGCTCCGTGTCCAAGGTTCGAGTCCCGGCTCGGTGTCCAAGGTTCGTGTCCTGGCTCCGTGTCCAAGGTTCGAGTCCCGGCTCGGTGTCCAAGGTTCGAGTCCCGGCTCCGTGTCCAAGGTTCGAGTCCCGGCTCCGTGTCCAAGGTTCGAGTCCTGGCTCCGAGTCCAAGGTTCGATTCCCGGCTCCGAGTCCAAGGTTCGAGTCCCGGCTCCGAGTCCAAGGATCGAGTCCCGGCTCCGAGTCCAAGGTTCAAGTCCCGGCTCCGAGTCCAAGGTTCGAATCCCGGCTCGGTGTCCAACGTTCGAGTCCCGGCTCAGTGTCCAAGGTTCGAGTCCCGGCTCAGTGTCCAAGGTTCGCGTCCCGGCTCAGTGTCCAAGGTTCGAGTCCCGGCTCCGATTCCAAGGTTCGAGACCCGGCTCCTTGTCCAAGTTTCGAGTCCCGGCTCGGTGTCCAAGGTTCGAGTCCCGGCTCCGTGTCCAAGGTTCGAGTCCCGGCTCCGTGTCCAAGGTTCGAGTCCTGGCTCCGAGTCCAAGGTTCGATTCCCGGCTCCGAGTCCAAGGTTCGAGTCCCGGCTCCGAGTCCAAGGATCGAGTCCCGGCTCCGAGTCCAAGGTTCGAGTCCCGGCTCCGAGTCCAAGGTTCGAGTCTCGGCTCCGAGTCCAAGGTTCGAGTCCCGGCTCCGAGTCCAAGGTTCGAGTCCCTGCTCCGAGTCCAAGGTTTGAGTCTCGGCTCCGAGTCCAAGGTTCAAGTCCCGGATCAGTGTCCAAGGTTCGAATCCCGGCTACGAGTCCAATCTTCAAGTCCCGGCTCCGAGTCCAAGGTTCGAGTCCCGGCTCCGAGTCCAAGGTTCGAGTCCCGGCTCCGTGTCCAAGGTTCGAGTCCCGGCTTCGTGTCCAAGGTTCGAGACCCGGCTAAGTGTCCAAGGTTCGAGTCCCGGCTCCGAGTCCTAGGTTCGAGTCCCGGCTCAGTGTCCAAGGTTCGAGTCCCGGCTCCGTGTCCAAGGTTCGAGTCCCAGCTCCGTGTCCAAGGTTCGAGTCCCAGCTCCGTGTCCAAGGTTCGAGTCCCGGCTTGGTGTCCAAGGTTCGAGTCCCAGCTCCGTGTCCAAGGTTCGAGTCCCGGCTCGGTGTCCAACGTTCGAGTCCCAGCTCCGTGTCCAAGGTTCGAGTCCCGGCTCGGTGTCCAACGTTCGAGTCCCGGATCAGTGTCCAAGGTTCGAATCCCGGCTACGAGTCCAATCTTCAAGTCCCGGCTCCGAGTCCAAGGTTCGAGTCCCGGCTCCGAGTCCAAGGTTCGAGTCCCGGCTCCGTGTCCAAGGTTCGAGTCCCGGCTTCGTGTCCAAGGTTCGAGACCCGGCTAAGTTTCCAAGGTTCGAGTCCCGGCTCCGAGTCCTAGGTTCGAGTCCCGGCTCAGTGTCCAAGGTTCGAGTCCCGGCTCCGTGTCCAAGGTTCGAGTCCCAGCTCCGTGTCCAAGGTTCGAGTCCCAGCTCCGTGTCCAAGGTTCGAGTCCCGGCTTGGTGTCCAAGGTTCGAGTCCCAGCTCCGTGTCCAAGGTTCGAGTCCCGGCTCGGTGTCCAACGTTCGAGTCCCAGCTCCGTGTCCAAGGTTCGAGTCCCGGCTCGGTGTCCAACGTTCGAGTCCCGGCTCAGTGTCCAAGGTTCGAGACCCGGCTCCTTGTCCAAGTTTCGAGTCCCGGCTCCGAGTCCAAGGTTCGTGTCCTGGCTCCGTGTCCAAGGTTCGAGTCCCGGCTCGGTGTCCAAGGTTCGAGTCCCGGCTCCGTGTCCAAGGTTCGAGTCCCGGCTCCGTGTCCAAGGTTCGAGTCCTGGCTCCGAGTCCAAGGTTCGATTCCCGGCTCCGAGTCCAAGGTTCGAGTCCCGGCTCCGAGTCCAAGGTTCGAGTCCCGGCTCCGTGTCCAATGTTCGAGTCCCAGCTCCGTGTCCAAGGTTCGTGTCCAGGCTCCGAGTCCAAGGTTCGAGTCCTGGCTCCGTGTCCAAGGTTCGAGTCTCGGCTCCGAGTCCAAGGTTCGAGTCCCGGCTCCGAGTCCAAGGTTTGAGTCTCGGCTCCGAGTCCAAGGTTCAAGTCCCGGATTAGTGTCCAAGGTTCGAATCCCGGCTACGAGTCCAATCTTCAAGTCCCGGCTCCGAGTCCAAGGTTCGAGTCCCGGCTCCGAGTCCAAGGTTCGAGTCCCGGCTCCGTGTCCAAGGTTCGAGTCCCGGCTCCGTGTCCAAGGTTCGAGTCCCGGCTCGGTGTCCAAGGTTCGAGTCCCGGCTCCGTGTCCAAGGTTCGAGTCCCGGCTCCGAGTCCAAGGTTCGAGTCACGGCTCCGAGTCCAAGGTTTGAGTCTCGGCTCCGAGTCCAAGGTTCAAGTCCCGGATTAGTGTCCAAGGTTCGAATCCCGGCTCCGAGTCCAAGCTTCAAGTCCCGGCTGCGAGTCCAAGGTTGGAGTCCCGGCTCCGAGTCCAAGGTTCGATTCCCGGCTCCGTGTCCAAGGTTCGAGTCCCGGCTCCGTGTCCAAGGTTCGAGTCCCGGCTTCGTGTCCAAGGTTCGAGACCCGGCTAAGTGTCCAAGGTTCGAGTCCCGGCTCCGAGATCTAGGTTCGAGTCCCGGCTCAGTGTCCAAGGTTCGAGTCCCGGCTCCGTGTCCAAGGTTCGAGTCCCAGCTCCGTGTCCAAGGTTCGAGTCCCAGCTCCGTGTCCAAGGTTCGAGTCCCGGCTCGGTGTCCAAGGTTCGAGTTCCAGCTCCGTGTCCAAGGTTCGAGTCCCGGCTCGGTGTCCAAGGTTCGAGTCCCGGCTCGGTGTCCAACGTTCGAGTCCCGGCTCAGTGTCCAAGTTTCGAGTCCCGGCTCAGTGTCCAAGGTTCGCGTCCCGGCTCAGTGTCCAAGGTTCGAGTCCCGGCTCCGATTCCAAGGTTCGAGACCCGGCTCCTTGTCCAAGTTTCGAGTCCCGGCTCCGAGTCCAAGGTTCGTGTCCTGGCTCCGTGTCCAAGGTTCGAGTCCCGGCTCGGTGTCCAAGGTTCGAGTCCCGGCTCCGTGTCCAAGGTTCGAGTCCCGGCTCCGTGTCCAAGGTTCGAGTCCTGGCTCCGAGTCCAAGGTTCGATTCCCGGCTCCGAGTCCAAGGTTCGAGTCCCGGCTCCGAGTCCAAGGATCGAGTCCCGGCTCCGAGTCCAAGGTTCGAGTCCCGGCTCCGAGTCCAAGGTTCGAATCCCGGCTCGGTGTCCAAGGTTCGAGTCCCAGCTCCGAGTCCTAGGTTCGAGTCCCGGCTCAGTGTCCAAGGTTCGAGTCCCGGCTCCGAGTCCAAGGTTCGAGTCCCGGCTCCGTGTCCAATGTTCGAGTCCCAGCTCCGTGTCCAAGGTTCGTGTCCAGGCTCCGAGTCCAAGGTTCGAGTCCCAGCTCCGTGTCCAAGGTTCGAGTCCCAGCTCCGTGTCCAAGGTTCGAGTCCCGGCTCGGTGTCCAAGGTTCGAGTCCCAGCTCCGTGTCCAAGGTTCGAGTCCCGGCTCGGTGTCCAACGTTCGAGTCCCGGCTCCGTGTCCAATGCTCGAGTCCCGGCTCCGTGTCCAAGGTTCGTGTCCAGGCTCCGAGTCCAAGGTTCGAGTCCTGGCTCCGAGTCCAAGGTTCGAGTCACGGCTCCGAGTCCAAGGTTTGAGTCTCGGCTCCGAGTCCAAGGTTCAAGTCCCGGATTAGTGTCCAAGGTTCGAGTCCCGGCTCCGTGTCCAATGCTCGAGTCCCGGCTCCGTGTCCAAGGTTCGTGTCCAGGCTCCGAGTCCAAGGTTCGAGTCCTGGCTCCGTGTCCAAGGTTCGAGTCTCGGCTCCGAGTCCAAGGTTCAAGTCCCGGATTAGTGTCCAAGGTTCGAGTCCCGGCTCCGTGTCCAATGCTCGAGTCCCGGCTCCGTGTCCAAGGTTCGTGTCCAGGCTCCGAGTCCAAGGTTCGAGTCCTGGCTCCGTGTCCAAGGTTCGAGTCCCGGCTCCGTGTCCAATGCTCGAGTCCCGGCTCCGTGTCCAAGGTTCGTGTCCAGGCTCCGAGTCCAAGGTTCGAGTCACGGCTCCGAGTCCAAGGTTTGAGTCTCGGCTCCGAGTCCAAGGTTCAAGTCCCGGATTAGTGTTCAAGGTTCGAGTCCCGGCTCCGTGTCCAATGCTCGAGTCCCGGCTCCGTGTCCAAGGTTCGTGTCCAGGCTCCGAGTCCAAGGTTCGAGTCCTGGCTCCGTGTCCAAGGTTCGAGTCTCGGCTCCGAGTCCAAGGTTCGAGTCCCGGCTCCGAGTCCAAGGTTCGAGTCACGGCTCCGAGTCCAAGGTTCAAGTCCCGGATTAGTGTCCAAGGTTCGAATCCCGGCTCCGAGTCCAAGCTTCAAGTCCCGGCTCCGAGTCCAAGGTTTGATTCCCGGCTCCGAGTCCAAGGTTCGAGTCCCGGCTCCGTGTCCAAGGTTCGAGTCCCGGCTCCGTGTCCAAGGTTCGAGTCCCGGCTTCGTGTCCAAGGTTCGAGACCCGGCTAAGTGTCCAAGGTTCGAGTCCCGGCTCCGAGTCCTAGGTTCGAGTCCCGGCTCGGTGTCCAAGGTTCGAGTCCCGGCTCCGTGTCCAAGGTTCGAGTCCCGGCTCCGAGTCCAAGGTTCGAGTCACGGCTCCGAGTCCAAGGTTTGAGTCTCGGCTCCGAGTCCAAGGTTCAAGTCCCGGATTAGTGTCCAAGGTTCGAATCCCGGCTCCGAGTCCAAGCTTCAAGTCCCGGCTGCGAGTCCAAGGTTGGAGTCCCGGCTCCGAGTCCAAGGTTCGAGTCCCGGCTCCGTGTCCAAGGTTCGAGTCCCGGCTCCGTGTCCAAGGTTCGAGTCCCAGCTTCGTGTCCAAGGTTCGAGACCCGGCTAAGTGTCCAAGGTTCGAGTCCCGGCTCCGAGTCCTAGGTTCGAGTCCCGGCTCAGTGTCCAAGGTTCGAGTCCCGGCTCCGTGTCCAAGGTTCGAGTCCCAGCTCCGTGTCCAAGGTTCGAGTCCCAGCTCCGTGTCCAAGGTTCGAGTCCCGGCTCGGTGTCCAAGGTTCGAGTTCCAGCTCCGTGTCCAAGGTTCGAGTCCCGGCTCGGTGTCCAAGGTTCGAGTCCCGGCTCGGTGTCCAACGTTCGAGTCCCGGCTCAGTGTCCAAGGTTCGAGTCCCGGCTCAGTGTCCAAGGTTCGCGTCCCGGCTCAGTGTCCAAGGTTCGAGTCCCGGCTCCGATTCCAAGGTTCGAGACCCGGCTCCTTGTCCAAGTTTCGAGTCCCGGCTCCGAGTCCAAGGTTCGTGTCCTGGCTCCGTGTCCAAGGTTCGAGTCCCGGCTCGGTGTCCAAGGTTCGAGTCCCGGCTCCGTGTCCAAGGTTCGAGTCCCGGCTCCGTGTCCAAGGTTCGAGTCCTGGCTCCGAGTCCAAGGTTCGATTCCCGGCTCCGAGTCCAAGGTTCGAGTCCCGGCTCCGAGTCCAAGGATCGAGTCCCGGCTCCGAGTCCAAGGTTCGAGTCCCGGCTCCGAGTCCAAGGTTCGAATCCCGGCTCGGTGTCCAAGGTTCGAGTCCCAGCTCCGAGTCCTAGGTTCGAGTCCCGGCTCAGTGTCCAAGGTTCGAGTCCCGGCTCCGAGTCCAAGGTTCGAGTCCCGGCTCCGTGTCCAATGTTCGAGTCCCAGCTCCGTGTCCAAGGTTCGTGTCCAGGCTCCGAGTCCAAGGTTCGAGTCCCAGCTCCGTGTCCAAGGTTCGAGTCCCAGCTCCGTGTCCAAGGTTCGAGTCCCGGCTCGGTGTCCAAGGTTCGAGTCCCAGCTCCGTGTCCAAGGTTCGAGTCCCGGCTCGGTGTCCAACGTTCGAGTCCCGGCTCCGTGTCCAATGCTCGAGTCCCGGCTCCGTGTCCAAGGTTCGTGTCCAGGCTCCGAGTCCAAGGTTCGAGTCCTGGCTCCGAGTCCAAGGTTCGAGTCACGGCTCCGAGTCCAAGGTTTGAGTCTCGGCTCCGAGTCCAAGGTTCAAGTCCCGGATTAGTGTCCAAGGTTCGAGTCCCGGCTCCGTGTCCAATGCTCGAGTCCCGGCTCCGTGTCCAAGGTTCGTGTCCAGGCTCCGAGTCCAAGGTTCGAGTCCTGGCTCCGTGTCCAAGGTTCGAGTCTCGGCTCCGAGTCCAAGGTTCAAGTCCCGGATTAGTGTCCAAGGTTCGAGTCCCGGCTCCGTGTCCAATGCTCGAGTCCCGGCTCCGTGTCCAAGGTTCGTGTCCAGGCTCCGAGTCCAAGGTTCGAGTCCTGGCTCCGTGTCCAAGGTTCGAGTCCCGGCTCCGTGTCCAATGCTCGAGTCCCGGCTCCGTGTCCAAGGTTCGTGTCCAGGCTCCGAGTCCAAGGTTCGAGTCACGGCTCCGAGTCCAAGGTTTGAGTCTCGGCTCCGAGTCCAAGGTTCAAGTCCCGGATTAGTGTCCAAGGTTCGAGTCCCGGCTCCGTGTCCAATGCTCGAGTCCCGGCTCCGTGTCCAAGGTTCGTGTCCAGGCTCCGAGTCCAAGGTTCGAGTCCTGGCTCCGTGTCCAAGGTTCGAGTCTCGGCTCCGAGTCCAAGGTTCGAGTCCCGGCTCCGAGTCCAAGGTTCGAGTCACGGCTCCGAGTCCAAGGTTTGAGTCTCGGCTCCGAGTCCAAGGTTCAAGTCCCGGATTAGTGTCCAAGGTTCGAATCCCGGCTCCGAGTCCAAGCTTCAAGTCCCGGCTCCGAGTCCAAGGTTTGATTCCCGGCTCCGAGTCCAAGGTTCGAGTCCCGGCTCCGTGTCCAAGGTTCGAGTCCCGGCTCCGTGTCCAAGGTTCGAGTCCCGGCTTCGTGTCCAAGGTTCGAGACCCGGCTAAGTGTCCAAGGTTCGAGTCCCGGCTCCGAGTCCTAGGTTCAAGTCCCGGATTAGTGTTCAAGGTTCGAGTCCCGGCTCCGTGTCCAATGCTCGAGTCCCGGCTCCGTGTCCAAGGTTCGTGTCCAGGCTCCGAGTCCAAGGTTCGAGTCCTGGCTCCGTGTCCAAGGTTCGAGTCTCGGCTCCGAGTCCAAGGTTCGAGTCCCGGCTCCGAGTCCAAGGTTCGAGTCACGGCTCCGAGTCCAAGGTTTGAGTCTCGGCTCCGAGTCCAAGGTTCAAGTCCCGGATTAGTGTCCAAGGTTCGAATCCCGGCTCCGAGTCCAAGCTTCAAGTCCCGGCTCCGAGTCCAAGGTTTGATTCCCGGCTCCGAGTCCAAGGTTCGAGTCCCGGCTCCGTGTCCAAGGTTCGAGTCCCGGCTCCGTGTCCAAGGTTCGAGTCCCGGCTTCGTGTCCAAGGTTCGAGACCCGGCTAAGTGTCCAAGGTTCGAGTCCCGGCTCCGAGTCCTAGGTTCGAGTCCCGGCTCGGTGTCCAAGGTTCGAGTCCCGGCTCCGTGTCCAAGGTTCGAGTCCCGGCTCCGAGTCCAAGGTTCGAGTCACGGCTCCGAGTCCAAGGTTTGAGTCTCGGCTCCGAGTCCAAGGTTCAAGTCCCGGATTAGTGTCCAAGGTTCGAATCCCGGCTCCGAGTCCAAGCTTCAAGTCCCGGCTGCGAGTCCAAGGTTGGAGTCCCGGCTCCGAGTCCAAGGTTCGAGTCCCGGCTCCGTGTCCAAGGTTCGAGTCCCGGCTCCGTGTCCAAGGTTCGAGTCCCGGCTTCGTGTCCAAGGTTCGAGACCCGGCTAAGTGTCCAAGGTTCGAGTCCCGGCTCAGAGTCCTAGGTTCGAGTCCCGGCTCAGTGTCCAAGGTTCGAGTCCCGGCTCCGTGTCCAAGGTTCGAGTCCCAGCTCCGTGTCCAAGGTTCGAGTCCCAGCTCCGTGTCCAAGGTTCGAGTCCCGGCTCGGTGTCCAAGGTTCGAGTTCCAGCTCCGTGTCCAAGGTTCGAGTCCCGGCTCGGTGTCCAAGGCTCGAGTCCCGGCTCGGTGTCCAACGTTCGAGTCCCGGCTCAGTGTCCAAGGTTCGAGTCCCGGCTCAGTGTCCAAGGTTCGCGTCCCGGCTCAGTGTCCAAGGTTCGAGTCCCGGCTCCGATTCCAAGGTTCGAGACCCGGCTCCTTGTCCAAGTTTCGAGTCCCGGCTCCGAGTCCAAGGTTCGTGTCCTGGCTCCGTGTCCAAGGTTCGAGTCCCGGCTCGGTGTCCAAGGTTCGAGTCCCGGCTCCGTGTCCAAGGTTCGAGTCCCGGCTCCGTGTCCAAGGTTCGAGTCCTGGCTCCGAGTCCAAGGTTCGATTCCCGGCTCCGAGTCCAAGGTTCGAGTCCCGGCTCCGAGTCCAAGGATCGAGTACCGGCTCCGAGTCCAAGGTTCGAGTCCCGGCTCCGAGTCCAAGGTTCGAATCCCGGCTCGGTGTCCAAGGTTCGAGTCCCAGCTCCGAGTCCTAGGTTCGAGTCCCGGCTCAGTGTCCAAGGTTCGAGTCCCGGCTCCGAGTCCAAGGTTCGAGTCCCGGCTCCGTGTCCAATGTTCGAGTCCCAGCTCCGTGTCCAAGGTTCGTGTCCAGGCTCCGAGTCCAAGGTTCGAGTCCCAGCTCCGTGTCCAAGGTTCGAGTCCCAGCTCCGTGTCCAAGGTTCGAGTCCCGGCTCGGTGTCCAAGGTTCGAGTCCCAGCTCCGTGTCCAAGGTTCGAGTCCCGGCTCGGTGTCCAACGTTCGAGTCCCGGCTCCGTGTCCAATGCTCGAGTCCCGGCTCCGTGTCCAAGGTTCGTGTCCAGGCTCCGAGTCCAAGGTTCGAGTCTCGACTCCGAGTCCAAGGTTCAAGTCCCGGATTAGTGTCCAAGGTTCGAGTCCCGGCTCCGTGTCCAAGGTTCGTGTCCAGGCTCCGAGTCCAAGGTTCGAGTCCTGGCTCCGTGTCCAAGGTTCGAGTCCCGGCTCCGTGTCCAATGCTCGAGTCCCGGCTCCGTGTCCAAGGTTCGTGTCCAGGCTCCGAGTCCAAGGTTCGAGTCACGGCTCCGAGTCCAAGGTTTGAGTCTCGGCTCCGAGTCCAAGGTTCAAGTCCCGGATTAGTGTCCAAGGTTCGAGTCCCGGCTCCGTGTCCAATGCTCGAGTCCCGGCTCCGTGTCCAAGGTTCGTGTCCAGGCTCCGAGTCCAAGGTTCGAGTCCTGGCTCCGTGTCCAAGGTTCGAGTCTCGGCTCCGAGTCCAAGGTTCGAGTCCCGGCTCCGAGTCCAAGGTTCGAGTCACGGCTCCGAGTCCAAGGTTTGAGTCTCGGCTCCGAGTCCAAGGTTCAAGTCCCGGATTAGTGTCCAAGGTTCGAATCCCGGCTCCGAGTCCAAGCTTCAAGTCCCGGCTCCGAGTCCAAGGTTTGATTCCCGGCTCCGAGTCCAAGGTTCGAGTCCCGGCTCCGTGTCCAAGGTTCGAGTCCCGGCTCCGTGTCCAAGGTTCGAGTCCCGGCTTCGTGTCCAAGGTTCGAGACCCGGCTAAGTGTCCAAGGTTCGAGTCCCGGCTCCGAGTCCTAGGTTCGAGTCCCGGCTCAGTGTCCAAGGTTCGAGTCCCGGCTCCGTGTCCAAGGTTCGAGTCCCAGCTCCGTGTCCAAGGTTCGAGTCCCAGCTCCGTGTCCAAGGTTCGAGTCCCGGCTCGGTGTCTAAGGTTCGAGTTCCAGCTCCGTGTCCAAGGTTCGAGTCCCGGCTCGGTGTCCAAGGTTCGAGTCCCGGCTCGGTGTCCAACGTTCGAGTCCCGGCTCAGTGTCCAAGGTTCGAGTCCCGGCTCAGTGTCCAAGGTTCGCGTCCCGGCTCAGTGTCCAAGGTTCGAGTCCTGGCTCCGAGTCCAAGGTTCGATTCCCGGCTCCGAGTCCAAGGTTCGAGTCCCGGCTCCGAGTCCAAGGATCGAGTCCCGGCTCCGAGTCCAAGGTTCAAGTCCCGGCTCCGAGTCCAAGGTTCGAATCCCGGCTCGGTGTCCAAGGTTCGAGTCCCAGCTCCGAGTCCTAGGTTCGAGTCCCGGCTCAGTGTCCAAGGTTCGAGTCCCGGCTCCGAGTCCAAGGTTCGAGTCCCGGCTCCGAGTCCTAGGTTCGAGTCCCGGCTCAGTGTCCAAGGTTCGAGTCCCGGCTCCGTGTCCAAGGTTCGAGTCCCGGCTCCGTGTCCAAGGTTCGAGTCCCAGCTCCGTGTCCAAGGTTCGAGTCCCAGCTCGGTGTCCAAGGTTCGAGTCCCAGCTCCGTGTCCAAGGTTCGAGTCCCGGCTCGGTGTCCAACGTTCGAGTCCCAGCTCCGTGTCCAAGGTTCGAGTCCCGGCTCGGTGTCCAACGTTCGAGTCCCGGCTCACTGTCCAAGGTTCGAGTCCCGGCTCAGTGTCCAAGGTTCGCGTCCCGGCTCAGTGTCCAAGGTTCGAGTCCCGGCTCCGATTCCAAGGTTCGAGACCCGGCTCCTTGTCCAAGTTTCGAGTCCCGGCTCCGAGTCCAAGGTTCGTGTCCTGGCTCCGTGTCCAAGGTTCGGGACCCGGCTCGGTGTCCAAGGTTCGAGTCCCGGCTCCGTGTCCAAGGTTCGAGTCCCGGCTCCGTGTCCAAGGTTCGAGTCCTGGCTCCGAGTCCAAGGTTCGATTCCCGGCTCCGAGTCCAAGGTTCGAGTCCCGGCTCCGAGTCCAAGGTTCGAGTCCCGGCTCCGTGTCCAATGTTCGAGTCCCGGCTCCGTGTCCAAGGTTCGTGTCCAGGCTCCGAGTCCAAGGTTCGAGTCCTGGCTCCGTGTCCAAGGTTCGAGTCTCGGCTCCGAGTCCAAGGTTCGAGTCCCGGCTCCGAGTCCAAGGTTTGAGTCTCGGCTCCGAGTCCAAGGTTCAAGTCCCGGATTAGTGTCCAAGGTTCGAATCCCGGCTACGAGTCCAATCTTCAAGTCCCGGCTCCGAGTCCAAGGTTCGAGTCCCGGCTCCGAGTCCAAGGTTCGAGTCCCGGCTCCGTGTCCAAGGTTCGAGTCCCGGCTCCGTGTCCAAGGTTCGAGTCCCGGCTCCGAGTCCAAGGTTCGAGTCCCGGCTCCGTGTCCAAGGTTAGAGTCCCAGCTCCGTGTCCAAGGTTCGAGTCCCGGCTCGGTGTCCAAGGTTCGAGTCTAAGCTCCGTGTCCAAGGTTCGAGTCCCGGCTCGGTGTCCAACGTTCGAGTCCCAGCTCCGTGTCCAAGGTTCGAGTCCCGGCTCGGTGTCCAACGTTCGAGTCCCGGCTCAGTGTCCAAGGTTCGAGTCCCGGCTCAGTGTCCAAGGTTCGCGTCCCGGCTCAGTGTCCAAGGTTCGAGTCCCGGCTCCGATTCCAAGGTTCGAGACCCGGCTCCTTGTCCAAGTTTCGAGTCCCGGCTCCGAGTCCAAGGTTCGTGTCCTGGCTCCGTGTCCAAGGTTCGAGTCCCGGCTCGGTGTCCAAGGTTCGAGTCCCGGCTCCGTGTCCAAGGTTCGAGTCCCGGCTCCGTGTCCAAGGTTCGAGTCCTGGCTCCGAGTCCAAGGTTCGATTCCCGGCTCCGAGTCCAAGGTTCGAGTCCCGGCTCCGAGTCCAAGGTTCGAGTCCCGGCTCCGTGTCCAATGCTCGAGTCCCGGCTCCGTGTCCAAGGTTCGTGTCCAGGCTCCGAGTCCAAGGTTCGAGTCCTGGCTCCGTGTCCAAGGTTCGAGTCTCGGCTCCGAGTCCAAGGTTCGAGTCCCGGCTCCGAGTCCAAGGTTCGAGTCACGGCTCCGAGTCCAAGGTTTGAGTCTCGGCTCCGAGTCCAAGGTTCAAGTCCCGGATTAGTGTCCAAGGTTCGAATACCGGCTCCGAGTCCAAGCTTCAAGTCCCGGCTCCGAGTCCAAGGTTGGAGTCCCGGCTCCGAGTCCAAGGTTCGAGTCCCGGCTCCGTGTCCAAGGTTCGAGTCCCGGCTCCGTGTCCAAGGTTCGAGTCCCGGCTTCGTGTCCAAGGTTCGAGACCCGGCTAAGTGTCCAAGGTTCGAGTCCCGGCTCCGAGTCCTAGGTTCGAGTCCCGGCTCAGTGTCCAAGGTTCGAGTCCCGGCTCCGTGTCCAAGGTTCGAGTCCCAGCTCCGTGTCCAAGGTTCGAGTCCCGGCTCCGTGTCCAAGGTTCGAGTCCCGGCTCGGTGTCCAAGGTTCGAGTTCCAGCTCCGTGTCCAAGGTTCGAGTCCCGGCTCGGTGTCCAAGGTTCGAGTCCCGGCTCGGTGTCCAACGTTCGAGTCCCGGCTCAGTGTCCAAGGTTCGAGTCCCGGCTCAGTGTCCAAGGTTCGCGTCCCGGCTCAGTGTCCAAGGTTCGAGTCCCGGCTCCGATTCCAAGGTTCGAGACCCGGCTCCTTGTCCAAGTTTCGAGTCCCGGCTCCGAGTCCAAGGTTCGTGTCCTGGCTCCGTGTCCAAGGTTCGAGACCCGGCTCGGTGTCCAAGGTTCGAGTCCCGGCTCCGTGTCCAAGGTTCGAGTCCCGGCTCCGTGTCCAAGGTTCGAGTCCTGGCTCCGAGTCCAAGGTTCGATTCCCGGCTCCGAGTCCAAGGTTCGAGTCCCGGCTCCGAGTCCAAGGATCGAGTCCCGGCTCCGAGTCCAAGGTTCGAGTCCCGGCTCCGAGTCCAAGGTTCGAATCCCGGCTCGGTGTCCAAGGTTCGAGTCCCAGCTCCGAGTCCTAGGTTCGAGTCCCGGCTCAGTGTCCAAGGTTCGAGTCCCGGCTCCGAGTCCAAGGTTCGAGTCCCGGCTCCGACTCCTAGGTTCGAGTCCCGGCTCAGTGTCCAAGGTTCGAGTCCCGGCTCCGTGTCCAAGGTTCGAGTCCCAGCTCCGTGTCCAAGGTTCGAGTCCCAGCTCCGTGTCCAAGGTTTGAGTCCCGGCTCGGTGTCCAAGGTTCGAGTCCCAGCTCCGTGTCCAAGGTTCGAGTCACGGCTCGGTGTCCAACGTTCGAGTCCCAGCTCCGTGTCCAAGGTTCGAGTCCCGGCTCGGTGTCCAACGTTCGAGTCCCGGCTCAGTGTCCAAGGTTCGAGTCCCGGCTCAGTGTCCAAGGTTCGCGTCCCGGCTCAGTGTCCAAGGTTCGAGTCCCGGCTCCGATTCCAAGGTTCGAGACCCGGCTCCTTGTCCAAGTTTCGAGTCCCGGCTCCGAGTCCAAGGTTCGTGTCCTGGCTCCGTGTCCAAGGTTCGAGTCCCGGCTCGGTGTCCAAGGTTCGAGTCCCGGCTCCGTGTCCAAGGTTCGAGTCCCGGCTCCGTGTCCAAGGTTCGAGTCCTGGCTCCGAGTCCAAGGTTCGATTCCCGGCTCCGAGTCCAAGGTTCGAGTCCCGGCTCCGAGTCCAAGGTTCGAGTCCCGGCTCCGTGTCCAATGTTCGAGTCCCGGCTCCGTGTCCAAGGTTCGTGTCCAGGCTCCGAGTCCAAGGTTCGAGTCCTGGCTCCGTGTCCAAGGTTCGAGTCTCGGCTCCGAGTCCAAGGTTCGAGTCCTGGCTCCGAGTCCAAGGTTTGAGTCTCGGCTCCGAGTCCAAGGTTCAAGTCCCGGATTAGTGTCCAAGGTTCGAATCCCGGCTACGAGTCCAATCTTCAAGTCCCGGCTCCGAGTCCAAGGTTCGAGTCCCGGCTACGAGTCCAAGGTTCGAGTCCCGGCTCCGTGTCCAAGGTTCGAGTCCCGGCTTCGTGTCCAAGGTTCGAGACCCGGCTAAGTGTCCAAGGTTCGAGTCCCGGCTCCGAGTCCTAGGTTCGAGTCCCGGCTCAGTGTCCAAGGTTCGAGTCCCGGCTCCGTGTCCAAGGTTCGAGTCCCAGCTCCGTGTCCAAGGTTCGAGTCCCAGCTCCGTGTCCAAGGTTCGAGTCCCGGCTCGGTGTCCAAGGTTCGAGTCCCAGCTCCGTGTCCAAGGTTCGAGTCCTGGCTTCGTGTCCAAGGTTCGAGACCCGGCTAAGTGTCCAAGGTTCGAGTCCCGGCTCCGAGTCCTAGGTTCGAGTCCCGGCTCAGTGTCCAAGGTTCGAGTCCCGGCTCCGTGTCCAAGGTTCGAGTCCCAGCTCCGTGTCCAAGGTTCGAGTCCCAGCTCCGTGTCCAACGTTCGAGTCCCGGCTCAGTGTCCAAGGTTCGAGTCCCAGCTCAGTGTCCAAGGTTCGCGTCCCGGCTCAGTGTCCAAGGTTCGAGTCCCGGCTCCGATTCCAAGGTTCGAGACCCGGCTCCTTGTCCAAGTTTCGAGTCCCAGCTCCGTGTCCAAGGTTCGAGTCCCAGCTCCGTGTCCAACGTTCGAGTCCCGGCTCAGTGTCCAAGGTTCGAGTCCCAGCTCAGTGTCCAAGGTTCGCGTCCCGGCTCAGTGTCCAAGGTTCGAGTCCCGGCTCCGATTCCAAGGTTCGAGACCCGGCTCCTTGTCCAAGTTTCGAGTCCCGGCTCCGAGTCCAAGGTTCGATTCCCGGCTCCGAGTCCAAGGTTCGAGTCCCGGCTCCGAATCCAAGGATCGAGTCCCGGCTCCGTGTCCAATGTTCGAGTCCCGGCTCCGTGTCCAAGGTTCGTGTCCAGGCTCCGAGTCCAAGGTTCGAGTCCTGGCTCCGTGTCCAAGGTTCGAGTCTCGGCTCCGAGTCCAAGGTTCGAGTCCCGGCTCCGTCCAAGGTTTGAGTCTCGGCTCCGAGTCCAAGGTTCAAGTCCCGGATTAGTGTCCAAGGTTCGAATCCCGGCTCCGAGTCCAAGCTTCAAGTCCCGGCTCCGAGTCCAAGGTTCGAGTCCCGGCTTCGAGTCCAAGGTTCGAGTCCCGGCTCCGTGTCCAAGGTTCGAGTCCCGGCTCCGTGTCCAAGGTTCGAGTCCCGGCTTCGTGTCCAAGGTTCGAGACCCGGCTAAGTGTCCAAGGTTCGAGTCCCAGCTCCGAGTCCTAGGTTCGAGTCCCGGCTCAGTGTCCAAGGTTCGAGTCCCGGCTCCGTGTCCAAGGTTCGAGTCCCGTCTTCGTGTCCAAGGTTCGCGTCCTGGCTTCGTGTCCAAGGTTCGAGTCCTGGCTCCGAGTCCAAGGTTCGAGTCCAGGCTCCTTGTTCAAGGTTCGAGTCCCGGCTTCGAGTCCAAGGTTCGAGTCCCGGCTCCGTGTCCAAGGTTCGAGACCCGGCTCCGAATCCAAGTTCGAGTCCCGGCTCGGTGTCCAAGGTTCGAGTCCTGGCTCCGAGTCCAAGGTTCGCGTCCCGGCTCAGTGTCCAAGGTTCGAGTCCCGGCTCCGATTCCAAGGTTCCAGACCCGGCTCCTTGTCCAAGTTTCGAGTCCCGGCTCCGAGTCCAAGGTTCGTGTCCTGGCTCCGTGTCCAAGGTTCGAGTCCCGACTCGGTGTCCAAGGTTCGAGTCCCGGCTCCGTGTCCAAGGTTCGAGTCCCGGCTCCGTGTCCAAGGTTCGAGTCCTGGCTCCGAGTCCAAGGTTCGATTCCCGGCTCCGAGTCCAAGGTTCGAGTCCCGGCTCCGAGTCCAAGGTTCGAGTCCCGGCTCCGTGTCCAATGTTCGAGTCCCGGCTCCGTGTCCAAGGTTCGTGTCCAGGCTCCGAGTCCAAGGTTCGAGTCCTGGCTCCGTGTCCAAGGTTCGAGTCTCGGCTCCGAGTCCAAGGTTCGAGTCCCGGCTCCGAGTCCAAGGTTTGAGTCTCGGCTCCGAGTCCAAGGTTCAAGTCCCGGATTAGTGTCCAAGGTTCGAATCCCGGCTCCGAGTCCAAGCTTCAAGTCCCGGCTCCGAGTCCAAGGTTCGAGTCCCGGCTCCGTGTCCAAGGTTCGAGTCCTGGCTCCGAGTCCAAGGTTCGATTCCCGGCTCCGAGTCCAAGGTTCGAGTCCCGGCTCGGTGTCCAACGTTCGAGTCCCGGCTCAGTGTCCAAGGTTCGAGTCCCGGCTCAGTGTCCAAGGTTCGCGTCCCGGCTCAGTGTCCAAGGTTCGAGTCCCGGCTCCGATTCCAAGGTTCGAGACCCGGCTCCTTGTCCAAGTTTCGAGTCCCGGCTCCGAGTCCAAGGTTCGTGTCCTGGCTCCGTGTCCAAGGTTCGAGGCCCGGCTCAGTGTCCAAGGTTCGCGTCCCGGCTCAGTGTCCAAGGTTCGAGTCCCGGCTCCGATTCCAAGGTTCGAGACCCGGCTCCTTGTCCAAGTTTCGAGTCCCGGCTCAGAGTCCAAGGTTCGTGTCCTGGCTCCGTGTCCAAGGTTCGAGTCCCGGCTCGGTGTCCAAGGTTCGAGTCCCGGCTCCATGTCCAAGGTTCGAGTCCCGGCTCCGTGTCCAAGGTTCGAGTCCTGGCTCCGAGTCCAAGGTTCGATTCCCGGCTCCGAGTCCAAGGTTCGAGTCCCGGCTCCGAGTCCAAGGTTCGAGTCCCGGCTCCGTGTCCAATGCTCGAGTCCCGGCTCCGTGTCCAAGGTTCGTGTCCAGGCTCCGAGTCCAAGGTTCGAGTCCTGGCTCCGTGTCCAAGGTTCGAGTCTCGGCTCCGAGTCCAAGGTTCGAGTCCCGGCTCCGAGTCCAAGGTTCGAGTCACGGCTCCGAGTCCAAGGTTTGAGTCTCGGCTCCGAGTCCAAGGTTCAAGTCCCGGATTAGTGTCCAAGGTTCGAATCCCGGCTCCGAGTCCAAGCTTCAAGTCCCGGCTCCGAGTCCAAGGTTTGAGTCCCGGCTCCGTCCAAGGTTCGAGTCCCGGCTCCGTGTCCAAGGTTCGAGTCCCGGCTCCGTGTCCAAGGTTCGAGTCCCGGGTTCGTGTCCAAGGTTCGAGACCCGGCTAAGTGTCCAAGGTTCGAGTCCCGGCTCCGATTCCTAGGTTCGAGTCCCGGCTCAGTGTCCAAGGTTCGAGTCCCGGCTCCGTGTCCAAGGTTCGAGTCCCAGCTCCGTGTCCAAGGTTCGAGTCCCAGCTCCGTGTCCAAGGTTCGAGTCCCGGCTCGGTGTCCAAGGTTCGAGTTCCAGCTCCGTGTCCAAGGTTCGAGTCCCGGCTCGGTGTCCAAGGTTCGAGTCCCGGCTCGGTGTCCAACGTTCGAGTCCCGGCTCAGTGTCCAAGGTTCGAGTCCCGGCTCAGTGTCCAAGGTTCGCGTCCCGGCTCAGTGTCCAAGGTTCGAGTCCCGGCTCCGATTCCAAGGTTCGAGACCCGGCTCCTTGTCCAAGTTTCGAGTCCCGGCTCAGAGTCCAAGGTTCGTGTCCTGGCTCCGTGTCCAAGGTTCGAGTCCCGGCTCGGTGTCCAAGGTTCGAGTCCCGGCTCCATGTCCAAGGTTCGAGTCCCGGCTCCCTGTCCAAGGTTCGAGTCCTGGCTCCGAGTCCAAGGTTCGATTCCCGGCTCCGAGTCCAAGGTTCGAGTCCCGGCTCCGAGTCCAAGGTTCGAGTCCCGGCTCCGTGTCCAATGCTCGAGTCCCGGCTCCCTGTCCAAGGTTCGTGTCCAGGCTCCGAGTCCAAGGTTCGAGTCCTGGCTCCGTGTCCAAGGTTCGAGTCTCGGCTCCGAGTCCAAGGTTCGAGTCCCGGCTCCGAGTCCAAGGTTCGAGTCACGGCTCCGAGTCCAAGGTTGGAGTCTCGGCTCCGAGTCCAAGGTTCAAGTCCCGGATTAGTGTCCAAGGTTCGAATCCCGGCTCCGAGTCCAAGCTTCAAGTCCCGGCTCCGAGTCCAAGGTTTGAGTCCCGGCTCCGAGTCCAAGGTTCGAGTCCCGGCTCCGTGTCCAAGGTTCGAGTCCCGGCTCCGTGTCCAAGGTTCGAGTCCCGGGTTCGTGTCCAAGGTTCGAGACCCGGCTAAGTGTCCAAGGTTCGAGTCCCGGCTCCGAGTCCTAGGTTCGAGTCCCGGCTCAGTGTCCAAGGTTCGAGTCCCGGCTCCGTGTCCAAGGTTCGAGTCCCAGCTCCGTGTCCAAGGTTCGAGTCCCAGCTCCGTGTCCAAGGTTCGAGTCCCGGCTCGGTGTCCAAGGTTCGAGTTCCAGCTCCGTGTCCAAGGTTCGAGTCCCGGCTCGGTGTCCAAGGTTCGAGTCCCGGCTCGGTGTCCAACGTTCGAGTCCCGGCTCAGTGTCCAAGGTTCGAGTCCCGGCTCAGTGTCCAAGGTTCGCGTCCCGGCTCAGTGTCCAAGGTTCGAGTCCCGGCTCCGATTCCAAGGTTCGAGACCCGGCTCCTTGTCCAAGTTTCGAGTCCCGGCTCCGAGTCCAAGGTTCGTGTCCTGGCTCCGTGTCCAAGGTTCGAGTCCCGGCTCGGTGTCCAAGGTTCGAGTCCCGGCTCCGTGTCCAAGGTTCGAGTCCCGGCTCCGTGTCCAAGGTTCGAGTCCTGGCTCCGAGTCCAAGGTTCGATTCCCGGCTCCGAGTCCAAGGTTCGAGTCCCGGCTCCGAATCCAAGGATCGAGTCCCGGCTCCGTGTCCAATGTTCGAGTCCCGGCTCCGTGTCCAAGGTTCGTGTCCAGGCTCCGAGTCCAAGGTTCGAGTCCTGGCTCCGTGTCCAAGGTTCGAGTCTCGGCTCCGAGTCCAAGGTTCGAGTCCCGGCTCCGAGTCCAAGGTTTGAGTCTCGGCTCCGAGTCCAAGGTTCAAGTCCCGGATTAGTGTCCAAGGTTCGAATCCCGGCTCCGAGTCCAAGCTTCAAGTCCCGGCTCCGAGTCCATGGTTCGAGTCCCGGCTCCGAGTCCAAGGTTCGAGTCCCGGCTCCGTGTCCAAGGTTCGAGTCCCGGTTCCGTGTCCAAGGTTCGAGTCCCGGCTTCGTGTCCAAGGTTCGAGACCCGGCTAAGTGTCCAAGGTTCGAGTCCCAGCTCCGAGTCCTAGGTTCGAGTCCCGGCTCAGTGTCCAAGGTTCGAGTCCCGGCTCCGTGTCCAAGGTTCGAGTCCCGTCTTCGTGTCCAAGGTTCGCGTCCTGGCTCCGTGTCCAAGGTTCGAGTCCTGGCTCCGAGTCCAAGGTTCGAGTCCAGGCTCCTTGTTCAAGGTTCGAGTCCGGGCTTCGAGTCCAAGGTTCGCGTCCCGGCTCAGTGTCCAAGGTTCGAGTCCCGGCTCCGATTCCAAGGTTCGAGACCCGGCTCCTTGTCCAAGTTTCGAGTCCCGGCTCCGAGTCCAAGGTTCGTGTCCTGGCTCCGTGTCCAAGGTTCGAGTCCCGACTCGGTGTCCAAGGTTCGAGTCCCGGCTCCGTGTCCAAGGTTCGAGTCCCGGCTCCGTGTCCAAGGTTCGAGTCCTGGCTCCGAGTCCAAGGTTCGATTCCCGGCTCCGAGTCCAAGGTTCGAGTCCCGGCTCCGAGTCCAAGGTCCAAGTCCCGGCTCCGTGTCCAATGTTCGAGTCCCGGCTCCGTGTCCAAGGTTCGTGTCCAGGCTCCGAGTCCAAGGTTCGAGTCCTGGCTCCGTGTCCAAGGTTCGAGTCTCGGCTCCGAGTCCAAGGTTCGAGTCCCGGCTCCGAGTCCAAGGTTTGAGTCTCGGCTCCGAGTCCAAGGTTCAAGTCCCGGATTAGTGTCCAAGGTTCGAATCCCGGCTCCGAGTCCAAGCTTCAAGTCCCGGCTCCGAGTCCAAGGTTCGAGTCCCGGCTCCGTGTCCAAGGTTCGAGTCCTGGCTCCGAGTCCAAGGTTCGATTCCCGGCTCCGAGTCCAAGGTTCGAGTCCCGGCTCCGAGTCCAAGGTTCGAATCCCGGCTCGGTGTCCAAGGTTCGAGTCCCAGCTCCGTGTCCAAGGTTCGAGTCCCGGCTCGGTGTCCAACGTTCGAGTCCCAGCTCCGTGTCCAAGGTTCGAGTCCCGGCTCGGTGTCCAACGTTCGAGTCCCGGCTCAGTGTCCAAGGTTCGAGTCCCGGCTCAGTGTCCAAGGTTCGCGTCCCGGCTCAGTGTCCAAGGTTCGAGTCCCGGCTCCGATTCCAAGGTTCGAGACCCGGCTCCTTGTCCAAGATTCGAGTCCCGGCTCCGAGTCCAAGGTTCGTGTCCTGGCTCCGTGTCCAAGGTTCGAGTCCCGGCTCGGTGTCCAAGGTTCGAGTCCCGGCTCCGTGTCCAAGGTTTGAGTCCCGGCTCCGTGTCCAAGGTTCGAGTCCTGGCTCCGAGTCCAAGGTTCGATTCCCGGCTCCGAGTCCAAGGTTCGAGTCCCGGCTCCGAATCCAAGGATCGAGTCCCGGCTCCGTGTCCAATGTTCGAGTCCCGGCTCCGTGTCCAAGGTTCGTGTCCAGGCTCCGAGTCCAAGGTTCGAGTCCTGGCTCCGTGTCCAAGGTTCGAGTCTCGGCTCCGAGTCCAAGGTTCGAGTCCCGGCTCCGTCCAAGGTTTGAGTCTCGGCTCCGAGTCCAAGGTTCAAGTCCCGGATTAGTGTCCAAGGTTCGAATCCCGGCTCCGAGTCCAAGCTTCAAGTCCCGGCTCCGAGTCCAAGGTTCGAGTCCCGGCTTCGAGTCCAAGGTTCGAGTCCCGGCTCCGTGTCCAAGGTTCGAGTCCCGGCTCCGTGTCCAAGGTTCGTGTCCAGGCTCCGAGTCCAAGGTTCGAGTCCTGGCTCCGTGTCCAAGGTTCGAGTCTCGGCTCCGAGTCCAAGGTTCGAGTCCCGGCTCCGTCCAAGGTTTGAGTCTCGGCTCCGAGTCCAAGGTTCAAGTCCCGGATTAGTGTCCAAGGTTCGAATCCCGGCTCCGAGTCCAAGCTTCAAGTCCCGGCTCCGAGTCCAAGGTTTGAGTCCCGGCTCAGAGTCCAAGGTTCGTGTCCTGGCTCCGTGTCCAAGGTTCGAGTCCCGGCTCGGTGTCCAAGGTTCGAGTCCCGGCTCCATGTCCAAGGTTCGAGTCCCGGCTCCGTGTCCAAGGTTCGAGTCCTGGCTCCGAGTCCAAGGTTCGATTCCCGGCTCCGAGTCCAAGGTTCGAGTCCCGGCTTCGTGTCCAAGGTTCGAGACCCGGCTAAGTGTCCAAGGTTCGAGTCCCAGCTCCGAGTCCTAGGTTCGAGTCCCGGCTCAGTGTCCAAGGTTCGAGTCCCGGCTCCGTGTCCAAGGTTCGAGTCCCGTCTTCGTGTCCAAGGTTCGCGTCCCGGCTCCGATTCCAAGGTTCGAGACCCGGCTCCTTGTCCAAGTTTCGAGTCCCGGCTCAGAGTCCAAGGTTCGTGTCCTGGCTCCGTGTCCAAGGTTCGAGTCCCGGCTCGGTGTCCAAGGTTCGAGTCCCGGCTCCATGTCCAAGGTTCGAGTCCCGGCTCCGTGTCCAAGGTTCGAGTCCTGGCTCCGAGTCCAAGGTTCGATTCCCGGCTCCGAGTCCAAGGTTCGAGTCCCGGCTCCGAGTCCAAGGTTCGAGTCCCGGCTCCGTGTCCAATGCTCGAGTCCCGGCTCCCTGTCCAAGGTTCGTGTCCAGGCTCCGAGTCCAAGGTTCGAGTCCTGGCTCCGTGTCCAAGGTTCGAGTCTCGGCTCCGAGTCCAAGGTTCGAGTCCCGGCTCCGAGTCCAAGGTTCGAGTCACGGCTCCGAGTCCAAGGTTGGAGTCTCGGCTCCGAGTCCAAGGTTCAAGTCCCGGATTAGTGTCCAAGGTTCGAATCCCGGCTCCGAGTCCAAGCTTCAAGTCCCGGCTCCGAGTCCAAGGTTTGAGTCCCGGCTCCGAGTCCAAGGTTCGAGTCCCGGCTCCGTGTCCAAGGTTCGAGTCCCGGCTCCGTGTCCAAGGTTCGAGTCCCGGGTTCGTGTCCAAGGTTCGAGACCCGGCTAAGTGTCCAAGGTTCGAGTCCCGGCTCCGAGTCCTAGGTTCGAGTCCCGGCTCAGTGTCCAAGGTTCGAGTCCCGGCTCCGTGTCCAAGGTTCGAGTCCCAGCTCCGTGTCCAAGGTTCGAGTCCCAGCTCCGTGTCCAAGGTTCGAGTCCCGGCTCGGTGTCCAAGGTTCGAGTTCCAGCTCCGTGTCCAAGGTTCGAGTCCCGGCTCGGTGTCCAAGGTTCGAGTCCCGGCTCGGTGTCCAACGTTCGAGTCCCGGCTCAGTGTCCAAGGTTCGAGTCCCGGCTCAGTGTCCAAGGTTCGCGTCCCGGCTCAGTGTCCAAGGTTCGAGTCCCGGCTCCGATTCCAAGGTTCGAGACCCGGCTCCTTGTCCAAGTTTCGAGTCCCGGCTCCGAGTCCAAGGTTCGTGTCCTGGCTCCGTGTCCAAGGTTCGAGTCCCGGCTCGGTGTCCAAGGTTCGAGTCCCGGCTCCATGTCCAAGGTTCGAGTCCCGGCTCCGTGTCCAAGGTTCGAGTCCTGGCTCCGAGTCCAAGGTTCGATTCCCGGCTCCGAGTCCAAGGTTCGAGTCCCGGCTCCGAGTCCAAGGTTCGAGTCCCGGCTCCGTGTCCAATGCTCGAGTCCCGGCTCCCTGTCCAAGGTTCGTGTCCAGGCTCCGAGTCCAAGGTTCGAGTCCTGGCTCCGTGTCCAAGGTTCGAGTCTCGGCTCCGAGTCCAAGGTTCGAGTCCCGGCTCGGTGTCCAAGGTTCGAGTCCTGGCTCCGAGTCCAAGGTTCGCGTCCCGGCTCAGTGTCCAAGGTTCGAGTCCCGGCTCCGATTCCAAGGTTCCAGACCCGGCTCCTTGTCCAAGTTTCGAGTCCCGGCTCCGAGTCCAAGGTTCGTGTCCTGGCTCCGTGTCCAAGGTTCGAGTCCCGACTCGGTGTCCAAGGTTCGAGTCCCGGCTCCGTGTCCAAGGTTCGAGTCCCGGCTCCGTGTCCAAGGTTCGAGTCCTGGCTCCGAGTCCAAGGTTCGATTCCCGGCTCCGAGTCCAAGGTTCGAGTCCCGGCTCCGAGTCCAAGGTTCGAGTCCCGGCTCCGTGTCCAATGTTCGAGTCCCGGCTCCGTGTCCAAGGTTCGTGTCCAGGCTCCGAGTCCAAGGTTCGAGTCCTGGCTCCGTGTCCAAGGTTCGAGTCTCGGCTCCGAGTCCAAGGTTCGAGTCCCGGCTCCGAGTCCAAGGTTTGAGTCTCGGCTCCGAGTCCAAGGTTCAAGTCCCGGATTAGTGTCCAAGGTTCGAATCCCGGCTCCGAGTCCAAGCTTCAAGTCCCGGCTCCGAGTCCAAGGTTCGAGTCCCGGCTCCGTGTCCAAGGTTCGAGTCCTGGCTCCGAGTCCAAGGTTCGATTCCCGGCTCCGAGTCCAAGGTTCGAGTCCCGGCTCCGAGTCCAAGGTTCGAATCCCGGCTCGGTGTCCAAGGTTCGAGTCCCAGCTCCGTGTCCAAGGTTCGAGTCCCGGCTCGGTGTCCAACGTTCGAGTCCCAGCTCCGTGTCCAAGGTTCGAGTCCCGGCTCGGTGTCCAACGTTCGAGTCCCGGCTCAGTGTCCAAGGTTCGAGTCCCGGCTCAGTGTCCAAGGTTCGCGTCCCGGCTCAGTGTCCAAGGTTCGAGTCCCGGCTCCGATTCCAAGGTTCGAGACCCGGCTCCTTGTCCAAGTTTCGAGTCCCGGCTCCGAGTCCAAGGTTCGTGTCCTGGCTCCGTGTCCAAGGTTCGAGTCCCGGCTCGGTGTACAAGGTTCGAGTCCCGGCTCCGTGTCCAAGGTTCGAGTCCCGGCTCCGTGTCCAAGGTTCGAGTCCTGGCTCCGAGTCCAAGGTTCGATTCCCGGCTCCGAGTCCAAGGTTCGAATCCCGGCTCCGAGTCCAAGGTTCGAGTCCCGGCTCCGTGTCCAATGTTCGAGTCCCGGCTCCGTGTCCAAGGTTCGTGTCCAGGCTCCGAGTCCAAGGTTCGAGTCCTGGCTTCGTGCCCAAGGTTCGAGTCTCGGCTCCGAGTCCAAGGTTCGAGTCCCGGCTCCAGGTCCAAGGTTTGAGTCTCGTCTCCCAGTCCAAGGTTCAAGTCCCGGATTAGTGTCCAAGGTTCGAATCCCGGCTCCGAGTCCAAGCTTCAAGTCCCGGCTCCGAGTCCAAGGTTCGAGTCCCGGCACCGAGTCCAAGGTTCGAGTCCCGGCACCGAGTCCAAGGTTCGAGTCCCGGCTCCGTGTCCAAGGTTCGAGTCCCGACTCGGTGTCCAACGTTCGAGTCCCAGCTCCGTGTCCAAGGTTCGAGTCCCGGCTCGGTGTCCAACGTTCGAGTCCCGGCTCAGTGTCCAAGGTTCGAGTCCCGGCTCAGTGTCCAAGGTTCGCGTCCCGGCTCAGTGTCCAAGGTTCGAGTCCCGGCTCCGAGTCCAAGGTTCGTGTCCTGGCTCCGTGTCCAAGGTTCGAGTCCCGACTCGGTGTCCAAGGTTCGAGTCCCGGCTCCGTGTCCAAGGTTCGAGTCCCGGCTCCGTGTCCAAGGTTCGAGTCCTGGCTCCGAGTCCAAGGTTCGTTTCCCGGCTCCGAGTCCAAGGTTCGAGTCCCGGCTCCGAGTCCAAGGTTCGAGTCCCGGCTCCGTGTCCAATGTTCGAGTCCCGGCTCCGTGTCCAAGGTACGTGTCCAGGCTCCGAGTCCAAGGTTCGAGTCCTGGCTCCGTGTCCAAGGTTCGAGTCTCGGCTCCGAGTCCAAGGTTCGAGTCCCGGCTCCGAGTCCAAGGTTTGAGTCTCGGCTCCGAGTCCAAGGTTCAAGTCCCGGCTCCGAGTCCAAGGTTCGAGTCCCGGCTCCGTGTCCAAGGTTCGAGTCCTGGCTCCGAGTCCAAGGTTCGATTCCCGGCTCCGAGTCCAAGGTTCGAGTCCCGGCTCCGAGTCCAAGGTTCGAATCCCGGCTCGGTGTCCAAGGTTCGAGTCCCAGCTCCGTGTCCAAGGTTCGAGTCCCGGCTCGGTGTCCAAGGTTCGAATCCCGGCTCCGAGTCCAAGCTTCCAGTCCCGGCTCCGAGTCCAAGGTTCGAGTCCCGGCTTCGAGTCCAAGGTTCGAGTCCCGGCTCCGTGTCCAAGGTTCGAGTCCCGGCTCCGTGTCCAAGGTTCGAGTCCCGGCTTCGTGTCCAAGGTTCGAGACCCGGCTAAGTGTCCAAGGTTCGAGTCCCAGCTCCGAGTCCTAGGTTCGAGTCCCGGCTCAGTGTCCAAGGTTCGAGTCCCGGCTCCGTGTCCAAGGTTCGAGTCCCGTCTTCGTGTCCAAGGTTCGCGTCCTGGCTCCGTGTCCAAGGTTCGAGTCCTGGCTCCGAGTCCAAGGTTCGAGTCCAGGCTCCTTGTTCAAGGTTCGAGTCCCGGCTTCGAGTCCAAGGTTCGAGTCCCGGCTCCGTGTCCAAGGTTCGAGACCCGGCTCCGAATCCAAGTTCGAGTCCCGGCTCGGTGTCCAAGGTTCGAGTCCTGGCTCCGAGTCCAAGGTTCGCGTCCCGGCTCAGTGTCCAAGGTTCGAGTCCCGGCTCCGATTCCAAGGTTCGAGACCCGGCTCCTTGTCCAAGTTTCGAGTCCCGGCTCCGAGTCCAAGGTTCGTGTCCTGGCTCCGTGTCCAAGGTTCGAGTCCCGACTCGGTGTCCAAGGTTCGAGTCCCGGCTCCGTGTCCAAGGTTTGAGTCCCGGCTCCGTGTCCAAGGTTCGAGTCCTGGCTCCGAGTCCAAGGTTCGATTCCCGGCTCCGAGTCCAAGGTTCGAGTCCCGGCTACGAGTCCAAGGTTCGAGTCCCGGCTCCGTGTCCAATGTTCGAGTCCCGGCTCCGTGTCCAAGGTTCGTGTCCAGGCTCCGAGTCCAAGGTTCGAGTCCTGGCTCCGTGTCCAAGGTTCGAGTCTCGGCTCCGAGTCCAAGGTTCGAGTCCCGGCTCCGAGTCCAAGGTTTGAGTCTCGGCTCCGAGTCCAAGGTTCAAGTCCCGGATTAGTGTCCAAGGTTCGAATCCCGGCTCCAAGTCCAAGCTTCAAGTCCCGGCTCCGAGTCCAAGGTTCGAGTCCCGGCTCCGTGTCCAAGGTTCGAGTCCTGGCTCCGAGTCCAAGGTTCGATTCCCGGCTCCGAGTCCAAGGTTCGAGTCCCGGCTCCGAGTCCAAGGTTCGAATCCCGGCTCGGTGTCCAAGGTTCGAGTCCCAGCTCCGTGTCCAAGGTTCGAGTCCCGGCTCGGTGTCCAACGTTCGAGTCCCAGCTCCGTGTCCAAGGTTCGAGTCCCAGCTCGGTGTCCAACGTTCGAGTCCCGGCTCAGTGTCCAAGGTTCGAGTCCCGGCTCAGTGTCCAAGGTTCGCGTCCCGGCTCAGTGTCCAAGGTTCGAGTCCCGGCTCCGATTCCAAGGTTCGAGACCCGGCTCCTTGTCCAAGTTTCGAGTCCCGGCTCCGAGTCCAAGGTTCGTGTCCTGGCTCCGTGTCCAAGGTTCGAGTCCCGGCTCGGTGTCCAAGGTTCGAGTCCCGGCTCCGTGTCCAAGGTTCGAGTCCCGGCTCCGTGTCCAAGGTTCGAGTCCTGGCTCCGAGTCCAAGGTTCGATTCCCGGCTCCGAGTCCAAGGTTCGAGTCCCGGCTCCGAGTCCTAGGTTCGAGTCCCGGCTCCGAGTCCAAGGTTTGAGTCTCGGCTCCGAGTCCAAGGTTCAAGTCCCGGATTAGTGTCCAAGGTTCGAATCCCGGCTCCGAGTCCAAGGTTCGAGTCCCAGCTCCGAGTCCTAGGTTCGAGTCCCGGCTCAGTGTCCAAGGTTCGAGTCCCGGCTCCGTGTCCAAGGTTCGAGTCCCGTCTTCGTGTCCAAGGTTCGCGTCCTGGCTCCGTGTCCAAGGTTCGAGTCCTGGCTCCGAGTCCAAGGTTCGAGTCCAGGCTCCTTGTTCAAGGTTCGAGTCCCGGCTTCGAGTCCAAGGTTCGAGTCCCGGCTCCGTGTCCAAGGTTCGAGACCCGGCTCCGAATCCAAGTTCGAGTCCCGGCTCGGTGTCCAAGGTTCGAGTCCTGGCTCCGAGTCCAAGGTTCGCGTCCCGGCTCAGTGTCCAAGGTTCGAGTCCCGGCTCCGATTCCAAGGTTCGAGACCCGGCTCCTTGTCCAAGTTTCGAGTCCCGGCTCCGAGTCCAAGGTTCGTGTCCTGGCTCCGTGTCCAAGGTTCGAGTCCCGACTCGGTGTCCAAGGTTCGAGTCCCGGCTCCGTGTCCAAGGTTTGAGTCCCGGCTCCGTGTCCAAGGTTCGAGTCCTGGCTCCGAGTCCAAGGTTCGATTCCCGGCTCCGAGTCCAAGGTTCGAGTCCCGGCTACGAGTCCAAGGTTCGAGTCCCGGCTCCGTGTCCAATGTTCGAGTCCCGGCTCCGTGTCCAAGGTTCGTGTCCAGGCTCCGAGTCCAAGGTTCGAGTCCTGGCTCCGTGTCCAAGGTTCGAGTCTCGGCTCCGAGTCCAAGGTTCGAGTCCCGGCTCCGAGTCCAAGGTTTGAGTCTCGGCTCCGAGTCCAAGGTTCAAGTCCCGGATTAGTGTCCAAGGTTCGAATCCCGGCTCCGAGTCCAAGCTTCAAGTCCCGGCTCCGAGTCCAAGGTTCGAGTCCCGGCTCCGTGTCCAAGGTTCGAGTCCTGGCTCCGAGTCCAAGGTTCGATTCCCGGCTCCGAGTCCAAGGTTCGAGTCCCGGCTCCGAGTCCAAGGTTCGAATCCCGGCTCGGTGTCCAAGGTTCGAGTCCCAGCTCCGTGTCCAAGGTTCGAGTCCCGGCTCGGTGTCCAACGTTCGAGTCCCAGCTCCGTGTCCAAGGTTCGAGTCCCAGCTCGGTGTCCAACGTTCGAGTCCCGGCTCAGTGTCCAAGGTTCGAGTCCCGGCTCAGTGTCCAAGGTTCGCGTCCCGGCTCAGTGTCCAAGGTTCGAGTCCCGGCTCCGATTCCAAGGTTCGAGACCCGGCTCCTTGTCCAAGTTTCGAGTCCCGGCTCCGAGTCCAAGGTTCGTGTCCTGGCTCCGTGTCCAAGGTTCGAGTCCCGGCTCGGTGTCCAAGGTTCGAGTCCCGGCTCCGTGTCCAAGGTTCGAGTCCCGGCTCCGTGTCCAAGGTTCGAGTCCTGGCTCCGAGTCCAAGGTTCGATTCCCGGCTCCGAGTCCAAGGTTCGAGTCCCGGCTCCGAGTCCAAGGTTCGAGTCCCGGCTCCGTGTCCAATGTTCGAGTCCCGGCTCCGTGTCCAAGGTTCGTGTCCAGGCTCCGAGTCCAAGGTTCGAGTCCTGGCTTCGTGTCCAAGGTTCGAGTCTCGGCTCCGAGTCCAAGGTTCGAGTCCCGGCTCCAGGTCCAAGGTTTGAGTCTCGTCTCCGAGTCCAAGGTTCAAGTCCCGGATTAGTGTCCAAGGTTCGAATCCCGGCTCCGAGTCCAAGCTTCAAGTCCCGGCTCCGAGTCCAAGGTTCGAGTCCCGGCTCCGAGTCCAAGGTTCGAGTCCCGGCTCCGTGTCCAAGGTTCGAGTCCCGGCTCCGTGTCCAAGGTTCGAGTCCCGGCTTCGTGTCCAAGGTTCGAGACCCGGCTAAGTGTCCAAGGTTCGAGTCCCGGCTCCGAGTCCTAGGTTCGAGTCCCGGCTCAGTGTCCAAGGTTCGAGTCCCGGCTCCGTGTCCAAGGTTCGAGTCCCAGCTCCGTGTCCAAGGTTCGAGTCCCAGCTCCGTGTCCAAGGTTCGAGTCCCGGCTCGGTGTCCAAGGTTCGAGTCCCAGCTCCGTGTCCAAGGTTCGAGTCCCGGCTCGGTGTCCAACGTTCGAGTCCCAGCTCCGTGTCCAAGGTTCGAGTCCCGGCTCGGTGTCCAACGTTCGAGTCCCGGCTCAGTGTCCAAGGTTCGAGTCCCGGCTCAGTGTCCAAGGTTCGCGTCCCGGCTCAGTGTCCAAGGTTCGAGTCCCGGCTCCGAGTCCAAGGTTCGTGTCCTGGCTCCGTGTCCAAGGTTCGAGTCCCGACTCGGTGTCCAAGGTTCGAGTCCCGGCTCCGTGTCCAAGGTTCGAGTCCCGGCTCCGTGTCCAAGGTTCGAGTCCTGGCTCCGAGTCCAAGGTTCGTTTCCCGGCTCCGAGTCCAAGGTTCGAGTCCCGGCTCCGAGTCCAAGGTTCGAGTCCCGGCTCCGTGTCCAATGTTCGAGTCCCGGCTCCGTGTCCAAGGTTCGTGTCCAGGCTCCGAGTCCAAGGTTCGAGTCCTGGCTCCGTGTCCAAGGTTCGAGTCTCGGCTCCGAGTCCAAGGTTCGAGTCCCGGCTCCGAGTCCAAGGTTTGAGTCTCGGCTCCGAGTCCAAGGTTCAAGTCCCGGATTAGTGTCCAAGGTTCGAATCCCGGCTCCGAGTCCAAGCTTCAAGTCCCGGCTCCGAGTCCAAGGTTCGAGTCCCGGCTCCGTGTCCAAGGTTCGAGTCCTGGCTCCGAGTCCAAGGTTCGATTCCCGGCTCCGAGTCCAAGGTTCGAGTCCCGGCTCCGAGTCCAAGGTTCGAATCCCGGCTCGGTGTCCAAGGTTCGAGTCCCAGCTCCGTGTCCAAGGTTCGAGTCCCGGCTCGGTGTCCAACGTTCGAGTCCCAGCTCCGTGTCCAAGGTTCGAGTCCCGGCTTGGTGTCCAACGTTCGAGTCCCGGCTCAGTGTCCAAGGTTCGAGTCCCGGCTCAGTGTCCAAGGTTCGCGTCCCGGCTCAGTGTCCAAGGTTCGAGTCCCGGCTCCGATTCCAAGGTTCGAGACCCGGCTCCTTGTCCAAGTTTCGAGTCCCGGCTCCGAGTCCAAGGTTCGTGTCCTGGCTCCGTGTCCAAGGTTCGAGTCCCGGCTCGGTGTCCAAGGTTCGAGTCCCGGCTCCGTGTCCAAGGTTCGAGTCCCGGCTCCGTGTCCAAGGTTCGAGTCCTGGCTCCGAGTCCAAGGTTCGATTCCCGGCTCCGAGTCCAAGGTTCCAGTCCCGGCTCCGAGTCCAAGGTTCGAGTCCCGGCTCCGTGTCCAATGTTCGAGTCCCGGCTCCGTGTCCAAGGTTCGTGTCCAGGCTCCGAGTCCAAGGTTCGAGTCCTGGCTTCGTGTCCAAGTTTCGAGTATCGGCTCCGAGTCCAAGGTTCGAGTCCCGGCTCCGAGTCCAAGGTTTGAGTCTCGTCTCCGAGTCCAAGGTTCAAGTCCCGGATTAGTGTCCAAGGTTCGAATCCCGGCTCAGAGTCCAAGCTTCAAGTCCCGGCTCCGAGTCCAAGGTTTGAGTCCCGGCTCCGAGTCCAAGGTTCGAATCCCGGCTCGGTGTCCAAGGTTCGAGTCCCAGCTCCGTGTCCAAGGTTCGAGTCCCGGCTCGGTGTCCAACGTTCGAGTCCCAGCTCCGTGTCCAAGGTTCGAGTCCCGGCTTGGTGTCCAACGTTCGAGTCCCGGCTCAGTGTCCAAGGTTCGAGTCCCGGCTCAGTGTCCAAGGTTCGCGTCCCGGCTCAGTGTCCAAGGTTCGAGTCCCGGCTCCGATTCCAAGGTTCGAGACCCGGCTCCTTGTCCAAGTTTCGCGTCCCGGCTCCGAGTCCAAGGTTCGTGTCCTGGCTCCGTGTCCAAGGTTCGAGTCCCGGCTCGGTGTCCAAGGTTCGAGTC
The DNA here is from genome assembly GCF_048418815.1 of Hemitrygon akajei. NCBI lineage: Eukaryota > Metazoa > Chordata > Chondrichthyes > Myliobatiformes > Dasyatidae > Hemitrygon > Hemitrygon akajei. The sequence goes on from NC_133128.1 coordinate 118,862,284, forward strand.
CCGGCTCCGTGTCCAAGGTTCGAGTCCCGGCTCCGTGTCCAAGGTTCGAGTCCTGGCTCCGAGTCCAAGGTTCGATTCCCGGCTCCGAGTCCAAGGTTCCAGTCCCGGCTCCGAGTCCAAGGTTCGAGTCCCGGCTCCGTGTCCAATGTTCGAGTCCCGGCTCCGTGTCCAAGGTTCGTGTCCAGGCTCCGAGTCCAAGGTTCGAGTCCTGGCTTCGTGTCCAAGGTTCGAGTCTCGGCTCCGAGTCCAAGGTTCGAGTCCCGGCTCCGAGTCCAAGGTTTGAGTCTCGTCTCCGAGTCCAAGGTTCAAGTCCCGGATTAGTGTCCAAGGTTCGAATCCCGGCTCAGAGTCCAAGCTTCAAGTCCCGGCTCCGAGTCCAAGGTTCGAGTCCCGGCTCCGAGTCCAAGGTTCGAGTCCCGGCTCCGTGTCCAAGGTTCGAGTCCCGGCTCCGTGTCCAAGGTTCGAGTCCCGGCTTCGTGTCCAAGGTTCGAGACCCGGCTAAGTGTCCAAGGTTCGAGTCCCGGCTTCGTGTCCAAGGTTCGAGTCTCGGCTCCGAGTCCAAGGTTCGAGTCCCGGCTCCGAGTCCAAGGTTTGAGTCTCGTCTCCGAGTACAAGGTTCAAGTCCCGGATTAGTGTCCAAGGTTCGAATCACGGCTCAGAGTCCAAGCTTCAAGTCCCGGCTCCGAGTCCAAGGTTCGAGTCCCGGCTCCGAGTCCAAGGTTCGAGTCCCGGCTCCGTGTCCAAGGTTCGAGTCCCGGCTCCGTGTCCAAGGTTCGAGTCCCGGCTTCGTGTCCAAGGTTCGAGACCCGGCTAAGTGTCCAAGGTTCGAGTCCCGGCTCCGAGTCCTAGGTTCGTGTCCCGGCTCAGTGTCCAAGGTTCGAGTCCCGGCTCCGTGTCCAAGGTTCGAGTCCCAGCTCTGTGTCCAAGGTTCGAGTCCCAGCTCCGTTTCCAAGGTTCGAGTCCCGGCTCGGTGTCCAAGGTTCGAGTCCCAGCTCCGTGTCCAAGGTTCGAGTCCCGGCTCGGTGTCCAACGTTCGAGTCCCAGCTCCGTGTCCAAGGTTCGAGTCCCGGCTCGGTGTCCAACGTTCGAGTCCCGGCTCAGTGTCCAAGGTTCGAGTCCCGGCTCAGTGTCCAAGGTTCGCGTCCCGGCTCAGTGTCCAAGGTTCGAGTCCCGGCTCCGATTCCAAGGTTCGAGACCCGGCTCCGAGTCCAAGGTTCGTGTCCTGGCTCCGTGTCCAAGGTTCGAGTCCCGGCTCGGTGTCCAAGGTTCGAGTCCCGGCTCCGTGTCCAAGGTTCGAGTCCCGGCTCCGTGTCCAAGGTTCGAGTCCTGTCTCCGAGTCCAAGGTTCGATTCCCGTCTCCGAGTCCAAGGTTCGAGTCCCGGCTCCGAGTCCAAGGTTCGAGTCCCGGCTCCGTGTCCAATGTTCGAGTCCCGGCTCCGTGTCCAAGGTTCGTGTCCAGGCTCCGAGTCCAAGGTTCGAGTCCTGGCTCCGTGTCCAAGGTTCGAGTCTCGGCTCCGAGTCCAAGGTTCGAGTCCCGGCTCCGAGTCCAAGGTTTGAGTCTCGGCTCCGAGTCCAAGGTTCAAGTCCTGGATTAGTGTCCAAGGTTCGAATCCCGGCTACGAGTCCAATCTTCAAGTCCCGGCTCCGAGTCCAAGGTTCGAGTCCCGGCTCCGAGTCCAAGGTTCGAGTCCCGGCTCCGTGTCCAAGGTTCGAGTCCCGGCTCCGTGTCCAAGGTTCGAGTCCCGGCTTCGTGTCCAAGGTTCGAGACCCGGCTAAGTGTCCAAGGTTCGAGTCCCGGCTCCGAGTCCTAGGTTCGAGTCCCGCCTCAGTGTCCAAGGTTCGAGTCCCGGCTCCGTGTCCAAGGTTCGAGTCTCGGCTCCGAGTCCAAGGTTCAAGTCCCGGATTAGTGTCCAAGGTTCGAATCCCGGCTCCGAGTCCAAGCTTCGAGTCCCGGCTCCGAGTCCAAGGTTCGAGTCCCGGCTCCGTGTCCAAGGTTCGAGTCCTGGCTCCGAGTCCAAGGTTTGATTCCCGGCTCCGAGTCCAAGGTTCGAGTCCCGGCTCCGAGTCCAAGGTTCGAATCCCGGCTCGGTGTCCAAGGTTCGAGTCCGAGCTCAGTGTCCAAGGTTCGAGTCCCGGCTCGGTGTCCAACGTTCGAGTCCCAGCTCCGTGTCCAAGGTTCGAGTCCCGGCTCGGTGTCCAACGTTCGAGTCCCGGCTCAGTGTCCAAGGTTCGAGTCCCGGCTCAGTGTCCAAGGTTCGCATCCCGGCTCAGTGTCCAAGGTTCGAGTCCCGGCTCCGATTCCAAGGTTCGAGACCCGGCTCCTTGTCCAAGTTTCGAGTCCCGGCTCCGAGTCCAAGGTTCGTGTCCTGGCTCCGTGTCCAAGGTTCGAGTCCCGGCTCGGTGTCCAAGGTTCGAGTCCCGGCTCCGTGTCCAAGGTTCGAGTCCCGGCTCCGTGTCCAAGGTTCGAGTCCTGGCTCCGAGTCCAAGGTTCGATTCCCGGCTCCGAGTCCAAGGTTCGAGTCCCGGCTCCGAGTCCAAGGTTCGAGTCCCGGCTCCGTGTCCAATGTTCGAGTCCCGGCTCCGTGTCCAAGGTTCGTGTCCAGGCTCCGAGTCCAAGGTTCGAGTCCTGGCTGCGTGTCCAAGGTTCGAATCTCGGCTCCGAGTCCAAGGTTTGAGTCTCGTCTCCGAGTCCAAGGTTCAAGTCCCGGATTAGTGCCCAAGGTTCGAATCCCGGCTCCGAGTCCAAGCTTCAAGTCCCGGCTCCGAGTCCAAGGTTCGAGTCCCGGCTCCGAGTCCAAGGTTCGAGTCCCGGCTCCGTGTCCAAGGTTCGAGTCCCGGCTCCGTGTCCAAGGTTCGAGTCCCGGCTTCGTGTCCAAGGTTCGAGACCCGGCTAAGTGTCCAAGGTTCGAGTCCCGGCTCCGAGTCCTAGGTTCGAGTCCCGGCTCAGTGTCCAAGGTTCGAGTCCCGGCTCCGTGTCCAAGGTTCGAGTCCCAGCTCCGTGTCCAAGGTTCGAGTCCCAGCTCCGTATCCAAGGTTCGAGTCCCGGCTCGGTGTCCAAGGTTCGAGTCCCAGCTCCATGTCCAAGGTTCGAGTCCCGGCTCGGTGTCCAACGTTCGAGTCCAAGCTCCGTGTCCAAGGTTCGAGTCCCGGCTCGGTGTCCAACGTTCGAGTCCCGGCTCAGTGTCCAAGGTTCGAGTCCCGGCTCAGTGTCCAAGGTTCGCGTCCCGACTCAGTGTCCAAGGTTCGAGTCCCGGCTCCGATTCCAAGGTTCGAGACCCGGCTCCTTGTCCAAGTTTCGAGTCCCGGCTCCGAGTCCTAGGTTCGAGTCCCGGCTCAGTGTCCAAGTTTCGAGTCCCGGCTCCGTGTCCAAGGTTCGAGTCCCGGCTCCGTGTCCAAGGTTCGAGTCCCAGCTCCGTGTCCAAGGTTCGAGTCCCGGCTCGGTGTCCAACGTTCGAGTCCCAGCTCCGTGTCCAAGGTTCGAGTCCCGGCTCGGTGTCCAACGTTCGAGTCCCGGCTCAGTGTCCAAGGTTCGAGTCCCGGCTCAGTGTCCAAGGTTCGCGTCCCGGCTCAGTGTCCAAGGTTCGAGTCCCGGCTCCGATTCCAAGGTTCGAGACCCGGCTCCTTGTCCAAGTTTCGAGTCCCGGCTCCGAGTCCAAGGTTCGAGTCCCGGCTCGGTGTCCAAGGTTCGAGTCCCGGCTCCGTGTCCAAGGTTCGAGTCCCGGCTCCGTGTCCAAGGTTCGAGTCCCGGCTCCGTGTCCAATGTTCGAGTCCCGGCTCCGTGTCCAAGGTTCGTGTTCAGGCTCCGAGTCCAAGGTTCGAGTCCTGGCTCCGTGTCCAAGGTTCGAGTCTCGGCTCCGAGTCCAAGGTTCGAGTCCCGGCTCCGAGTCCAAGGTTTGAGTCTCGGCTCCGAGTCCAAGGTTCAAGTCCCGGATTAGTGTCCAAGGTTCGAATCCCGGCTACGAGTCCAATCTTCAAGTCCCGGCTCCGAGTCCAAGGTTCGAGTCCCGGCTCCGAGTCCAAGGTTCGAGTCCCGGCTCCGTGTCCAAGGTTCGAGTCCCGGCTCCGTGTCCAAGGTTCGAGTCCCGGCTTCGTGTCCAAGGTTCGAGACCCGGCTAAGTGTCCAAGGTTCGAGTCCCGGCTCCGAGTCCTAGGTTCGAGTCCCGGCTCAGTGTCCAAGGTTCGAGTCCCGGCTCCGTGTCCAAGGTTCGAGTCCCGGCTTCGTGTCCAAGGTTCGCGTCCTGGCTCCGTGTCCAAGGTTCGAGTCCTGGCTCCGAGACCAAGGTTCGAGTCCAGGCTCCTTGTTCAAGGTTCGAGTCCCGGCTTCGAGTCCAAGGTTCGAGTCCCGGCTCCGTGTCCAAGGTTCGAGACCCGGCTCCGAATCCAAGGTTCGATTCCCGGCTCGGTGTCCAAGGTTCGAGTCCCGGCTCGGTGTCCAAGGTTCGAGTCCTGGCTCCGAGTCCAAGGTTCGAGTCCCGGCTCCGTGTCCAAGGTTCGAGTCCCGGCTCCGAGTCCAAGTTTCGAGTCCCGGCTCCGAGTCCAAGGTTCGAGTCCCGGCTCCGTGTCCAAGGTTCGAGTCCCGGCTCCGTGTCCAAGGTTCGAGTCCCGGCTTCGTGTCCAAGGTTCGAGACCCGGCTAAGTGTCCAAGGTTCGAGTCCCGGCTCCGAGTCCTAGGTTCGAGTCCCGGCTCAGTGTCCAAGGTTCGAGTCCCGGCTCCGTGTCCAAGGTTCGAGTCTCGGCTCCGAGTCCAAGGTTCAAGTCCCGGATTAGTGTCCAAGGTTCGAATCCCGGCTCCGAGTCCAAGCTTCGAGTCCCGGCTCCGAGTCCAAGGTTCGAGTCCCGGCTCCGTGTCCAAGGTTCGAGTCCTGGCTCCGAGTCCAAGGTTTGATTCCCGGCTCCGAGTCCAAGGTTCGAGTCCCGGCTCCGAGTCCAAGGTTCGAATCCCGGCTCGGTGTCCAAGGTTCGAGTCCCAGCTCCGTGTCCAAGGTTCGAGTCCCGGCTCGGTGTCCAACGTTCGAGTCCCAGCTCTGTGTCCAAGGTTCGAGTCCCGGCTCGGTGTCCAACGTTCGAGTCCCGGCTCAGTGTCCAAGGTTCGAGTCCCGGCTCAGTGTCCAAGGTTCGCATCCCGGCTCAGTGTCCAAGGTTCGAGTCCCGGCTCCGATTCCAAGGTTCGAGACCCGGCTCCTTGTCCAAGTTTCGAGTCCCGGCTCCGAGTCCAAGGTTCGTGTCCTGGCTCCGTGTCCAAGGTTCGAGTCCCGGCTCGGTGTCCAAGGTTCGAGTCCCGGCTCCGTGTCCAAGGTTCGAGTCCCGGCTCCGTGTCCAAGGTTCGAGTCCTGGCTCCGAGTCCAAGGTTCGATTCCCGGCTCCGAGTCCAAGGTTCGAGTCCCGGCTCCGAGTCCAAGGTTCGAGTCCCGGCTCCGTGTCCAATGTTCGAGTCCCGGCTCCGTGTCCAAGGTTCGTGTCCAGGCTCCGAGTCCAAGGTTCGAGTCCTGGCTTCGTGTCCAAGGTTCGAGTCTCGGCTCCGAGTCCAAGGTTCGAGTCCCGGCTCCGAGTCCAAGGTTTGAGTCTTGTCTCCGAGTCCAAGGTTCAAGTCCCGGATTAGTGTCCAAGGTTCGAATCCCGGCTCCGAGTCCAAGCTTCAAGTCCCGGCTCCGAGTCCAAGGTTCGAGTCCCGGCTCCGAGTCCAAGGTTCGAGTCCCGGCTCCGTGTCCAAGGTTCGAGTCCCGGCTCCGTGTCCAAGGTTCGAGTCCCAGCTCCGTGTCCAAGGTTCGAGTCCCAGCTCCGTATCCAAGGTTCGAGTCCCGGCTCGGTGTCCAAGGTTCGAGTCCCAGCTCCGTGTCCAAGGTTCGAGTCCCGGCTCGGTGTCCAACGTTCGAGTCCCAGCTCCGTGTCCAAGGTTCGAGTCCCGGCTCGGTGTCCAACGTTCGAGTCCCGGCTCAGTGTCCAAGGTTCGAGTCCCGGCTCAGTGTCCAAGGTTCGCGTCCCGGCTCAGTGTCCAAGGTTCGAGTCCCGGCTCCGATTCCAAGGTTCGAGACCCGGCTCCTTGTCCAAGTTTCGAGTCCCGGCTCCGAGTCCTAGGTTCGAGTCCCGGCTCAGTGTCCAAGGTTCGAGTCCCGGCTCCGTGTCCAAGGTTCGAGTCCCAGCTCCGTGTCCAAGGTTCGAGTCCCAGCTCCGTGTCCAAGGTTCGAGTCCCGGCTCGGTGTCCAACGTTCGAGTCCCAGCTCCGTGTCCAAGGTTCGAGTCCCGGCTCGGTGTCCAACGTTCGAGTCCCGGCTCAGTGTCCAAGGTTCGAGTCCCGGCTCCAATTCCAAGGTTCGAGACCCGGCTCCTTGTCCAAGTTTCGAGTCCCGGCTCCGAGTCCAAGGTTCGTGTCCTGGCTCCGTGTCCAAGGTTCGAGTCCCGGCTCGGTGTCCAAGGTTCGAGTCCCGGCTCCGTGTCCAAGGTTCGAGTCCCGGCTCCGTGTCCAAGGTTCGAGTCCTGGCTCCGAGTCCAAGGTTCGATTCCCGGCTCCGAGTCCAAGGTTCGAGTCCCGGCTCCGAGTCCAAGGTTCGAGTCCCGGCTCCGTGTCCAATGTTCGAGTCCCGGCTCCGTGTCCAAGGTTCGTGTCCAGGCTCCGAGTCCAAGGTTCGAGTCCTGGCTTCGTGTCCAAGGTTCGAGTCTCGGCTCCGAGTCCAAGGTTCGAGTCCCGGCTCCGAGTCCAAGGTTTGAGTCTTGTCTCCGAGTCCAAGGTTCAAGTCCCGGATTAGTGTCCAAGGTTCGAATCCCGGCTCCGAGTCCAAGCTTCAAGTCCCGGCTCCGAGTCCAAGGTTCGAGTCCCGGCTCCGAGTCCAAGGTTCGAGTCCCGGCTCCGTGTCCAAGGTTCGAGTCCCGGCTCCGTGTCCAAGGTTCGAGTCCCGGCTTCGTGTCCAAGGTTCGAGACCCGGCTAAGTGTCCAAGGTTCGAGTCCCGGCTCCGAGTCCTAGGTTCGAGTCCCGGCTCAGTGTCCAAGGTTCGAGTCCCGGCTCCGTGTCCAAGGTTCGAGTCCCAGCTCCGTGTCCAAGGTTCGAGTCCCAGCTCCGTATCCAAGGTTCGAGTCCCGGCTCGGTGTCCAAGGTTCGAGTCCCAGCTCCGTGTCCAAGGTTCGAGTCCCGGCTCGGTGTCCAACGTTCGAGTCCCAGCTCCGTGTCCAAGGTTCGAGTCCCGGCTCGGTGTCCAACGTTCGAGTCCCGGCTCAGTGTCCAAGGTTCGAGTCCCGGCTCAGTGTCCAAGGTTCGCGTCCCGGCTCAGTGTCCAAGGTTCGAGTCCCGGCTCCGATTCCAAGGTTCGAGACCCGGCTCCTTGTCCAAGTTTCGAGTCCCGGCTCCGAGTCCTAGGTTCGAGTCCCGGCTCAGTGTCCAAGGTTCGAGTCCCGGCTCCGTGTCCAAGGTTCGAGTCCCAGCTCCGTGTCCAAGGTTCGAGTCCCAGCTCCGTGTCCAAGGTTCGAGTCCCGGCTCGGTGTCCAACGTTCGAGTCCCAGCTCCGTGTCCAAGGTTCGAGTCCCGGCTCGGTGTCCAACGTTCGAGTCCCGGCTCAGTGTCCAAGGTTCGAGTCCCGGCTCAGTGTCCAAGGTTCGCGTCCCGGCTCAGTTTCCAAGGTTCGAGTCCCGGCTCCGATTCCAAGGTTTGAGACCCGGCTCCTTGTCCAAGTTTCGAGTCCCGGCTCCGAGTCCAAGGTTCGAGTCCCGGCTCGGTGTCCAAGGTTCGAGTCCCGGCTCCGTGTCCAAGGTTCGAGTCCCGGCTCCGTGTCCAAGGTTCGAGTCCTGGCTCCGAGTCCAAGGTTCGATTCCCGGCTCCGAGTCCAAGGTTCGAGTCCCGGCTCCGAGTCCAAGGTTCGAGTCCCGGCTCCGTGTCCAATGTTCGAGTCCCGGCTCCGTGTCCAAGGTTCGTGTTCAGGCTCCGAGTCCAAGGTTCGAGTCCTGGCTCCGTGTCCAAGGTTCGAGTCTCGGCTCCGAGTCCAAGGTTCGAGTCCCGGCTCCGAGTCCAAGGTTTGAGTCTCGGCTCCGAGTCCAAGGTTCAAGTCCCGGATTAGTGTCCAAGGTTCGAATCCCGGCTCCGAGTCCAAGGTTTGTGTCCCGGCTCCGAGTTCAAGGTTCGAGTCCTGGCTCCGTGTCCAAGTTTTGAGTCCCTGCTTCGTGTCCAAGGTTCGAGTCCCGGCTCCGAGTCCAAGTTTCGAGTCCCGGCTCCGTGTCCAAGGTTCGAGTCCCGGCTCGGTGTCCAAGGTTCGAGTCCCGGCTCTGAGTCCAAGGTTCGAGTCCCGGCTTCGTGTCCAAGGTTCGAGTCCCGGCTCCGTGTCCAAGGTTCGAGTCCCAGCTCCGTGTCCAAGGGTCGAGTCCCGGCTCCGAGTCCAAGGTTCGAGTCCCGGCTAAGTGTCCAAGGTTCGATTCCCGGATCCGTGTCCAAGGTTCGAGTCCCGGCTCCGAGTCCAAGGTTCGAGTCCCGGCTCCGTGTCCAAGGTTCAAGTCCCAGCTCCATGTCCAAGGTTCGAGTCCCGGCTCCGAGTCCAAGGTTCGAGTCCCGGCTCCGTGTCCAAGGTTCAAGTCCCAGCTCCGTGTCCAAGGTTCGAGTCCCGGCTTCGTGTCCAAGGTTCGAGTCCCGGCTCTGAGTCCAAGGTTCGAGTCCCGGCTTCGTGTCCAAGGTTCGAGTCCCGGCTCTCAGTCCAATGTTCGAGTCCCGGCTCCTTGTCCAAGGATTGAGTCCCGGCTCCGAGTCCAAGGATCGAGTCCCGGCTCCGAGTCCAAGGTTCGAGTCCCGGCTCCGTGTCCAAGGTTCGAGTCCCGGCTCCGTGTCCAAGGTTCGAGTCCTGGCTCCGAGTCCAAGGTTCGATTCCCGGCTCCGAGTCCAAGGTTCGAGTCCCGGCTCCGAGTCCAAGGTTCGAGTCCCGGCTCCGAGTCCAAGGTTTGAGTCTCGGCTCCGAGTCCAAGGTTCAAGTCCCGGATTAGTGTCCAAGGTTCGAATCCCGGCTCCGAGTCCAAGGTTTGTGTCCCGGCTCCGAGTTCAAGGTTCGAGTCCTGGCTCCGTGTCCAAGGTTTGAGTCCCTGCTTCGTGTCCAAGGTTCGAGTCCCGGCTCCGAGTCCAAGTTTCGAGTCCCGGCTCCGTGTCCAAGGTTCGAGTCCCGGCTCGGTGTCCAAGGTTCGAGTCCCGGCTCTGAGTCCAAGGTTCGAGTCCCGGCTTCGTGTCCAAGGTTCGAGTCCCGGCTCCGTGTCCAAGGTTCGAGTCCCAGCTCCGTGTCCAAGGGTCGAGTCCCGGCTCCGAGTCCAAGGTTCGAGTCCCGGCTAAGTGTCCAAGGTTCGATTCCCGGATCCGTGTCCAAGGTTCGAGTCCCGGCTCCGAGTCCAAGGTTCGAGTCCCGGCTCCGTGTCCAAGGTTCAAGTCCCAGCTCCATGTCCAAGGTTCGAGTCCCGGCTCCGAGTCCAAGGTTCGAGACCCGGCTCCGTGTCCAAGGTTCAAGTCCCAGCTCCGTGTCCAAGGTTCGAGTCCCGGCTTCGTGTCCAAGGTTCGAGTCCCGGCTCTGAGTCCAAGGTTCGAGTCCCGGCTTCGTGTCCAAGGTTCGAGTCCCGGCTCTCAGTCCAATGTTCGAGTCCCGGCTCCTAGTCCAAGGATTGAGTCCCGGCTCCGAGTCCAAGGATCGAGTCCCGGCTCCGAGTCCAAGGTTCGAGTCCCGGCTCCGTGTCCAAGGTTCGAGTCCCGGCTTCGTGTCCAAGGTTCGAGTCCCGGCTCCGTGTCCAAGGTTCGAGTCCCGGCTCCGTGTCCAAGGTTCGAGTCCCGGCTCTGAGTCCAAGGTTCGAGTCCCAGCTCCGTGTCCAAGGTTCGAGTCCCGGCTCCGAGTCCAAGGTTCGAGTCCCGGCTCCGTGTCCAAGGTTCGAGTCCCGGCTAAGTGTCCAAGGTTCGAGTTCGGGCTCCGAGTCCTAGGTTCGAGTCCCGGCTCTGTGTCCAAGGTTCGAGTCCTGGCTCCGTGTCCAAGGTTCTAGTCCCGGCTCTGAGTCCAAGGTTCGAGTCCCGGCTCCGTGTCCAAGGTTCAAGTCCCGGCTCCGTGTCCATGGTTCGAGTCCCGGCTCAGTGTCCAAGGTTCGCGTCCCGGCTCAGTGTCCAAGGTTCGAGTCCCGGCTCCGATTCCAAGGTTCGAGACCCGGCTCCTTGTCCAAGTTTCGAGTCCCGGCTCCGAGTCCTAGGTTCGAGTCCCGGCTCAGTGTCCAAGGTTCGAGTCCCGGCTCCGTGTCCAAGGTTCGAGTCCCGGCTCTGAGTCCATGGTTCGAGTCCCGGCTTCGTGTCCAAGGTTCGAGTCCCGGCTCTCAGTCCAATGTTCGAGTCCCGGCTCCTAGTCCAAGGATTGAGTCCCGGCTCCGAGTCCAAGGATCGAGTCCCGGCTCCGAGTCCAAGGTTCGAGTCCCGGCTCCGTGTCCAAGGTTCGAGTCCCGGCTCCGTGTCCAAGGTTCGAGTCCTGGCTCCGAGTCCAAGGTTCGATTCCCGGCTCCGAGTCCAAGGTTCGAGTCCCGGCTCCGAGTCCAAGGTTCGAGTCCCGGCTCCGTGTCCAATGTTCGAGTCCCGGCTCCGTGTCCAAGGTTCGTGTCCAGGCTCCGAGTCCAAGGTTCGAGTCCTGGCTTCGTGTCCAAGGTTCGAGTCTCGGCTCCGAGTCCAAGGTTCGAGTCCCGGCTCCGAGTCCAAGGTTTGAGTCTTGTCTCCGAGTCCAAGGTTCAAGTCCCGGATTAGTGTCCAAGGTTCGAATCCCGGCTCCGAGTCCAAGCTTCAAGTCCCGGCTCCGAGTCCAAGGTTCGAGTCCCGGCTCCGAGTCCAAGGTTCGAGTCCCGGCTCCGTGTCCAAGGTTCGAGTCCCGGCTCCGTGTCCAAGGTTCGAGTCCCAGCTCCGTGTCCAAGGTTCGAGTCCCAGCTCCGTATCCAAGGTTCGAGTCCCGGCTCGGTGTCCAAGGTTCGAGTCCCAGCTCCGTGTCCAAGGTTCGAGTCCCGGCTCGGTGTCCAACGTTCGAGTCCCAGCTCCGTGTCCAAGGTTCGAGTCCCGGCTCGGTGTCCAACGTTCGAGTCCCGGCTCAGTGTCCAAGGTTCGAGTCCCGGCTCAGTGTCCAAGGTTCGCGTCCCGGCTCAGTGTCCAAGGTTCGAGTCCCGGCTCCGATTCCAAGGTTCGAGACCCGGCTCCTTGTCCAAGTTTCGAGTCCCGGCTCCGAGTCCTAGGTTCGAGTCCCGGCTCAGTGTCCAAGGTTCGAGTCCCGGCTCCGTGTCCAAGGTTCGAGTCCCAGCTCCGTGTCCAAGGTTCGAGTCCCAGCTCCGTGTCCAAGGTTCGAGTCCCGGCTCGGTGTCCAACGTTCGAGTCCCAGCTCCGTGTCCAAGGTTCGAGTCCCGGCTCGGTGTCCAACGTTCGAGTCCCGGCTCAGTGTCCAAGGTTCGAGTCCCGGCTCCGATTCCAAGGTTCGAGACCCGGCTCCTTGTCCAAGTTTCGAGTCCCGGCTCCGAGTCCAAGGTTCGTGTCCTGGCTCCGTGTCCAAGGTTCGAGTCCCGGCTCGGTGTCCAAGGTTCGAGTCCCGGCTCCGTGTCCAAGGTTCGAGTCCCGGCTCCGTGTCCAAGGTTCGAGTCCTGGCTCCGAGTCCAAGGTTCGATTCCCGGCTCCGAGTCCAAGGTTCGAGTCCCGGCTCCGAGTCCAAGGTTCGAGTCCCGGCTCCGTGTCCAATGTTCGAGTCCCGGCTCCGTGTCCAAGGTTCGTGTCCAGCCTCCGAGTCCAAGGTTCGAGTCCTGGCTTCGTGTCCAAGGTTCGAGTCTCGGCTCCGAGTCCAAGGTTCGAGTCCCGGCTCCGAGTCCAAGGTTTGAGTCTTGTCTCCGAGTCCAAGGTTCAAGTCCCGGATTAGTGTCCAAGGTTCGAATCCCGGCTCCGAGTCCAAGCTTCAAGTCCCGGCTCCGAGTCCAAGGTTCGAGTCCCGGCTCCGAGTCCAAGGTTCGAGTCCCGGCTCCGTGTCCAAGGTTCGAGTCCCGGCTCCGTGTCCAAGGTTCGAGTCCCGGCTTCGTGTCCAAGGTTCGAGACCCGGCTAAGTGTCCAAGGTTCGAGTCCCGGCTCCGAGTCCTAGGTTCGAGTCCCGGCTCAGTGTCCAAGGTTCGAGTCCCGGCTCCGTGTCCAAGGTTCGAGTCCCAGCTCCGTGTCCAAGGTTCGAGTCCCAGCTCCGTATCCAAGGTTCGAGTCCCGGCTCGGTGTCCAAGGTTCGAGTCCCAGCTCCGTGTCCAAGGTTCGAGTCCCGGCTCGGTGTCCAACGTTCGAGTCCCAGCTCCGTGTCCAAGGTTCGAGTCCCGGCTCGGTGTCCAACGTTCGAGTCCCGGCTCAGTGTCCAAGGTTCGAGTCCCGGCTCAGTGTCCAAGGTTCGCGTCCCGGCTCAGTGTCCAAGGTTCGAGTCCCGGCTCCGATTCCAAGGTTCGAGACCCGGCTCCTTGTCCAAGTTTCGAGTCCCGGCTCCGAGTCCTAGGTTCGAGTCCCGGCTCAGTGTCCAAGGTTCGAGTCCCGGCTCCGTGTCCAAGGTTCGAGTCCCAGCTCCGTGTCCAAGGTTCGAGTCCCAGCTCCGTGTCCAAGGTTCGAGTCCCGGCTCGGTGTCCAACGTTCGAGTCCCAGCTCCGTGTCCAAGGTTCGAGTCCCGGCTCGGTGTCCAACGTTCGAGTCCCGGCTCAGTGTCCAAGGTTCGAGTCCCGGCTCAGTGTCCAAGGTTCGCGTCCCGGCTCAGTTTCCAAGGTTCGAGTCCCGGCTCCGATTCCAAGGTTTGAGACCCGGCTCCTTGTCCAAGTTTCGAGTCCCGGCTCCGAGTCCAAGGTTCGAGTCCCGGCTCGGTGTCCAAGGTTCGAGTCCCGGCTCCGTGTCCAAGGTTCGAGTCCCGGCTCCGTGTCCAAGGTTCGAGTCCTGGCTCCGAGTCCAAGGTTCGATTCCCGGCTCCGAGTCCAAGGTTCGAGTCCCGGCTCCGAGTCCAAGGTTCGAGTCCCGGCTCCGTGTCCAATGTTCGAGTCCCGGCTCCGTGTCCAAGGTTCGTGTTCAGGCTCCGAGTCCAAGGTTCGAGTCCTGGCTCCGTGTCCAAGGTTCGAGTCTCGGATCCGAGTCCAAGGTTCGAGTCCCGGCTCCGAGTCCAAGGTTTGAGTCTCGGCTCCGAGTCCAAGGTTCAAGTCCCGGATTAGTGTCCAAGGTTCGAATCCCGGCTCCGAGTCCAAGGTTTGTGTCCCGGCTCCGAGTTCAAGGTTCGAGTCCTGGCTCCGTGTCCAAGGTTTGAGTCCCTGCTTCGTGTCCAAGGTTCGAGTCCCGGCTCCGAGTCCAAGTTTCGAGTCCCGGCTCCGTGTCCAAGGTTCGAGTCCCGGCTCGGTGTCCAAGGTTCGAGTCCCGGCTCTGAGTCCAAGGTTCGAGTCCCGGCTTCGTGTCCAAGGTTCGAGTCCCGGCTCCGTGTCCAAGGTTCGAGTCCCAGCTCCGTGTCCAAGGGTCGAGTCCCGGCTCCGAGTCCAAGGTTCGAGTCCCGGCTAAGTGTCCAAGGTTCGATTCCCGGATCCGTGTCCAAGGTTCGAGTCCCGGCTCCGAGTCCAAGGTTCGAGTCCCGGCTCCGTGTCCAAGGTTCAAGTCCCAGCTCCATGTCCAAGGTTCGAGTCCCGGCTCCGAGTCCAAGGTTCGAGACCCGGCTCCGTGTCCAAGGTTCAAGTCCCAGCTCCGTGTCCAAGGTTCGAGTCCCGGCTTCGTGTCCAAGGTTCGAGTCCCGGCTCTGAGTCCAAGGTTCGAGTCCCGGCTTCGTGTCCAAGGTTCGAGTCCCGGCTCTCAGTCCAATGTTCGAGTCCCGGCTCCTAGTCCAAGGATTGAGTCCCGGCTCCGAGTCCAAGGATCGAGTCCCGGCTCCGAGTCCAAGGTTCGAGTCCCGGCTCCGTGTCCAAGGTTCGAGTCCCGGCTTCGTGTCCAAGGTTCGAGTCCCGGCTCCGTGTCCAAGGTTCGAGTCCCGGCTCCGTGTCCAAGGTTCGAGTCCCGGCTCTGAGTCCAAGGTTCGAGTCCCAGCTCCGTGTCCAAGGTTCGAGTCCCGGCTCCGAGTCCAAGGTTCGAGTCCCGGCTCCGTGTCCAAGGTTCGAGTCCCGGCTAAGTGTCCAAGGTTCGAGTTCGGGCTCCGAGTCCTAGGTTCGAGTCCCGGCTCTGTGTCCAAGGTTCGAGTCCTGGCTCCGTGTCCAAGGTTCTAGTCCCGGCTCTGAGTCCAAGGTTCGAGTCCCGGCTCCGTGTCCAAGGTTCAAGTCCCGGCTCCGTGTCCATGGTTCGAGTCCCGGCTCAGAGTCCAAGGTTCGCGTCCCGGCTCAGTGTCCAAGGTTCGAGTCCCGGCTCCGATTCCAAGGTTCGAGACCCGGCTCCTTGTCCAAGTTTCGAGTCCCGGCTCCGAGTCCTAGGTTCGAGTCCCGGCTCAGTGTCCAAGGTTCGAGTCCCGGCTCCGTGTCCAAGGTTCGAGTCCCGGCTCCGTGTCCAAGGTTCGAGTCCCAGCTCCGTGTCCAAGGTTCGAGTCCCGGCTCGGTGTCCAACGTTCGAGTCCCAGCTCCGTGTCCAAGGTTCGAGTCCCGGCTCGGTGTCCAACGTTCGAGTCCCGGCTCAGTGTCCAAGGTTCGAGTCCCGGCTCAGTGTCCAAGGTTCGCGTCCCGGCTCAGTGTCCAAGGTTCGAGTCCCGGCTCCGATTCCAAGGTTCGAGACCCGGCTCCTTGTCCAAGTTTCGAGTCCCGGCTCCGAGTCCTAGGTTCGAGTCCCGGCTCAGTGTCCAAGGTTCGAGTCCCGGCTCCGTGTCCAAGGTTCGAGTCCCAGCTCCGTGTCCAAGGTTCGAGTCCCAGCTCCGTGTCCAAGGTTCGAGTCCCGGCTCGGTGTCCAACGTTCGAGTCCCAGCTCCGTGTCCAAGGTTCGAGTCCCGGCTCGGTGTCCAACGTTCGAGTCCCGGCTCAGTGTCCAAGGTTCGAGTCCCGGCTCCGATTCCAAGGTTCGAGACCCGGCTCCTTGTCCAAGTTTCGAGTCCCGGCTCCGAGTCCAAGGTTCGTGTCCTGGCTCCGTGTCCAAGGTTCGAGTCCCGGCTCGGTGTCCAAGGTTCGAGTCCCGGCTCCGTGTCCAAGGTTCGAGTCCCGGCTCCGTGTCCAAGGTTCGAGTCCTGGCTCCGAGTCCAAGGTTCGATTCCCGGCTCCGAGTCCAAGGTTCGAGTCCCGGCTCCGAGTCCAAGGTTCGAGTCCCGGCTCCGTGTCCAATGTTCGAGTCCCGGCTCCGTGTCCAAGGTTCGTGTCCAGGCTCCGAGTCCAAGGTTCGAGTCCTGGCTTCGTGTCCAAGGTTCGAGTCTCGGCTCCGAGTCCAAGGTTCGAGTCCCGGCTCCGAGTCCAAGGTTTGAGTCTTGTCTCCGAGTCCAAGGTTCAAGTCCCGGATTAGTGTCCAAGGTTCGAATCCCGGCTCCGAGTCCAAGCTTCAAGTCCCGGCTCCGAGTCCAAGGTTCGAGTCCCGGCTCCGAGTCCAAGGTTCGAGTCCCGGCTCCGTGTCCAAGGTTCGAGTCCCGGCTCCGTGTCCAAGGTTCGAGTCCCGGCTTCGTGTCCAAGGTTCGAGACCCGGCTAAGTGTCCAAGGTTCGAGTCCCGGCTCCGAGTCCGAGGTTCGAGTCCCGGCTCAGTGTCCAAGGTTCGAGTCCCGGCTCCGTGTCCAAGGTTCGAGTCCCAGCTCCGTGTCCAAGGTTCGAGTCCCAGCTCCGTATCCAAGGTTCGAGTCCCGGCTCGGTGTCCAAGGTTCGAGTCCCAGCTCCGTGTCCAAGGTTCGAGTCCCGGCTCGGTGTCCAACGTTCGAGTCCCAGCTCCGTGTCCAAGGTTCGAGTCCCGGCTCGGTGTCCAACGTTCGAGTCCCGGCTCAGTGTCCAAGGTTCGAGTCCCGGCTCAGTGTCCAAGGTTCGCGTCCCGGCTCAGTGTCCAAGGTTCGAGTCCCGGCTCCGATTCCAAGGTTCGAGACCCGGCTCCTTGTCCAAGTTTCGAGTCCCGGCTCCGAGTCCTAGGTTCGAGTCCCGGCTCAGTGTCCAAGGTTCGAGTCCCGGCTCCGTGTCCAAGGTTCGAGTCCCAGCTCCGTGTCCAAGGTTCGAGTCCCAGCTCCGTGTCCAAGGTTCGAGTCCCGGCTCGGTGTCCAACGTTCGAGTCCCAGCTCCGTGTCCAAGGTTCGAGTCCCGGCTCGGTGTCCAACGTTCGAGTCCCGGCTCAGTGTCCAAGGTTCGAGTCCCGGCTCAGTGTCCAAGGTTCGCGTCCCGGCTCAGTTTCCAAGGTTCGAGTCCCGGCTCCGATTCCAAGGTTTGAGACCCGGCTCCTTGTCCAAGTTTCGAGTCCCGGCTCCGAGTCCAAGGTTCGAGTCCCGGCTCGGTGTCCAAGGTTCGAGTCCCGGCTCCGTGTCCAAGGTTCGAGTCCCGGCTCCGTGTCCAAGGTTCGAGTCCTGGCTCCGAGTCCAAGGTTCGATTCCCGGCTCCGAGTCCAAGGTTCGAGTCCCGGCTCCGAGTCCAAGGTTCGAGTCCCGGCTCCGTGTCCAATGTTCGAGTCCCGGCTCCGTGTCCAAGGTTCGTGTTCAGGCTCCGAGTCCAAGGTTCGAGTCCTGGCTCCGTGTCCAAGGTTCGAGTCTCGGCTCCGAGTCCAAGGTTCGAGTCCCGGCTCCGAGTCCAAGGTTTGAGTCTCGGCTCCGAGTCCAAGGTTCAAGTCCCGGATTAGTGTCCAAGGTTCGAATCCCGGCTCCGAGTCCAAGGTTTGTGTCCCGGCTCCGAGTTCAAGGTTCGAGTCCTGGCTCCGTGTCCAAGGTTTGAGTCCCTGCTTCGTGTCCAAGGTTCGAGTCCCGGCTCCGAGTCCAAGTTTCGAGTCCCGGCTCCGTGTCCAAGGTTCGAGTCCCGGCTCGGTGTCCAAGGTTCGAGTCCCGGCTCTGAGTCCAAGGTTCGAGTCCCGGCTTCGTGTCCAAGGTTCGAGTCCCGGCTCCGTGTCCAAGGTTCGAGTCCCAGCTCCGTGTCCAAGGGTCGAGTCCCGGCTCCGAGTCCAAGGTTCGAGTCCCGGCTAAGTGTCCAAGGTTCGATTCCCGGATCCGTGTCCAAGGTTCGAGTCCCGGCTCCGAGTCCAAGGTTCGAGTCCCGGCTCCGTGTCCAAGGTTCAAGTCCCAGCTCCATGTCCAAGGTTCGAGTCCCGGCTCCGAGTCCAAGGTTCGAGTCCCGGCTCCGTGTCCAAGGTTCAAGTCCCAGCTCCGTGTCCAAGGTTCGAGTCCCGGCTTCGTGTCCAAGTTTCGAGTCCCGGCTCTGAGTCCAAGGTTCGAGTCCCGGCTTCGTGTCCAAGGTTCGAGTCCCGGCTCTGAGTCCAATGTTCGAGTCCCGGCTCCTAGTCCAAGGATTGAGTCCCGGCTCCGAGTCCAAGGATCGAGTCCCGGCTCCGAGTCCAAGGTTCGAGTCCCGGCTCCGTGTCCAAGGTTCGAGTCCCGGCTTCGTGTCCAAGGTTCGAGTCCCGGCTCCGTGTCCAAGGTTCGAGTCCCGGCTCCGTGTCCAAGGTTCGAGTCCCGGCTCTGAGTCCAAGGTTCGAGTCCCAGCTCCGTGTCCAAGGTTCGAGTCCCGGCTCCGAGTCCAAGGTTCGAGTCCCGGCTCCGTGTCCAAGGTTCGAGTCCCGGCTAAGTGTCCAAGGTTCGAGTTCGGGCTCCGAGTCCTAGGTTCGAGTCCCGGCTCTGTGTCCAAGGTTCGAGTCCTGGCTCCGTGTCCAAGGTTCTAGTCCCGGCTCTGAGTCCAAGGTTCGAGTCCCGGCTCCGTGTCCAAGGTTCAAGTCCCGGCTCCGTGTCCATGGTTCGAGTCCCGGCTCAGTGTCCAAGGTTCGCGTCCCGGCTCAGTGTCCAAGGTTCGAGTCCCGGCTCCGATTCCAAGGTTCGAGACCCGGCTCCTTGTCCAAGTTTCGAGTCCCGGCTCCGAGTCCTAGGTTCGAGTCCCGGCTCAGTGTCCAAGGTTCGAGTCCCGGCTCCGTGTCCAAGGTTCGAGTCCCGGCTCCGTGTCCAAGGTTCGAGTCCCAGCTCCGTGTCCAAGGTTCGAGTCCCGGCTCGGTGTCCAACGTTCGAGTCCCAGCTCCGTGTCCAAGGTTCGAGTCCCGGCTCGGTGTCCAACGTTCGAGTCCCGGCTCAGTGTCCAAGGTTCGAGTCCCGGCTCAGTGTCCAAGGTTCGCGTCCCGGCTCAGTGTCCAAGGTTCGAGTCCCGGCTCCGATTCCAAGGTTCGAGACCCGGCTCCTTGTCCAAGTTTCGAGT
This sequence comes from Hemitrygon akajei, assembly GCF_048418815.1. Lineage (NCBI taxonomy): Eukaryota > Metazoa > Chordata > Chondrichthyes > Myliobatiformes > Dasyatidae > Hemitrygon > Hemitrygon akajei. The sequence goes on from NC_133128.1 coordinate 118,880,535, forward strand.
CCCGGCTCCGAGTCCAAGGTTCGAGTCCCGGCTCGGTGTCCAAGGTTCGAGTCCCGGCTCCGTGTCCAAGGTTCGAGTCCCGGCTCCGTGTCCAAGGTTCGAGTCCTGGCTCCGAGTCCAAGGTTCGATTCCCGGCTCCGAGTCCAAGGTTCGAGTCCCGGCTCCGAGTCCAAGGTTCGAGTCCCGGCTCCGTGTCCAATGTTCGAGTCCCGGCTCCGTGTCCAAGGTTCGTGTTCAGGCTCCGAGTCCAAGGTTCGAGTCCTGGCTCCGTGTCCAAGGTTCGAGTCTCGGCTCCGAGTCCAAGGTTCGAGTCCCGGCTCCGAGTCCAAGGTTTGAGTCTCGGCTCCGAGTCCAAGGTTCAAGTCCCGGATTAGTGTCCAAGGTTCGAATCCCGGCTACGAGTCCAATCTTCAAGTCCCGGCTCCGAGTCCAAGGTTCGAGTCCCGGCTCCGAGTCCAAGGTTCGAGTCCCGGCTCCGTGTCCAAGGTTCGAGTCCCGGCTCCGTGTCCAAGGTTCGAGTCCCGGCTTCGTGTCCAAGGTTCGAGACCCGGCTAAGTGTCCAAGGTTCGAGTCCCGGCTCCGAGTCCTAGGTTCGAGTCCCGGCTCAGTGTCCAAGGTTCGAGTCCCGGCTCCGTGTCCAAGGTTCGAGTCCCGGCTTCGTGTCCAAGGTTCGCGTCCTGGCTCCGTGTCCAAGGTTCGAGTCCTGGCTCCGAGACCAAGGTTCGAGTCCAGGCTCCTTGTTCAAGGTTCGAGTCCCGGCTTCGAGTCCAAGGTTCGAGTCCCGGCTCCGTGTCCAAGGTTCGAGACCCGGCTCCGAATCCAAGGTTCGATTCCCGGCTCGGTGTCCAAGGTTCGAGTCCCGGCTCGGTGTCCAAGGTTCGAGTCCTGGCTCCGAGTCCAAGGTTCGAGTCCCGGCTCCGTGTCCAAGGTTCGAGTCCCGGCTCCGAGTCCAAGGTTCGAGTCCCGGCTCCGAGTCCAAGGTTCGAGTCCCGGCTCCGTGTCCAAGGTTCGAGTCCCGGCTCCGTGTCCAAGGTTCGAGTCCCGGCTTCGTGTCCAAGGTTCGAGACCCGGCTAAGTGTCCAAGGTTCGAGTCCCGGCTCCGAGTCCTAGGTTCGAGTCCCGGCTCAGTGTCCAAGGTTCGAGTCCCGGCTCCGTGTCCAAGGTTCGAGTCTCGGCTCCGAGTCCAAGGTTCAAGTCCCGGATTAGTGTCCAAGGTTCGAATCCCGGCTCCGAGTCCAAGCTTGGAGTCCCGGCTCCGAGTCCAAGGTTCGAGTCCCGGCTCCGTGTCCAAGGTTCGAGTCCTGGCTCCGAGTCCAAGGTTTGATTCCCGGCTCCGAGTCCAAGGTTCGAGTCCCGGCTCCGAGTCCAAGGTTCGAATCCCGGCTCGGTGTCCAAGGTTCGAGTCCCAGCTCCGTGTCCAAGGTTCGAGTCCCGGCTCGGTGTCCAACGTTCGAGTCCCAGCTCTGTGTCCAAGGTTCGAGTCCCGGCTCGGTGTCCAACGTTCGAGTCCCGGCTCAGTGTCCAAGGTTCGAGTCCCGGCTCAGTGTCCAAGGTTCGCATCCCGGCTCAGTGTCCAAGATTCGAGTCCCGGCTCCGATTCCAAGGTTCGAGACCCGGCTCCTTGTCCAAGTTTCGAGTCCCGGCTCCGAGTCCAAGGTTCGTGTCCTGGCTCCGTGTCCAAGGTTCGAGTCCCGGCTCGGTGTCCAAGGTTCGAGTCCCGGCTCCGTGTCCAAGGTTCGAGTCCCGGCTCCGTGTCCAAGGTTCGAGTCCTGGCTCCGAGTCCAAGGTTCGATTCCCGGCTCCGAGTCCAAGGTTCGAGTCCCGGCTCCGAGTCCAAGGTTCGAGTCCCGGCTCCGTGTCCAATGTTCGAGTCCCGGCTCCGTGTCCAAGGTTCGTGTCCAGGCTCCGAGTCCAAGGTTCGAGTCCTGGCTTCGTGTCCAAGGTTCGAGTCTCGGCTCCGAGTCCAAGGTTCGAGTCCAGGCTCCGAGTCCAAGGTTTGAGTCTTGTCTCCGAGTCCAAGGTTCAAGTCCCGGATTAGTGTCCAAGGTTCGAATCCCGGCTCCGAGTCCAAGCTTCAAGTCCCGGCTCCGAGTCCAAGGTTCGAGTCCCGGCTCCGAGTCCAAGGTTCGAGTCCCGGCTCCGTGTCCAAGGTTCGAGTCCCGGCTCCGTGTCCATGGTTCGAGTCCCAGCTCCGTGTCCAAGGTTCGAGTCCCAGCTCCGTATCCAAGGTTCGAGTCCCGGCTCGGTGTCCAAGGTTCGAGTCCCAGCTCCGTGTCCAAGGTTCGAGTCCCGGCTCGGTGTCCAACGTTCGAGTCCCAGCTCCGTGTCCAAGGTTCGAGTCCCGGCTCGGTGTCCAACGTTCGAGTCCCGGCTCAGTGTCCAAGGTTCGAGTCCCGGCTCAGTGTCCAAGGTTCGCGTCCCGGCTCAGTGTCCAAGGTTCGAGTCCCGGCTCCGATTCCAAGGTTCGAGACCCGGCTCCTTGTCCAAGTTTCGAGTCCCGGCTCCGAGTCCTAGGTTCGAGTCCCGGCTCAGTGTCCAAGGTTCGAGTCCCGGCTCAGTGTCCAAGGTTCGAGTCCCAGCTCCGTGTCCAAGGTTCGAGTCCCGGCTCGGTGTCCAACGTTCGAGTCCCAGCTCCGTGTCCAAGGTTCGAGTCCCGGCTCGGTGTCCAACGTTCGAGTCCCGGCTCAGTGTCCAAGGTTCGAGTCCCGGCTCAGTGTCCAAGGTTCGCGTCCCGGCTCAGTTTCCAAGGTTCGAGTCCCGGCTCCGATTCCAAGGTTTGAGACCCGGCTCCTTGTCCAAGTTTCGAGTCCCGGCTCCGAGTCCAAGGTTCGAGTCCCGGCTCGGTGTCCAAGGTTCGAGTCCCGGCTCCGTGTCCAAGGTTCGAGTCCCGGCTCCGTGTCCAAGGTTCGAGTCCTGGCTCCGAGTCCAAGGTTCGATTCCCGGCTCCGAGTCCAAGGTTCGAGTCCCGGCTCCGAGTCCAAGGTTCGAGTCCCGGCTCCGTGTCCAATGTTCGAGTCCCGGCTCCGTGTCCAAGGTTCGTGTTCAGGCTCCGAGTCCAAGGTTCGAGTCCTGGCTCCGTGTCCAAGGTTCGAGTCTCGGCTCCGAGTCCAAGGTTCGAGTCCCGGCTCCGAGTCCAAGGTTTGAGTCTCGGCTCCGAGTCCAAGGTTCAAGTCCCGGATTAGTGTCCAAGGTTCGAATCCCGGCTCCGAGTCCAAGGTTTGTGTCCCGGCTCCGAGTTCAAGGTTCGAGTCCTGGCTCCGTGTCCAAGGTTTGAGTCCCTGCTTCGTGTCCAAGGTTCGAGTCCCGGCTCCGAGTCCAAGTTTCGAGTCCCGGCTCCGTGTCCAAGGTTCGAGTCCCGGCTCGGTGTCCAAGGTTCGAGTCCCGGCTCTGAGTCCAAGGTTCGAGTCCCGGCTTCGTGTCCAAGGTTCGAGTCCCGGCTCCGTGTCCAAGGTTCGAGTCCCAGCTCCGTGTCCAAGGGTCGAGTCCCGGCTCCGAGTCCAAGGTTCGAGTCCCGGCTAAGTGTCCAAGGTTCGATTCCCGGATCCGTGTCCAAGGTTCGAGTCCCGGCTCCGAGTCCAAGGTTCGAGTCCCGGCTCCGTGTCCAAGGTTCAAGTCCCAGCTCCATGTCCAAGGTTCGAGTCCCGGCTCCGAGTCCAAGGTTCGAGTCCCGGCTCCGTGTCCAAGGTTCAAGTCCCAGCTCCGTGTCCAAGGTTCGAGTCCCGGCTTCGTGTCCAAGGTTCGAGTCCCGGCTCTGAGTCCAAGGTTCGAGTCCCGGCTTCGTGTCCAAGGTTCGAGTCCCGGCTCTCAGTCCAATGTTCGAGTCCCGGCTCCTAGTCCAAGGTTTGAGTCCCGGCTCCGAGTCCAAGGATCGAGTCCCGGCTCCGAGTCCAAGGTTCGAGTCCCGGCTCCGTGTCCAAGGTTCGAGTCCCGGCTTCGTGTCCAAGGTTCGAGTCCCGGCTCCGTGTCCAAGGTTCGAGTCCCGGCTCCGTGTCCAAGGTTCGAGTCCCGGCTCTGAGTCCAAGGTTCGAGTCCCAGCTCCGTGTCCAAGGTTCGAGTCCCGGCTCCGAGTCCAAGGTTCGAGTCCCGGCTCCGTGTCCAAGGTTCGAGTCCCGGCTAAGTGTCCAAGGTTCGAGTTCGGGCTCCGAGTCCTAGGTTCGAGTCCCGGCTCTGTGTCCAAGGTTCGAGTCCTGGCTCCGTGTCCAAGGTTCTAGTCCCGGCTCTGAGTCCAAGGTTCGAGTCCCGGCTCCGTGTCCAAGGTTCAAGTCCCGGCTCCGTGTCCATGGTTCGAGTCCCGGCTCAGTGTCCAAGGTTCGCGTCCCGGCTCAGTGTCCAAGGTTCGAGTCCCGGCTCCGATTCCAAGGTTCGAGACCCGGCTCCTTGTCCAAGTTTCGAGTCCCGGCTCCGAGTCCTAGGTTCGAGTCCCGGCTCAGTGTCCAAGGTTCGAGTCCCGGCTCCGTGTCCAAGGTTCGAGTCCCGGCTCCGTGTCCAAGGTTCGAGTCCCAGCTCCGTGTCCAAGGTTCGAGTCCCGGCTCGGTGTCCAACGTTCGAGTCCCAGCTCCGTGTCCAAGGTTCGAGTCCCGGCTCGGTGTCCAACGTTCGAGTCCCGGCTCAGTGTCCAAGGTTCGAGTCCCGGCTCAGTGTCCAAGGTTCGCGTCCCGGCTCAGTGTCCAAGGTTCGAGTCCCGGCTCCGATTCCAAGGTTCGAGACCCGGCTCCTTGTCCAAGTTTCGAGTCCCGGCTCCGAGTCCAAGGTTCGAGTCCCGGCTCGGTGTCCAAGGTTCGAGTCCCGGCTCCGTGTCCAAGGTTCGAGTCCCGGCTCCGTGTCCAAGGTTCGAGTCCTGGCTCCGAGTCCAAGGTTCGATTCCCGGCTCCGAGTCCAAGGTTCGAGTCCCGGCTCCGAGTCCAAGGTTCGAGTCCCGGCTCCGTGTCCAATGTTCGAGTCCCGGCTCCGTGTCCAAGGTTCGTGTTCAGGCTCCGAGTCCAAGGTTCGAGTCCTGGCTCCGTGTCCAAGGTTCGAGTCTCGGCTCCGAGTCCAAGGTTCGAGTCCCGGCTCCGAGTCCAAGGTTTGAGTCTCGGCTCCGAGTCCAAGGTTCAAGTCCCGGATTAGTGTCCAAGGTTCGAATCCCGGCTACGAGTCCAATCTTCAAGTCCCGGCTCCGAGTCCAAGGTTCGAGTCCCGGCTCCGAGTCCAAGGTTCGAGTCCCGGCTCCGTGTCCAAGGTTCGAGTCCCGGCTCCGTGTCCAAGGTTCGAGTCCCGGCTTCGTGTCCAAGGTTCGAGACCCGGCTAAGTGTCCAAGGTTCGAGTCCCGGCTCCGAGTCCTAGGTTCGAGTCCCGGCTCAGTGTCCAAGGTTCGAGTCCCGGCTCCGTGTCCAAGGTTCGAGTCCCGGCTTCGTGTCCAAGGTTCGCGTCCTGGCTCCGTGTCCAAGGTTCGAGTCCTGGCTCCGAGACCAAGGTTCGAGTCCAGGCTCCTTGTTCAAGGTTCGAGTCCCGGCTTCGAGTCCAAGGTTCGAGTCCCGGCTCCGTGTCCAAGGTTCGAGACCCGGCTCCGAATCCAAGGTTCGATTCCCGGCTCGGTGTCCAAGGTTCGAGTCCCGGCTCGGTGTCCATGGTTCGAGTCCTGGCTCCGAGTCCAAGGTTCGAGTCCCGGCTCCGTGTCCAAGGTTCGAGTCCCGGCTCCGAGTCCAAGGTTCGAGTCCCGGCTCCGAGTCCAAGGTTCGAGTCCCGGCTCCGTGTCCAAGGTTCGAGTCCCGGCTCCGTGTCCAAGGTTCGAGTCCCGGCTTCGTGTCCAAGGTTCGAGACCCGGCTAAGTGTCCAAGGTTCGAGTCCCGGCTCCGAGTCCTAGGTTCGAGTCCCGGCTCAGTGTCCAAGGTTCGAGTCCCGGCTCCGTGTCCAAGGTTCGAGTCTCGGCTCCGAGTCCAAGGTTCAAGTCCCGGATTAGTGACCAAGGTTCGAATCCCGGCTCCGAGTCCAAGCTTGGAGTCCCGGCTCCGAGTCCAAGGTTCGAGTCCCGGCTCCGTGTCCAAGGTTCGAGTCCTGGCTCCGAGTCCAAGGTTTGATTCCCGGCTCCGAGTCCAAGGTTCGAGTCCCGGCTCCGAGTCCAAGGTTCGAATCCCGGCTCGGTGTCCAAGGTTCGAGTCCCAGCTCCGTGTCCAAGGTTCGAGTCCCGGCTCGGTGTCCAACGTTCGAGTCCCAGCTCTGTGTCCAAGGTTCGAGTCCCGGCTCGGTGTCCAACGTTCGAGTCCCGGCTCAGTGTCCAAGGTTCGAGTCCCGGCTCAGTGTCCAAGGTTCGCATCCCGGCTCAGTGTCCAAGATTCGAGTCCCGGCTCCGATTCCAAGGTTCGAGACCCGGCTCCTTGTCCAAGTTTCGAGTCCCGGCTCCGAGTCCAAGGTTCGTGTCCTGGCTCCGTGTCCAAGGTTCGAGTCCCGGCTCGGTGTCCAAGGTTCGAGTCCCGGCTCCGTGTCCAAGGTTCGAGTCCCGGCTCCGTGTCCAAGGTTCGAGTCCTGGCTCCGAGTCCAAGGTTCGATTCCCGGCTCCGAGTCCAAGGTTCGAGTCCCGGCTCCGAGTCCAAGGTTCGAGTCCCGGCTCCATGTCCAATGTTCGAGTCCCGGCTCCGTGTCCAAGGTTCGTGTCCAGGCTCCGAGTCCAAGGTTCGAGTCCTGGCTTCGTGTCCAAGGTTCGAGTCTCGGCTCCGAGTCCAAGGTTCGAGTCCCGGCTCCGAGTCCAAGGTTTGAGTCTTGTCTCCGAGTCCAAGGTTCAAGTCCCGGATTAGTGTCCAAGGTTCGAATCCCGGCTCCGAGTCCAAGCTTCAAGTCCCGGCTCCGAGTCCAAGGTTCGAGTCCCGGCTCCGAGTCCAAGGTTCGAGTCCCGGCTCCGTGTCCAAGGTTCGAGTCCCGGCTCCGTGTCCATGGTTCGAGTCCCAGCTCCGTGTCCAAGGTTCGAGTCCCAGCTCCGTATCCAAGGTTCGAGTCCCGGCTCGGTGTCCAAGGTTCGAGTCCCAGCTCCGTGTCCAAGGTTCGAGTCCCGGCTCGGTGTCCAACGTTCGAGTCCCAGCTCCGTGTCCAAGGTTCGAGTCCCGGCTCGGTGTCCAACGTTCGAGTCCCGGCTCAGTGTCCAAGGTTCGAGTCCCGGCTCAGTGTCCAAGGTTCGCGTCCCGGCTCAGTGTCCAAGGTTCGAGTCCCGGCTCCGATTCCAAGGTTCGAGACCCGGCTCCTTGTCCAAGTTTCGAGTCCCGGCTCCGAGTCCTAGGTTCGAGTCCCGGCTCAGTGTCCAAGGTTCGAGTCCCGGCTCCGTGTCCAAGGTTCGAGTCCCAGCTCCGTGTCCAAGGTTCGAGTCCCAGCTCCGTGTCCAAGGTTCGAGTCCCGGCTCGGTGTCCAACGTTCGAGTCCCAGCTCCGTGTCCAAGGTTCGAGTCCCGGCTCGGTGTCCAACGTTCGAGTCCCGGCTCAGTGTCCAAGGTTCGAGTCCCGGCTCCGATTCCAAGGTTCGAGACCCGGCTCCTTGTCCAAGTTTCGAGTCCCGGCTCCGAGTCCAAGGTTCGTGTCCTGGCTCCGTGTCCAAGGTTCGAGTCCCGGCTCGGTGTCCAAGGTTCGAGTCCCGGCTCCGTGTCCAAGGTTCGAGTCCCGGCTCCGTGCCCAAGGTTCGAGTCCTGGCTCCGAGTCCAAGGTTCGATTCCCGGCTCCGAGTCCAAGGTTCGAGTCCCGGCTCCGAGTCCAAGGTTCGAGTCCCGGCTCCGTGTCCAATGTTCGAGTCCCGGCTCCGTGTCCAAGGTTCGTGTCCAGGCTCCGAGTCCAAGGTTCGAGTCCTGGCTTCGTGTCCAAGGTTCGAGTCTCGGCTCCGAGTCCAAGGTTCGAGTCCCGGCTCCGAGTCCAAGGTTTGAGTCTTGTCTCCGAGTCCAAGGTTCAAGTCCCGGATTAGTGTCCAAGGTTCGAATCCCGGCTCCGAGTCCAAGCTTCAAGTCCCGGCTCCGAGTCCAAGGTTCGAGTCCCGGCTCCGAGTCCAAGGTTCGAGTCCCGGCTCCGTGTCCAAGGTTCGAGTCCCGGCTCCGTGTCCAAGGTTCGAGTCCCGGCTTCGTGTCCAAGGTTCGAGACCCGGCTAAGTGTCCAAGGTTCGAGTCCCGGCTCCGAGTCCTAGGTTCGAGTCCCAGCTCAGTGTCCAAGGTTCGAGTCCCGGCTCCGTGTCCAAGGTTCGAGTCCCAGCTCCGTGTCCAAGGTTCGAGTCCCAGCTCCGTATCCAAGGTTCGAGTCCCGGCTCGGTGTCCAAGGTTCGAGTCCCAGCTCCGTGTCCAAGGTTCGAGTCCCGGCTCGGTGTCCAACGTTCGAGTCCCAGCTCCGTGTCCAAGGTTCGAGTCCCGGCTCGGTGTCCAACGTTCGAGTCCCGGCTCAGTGTCCAAGGTTCGAGTCCCGGCTCAGTGTCCAAGGTTCGCGTCCCGGCTCAGTGTCCAAGGTTCGAGTCCCGGCTCCGATTCCAAGGTTCGAGACCCGGCTCCTTGTCCATGTTTCGAGTCCCGGCTCCGAGTCCTAGGTTCGAGTCCCGGCTCAGTGTCCAAGGTTCGAGTCCCGGCTCCGTGTCCAAGGTTCGAGTCCCAGCTCCGTGTCCAAGGTTCGAGTCCCAGCTCCGTGTCCAAGGTTCGAGTCCCGGCTCGGTGTCCAACGTTCGAGTCCCAGCTCCGTGTCCAAGGTTCGAGTCCCGGCTCGGTGTCCAACGTTCGAGTCCCGGCTCAGTGTCCAAGGTTCGAGTCCCGGCTCAGTGTCCAAGGTTCGCGTCCCGGCTCAGTTTCCAAGGTTCGAGTCCCGGCTCCGATTCCAAGGTTTGAGACCCGGCTCCTTGTCCAAGTTTCGAGTCCCGGCTCCGAGTCCAAGGTTCGAGTCCCGGCTCGGTGTCCAAGGTTCGAGTCCCGGCTCCGTGTCCAAGGTTCGAGTCCCGGCTCCGTGTCCAAGGTTCGAGTCCTGGCTCCGAGTCCAAGGTTCGATTCCCGGCTCCGAGTCCAAGGTTCGAGTCCCGGCTCCGAGTCCAAGGTTCGAGTCCCGGCTCCGTGTCCAATGTTCGAGTCCCGGCTCCGTGTCCAAGGTTCGTGTTCAGGCTCCGAGTCCAAGGTTCGAGTCCTGGCTCCGTGTCCAAGGTTCGAGTCTCGGCTCCGAGTCCAAGGTTCGAGTCCCGGCTCCGAGTCCAAGGTTTGAGTCTCGGCTCCGAGTCCAAGGTTCAAGTCCCGGATTAGTGTCCAAGGTTCGAATCCCGGCTCCGAGTCCAAGGTTTGTGTCCCGGCTCCGAGTTCAAGGTTCGAGTCCTGGCTCCGTGTCCAAGGTTTGAGTCCCTGCTTCGTGTCCAAGGTTCGAGTCCCGGCTCCGAGTCCAAGTTTCGAGTCCCGGCTCCGTGTCCAAGGTTCGAGTCCCGGCTCGGTGTCCAAGGTTCGAGTCCCGGCTCTGAGTGCAAGGTTCGAGTCCCGGCTTCGTGTCCAAGGTTCGAGTCCCGGCTCCGTGTCCAAGGTTCGAGTCCCAGCTCCGTGTCCAAGGGTCGAGTCCCGGCTCCGAGTCCAAGGTTCGAGTCCCGGCTAAGTGTCCAAGGTTCGATTCCCGGATCCGTGTCCAAGGTTCGAGTCCCGGCTCCGAGTCCAAGGTTCGAGTCCCGGCTCCGTGTCCAAGGTTCAAGTCCCAGCTCCATGTCCAAGGTTCGAGTCCCGGCTCCGAGTCCAAGGTTCGAGTCCCGGCTCCGTGTCCAAGGTTCAAGTCCCAGCTCCGTGTCCAAGGTTCGAGTCCCGGCTTCGTGTCCAAGGTTCGAGTCCCGGCTCTGAGTCCAAGGTTCGAGTCCCGGCTTCGTGTCCAAGGTTCGAGTCCCGGCTCTGAGTCCAATGTTCGAGTCCCGGCTCCTAGTCCAAGGATTGAGTCCCGGCTCCGAGTCCAAGGATCGAGTCCCGGCTCCGAGTCCAAGGTTCGAGTCCCGGCTCCGTGTCCAAGGTTCGAGTCCCGGCTTCGTGTCCAAGGTTCGAGTCCCGGCTCCGTGTCCAAGGTTCGAGTCCCGGCTCCGTGTCCAAGGTTCGAGTCCCGGCTCTGAGTCCAAGGTTCGAGTCCCAGCTCCGTGTCCAAGGTTCGAGTCCCGGCTCCGAGTCCAAGGTTCGAGTCCCGGCTCCGTGTCCAAGGTTCGAGTCCCGGCTAAGTGTCCAAGGTTCGAGTTCGGGCTCCGAGTCCTAGGTTCGAGTCCCGGCTCTGTGTCCAAGGTTCGAGTCCTGGCTCCGTGTCCAAGGTTCTAGTCCCGGCTCTGAGTCCAAGGTTCGAGTCCCGGCTCCGTGTCCAAGGTTCAAGTCCCGGCTCCGTGTCCAAGGTTCAAGTCCCGGCTAAGAGTCCAAGGTTCGAGTCCCAGCTCCGTGTCCAAGGTTCGAGTCCCGGCTCCGTGTCCAAGGTTCGAGTCCCGGCTCCGAGTCCAAGGTTCGAGTCCTGGCTCCGTGTCCAAGGTTCAAGTCCCGGCTCCGTGTCCAAGGTTCGAGTCCCGGCTCAGAGTCCAAGGTTCGAGTCCCAGCTCCGTGTCCAAGGTTCGAGTCCCGGCTCCGAGTCCAAGGTTCGAGTCCCGGCTCAGTGTCCAAGGTTCAAGTCCCAGCTCCGTGTCCATGGTTCGAGTCCCGGCTTCGTGTCCAAGGTTTGAGTCCCGGCTCTGAGTCCAAGGTTCGAGTCCCGGCTCGGTGTCCAAGGTTCGAGTCCTGGCTCCGTGTCCAAGGTTCGAGTCCCGGCTTCGTGACCAAGGTTCGAGTCCCGGCTCCGAGTCCAAGGTTTGAGTCCCGGCTCTGAGTCCAAGGTTCGAGTCCTGGCTCCGTGTCCAAGGTTTGAGTCCCGGCTCTGAGTCCAAGGTTCGAGTCCTGGCTCCGTGTCCAAGGTTCGAGTCCCGGCTAAGTGTCCAAGGTTCGAGTCCGGGCTCCGAGTCCTAGGTTCGAGTCCCCGCTCAGTGTCCAAGATTCGAGTCCCGGCTCCGTGTCCAAGGTTCGAGTCCCGGCTCCGTGTCCAAGTTTCGAGTCCTGGCTCCGTGTCCAAGGTTCGAGTCCCGGCTTCGTGTCCAAGGTTCGAGTCCCGGCTCCGAGTCCAAGGTTTGTGTCCCGGCTCCGAGATCAAGGTTCGAGTCCTGGCTCCGTGTCCAAGGTTTGAGTCCCTGCTTCGTGTCCAAGGTTCGAGTCCCGGCTCCGAGTCCAAGTTTCGAGTCCCGGCTCTGAGTCCAAGGTTCGAGTCCTGGCTCCGTGTCCAAGGTTCGAGTCCCGGCTCCGAGTCCAAGGTTCGAGTCCCGGCTCCGTGTCCAAGGTTCGAGTCCCAGCTCCGTGTCCAAGGTTCGAGTTCCAGCTCCAAGTCCAAGGTTCGAGTCCCGGCTCCGTGTCCAAGGTTCGAGTCCCGGCTCCGTGTCCAAGGTTTGAGTCCTGACTCCATGTCCAAGTTTCGAGTCCTGGCTCCGTGTCCAAGTTTCGTGTCCAGGCTCCGTGTCCAAGGTTCGAGTCCTGGCTCCGAGTCCAAGGTTCGAGTCCCGGCTCCGTGTCCAAGGTTCTAGTCCCGGCTTAGTGTCCAAGGTTCGAGTCCCAGCTCCATGTCCAAGGTTCGAGGCCCGGCTTAGTGTCCAAGGTTCGAGGCCCGGCTTAGTGTCCAAGGTTCGAGTCCCGGCTCCGAGTCCAAGGTTCGAGTCCCGGCTCCGAGTCCAAGGATTGAGTCCCGGCTCCGAGTCCAAGGTTCGAGTCTCGGCTCCGTGTCCAAGGTTCGAGTCCCGGCTTCGTGTCCAAGGTTCTTGTCCCGGCTCCGTGTCCAAGGTTTGAGTCCCGGCTTCGTGTCCAAGGTTCGAGTCCCGGCTCCGTGTCCAAGGTTCCAGTCCCGGCTTCGTGTCCAAGGTTCGAGTCCCGGCTCCGTGTCCAAGGTTCGAGTCCCGGCTTCGTGTCCAAGGTTCGAGTCCCGGCTCCGTGTCCAAGGTTCGAGTCCCAGCTCCGTGTCCAAGGGTCGAGTCCCGGCTCCGAGTCCAAGGTTCGAGTCCCGGCTAAGTGTCCAAGGTTCGATTCCCGGATCCGTGTCCAAGGTTCGAGTCCCGGCTCCGAGTCCAAGGTTCGAGTCCCGGCTCCGTGTCCAAGGTTCAAGTCCCAGCTCCATGTCCAAGGTTCGAGTCCCGGCTCTGAGTCCAAGGTTCGAGTCCCGGCTCCGTGTCCAAGGTTCAAGTCCCAGCTCCGTGTCCAAGGTTCGAGTCCCAGCTCCGTGTCCAAGGTTCGAGTCCCGGCTCCGAGTCCAAGGTTCGAGTCCCGGCTCCGTGTCAAAGGTTCGAGTCCCGGCTAAGTGTCCAAGGTTCGAGTTCGGGCTCCGAGTCCTAGGTTCGAGTCCCGGCTCAGTGTCCAAGGTTTGAGTCCTGGCTCCGTGTCCAAGGTTCGAGTCCCGGCTCCGTGTCCAAGGTTCGAGTCCCGGCTCTGAGTCCAAGGTTCGAGTCCCAGCTCCGTATCCAAGGTTCGAGTCCCGGCTCCGAGTCCAAGGTTCGAGTCCCGGCTCCGTGTCCAAGGTTCGAGTCCCGGCTAAGTGTCCAAGGTTCGAGTTCGGGCTCCGAGTCCTAGGTTCGAGTCCCGGCTCAGTGTCCAAGGTTCAAGTCCTGGCTCCGTGTCCAAGGTTCTAGTCCCGGCTCCGAGTCCTAGGTTCGAGTCCCGGCTCAGTGTCCAAGGTTCGAGTCCCGGCTCTGAGTCCAAGGTTCGAGTCCCAGCTCCGTATCCAAGGTTCGAGTCCCGGCTCCGAGTCCAAGGTTCGAGTCCCGGCTCCGTGTCCAAGGTTCGAGTCCCGGCTTCGTGTCCAAGGTTCGAGTCCCGGCTCCGTGTCCAAGGTTCGAGACCCGGCTCCGAGTCCAAGGTTCGAGTCCCGGCTCCGTGTCCAAGGTTCAAGTCCCGGCTCAGTTTCCAAGGTTCGAGTCCCGGCTCCGATTCCAAGGTTTGAGACCCGGCTCCTTGTCCAAGTTTCGAGTCCCGGCTCCGAGTCCAAGGTTCGAGTCCCGGCTCGGTGTCCAAGGTTCGAGTCCCGGCTCCGTGTCCAAGGTTCGAGTCCCGGCTCCGTGTCCAAGGTTCGAGTCCTGGCTCCGAGTCCAAGGTTCGATTCCCGGCTCCGAGTCCAAGGTTCGAGTCCCGGCTCCGAGTCCAAGGTTCGAGTCCCGGCTCCGTGTCCAATGTTCGAGTCCCGGCTCCGTGTCCAAGGTTCGTGTTCAGGCTCCGAGTCCAAGGTTCGAGTCCTGGCTCCGTGTCCAAGGTTCGAGTCTCGGCTCCGAGTCCAAGGTTCGAGTCCCGGCTCCGAGTCCAAGGTTTGAGTCTCGGCTCCGAGTCCAAGGTTCAAGTCCCGGATTAGTGTCCAAGGTTCGAATCCCGGCTCCGAGTCCAAGGTTTGTGTCCCGGCTCCGAGTTCAAGGTTCGAGTCCTGGCTCCGTGTCCAAGGTTTGAGTCCCTGCTTCGTGTCCAAGGTTCGAGTCCCGGCTCCGAGTCCAAGTTTCGAGTCCCGGCTCCGTGTCCAAGGTTCGAGTCCCGGCTCGGTGTCCAAGGTTCGAGTCCCGGCTCTGAGTCCAAGGTTCGAGTCCCGGCTTCGTGTCCAAGGTTCGAGTCCCGGCTCCGTGTCCAAGGTTCGAGTCCCAGCTCCGTGTCCAAGGGTCGAGTCCCGGCTCCGAGTCCAAGGTTCGAGTCCCGGCTAAGTGTCCAAGGTTCGATTCCCGGATCCGTGTCCAAGGTTCGAGTCCCGGCTCCGAGTCCAAGGTTCGAGTCCCGGCTCCGTGTCCAAGGTTCAAGTCCCAGCTCCATGTCCAAGGTTCGAGTCCCGGCTCCGAGTCCAAGGTTCGAGTCCCGGCTCCGTGTCCAAGGTTCAAGTCCCAGCTCCGTGTCCAAGGTTCGAGTCCCGGCTTCGTGTCCAAGGTTCGAGTCCCGGCTCTGAGTCCAAGGTTCGAGTCCCGGCTTCGTGTCCAAGGTTCGAGTCCCGGCTCTGAGTCCAATGTTCGAGTCCCGGCTCCTAGTCCAAGGATTGAGTCCCGGCTCCGAGTCCAAGGATCGAGTCCCGGCTCCGAGTCCAAGGTTCGAGTCCCGGCTCCGTGTCCAAGGTTCGAGTCCCGGCTTCGTGTCCAAGGTTCGAGTCCCGGCTCCGTGTCCAAGGTTCGAGTCCCGGCTCCGTGTCCAAGGTTCGAGTCCCGGCTCTGAGTCCAAGGTTCGAGTTGCAGCTCCGTGTCCAAGGTTCGAGTCCCGGCTCCGAGTCCAAGGTTCGAGTCCCGGCTCCGTGTCCAAGGTTCGAGTCCCGGCTAAGTGTCCAAGGTTCGAGTTCGGGCTCCGAGTCCTAGGTTCGAGTCCCGGCTCTGTGTCCAAGGTTCGAGTCCTGGCTCCGTGTCCAAGGTTCTAGTCCCGGCTCTGAGTCCAAGGTTCGAGTCCCGGCTCCGTGTCCAAGGTTCAAGTCCCGGCTCCGTGTCCAAGGTTCGAGTCCCGGCTAAGAGTCCAAGGTTCGAGTCCCAGCTCCGTGTCCAAGGTTCGAGTCCCGGCTCCGTGTCCAAGGTTCGAGTCCCGGCTCCGAGTCCAAGGTTCGAGTCCTGGCTCCGTGTCCAAGGTTCAAGTCCCGGCTCCGTGTCCAAGGTTCGAGTCCCGGCTCAGAGTCCAAGGTTCGAGTCCCAGCTCCGTGTCCAAGGTTCGAGTCCCGGCTCCGAGTCCAAGGTTCGAGTCCCGGCTCAGTGTCCAAGGTTCAAGTCCCAGCTCCGTGTCCATGGTTCGAGTCCCGGCTTCGTGTCCAAGGTTTGAGTCCCGGCTCTGAGTCCAAGGTTCGAGTCCTGGCTCCGTGTCCAAGGTTCGAGTCCCGGCTTCGTGTCCAAGGTTCGAGTCCCGGCTCCGAGTCCAAGGTTTGAGTCCCGGCTCTGAGTCCAAGGTTCGAGTCCTGGCTCCGTGTCCAAGGTTTGAGTCCCGGCTCTGAGTCCAAGGTTCGAGTCCTGGCTCCGTGTCCAAGGTTCGAGTCCCGGCTAAGTGTCCAAGGTTCGAGTCCGGGCTCCGAGTCCTAGGTTCGAGTCCCCGCTCAGTGTCCAAGATTCGAGTCCCGGCTCCGTGTCCAAGGTTCGAGTCCCGGCTCCGAGATCAAGGTTCGAGTCCTGGCTCCGTGTCCAAGGTTTGAGTCCCTGCTTCGTGTCCAAGGTTCGAGTCCCGGCTCCGAGTCCAAGTTTCGAGTCCCGGCTCTGAGTCCAAGGTTCGAGTCCTGGCTCCGTGTCCAAGGTTCGAGTCCCGGCTCCGAGTCCAAGGTTCGAGTCCCGGCTCCGTGTCCAAGGTTCGAGTCCCAGCTCCGTGTCCAAGGTTCGAGTTCCAGCTCCAAGTCCAAGGTTCGAGTCCCGGCTCCGTGTCCAAGGTTCGAGTCCCGGCTCCGTGTCCAAGGTTTGAGTCCTGACTCCATGTCCAAGTTTCGAGTCCTGGCTCCGTGTCCAAGTTTCGTGTCCAGGCTCCGTGTCCAAGGTTCGAGTCCTGGCTCCGAGTCCAAGGTTCGAGTCCCGGCTCCGTGTCCAAGGTTCTAGTCCCGGCTTAGTGTCCAAGGTTCGAGTCCCAGCTCCATGTCCAAGGTTCGAGGCCCGGCTTAGTGTCCAAGGTTCGAGTCCCGGCTCCGAGTCCAAGGTTCGAGTCCCGGCTCCGAGTCCAAGGATTGAGTCCCGGCTCCGAGTCCAAGGTTCGAGTCTCGGCTCCGTGTCCAAGGTTCGAGTCCCGGCTTCGTGTCCAAGGTTCGAGTCCCGGCTCCGTGTCCAAGGTTTGAGTCCCGGCTTCGTGTCCAAGGTTCGAGTCCCGGCTCCGTGTCCAAGGTTCCAGTCCCGGCTTCGTGTCCAAGGTTCGAGTCCCGGCTCCGTGTCCAAGGTTCGAGTCCCGGCTTCGTGTCCAAGGTTCGAGTCCCGGCTCCGTGTCCAAGGTTCGAGTCCCAGCTCCGTGTCCAAGGGTCGAGTCCCGGCTCCGAGTCCAAGGTTCGAGTCCCGGCTAAGTGTCCAAGGTTCGATTCCCGGATCCGTGTCCAAGGGTCGAGTCCCGGCTCCGAGTCCAAGGTTCGAGTCCCGGCTAAGTGTCCAAGGTTCGATTCCCGGATCCGTGTCCAAGGTTCGAGTCCCGGCTCCGAGTCCAAGGTTCGAGTCCCGGCTCCGTGTCCAAGGTTCAAGTCCCAGCTCCATGTCCAAGGTTCGAGTCCCGGCTCCGAGTCCAAGGTTCGAGTCCCGGCTCCGTGTCCAAGGTTCAAGTCCCAGCTCCGTGTCCAAGGTTCGAGTCCCAGCTCCGTGTCCAAGGTTCGAGTCCCGGCTCCGAGTCCAAGGTTCGAGTCCCGGCTCCGTGTCAAAGGTTCGAGTCCCGGCTAAGTGTCCAAGGTTCGAGTTCGGGCTCCGAGTCCTAGGTTCGAGTCCCGGCTCAGTGTCCAAGGTTCGAGTCCTGGCTCCGTGTCCAAGGTTCGAGTCCCGGCTCCGTGTCCAAGGTTCGAGTCCCGGCTCTGAGTCCAAGGTTCGAGTCCCAGCTCCGTGTCCAAGGTTCGAGTCCCGGCTCCGAGTCCAAGGTTCGAGTCCCGGCTCCGTGTCCAAGGTTCGAGTCCCGGCTAAGTGTCCAAGGTTCGAGTTCGGGCTCCGAGTCCTAGGTTCGAGTCCCGGCTCAGTGTCCAAGGTTCGAGTCCTGGCTCCGTGTCCAAGGTTCTAGTCCCGGCTCCGAGTCCAAGGTTCGAGTCCCGGCTCCGTGTCCAAGGTTCAAGTCCCGGCTCCGTGTCCAAGGTTCGAGTCCCGGCTAAGAGTCCAAGGTTCGAGTCCCAGCTCCGTGTCCATGGTTCGAGTCCCGGCTCCGTGTCCAAGGTTCGAGTCCCGGCTCCGAGTCCAAGGTTCGAGTCCTGGCTCCGTGTCCAAGGTTCAAGTCCCGGCTCCGTGTCCAAGGTTCGAGTCCCGGCTCAGAGTCCAAGGTTCGAGTCCCAGCTCCGTGTCCAAGGTTCGAGTCCCGGCTCCGAGTCCAAGGTTCGAGTCCCGGCTCAGTGTCCAAGGATCAAGTCCCAGCTCCGTGTCCATGGTTCGAGTCCCGGCTTCGTGTCCAAGGTTTGAGTCCCGGCTCTGAGTCCAAGGTTCGAGTCCTGGCTCCGTGTCCAAGGTTCGAGTCCCGGCTTCGTGTCCAAGGTTCGAGTCCCGGCTCCGTGTCCAAGGTTCGAGTCCCGGCTCCGAGTCCAAGGTTCGAGTCCCGGCTCCGTGTCCAAGGTTCAAGTCCCGGCTCAGTTTCCAAGGTTCGAGTCCCGGCTCCGATTCCAAGGTTTGAGACCCGGCTCCTTGTCCAAGTTTCGAGTCCCGGCTCCGAGTCCAAGGTTCGAGTCCCGGCTCGGTGTCCAAGGTTCGAGTCCCGGCTCCGTGTCCAAGGTTCGAGTCCCGGCTCCGTGTCCAAGGTTCGAGTCCTGGCTCCGAGTCCAAGGTTCGATTCCCGGCTCCGAGTCCAAGGTTCGAGTCCCGGCTCCGAGTCCAAGGTTCGAGTCCCGGCTCCGTGTCCAATGTTCGAGTCCCGGCTCCGTGTCCAAGGTTCGTGTTCAGGCTCCGAGTCCAAGGTTCGAGTCCTGGCTCCGTGTCCAAGGTTCGAGTCTCGGCTCCGAGTCCAAGGTTCGAGTCCCGGCTCCGAGTCCAAGGTTCGAGTCTCGGCTCCGAGTCCAAGGTTCGAGTCCCGGCTCCGAGTCCAAGGTTTGAGTCTCGGCTCCGAGTCCAAGGTTCAAGTCCCGGATTAGTGTCCAAGGTTCGAATCCCGGCTCCGAGTCCAAGGTTTGTGTCCCGGCTCCGAGTTCAAGGTTCGAGTCCTGGCTCCGTGTCCAAGGTTTGAGTCCCTGCTTCGTGTCCAAGGTTCGAGTCCCGGCTCCGAGTCCAAGTTTCGAGTCCCGGCTCCGTGTCCAAGGTTCGAGTCCCTGCTCGGTGTCCAAGGTTCGAGTCCCGGCTCTGAGTCCAAGGTTCGAGTCCCGGCTTCGTGTCCAAGGTTCGAGTCCCGGCTCCGTGTCCAAGGTTCGAGTCCCAGCTCCGTGTCCAAGGGTCGAGTCCCGGCTCCGAGTCCAAGGTTCGAGTCCCGGCTAAGTGTCCAAGGTTCGATTCCCGGATCCGTGTCCAAGGTTCGAGTCCCGGCTCCGAGTCCAAGGTTCGAGTCCCGGCTCCGTGTCCAAGGTTCAAGTCCCAGCTCCATGTCCAAGGTTCGAGTCCCGGCTCCGAGTCCAAGGTTCGAGTCCCGGCTCCGTGTCCAAGGTTCAAGTCCCAGCTCCGTGTCCAAGGTTCGAGTCCCGGCTTCGTGTCCAAGGTTCGAGTCCCGGCTCTGAGTCCAAGGTTCGAGTCCCGGCTTCGTGTCCAAGGTTCGAGTCCCGGCTCTGAGTCCAATGTTCGAGTCCCGGCTCCTAGTCCAAGGATTGAGTCCCGGCTCCGAGTCCAAGGATCGAGTCCCGGCTCCGAGTCCAAGGTTCGAGTCCCGGCTCCGTGTCCAAGGTTCGAGTCCCGGCTTCGTGTCCAAGGTTCGAGTCCCGGCTCCGTGTCCAAGGTTCGAGTCCCGGCTCCGTGTCCAAGGTTCGAGTCCCGGCTCTGAGTCCAAGGTTCGAGTCCCAGCTCCGTGTCCAAGGTTCGAGTCCCGGCTCCGAGTCCAAGGTTCGAGTCCCGGCTCCGTGTCCAAGGTTCGAGTCCCGGCTAAGTGTCCAAGGTTCGAGTTCGGGCTCCGAGTCCTAGGTTCGAGTCCCGGCTCTGTGTCCAAGGTTCGAGTCCTGGCTCCGTGTCCAAGGTTCTAGTCCCGGCTCTGAGTCCAAGGTTCGAGTCCCGGCTCCGTGTCCAAGGTTCAAGTCCCGGCTCCGTGTCCAAGGTTCGAGTCCCGGCTAAGAGTCCAAGGTTCGAGTCCCAGCTCCGTGTCCAAGGTTCGAGTCCCGGCTCCGTGTCCAAGTTTCGAGTCCCGGCTCCGAGTCCAAGGTTCGAGTCCTGGCTCCGTGTCCAAGGTTCAAGTCCCGGCTCCGTGTCCAAGGTTCGAGTCCCGGCTCAGAGTCCAAGGTTCGAGTCCCAGCTCCGTGTCCAAGGTTCGAGTCCCGGCTCCGAGTCCAAGGTTCGAGTCCCGGCTCAGTGTCCAAGGTTCAAGTCCCAGCTCCGTGTCCATGGTTCGAGTCCCGGCTTCGTGTCCAAGGTTTGAGTCCCGGCTCTGAGTCCAAGGTTCGAGTCCTGGCTCCGTGTCCAAGGTTCGAGTCCCGGCTTCGTGTCCAAGGTTCGAGTCCCGGCTCCGAGTCCAAGGTTTGAGTCCCGGCTCTGAGTCCAAGGTTCGAGTCCTGGCTCCGTGTCCAAGGTTTGAGTCCCGGCTCTGAGTCCAAGGTTCGAGTCCTGGCTCCGTGTCCAAGGTTCGAGTCCCGGCTAAGTGTCCAAGGTTCGAGTCCGGGCTCCGAGTCCTAGGTTCGAGTCCCCGCTCAGTGTCCAAGATTCGAGTCCCGGCTCCGTGTCCAAGGTTCGAGTCCCGGCTCCGTGTCCAAGTTTCGAGTCCTGGCTCCGTGTCCAAGGTTCGAGTCCCGGCTTCGTGTCCAAGGTTCGAGTCCCGGCTCCGAGTCCAAGGTTTGTGTCCCGGCTCCGAGATCAAGGTTCGAGTCCTGGCTCCGTGTCCAAGGTTTGAGTCCCTGCTTCGTGTCCAAGGTTCGAGTCCCGGCTCCGAGTCCAAGTTTCGAGTCCCGGCTCTGAGTCCAAGGTTCGAGTCCTGGCTCCGTGTCCAAGGTTCGAGTCCCGGCTCCGAGTCCAAGGTTCGAGTCCCGGCTCCGTGTCCAAGGTTCGAGTCCCAGCTCCGTGTCCAAGGTTCGAGTTCCAGCTCCAAGTCCAAGGTTCGAGTCCCGGCTCCGTGTCCAAGGTTCGAGTCCCGGCTCCGTGTCCAAGGTTTGAGTCCTGACTCCATGTCCAAGTTTCGAGTCCTGGCTCCGTGTCCAAGTTTCGTGTCCAGGCTCCGTGTCCAAGGTTCGAGTCCTGGCTCCGAGTCCAAGGTTCGAGTCCCGGCTCCGTGTCCAAGGTTCTAGTCCCGGCTTAGTGTCCAAGGTTCGAGTCCCAGCTCCATGTCCAAGGTTCGAGGCCCGGCTTAGTGTCCAAGGTTCGAGTCCCGGCTCCGAGTCCAAGGTTCGAGTCCCGGCTCCGAGTCCAAGGATTGAGTCCCGGCTCCGAGTCCAAGGTTCGAGTCTCGGCTCCGTGTCCAAGGTTCGAGTCCCGGCTTCGTGTCCAAGGTTCGAGTCCCGGCTCCGTGTCCAAGGTTTGAGTCCCGGCTTCGTGTCCAAGGTTCGAGTCCCGGCTCCGTGTCCAAGGTTCCAGTCCCGGCTTCGTGTCCAAGGTTCGAGTCCCGGCTCCGTGTCCAAGGTTCGAGTCCCGGCTTCGTGTCCAAGGTTCGAGTCCCGGCTCCGTGTCCAAGGTTCGAGTCCCAGCTCCGTGTCCAAGGGTCGAGTCCCGGCTCCGAGTCCAAGGTTCGAGTCCCGGCTAAGTGTCCAAGGTTCGATTCCCGGATCCGTGTCCAAGGTTCGAGTCCCGGCTCCGAGTCCAAGGTTCGAGTCCCGGCTCCGTGTCCAAGGTTCAAGTCCCAGCTCCATGTCCAAGGTTCGAGTCCCGGCTCCGAGTCCAAGGTTCGAGTCCCGGCTCCGTGTCCAAGGTTCAAGTCCCAGCTCCGTGTCCAAGGTTCGAGTCCCAGCTCCGTGTCCAAGGTTCGAGTCCCGGCTCCGAGTCCAAGGTTCGAGTCCCGGCTCCGTGTCAAAGGTTCGAGTCCCGGCTAAGTGTCCAAGGTTCGAGTTCGGGCTCCGAGTCCTAGGTTCGAGTCCCGGCTCAGTGTCCAAGGTTCGAGTCCTGGCTCCGTGTCCAAGGTTCGAGTCCCGGCTCCGTGTCCAAGGTTCGAGTCCCGGCTCTGAGTCCAAGGTTCGAGTCCCAGCTCCGTGTCCAAGGTTCGAGTCCCGGCTCCGAGTCCAAGGTTCGAGTCCCGGCTCCGTGTCCAAGGTTCGAGTCCCGGCTAAGTGTCCAAGGTTCGAGTTCGGGCTCCGAGTCCTAGGTTCGAGTCCCGGCTCAGTGTCCAAGGTTCGAGTCCTGGCTCCGTGTCCAAGGTTCTAGTCCCGGCTCCGAGTCCAAGGTTCGAGTCCCGGCTCCGTGTCCAAGGTTCAAGTCCCGGCTCCGTGTCCAAGGTTCGAGTACCGGCTAAGAGTCCAAGGTTCGAGTCCCAGCTCCGTGTCCATGGTTCGAGTCCCGGCTCCGTGTCCAAGGTTCGAGTCCCGGCTCAGAGTCCAAGGTTCGAGTCCCAGCTCCGTGTCCAAGGTTCGAGTCCCGGCTCCGAGTCCAAGGTTCGAGTCCCGGCTCAGTGTCCAAGGATCAAGTCCCAGCTCCGTGTCCATGGTTCGAGTCCCGGCTTCGTGTCCAAGGTTTGAGTCCCGGCTCTGAGTCCAAGGTTCGAGTCCTGGCTCCGTGTCCAAGGTTCGAGTCCCGGCTTCGTGTCCAAGGTTCGAGTCCCGGCTCCGTGTCCAAGGTTCGAGTCCCGGCTCCGAGTCCAAGGTTCGAGTCCCGGCTCCGTGTCCAAGGTTCAAGTCCCGGCTCCGTGTCCAAGGTTCGAGTCCCGGCTCTGAGTCCAAGGTTCGAGTCCCAGCTCCGTGTCGAAGGTTCGAGTCCCGGCTCCGAGTCCAAGGTTCGAGTCCCAGCTCCATGTCCAAGGTTCGAGTCCCGGCTAAGTGTCCAAGGTTCGAGTCCCAGCTCCGTGTCCAAGGTTCAAGTCCCAGCTCCATGTCCAAGGTTCGAGTCCCGGCTTCGTGTCCAAGGTTCGAGTCCCGGCTAAGTGTCCAAGGTTCGAGTCCGGGCTCCGAGTCCTAGGTTCGAGTCCCCGCTCAGTGTCCAAGATTCGAGTCCCGGCTCCGTGTCCAAGGTTCGAGTCCCGGCTCCGTGTCCAAGTTTCGAGTCCTGGCTCCGAGTCCAAGGTTCGGGTCCTGGCTCCGTGTCCAAGGTTCGAGTCCCGGCTTCGTGTCCAAGGTTCGAGTCCCGGCTCCGAGTCCAAGGTTTGTGTCCCGGCTCCGAGTTCAAGGTTCGAGTCCTGGCTCCGTGTCCAAGGTTTGAGTCCCTGCTTCGTGTCCAAGGTTCGAGTCCCAGCTCCGAGTCCAAGGTTCGAGTCCCGGCTCCGTGTCCAAGGTTCGAGTCCCGGCTCGGTGTCCAAGGTTCGAGTCCCGGCTCTGAGTCCAAGGTTCGAGTCCCGGCTCTGAGTCCAAGGTTCGAGTCCTGGCTCCATGTCCAAGGTTCGAGTCCCGGCTTCGTGTCCAAGGTTCGAGTCCCGGCCCCGTGTCCAAGGTTCGAGTCCCGGCTCTGAGTCCAAGGTTCGAGTCCCGGCTCCGTGTCCAAGGTTCGTGTCCTGGCTCCATGTCCAAGGTTCGAGTCCTGGCTCCGAGTCCAAGGTTCGAGTCCCGGCTCCGAGTCCAAGGTTCGAGTCCCGGCTCCGTGTCCAAGGTTCGTGTCCTGGCTCCATGTCCAAGGTTCGAGTCCTGGCTCCGAGTCCAAGGTTCGAGTCCCGGCTCCGAGTCCAAGGTTCGAGTCCCGGCTTCGTGTCCAAGGTTCGAGTCCCGGCTCCGTGTCCAAGGTTCGAGTCCCGGCTCCGAGTACAAGGTTCGAGTCCCGGCTCCGTGTCCAAGGTTCAAGTCCCGGCTCCGTGTCCAAGGTTCGAGTCCCGGCTCTGAGTCCAAGGTTCGAGTCCCAGCTCCGTGTCCAAGGTTCGTGTCACGGCTCCGAGTCCAAGGTTCGAGTCCCGGCTCCGTGTCCAAGGTTCAAGTCCCAGCTCCATGTCCAAGTTTCGAGTCCCGGCTTCGTGTCCAAGGTTCGAGTCCCGGCTAAGTGTCCAAGGTTCGAGTCCGGGCTCCGAGTCCTAGGTTCGAGTCCCGGCTCAGTGTCCAAGGTTCGAGTCCCGGCTCCGCGTCCAAGGTTCGTGTCCTGGCTCCGAGTCCAAGGTTCGAGTCCTGGCTCCCTGTCCAAGGTTCGAGTCCCGGCTCAGTGTCCAAGGTTCGAGTCCCGGCTCCGTGTCCAAGTTTCGAGTCCCGGCTTCGTGTCCAAGGTTCGAGTCCCGGCTCCGAGTCCAAGGTTCGAGTCCTGGCTCCGATTCCAAGGTTCGAGTCCCGGCTCCGAGTCCAAGGTTCGAGTCCCGGCTAAGTGTCCAAGGTTCGAGTCCCAGCTCCGTGTCCAAGGTTCAAGTCCCAGCTCCATGTCCAAGGTTCGAGTCCCGGCTTCGTGTCCAAGGTTCGAGTCCCGGCTAAGTGTCCAAGGTTCGAGTCCGGGCTCCGAGTCCTAGGTTCGAGTCCCCGCTCAGTGTCCAAGATTCGAGTCCCGGCTCCGTGTCCAAGGTTCGAGTCCCGGCTCCGTGTCCAAGTTTCGAGTCCTGGCTCCGAGTCCAAGGTTCGGGTCCTGGCTCCGTGTCCAAGGTTCGAGTCCCGGCTTCGTGTCCAAGGTTCGAGTCCCGGCTCCGAGTCCAAGGTTTGTGTCCCGGCTCCGAGTTCAAGGTTCGAGTCCTGGCTCCGTGTCCAAGGTTTGAGTCCCTGCTTCGTGTCCAAGGTTCGAGTCCCAGCTCCGAGTCCAAGGTTCGAGTCCCGGCTCCGTGTCCAAGGTTCGAGTCCCGGCTCGGTGTCCAAGGTTCGAGTCCCGGCTCTGAGTCCAAGGTTCGAGTCCCGGCTCTGAGTCCAAGGTTCGAGTCCTGGCTCCATGTCCAAGGTTCGAGTCCCGGCTTCGTGTCCAAGGTTCGAGTCCCGGCCCCGTGTCCAAGGTTCGAGTCCCGGCTCTGAGTCCAAGGTTCGAGTCCCGGCTCCGTGTCCAAGGTTCGTGTCCTGGCTCCATGTCCAAGGTTCGAGTCCTGGCTCCGAGTCCAAGGTTCGAGTCCCGGCTCCGAGTCCAAGGTTCGAGTCCCGGCTCCGTGTCCAAGGTTCGTGTCCTGGCTCCATGTCCAAGGTTCGAGTCCTGGCTCCGAGTCCAAGGTTCGAGTCCCGGCTCCGAGTCCAAGGTTCGAGTCCCGGCTTCGTGTCCAAGGTTCGAGTCCCGGCTCCGTGTCCAAGGTTCGAGTCCCGGCTCCGAGTACAAGGTTCGAGTCCCGGCTCCGTGTCCAAGGTTCAAGTCCCGGCTCCGTGTCCAAGGTTCGAGTCCCGGCTCTGAGTCCAAGGTTCGAGTCCCAGCTCCGTGTCCAAGGTTCGTGTCACGGCTCCGAGTCCAAGGTTCGAGTCCCGGCTCCGTGTCCAAGGTTCAAGTCCCAGCTCCATGTCCAAGTTTCGAGTCCCGGCTTCGTGTCCAAGGTTCGAGTCCCGGCTAAGTGTCCAAGGTTCGAGTCCGGGCTCCGAGTCCTAGGTTCGAGTCCCGGCTCAGTGTCCAAGGTTCGAGTCCCGGCTCCGTGTCCAAGGTTCGTGTCCTGGCTCCGAGTCCAAGGTTCGAGTCCTGGCTCCCTGTCCAAGGTTCGAGTCCCGGCTCAGTGTCCAAGGTTCGAGTCCCGGCTCCGTGTCCAAGTTTCGAGTCCCGGCTTCGTGTCCAAGGTTCGAGTCCCGGCTCCGAGTCCAAGGTTCGAGTCCTGGCTCCGATTCCAAGGTTCGAGTCCCGGCTCCGAGTCCAAGGTTCGAGTCCTGGCTCCGTGTCCAAGGTTCGAGTCCCGGCTCCGAGTCCAAGGTTCGAGTCCCGGCTCCGTGTCCAAGGTTCGAGTCCCAGCTCCGTGTCCAAGGTTCGAGTTCCAGCTCCAAGTCCAAGGTTCGAGTCCCGGCTCCGTGTCCAAGGTTCGAGTCCCGGCTCCGTGTCCAAGGTTTGAGTCCTGGCTCCGTGTCCAAGTTTCGTGTCCAGGCTCCGTGTCCAAGGTTCGAGACCTGGCTCCGAGTCCAAGTTTCGTGTCCAGGCTCCGTGTCCAAGGTTCGAGTCCTGGCTCCGAGTCCAAGGTTCGAGTCCCGGCTCCGTGTCCAAGGTTCTAGTCCCGGCTTAGTGTCCAAGGTTCGAGTCCCGGCTCCATGTCCAAGGTTCGAGTCCCGGCTTAGTGTCCAAGGTTCGAGTCCCGGCTCCGAGTCCAAGGTTCGAGTCCCGGCTCCGAGTCCAAGGTTCGAGTCCCGGCTCCGTGTCCAAGGTTCGAGTCCCGGCTCCGTGTCCAAGGTTCGAGTCCCGGCTCCGTGTCCAAGGTTCGAGTCCTGGCTCCGAGTCCAAGGTTCGAGTCCTGGCTCCCTGTCCAAGGTTCGAGTCCCGGCTCCATGTCCAAGGTTCGAGTCCTTGCTCCGAGTCCAAGGTTCGAGTCCTGGCTCCCTGTCCAAGGTTCGAGTCCCGGCTCAGTGTCCAAGTTTCGAGTCTCGGCTCCGTGTCCAAGGTTCGAGTCCCGGCTCCGTGTCCAAGGTTCGAGTCCCGGCTTCGTGTCCAAGTCAAGCCCAAGTCCAGACTCCGTCCAAGTCAACGTTCAAATCCGCATAAGAATCTAAACCCACTCTTCGTGCCTGTGTCCTGCACTTGGGTCCACTTTCCAGTCATCCATTGGAAAACTGCTTCCCACACCACCTGGTTTAGGAACAGTTATTACCCGTCAACCATCTGGACAACTTCATTCAGCATGACACTGACCTGATTCTACAACCTGTGGCCTGATACGTTGACTGTTTACTCTTTTCCATAGATGCTGCCCGGCCTGCTGAGTTCCTGCAACATTTTGTGTGTTTTGCTATGATGTACAGACTTGCTTTTCAAGGATCCTACAACTCATGTGCACGACATGTTTTGATTTGAATTGTTTGTCTTTTTTTGCACATTGGTTGTCTGCCAGTCTTTGTTTGTGTATGGTTTCTCATAAATTCTTTGTAATTCTTTATTTTTACTGTAAATGACTGCAAGAAAATTAATCTCAAGTAACATATACATACTTTGAAAATAAATTTACTTTGAATCAATCCCAGTGTTTACCCAGCCAAGCCCCATCCTCCAGTCTTCACCTCCCCTGGCGGTCAGAGTTGTCACCGGCCTGTGCCCTAATGCTCTCTCTCTGACAGCGTCCCCTGCACCACCACCGGCCGCCCCCAGTTTCACAATCGATGCAATTCTGACAGCAGGGCAATGCCTCAGCAGACTGCCGTGAGGCGAGCGTACTGCAGATATTATCTGCTGGAAACCTCAGTGTTTTTACTGGATCTTTGACCTTATGTGTCACATGTGGATTGAAACATCAGAACCTACAGTGAAGTGCGATGTTTGCGTCAGGAGTTCTCCTGGTCGGTCTGCTCCTGGGCATGTCCAAACTGGCCGTTTGCGGGTCTAGGTGGTGGGCAGACGAGGGCTCTGCCCAACCCAAATGCATGCCCTTCCTTTGGGGTTACATCCGTTCCTGGGTGTCCTTGGAGAGGGAGCACATGGTAGTCCTGTGTACAATGGGGGAGTTTTGGGAACAGTGGGCCCTCATTGGAATTGAGCATATAATTGATAATCAAATTTGTATGTTAACTTCAACTGTAATAATGGAGAAACTTAAATTAAACAGCATTTGTTCTGTTTTGGAGTAAACTTTTAGATGTAAAAAAGCAATCAACATATGCTGGGGGGCAGCCCAAACTGTCACCACACTTCTGGGTCAACAAAGACTAACTCTGTCCTGTGTTGGAATGAGGGAGGAAACAGAGCTCCCAGAGGAATCCCGTGCAGTCATGGGGAGAACGTGCAAACTCCTTACCATCAGTGACGGGAATTGAACCCTGAGCACGCTGGCCTTGTCAATTAATGTGTTAAATGTCATGCACCTTACACTACCTGACTTTGCGCTTTCCATTCCAGTTTAACCCCTTGATGCCCAAGCAGTTTCAGTTCCTCTTCATTCCCTTGACTACACCTCACTCCCAAGTTGTTTCTGAATGGATCAGAGTTGGGCTGAATAGGGGAGATGTGGAGACCTCTCTGTTGTGTATTTAATATTTCAATAATATTAGAGTAATTTGGCATAAACCCCTGTGGGAATGATATCCTTAACACTGAAATATAACAACCAGAAAGCCACATTGATCTTGGAAGATCAACATTGTGGGGATATGATTGGATGAGTCAGCTACAACTTGGTTGGAGACCCATCCATCGTTTGCATGCCACATCCCTGCAAATGAAGCCAAATGAAGGTGAATTCAGAAAGGTTCTGGATGATACTGCCACTGTCTCCGTGCCAAACACCAGGAACCATTGCCCAACAGAGGGCAAACAGGTGTTAGTTTTGACTTCTGTGCCTCAGCTTGGAAAGCATGTTGGACCAGGGAAGGACCACGCTGCTCAGAGGAAGCGTGAAAGTGATGGAAGCAGGGGTCCAACTACAACAGTTTTTGTAGGCAACGTATCTGAGAAAGCAGTTACTGGACAAATACAGTTTTGTTTTAAGCTGGAAGAGAGTTCAAGGAGCTTCAGGGAAATTGCAAGCATTCGGCTTTTGTGAGTATAAAGAACCAGAATCTACTCTGTGTTCATTAAGGTTATTGCATGAACTTCAGGTGGAAGACAAAAAGCTGCTTGTGAAAGTAGATGCGAAGACCAAATCCCAGCTGGGTGAATGTAAGGCCAATAACAAAGGGGTCATTGGAGGTACGAAAACAGAGGATGTTTCAGATGATGTTGTGGATGAGAAAACTGAGAGGAGATTGTAAAGAGAGCAATAGAAGGATTAATAAGGTAATATTCCAGTGAACTAAATGGATCATGCCAAGATCAAGATGCACAAACTAGAAAAAAAAGGAGGGAAGAGATGGAGAGGAAGAATGTGAACGAGAAAGAGAAAGGTGTAAAAGAGAGAAGGGACATGAGGAAGAATAAGAAAGGGATCAAAGTAGATCGGGAGAGAGAGAGAATAGGAAGAACAAAGGAGGCTTTTGCTGTCAGAACTACTTCCTGCAGTCCCAGGGTCAACTCTACAACCACCATGGAGGGGGCCCCC
The DNA here is from genome assembly GCF_048418815.1 of Hemitrygon akajei. Taxonomy (NCBI): domain Eukaryota; kingdom Metazoa; phylum Chordata; class Chondrichthyes; order Myliobatiformes; family Dasyatidae; genus Hemitrygon; species Hemitrygon akajei. Next base: position 118,908,382 of record NC_133128.1, read on the forward strand.
ACAACCTGAGGTTGTTTTCACAGCCACAAGTTTCCCCTGCCAAGTAGTGATCGCCCTCGTCAGGAAAGTTGTAATCTCACAGCAGTTAGAAATCCCCCACAGCGACTAACTCTTTAGGCCTGAATGGAACAATTCAGAATTTACTATGCTGTGGATGTCTGTATATAGTAGTTGTATTATATAATATACTGTGTATATAGTTCAAATGCATTCTGTCTTGAGTTGGAGTTTATAGCTAAGCAGGGAGGAATGTTGTGTATTTAATATTTCAATAATATTTGAGTAAACTTGTATATATATTGTTTGATTAAGCATTCTTGTTCATTCAATAATTCATTATGGATTATATATATAAATATGTTAACTGCATATATTGTGCTAACATCTGACACATGCACACCTCGCTTAAAGTATACACAAAGCCAAACCTACGTTCTTTAATTCCTGTGTTTTTCATTTGAATTAATTTAATGTTTTGAAGTTGCAAGACATAACACTCCCTCTCAGATTAGCCAGCTGAAAACAACAGACTTCAGCAGAGTTTCTGTCTGCCCCCGGTGCACTGACTCAGTCGTGAAGAAGGGTCTTGCCCCAGAATTTCAATGCCGCCTGACCTGCTGAGTTCCTCCAGCATTTTGTGTGTGTTGCTCAGGATTTCCGGCATCTGCAGAATCTCACGTGCACAGATTCCAGGTGTGTGAACCGCCTCACGTTGTGGGATGGTTGTAAGGGAAGACAGGTGAGCCACAACAAAACATTCAAACAAAACCAGGATTCAGGATTAAATCCATATATTTTCAGTGAGTGTAAGGTGGGTATGAAATGTGCTGTTGTAGGAATCAAGCATTCCATAAGACGTTAAGCCAAACACTACCTGCCCTTGGAGATGGACACAAAAGATCCCTGGTCCTATTTAGAGAGGAGCTTTCCACTTTGACCTGGGGACAAAGTTGTTAATGTGTGTGTGTGTACACGTGTTGCTTACGTCACACCTGAGGAATGCAGAGAAACATGATGCGATGCAGAGAGCTGTGGGACCTGTGCAGCTTGTTTATTGAACTCCCAATCTCCTTCCCAGGCAGTCCCCTGACATTGAGGACCCTCCCTCACTTGCTCCGGTCCTGTGGGGGCAGGCATACCGAGCACAGACTCGTTCCCGATGGGGCAGGAGGGGTGTGAGGGGGTGGGGTCGGTAGTTTGTGAGGTGATGCACTCCTTCAACCTCTCACATCGGGTCTCTGTGATCTCTTAATGACTGACCCCAGCCTCAACGTTACTTTGCCACGCCGAGCAGCAGTGGGACACGGATCCAGTATTCAGTGGCGTTATTGACACTGGATGAACAATGTCTAATTTACCCTGTACCTCAGCTCTACACCCAACGGAAATTCGGTGTGGCTGAGGTGAGGCATTTTGCTAAGAATGTGAAGACTGAAGAAACAGCTTTGAGTACAGGAGTCAGGATGTTATGTCACTGTATATAAGAGATTGGTGAGGCTGTGATTGGAGTATTGCTTCGTTGACACTGCTTTCGGAAAGATGCAATTAAACTAGACCAAGTGCAGAAAGACCTTGGCATTGGGATGGAGCAGCATTTCCCTTATGCTTCTTGCAATTCTGTGTACTGGAAGTTGCAAGCTGACCATTCCTCATTGTACATAAACAGCTCCCCCGGAGAGAATTAGGAGCATAAAGCTTCTGAGAGTGCACATAATGGACAATCTCCACTGATCCCTCAACACCGCCTCTTTAGTTAATAAAGCACAGCAGCGTCTCCACTTCCTGAGGAGATTGAGGTGTCTGAGACTCCCCCAGCCTCCCCCCATACTCATTCTAACCACTTTCTACAGGAGCACCTTTGAGAGTGTTTTTACCAGCGGCATCACCATCTGGTACAGGAATTGCAAGGCATCTGACCGCAAGACCCTACGGAGGATTGTGAGGACAGCTGAGAGGATTACTGGGGTCTTCCTCCACCCGTCTGAGCTAATTTCCGGGGATCCAGCGTACGCAGGGCCCTTAGCATTGTCAATGACTCCTCCCACCTGTCTAACAATCTCTTTGAACCCTACCAGAGCAGGCGGTGCCATAACATTATGACAAGAGTGGCTAGGATGGGAAATGAGTTCGTGCCCCAAGCTATGAGACGACTGAACCCCCCCGCCACAACCCAGGTATCACCACGTATGGGGTGCCTGCTTACTTTTTAACTTGCATTGCATCTTATTACTTGTTAATTTACCTGTGGTGATATTACTCCGTGTGCTGTGTGTGAGTCTTAGCTACTGAGCTGTGCACCTTGCTCTGGAGGAACGTTGTTTTGCTTGGCGGTATGCATGTATGTGGTCGGGTGGTAATAAATTTGAACTTGAAATTGACCTTGGATCCCGTGAGATCACTTCGACGTTGGAGAATGGAATGCAAAGTCAAGTTTATCACCGTGCACCCAGTGGCCACGTTCTGACGTACCGCTTGCACCCGATGTAGTGGCCGCCGAGTGTACGTGAGTGCTCTTCTGCTAATGCAGCCCATCCACTTCGAGGTTCGACGTGCTGGGTGCGCAGAGAAGCTCTTCTGCACACCACATGGCTATTTGAATGACTGTTGTCTTTCGTCAGCTTGAACCGAATTCAGAAGGATGAGGGGGGGATCTCACTGAAACCTTTCGAATGTTGAAAGGCCTAGACAGAGTAGATGTGTGAAGGCTGTTTCCCATGGTGGGAGAGTCTAGGATAAGAGGGCACAGCCTCAGGATAGAGGGGCGCCCTTTCAAAACAAAGATGCAGAGAAACTTCTTTAGCCAGAGGGTGGTGAATTTGTGGAATTTGTTGCCACAGGCAGCTGTGGAGACCAGGTTGTTGGGTGTACTTAAGGCAGAGATTGATAGGTTCTTGATTGGACATGGCATCAAAGGTTATGGGGAGAAGGCCGGGAAATGGAGTTGAGGAGGAGAAAAAATGGATCAGCCATGATTTAATGGTGCAGCAGAGTCTCTGGGCCAAATAACCTAATTCTGCTCCTATGTCTTATGGTCTCATGAACAATCTGGCCATTCCCCTCTGACCCCTTTTATTAATAAGACATTTCACCTGCAGAACTGCCACCCACGGGATTTTATTTTTGTTTCTCACACCGATCTCTGTAAACTCTATAGATTGCTGTGAGTAAAAATCCCAGAAGATCGGCAGTTTCTAAGATACTCAAACCACTTCGCATGGCACCTACAATCATTCCACGGTCACAGTCACTTAGATCACATTTCCTCCCCATTCTGAACAACAACTGAAACTCTTCACCAAGTCTGCGTGTTTTTATGCACTGAGTTGCTGCCACATGAATGGCTGATTCGATATTTTCACTACAAGCAGGTTTACAGAAGTACCTTATGAAGTGGCCACTGAGTGTATGCACATGATGTAAGTTACTGGGTGGGCTAATTTCTGAGGGAAAAATAGCCAAGATAAATAAGCTGGTTTTTGGTTAGGAGGCTGTGTCCCATGATGCAGGAATTGGTGCTGAAACTCCAGTTATTCCCAAAACAAAGGCTTTTCTTTATTAGCTGGTTATGGAAGCAAAGTCTTTTAATCAGGTTTGCAAAAAATAGTAATAAAAAATGTAAATTACAATAAAAAGTATATATTAAAAAATTGTGCAAAAACTGATGGTGGAGGGGAAGAAGCTGTTTCTGAAATGAACTTCAAGCTCCTCTACCTCCTTCTTCAGGATTTTCTTGATGGTAGCAAATAAAGTGGCCACTAAGTGTAGGTACGAATACATGTGTTCCCAGTTGCAATGAAAAACATACTTGCAGCAGCTCCTCAGGCACAGAGCATCGGATAAGCAGCATTCACGAGGAAAATATAAATTGTACGCAAAAGGAATATGGAGCAGCGATTCGAGGTCTGGGAGGGCTGCCGTCCCACTGCACCACACCAGGTGGCGATAGTGAGCCACACTTGGGTTATAGAGTCATAGTTCACTCCAGCACAGAAACAGGCCCTTTGAGCCATCTAGTCCATGCTGACCCAATCTTTTGCCTAGTCCCATCTACTTGTGTCGGGACCATAGTCCTCCATACCCCTCCCATCCATGTACTTAACCAAACTTCTCTTAAATGTTGCAATTGACTCCACATCCACCACTTCCACTGGCAGCTCATTCCATACACTCACCCCCTCTGAGTGAAGCCCCCTCAGGTCGCCCTTTAAATATTTCACATTTAACTCTTAACCCATGACCTCTTGTTCTAGTGTCTCCCAACCTCAGTGGAAAAAGCCTGGTGCATTTACTCTGTCTATACCCCTCATGATTTTATATTCCTCTTTCAAATCTCCCTCATTCTCCTACACTCCAGGGAATAAAGTTCCAACCTTTTCAGCCTTTCTCTCTGATTCAGCTCCTCAAGTACTGGCAACATCCCTGTAAATTTTCTCTGAACTCTTTTGAGCTTATTGATATTTTTCCCATAGGTAGGTGACCAGAACTGCACACAATACTCCAAATTTGGCCTCACCAGTGTTTTAACCAAATTCGGTCTACTAGCATCAGTCAGAAGGTGCAGGAACTTTAGGGCCCATGTCACCAGGTTCAGGAACAGTTATTGCCCTTCAACCATCAGACTTCTGAACTGGAGTGGATAACTTCACTCACAACTCTGAACTGATCCCACAATCTACAGACAAACTTTCAAGGATTCAACAACTTATGTTCTTAGTATTATTTATTTTAATTTCACAACTTGTCTTCTTTTGTACATTGGTTCTTGTCAGTATAGATTTTCACAAAATTCTATTGTATTTCTTTATTTTCCTGTAAACACCTGCAAGAAAATGAATCTCAAAGTTATATATGGTAATTTTGCAGTAACAGGTGAGAGAGCAGAGTTGTTGTAGGTGGGAGCCACTTGAAGGGAGCAAGTCTCGTCGGGAGTGAGTTTTATTTGAGCCAATAAAAAGAAGCGATTCCGTAAGTGGGCCAAATTGGAGTGGTTAGGCTTTCACTCAGTGGGCTTCAGCAGGAACAGGCGGAGGCTGAAGGGGCTGGGTTGCTTGTCATCACTTGTTTCTGATTGTGGGACGTGCTTAAGAAGAGGAAACCAAAGGAACAATGGGCGTGGCTGAGTAGGTGATCTAGATGAGGGCAAAACTCGAAAGTTTCAGAGAGAAGACCATAAGACAAAGGAGCAGAAGTTGGCCATTCGGCCCATTGAGTCTGCTCCGCCATTTTATCATGAGCTGATCCATTCTCCCATTTAGTCCCACTCCCCCGCCTTCTCACCATAACCTTTGATGCCCTGGCTACTCAGATACCTATCAATCTCTGCCTTAAATACACCCAATGACTTGACCTCCACTGCCGCCCGTGGCAACAAATTCCACAGATTCACCACCCTCTGGCTAAAGAAATGTTTTCGTATCTCTGTTCTGAATGGGCGCCCTGCAATCCTCATGTCATGTCCTCTCGTACTAGACTCCCCACCATGGGAAACAACTTTGCCACATCCACTCTGTCCATGTCTTTCAACATTCGAAATGTTTCTATGAGGTCCCCCTTCATTCTTCTAAACTCCAAGGAATACAGACCAAGAGTGGTCAAACGGTCCTCATATGTTAACCCTCTCATTCCAGGAATCATTCTAGTGAATCTTCTCTGTACCCTCTCCAACGTCCTCACATCCTTTCTTAAACAAGGAGCCCAGTACTGCACACAGTACTCCAAGAGAGGTCTTACCAGTCCCTTATAGAGCCTCAACATCACATCCCTGCTCCTATACTCTATTCATCTAGAAATGAATGCCAACATTGCATTCGCCTTCTTCACCATCGACTCAGCTTGGAGGTTAACCTTAAGGGTATCCTGCACGAGGACTCCCAAGTCCCGTTTCATCTCAGAACTTTGAATTCTCTCCCCATTTAAATAATAGTCTACCTGTTTATTTCTTCTACCAAAGTGCATGACCATACACTTTCCTACATTGTATTTCATTTGACACTTCTTTGCCCATTCTCCCAATCTATCCAAATCTCTCTGCAGACTCTCTGTTTCCTCAGCACTACCGGCCCCTCCACCTATCTTTGTATCATCAGCAAACTTAGCCACAAAGCCATCTATTCCATAACCCAAATCATTGATAAACAATGTAAAAAGAAGCGGCTCCAACACCGACCCCTGTGGAACACCACTGGTAACCGGCAGCCAACCAGAATGGGATCCCTTTATTCCCACTCTCTGTTTCCTGCCAATCAACCAACGCTCTATCCATGTATGTAACTTTCCCGTAATTCCATGGGCTCTTATCTGATTTAGCAGCCTCATGTGCGGCACCTTGTCAAAGGCCTTCTGAAAATCCAAATACACAACATCCACTGCACAGGTACGCTTTTTTTATTATCTGTAAATCTTTAGTCCTCGGTTTAGTGTAGGTGGGATAGTTAAGGCAGTGGAATGCTCCTTCTGTGAGATGTGGGACTTCAGACTACCTGATCGTCTCCCTGATGACTACATCTGCAGGAAGTGCATCCAGCTTCAGCTCCTGACTGACCGGGTCAAGGGACTGGAGCTGGATGTACTCAGGATTAACCAGGAGGCTGAAAACCTCACAGGTGGAACTTTTACAGAGGGGGTCACAGCGAAGTGCAGCCCTCGGATAGTAGCTGGGTGACCAGCAGGAGAAGTAACGGGAGTGAAAAGCCAGTGCAGGGTTCTCCTCGGCAACAAGACTGTTGTGGGGATGCCCTGCCAGGGCACAGCGGTCGCCAGGCCAGTGGCACTGTGGCCGGCTCTGAGGCTCTGAAAGGACGAATGAGGTCAGGCAGAACAATAATGATAGGAGATTCCATAATGAGGGGGCAGAACACAGCTTCAGTGGCGGCTGTGATAGAGCTGCCAGGGTAATGTGTGTTAATTAGGATGCAGGATGCCTCAGAGAGGCTACAACATACTCCCAAGAGGGAGGGTGAGCAGCCAGAGGTTGTGGTGCACACATTGGCACGAATAACATCGGTAGAAATGGAAAAGAGGTCCTGTATCCTCAGTAGAGGGAGTTAGGGAACAGGCTGAGGAGTAGGACCCTCAATGTAACTGATGCACTATCAATAACTCTCTGAGACGTGAGACGAGATATAGGCTTTTATTGACTGGAAGAAAGAACAAGCAGCAATTGACCAACATACTACATCCTGGAGACTGAGGGCAGGGCTCAGGCCCCAATCGCCTTTATACTGGGGTCCGTGGGAGGAGCAACAGGAGCAGTCAGCGGGGGTGGGGGGCGTGTCCAGACAGGTATATGTAGTTCACCACAGTAGTTATCTCTGGATTACTCCCAGTGCCGTGTGCTAGTCAGGGCGGGAATAGGATGACAGTGCAGATGGATGAGTGGCTGGGGAACTGGTACAGGGGGCAGGGGTTCAGGTTCTTGGATAATTTGAACCTATTCTGAGGCAAGGGAGACCTGTACAAGAGGGACAGGGCGCATCTAAACTGCAGACGAGCCAGTTTCCTGGCTGGGTGGTTTGCTAGTGCTGCTCAGAAGGGTTTAAAGTTGTTTGGCAGGGAGATGGGAACCAGAGCACCAGGTCAGAAAGTGGAGGGATGGCGAGGAAGGTAGATGTCAGGGTCAGTAAAAACAGGCAGGAGCAAAGTAATAGATACAATGGGATGGATAGCCTGAAGTGTGTGTATTTTAATTCTAGGAGTATTATGGGTAAAGGTAATGAACTTAGAACCTGGATCAGCAGAAGGAACTATGATGTTGTGGCCATTACAGAGGCTTGACTGAGAGAGGGATGGGAATGGGTGCTTAATGTCCCAGGATTTCGATGTTTTAGAAAAGATAGAGAGGGAAGTAGAAGAGTACAATCATTCTGATGGAGTTTAATTATAGACCCACTCCCCACCCCAATAGCCAGTTGGACATTGTGGAACAGATTAAAGAAAGGTGTAAAAACAATAGAGTTGTTGTCATGATAGATAGATAGATAGATAGATAGATAGATAGATAGATAGATAGATACTTTATTCATCCCCATGGGGAAATTCAACTTTTTTTCCAATGTCCCATACACTTGCTGTAGCAAAACTAATTACATACAATACTTAACTCAGTAAAAAAATATGATATGCATCTAAATCACTATCTCAAAAAGCATTAATAATAGCTTTTACAAAGTTCTTAAGTCCTGGCGGTTGAATTGTAAAGCCTAATGGCATTGGGTGACTTCAAATTCCCTATTATAAACTGGGAGCTTCATGTGCAAGTGGCTTAAATGGGAAAGAATTTGTTAGGAGCATCCAGGAAGGTTTGTTAAATCAATATGTATAGTCGAACAAAGGGAGAGGCTGTATGTACCGGATCTGGTTGGGTAATGAGCCTGGCCAGGTGACCGACGTTTCAGTGGGTGAGCAGTTAGGGAACAGTGATCACAACTCCTCAAGTTTTAAAATAAATGTAGATAAGGATAAATATGGGAGAGCATTGAACTGGAGTAGGAAAAATTACAAGAGCATTATGCAGGAACTATGGAGCATTAATTGAGAAGAGCTGTTTTTGGGCAAGTCCACATCTGACACGTGGAGGGAGTTTGAAGACCAACTGCACAGAGTACAGGACAGGTATGTTCCAGTCAGAAGGAAGGACAAGATGGCAAGGTTAGAGAACCTTGGATGTCGAGAGAGGTGATAAATTTGATCAAGAAGAAAAAGGAAAAAGTATGTAAAGCTTAGGAAGTTAGGATGAAACAGAGCCCCTGAGGAATAGGGAGAAGCCGGAAAAGAATGTAGAGAATAAGGGAATTAGGAAAGCCAAGAGGGACCATGAGAAGTCCTTGTCCCTCTCCCCTGTACTTACCCCTGTCCTCTGTCAATTGCCACTCTCCCCTTCCCTGGGAGCCATTCATTTCTTGTCCAGGTTTCTGTCTCCCTGCCCTGTACGGATTTCCCCTCCCCTGGACCTCACACACCTCCCTGAGGCCATGTCGTATGAGGAACGCAGTCTGCTATGAACTCGGGTGGTTCAGTGGGTTGGTGAGTACCATTGACGAGACAATGAGAGGTCTCACATTTGTGTAACATAAGCAGCAGCCTCCTATCCAACATTCACTGGGTATCCTCCATGTCTGCTGACCAGAAGTGATGATTATTTTTAATTAACAGTTCATGGGTTTGTACGTTTATTTTTATATAGAGATACTGCAGAGTAACAGGCTCTTTCAGCCCAAAGAGTCAGCACCGCCCATTTACACTCATGAGACCAATTAAACTACTAACCCGTACATCTTTGGAATGTGGGAGGAAACCCACACGGTCATGGGGAGAATGTACAAACTCCTTACGGACAGCAGCGGAATTGGACCCGGGTTGCTGGAGATGTCATAGTGTTTCACTAACAGCTGTCTCAAGCAAAGAAAAACAAGTTTTAGAAAACTGTGTTGAGACTGGATGGGCTGAAACAGACCTGTATTAAGTCTAAGGGCACCAACGAGGCCCCGGACCGGCCATTGTATGGTGAGGAGGGAGTTAAAGATGTGGGTGGGTCTGTCCCAAGAGTGAGTGGGAACTGCTGGTGTTCTCTTCCGGCCATTAAGTTCTGCAGACTTCAGCCAGATCTGAGTGCAACTCGAGACTGATGCTCTTAGGGCTTGCCGCTAATAATTGTTATTAATGTTGAAGCTCTACAAAACTCTGGTTAGACCATATTTGGAGTACTGTGTTCCGTTCTGGTTGCCTCATTATAGGAAGGATGTGGAAGCTTTAGAGGGTGCAGGGGAGGTTTACCAGAAAGCTGCCTGATTAGAGAGCGTGTCGTCTGAGCAAAGTTTGAGTGAGCTAGGGCTTTTTTCTTAGGAGCAAAGGAGTATGAGAGGCAATTTTATAGAGGGGTATAATATTATGAGAGAGTGGTCAGCCAGCACAGTTTCACCAGGGCAGCAATGGCCAACACCACAGGACATCCATTTCAGGTGGATGCTCTGAATGCCGGGCTGGGGGCAGTAAAAGCTGATGGGAAAGGAGGCACGTGGAGGGTTATGGACTGCATAGGAGGCAAGACAGATTGTGGTCTAGGTTTATGTAGGCTGAAGGGCTGCACTGCCCGATGTTCTGTTCCATCTCTTGTCTGTAGAAGGTACGTCACAGTGTGGGAGTACAGGAATCTGTACCCATACTGGGGAAGGCTGCAGTCTGAGCCGCTGAATGCCCACCAGTCTTGATCTGGGACCAACTTGTGAAGCAGAGACTGCAACTGACCAAGTACATAGTCCAAAGTCACAGAGTTGAACCAGTCATTGATATTACTCTCCACGGAGGCTGCCTGACCTGCTGAGATTTTGTCGCATTTTTGGTTTTTATTTCAAGCATATCTTCCCCGCTGTTAACTCAGGTTTAGAGCAGCAAGTTTTGCACTGTCTTAAGCTTGACTTTATTTATCCCTTCCGAACCAACGAGCCCTCGCTGCCCAATTACACCCATGTGACCAATTACCCTACTAACCCGTGCGAATTTGGACTGTGGGAGGAAACCGGAGCACCCGGAGGAAACCCACACAGTCACGGGGAGATCGTACAAACTCCTTACAGTCAGTGGAAGGAGTTGAACCCAGGTCAATGGCGCTGTAAAATGTTATGCTGACCACTACACTACCATGCCACCCCAAACAGTTATAGCAATCGACATGCACAAAGTATAGTTTATATTTAATATTGAAGGACGTGATGGGGTTTGAAAGCATGAGAGATCAGCTCCCAGCAGAAGAGAACTAGAATGCTGGAATCTAAATCTCCCACCTCATCGGGGTGTCAGATTTGTCAAAGTAAAATGCATTTTTTATCAGAGCCCCTTGGAGGCGTTGACAGGAAAATGAAGAAATGCAAAAGTAAAAATTACTATAAAAAATAAAGGAGCACTGTCACGGGAAAGCAGGGACCCACACCACCCAGGACATGCTCTCTCCATGGTGCGACGATCAGGAAGAAGGTACGTGAGCCTCAGGACTCCCACCACCAGATTCAGGGACAGTTAATATCACTCAGCCATCAGGCTCTTGAACCAATGGGGATAACTTCACTTAACTTATTACATAGAACATAAAGCAGTACAGCACAGGAACAGGCCATTCGGCCCAAAATGTTGTGCTAAACCAGCTAAAAAAACAAATTAAAAACAGCTAAACATTAATCCTTCCTCCTCCACCATGTCCATATCCCTCCATATTCCTTACATTCATGTACCTATCCATATGTCTCTTAAAAGCCTCTTAACGTAATTTCATCTACCACCACACCAGGCAGCACATTCCAGGATTCACCTCTCTCTGTAAAAACTTTACCCCTCACATCCCCCTTGAACCTGTCCCCTCTCACCTTCAATGCATGTCCCCTGGTATTACACATTTCTACTCTGGGAAACAGATACTCTCTGTCCACTCTATCGATGCCTCTCATAATCATAAACTTCCATCAGATCTCCCCTCAGCCTCTGGCACTCCAGAGAAAACAACCCAAGTCTGTCCACCCTCTCGTGATAGCACATGCCCTTCTAATCCTGGTAAACCTCATTCTGCACTCTCTCCAAAGCCTCAACATCCTACCTGTGGTTGGGTGACCAAAACTGTAGCAATACTCCAGATGTGGCCAAACCAGAGTTCTACAAAGTCACAACATTACCTCTTAACTTTAGAACTCAATGCCTCAACAAATAAAAGCAAGCATTCCACAAACCTTCTCAACTACCTTAACAGTGTACTGTCTTCTTGCATTTACCCTACCAAGGTGCAACACTTCATATTTATCTGGGTTAAACTCCATCTGCCATCTCTCTGCCCATATCTGCAACTGGACTATATCATACTGTAGTCTTTGCCAGTCTTCTACACTGTCCACAACTCCACCAATCATCGACAAACTTGTGGAACACCGCTAATTACAGGCCTCCAGCTCAAGTAAACCACTTCTACCATTACCCTTTGTCTTCTATATGCAAGCCAGTTCTGAATCCAAACAGCCAATTTGCCATGGACGCTATGCACCTTAACCTTCTGGATTAGCCTGTCATGAGGGAGCTTTTCAAATGCCTTACTAAAATCCGTGTAGACAAGATCCACTGCCCTACCCTCATCAATCTCTCTCACCTTTTCAAAAAACTCAGTCAAGTTGGTAAGGCATGACCTGCCATGCCCAAAGCCATGGTGGCTCTCCCTAGTTATTCCATGGGTTTCCAAATGTTCATATATCCGATCCCTAAGAATTTTCTCCAGCAGTTTCCTTACAACTGAGGTGAGACTCACTGATCTATAGTTCTCAGGATTTTCCTTTGTTCCCTTATTTCCTTCTTAAAAAGAGGTACATTAGCCACTTGCCAGTCCTCCGGGACCTTACTTATGGCTAGAGAGGACATGAAGATACTGGTCAAGGGCCCAGCAATCTTGTCTCTTGCCTCCTTCAACAACCTGGGGTAAATCCCATCAGGCCCTGGGGACGTCAACCTTAATACTCATTAGGAGGCCAACACTTCCTCCTCTTTGACCTCTAAATGTTCTAACATATTTATATACTCAGCATTGATCGCCTGGTCCTCCATATCCTTTTCCTTGGTGAATACTGAAGCAAAATATTCATTAAGTACGTTCTCTGAATCTGACCAAATGATCCTCTTGCTTTTGATGTATGTATAGAATGCTTTGGATTCACCTTACTTTACAAGGACTTTTCGTGGCCCCTCCTGTCTCTCCTAATTCACTTCTTTAGTTCTTTTCTTGCTTCTTTATACTCCCTGTGTGTTCCGTTTGATCCCAACTTCTGAAGCTTTACAATCTTCCTCTTTTTCTTCTTGACTAAATCCATCACCTCTCTGGACAACCAAGGTTCTCCTATCTTTCCATCCCCGTCCTTCCTTCTAACAGGAACATACCTTTCCTGTACTCTGTGCAATTGATCTTTAAATACCCTCCACATGTCTGATGTGGACTTGCCATAAAAAAGGGTGTTCCCAAGTAATGCTTCTTAGTTCCTGCCTAATGCCCTCCTAATTTGCCCTACTCCAATTTAAAACTCTCCCACAAGGACCATACCAATCATTATCTACAGCTATCTTGAAATTTAAGGAATTGTAGTCTTATTCCATAACTGTTCACCCACTGTAAGGTCAGTCACCTGGCCAGGCTCACTGCCCAGCACCAGGTCCAGCATGACCATCTCCCTTGTTGGACTGTTTAAGAAACCTTCCGGGATACACTCAACACATTCCACCCCATTTAAACCCCTTGCACTGAGGAGGTCCCAGTTTAAGTTAGGGATGGTGGAATCCTCCATGACAACAACCCTATTATCTTTATACATGTCCTTAATCTGATTACATATCAGTTCCTCACTTACTCCATCACAGAAATCTTCCCACAACCTATGGATTCACTTTTAAGGACATCGAAACTCATGTTCTCGATACTTAATGTTCATTTATTTATTTATTTCTCTTTTGTATTTATTTCAGTACGTTGTCTTTTGCACACTGGTGGTTTGGCCGTCTCTGAAGTGCACAGTTTTTCATTGACTCTGTAGTGTTTCTTTCTAGTTACTATGGATGCTCGCAAGAAAATGAATCTCAGGGTGATGTATTTGATAATCAATTTACCTTAAGCTTTTAATTTTGAGAATTTATGAAAAACTCCACATAAATAAAGTCTGACAAACACCCAATGTGCAACAGAATAGAAAGAATGTGAAGGGAACTTGTTGCAGATGAAACAGCAACCTGCAGATCTTGGAGTTGTGAAGTTTAGTGCGAAACTATTTCATGTGTGAAACGTTGGTCTTGACCGGACGTCAGGCCACATATTCCGGATGCCACACAGCTCAGCCACAGCTGGAAGAAATAAAGTTTGTCGTTACTTCCTAAAGTCACTTGGTTTCAGTTTCAACTCAGTGCTGAGGTATCGGGTGAAAGGTACTTTCCAGTGGTTTCTGAGGTTTCGTTCAACTGGCGCCCTGGTCTTTACCTTATTTACACAGTTGTAACCAGGAATGCAAGAGACGTATGAGATGATTAGAGGCAAATATAGAGTGGACATTTTCCCAGGGTGCAAATGGCTAACATGAGGGGGAATAATTTTAAGGTGATTGATGGAAGTAATGGTGGGGAGGGGGGGTTCAGCCATTCCTAAAAACTAGATCAAACAGCAGGAATGAGATATAGTTCACAGTGCTTTGTAATGGGATAAAGTGCAAACATGAAAATAAAAATAAACATGAAATAAAAGATGAAAATATGTTAGTTAAAACAGTTATTTCAGTTAACTCCACCCTGTTTCACTTTCCACAGGTGCTGCCCAAGTTCTGAGTGCTTCCGTTGTTTTCTATCAACACCTGCAGGAACAGAGGCTAGCAATCTAAAGAGACAACAGTGTTATGAGGAAAGGTTGAGGGAGCTGGGGTATACTTGTTGGAGTGAAGGAGAATGAGGGGAAACTTGATAGGGGTGTACAAGATGATAAGAGGTGTAGATCGAGTAAACAGCCAGAGACTTTTTCCCAGAGCAAAAATGGCTAATACTAGCTGTCATAATCTTAAAATGATTGGAGGAAGGTATAAAGGAGATGTCAGAGGTAAGTTTTTTTTTCACACAGAGAGTGGTAGAGGCAGATACATTAAGGACGTTTAAGGGACTTTTTGATAGGCACATGAATGATAGAAAAATGGAGGGCAATGTAGGAGGGAAGAATTAGAGTAGGTTAAAATGTTGGCACAACATTGTGGGCTGAAAGGCCTATACTGTTGAATGTTCTATGAGTGTGATGAGTGTTAAGGTCCAACAGGCTGAGTGATGGGGATCTGACGATGCATTTCATGGATGATCTATGGCTGATTGCCGTGACTTGGATGAGGATGTACATGTGAGAGACTGCAGTTGCTGGAATCGGGAGCAACGCAAAAATAAGCTCCAGATGAAGGAACTTAGCTGCAATGTCAGGCATCTATTTTGCTCTGGACCCGCTGAATTCCTCCAGTTCTTGATGTGTTACACTGGATGAGAACAGAGTTGGTAGGATTAGTAGGTTTGCAGATGAGAACAAAATTGGTGTTATACTGGCAAGTGAAAGGGGATTTAGATGAACTGATCAAATGGGCCATAGAATGGCAGATGGTATTTAATTCAAACAAGTGTAAGGTGTCGCATTTAGAATATAGAACATAGAGCATGGAACATAGAACATTACAGCACGGTCTAGGCCCTTCAACCCACAATATTGTGCCGATAAGATCAATCTAATCCTTCCCTCCTACATAGCCCTCAATTTCTCAATCATCCATGTGCCTATTTAAGAGACTTGTAAATGTCTCTAATTTATAGTATTGTGCAAAAGTCTTAGCCACATATATACACTACACACATCTAGGGTGCCTAAGGCCTTTGCATAATACTGTAGTAATTTTATGTATTGCACTGTACTGCTGTCACAATACAAAACAAATTTTATGACATACGTGAGTGATGATTCTGTTTTGCGTCTCTGTTGTGGTCTGAGAGTGGGAAGGGGCAGGAAGAGGGGAATCATGGTTGGGAAAGGGGGAAGGGAGAGGGTAGGGAGTGGTAAGCACCAGAGAGGCATTCTGTAATGATCAATAAACCAACTGTTTGGAATCAGATGACTTTGCCTGGTGTCTCAGCGCTGGTTCTGCCTGTGCCCATGCCCTCTTCCCAACACCCCTCCTGTGGTGCTCTGCCCTCGACATTCCCAACATCCTTTGCTCCCGTTGGATTTTCTAACTCACTCTCCACTCCACAATGACAAATAGAGTACTGTGCAAAAGTCTCAGGCACCTGAGCTTTATACATGTGCCTAACACTTTTGCATAGTCCTGTATTTGCCTCGACCACCACTCCTGGTAGGGTGTTCCACACACTCACCACTCTGTGTAAAGATACCTAACAGTGACATCACCCCCCACATGCTTTTATGTGAATTTCTTACAATTATGCCCCCTCATGTTAGTCATTTTGCTAAGTTGAACCAAGACAGGATTTACACAGTGAATGATGGGGCTAGGGGGAATGTTGTAGAACAGAAGAAATTAGGGGCATAGTTCCATAAATGTGACAACATGAGGAGATAGGATGGGGAAGGAAGTCTTTGATATGCTTATCTTCATTGATCAGGGCACTATAAACTTTGACACCCTAAATATACCTAATGACTTGGCCTGCACAGCTGTCTGTAGCAATGAATCCCACAGATTTAGCACCATCTGTCTATAGATGTTCCTCAACTCTGAGGCTGTGTCCTCTGGTCCCAGTAGAGGAAACATCCTCTCCATCTCCAATGTATCTAAGCCTTTCAATATTTGAAAGGTTTCAATGAGATTCCCCCTCATTTTTCTAAATTCCAGTGAGTACAGGCCCAGAGCCATCGAACGCTCCTCATATATTAACCCTGTCTTTCATAGGATTATTCTCTAGAACTTTCTCCGGACCCTCTCCAATGCCAGCACAACCTTTCTTAGATAAGGGGCCTAAAGCTGCTCACAATAGTCCAAGGGTGGTCTGACCAATGCCTTATTAATCCTCAGCATTACATCCTTGCTTTTGTATTCTATTCTTCTCAAAATGAATGCTAACATCGCATTTGCCTTCCTTATCACCAACTTAAGCGGCAAGTTAACGCTTAGGGAATCTTGCATGAGGACTTCCAAATCCCTTTGCACCTCTGTTTTTTAAATTTTCTCACCATTTAGGATATAGTCCATGCCTTTTTCCCTTCTCCCAAAGTGTATAGTCATTCATATCGCTGCACTATATTCCATCTGCCACTTCTTTATCCATTCTCCTAATCTGTCTAAGTCCTTCTGTAGACACTCTGCTTCCTCAACACTACCTGCCCCTCTGCCTATCTATGCATTGTCTGCAAACTTGGCCACAAAGCCATCAATTCCTTTAGCCTAATCATTGACATACAACGTGAAAAGAAGCAGTGTCTACACTGAACCCTGTGGCATGCTACTAATCACTGGCAGCCAACCAGAAAAGGCCCTATTTATTCTGACTCTTTGCCCCCTGCCAGTCATCCAATCTTCGATCCATGGCAGTATCGTTCCTGTAGTTCTTGCTAAGCAGCCTCATGTGCAGCACCTTGTCAAAGGCCTGAAAATCCAATAAGCAGCATCCACCAATTCTCCTTTGTCTATCCTGCTTGTTATTTCCTCAAAGAATTCCGACAGATTTGTCAAGCAAGATTTCCCCTTAAGGAAACCATGCTGACCTTGGCCTACTTTATCATGTGCCTCCAACAACACTGAAACCTCATCCATAATAATAGACTCCAACATCTTCCCAACCACTGAGGTCAGGCTAACTTGCCTATAATTCCCTTTCACTGATTCCCTCTCTTCTGCAATACTGGAGTGACATTTGCAGTATTCCATTCCTCTAGAACCATTCCAGCATCTAATGATTCTTGAACGATCATTACTAATACCTCCACAGTCTCTTCAGCCACCTCCTTCAGAACCCTGGTGCGTAGTCCATTGAGTCCAAGTGACTTCTTTCAATCTTCAGACCTTTCAACTACCCAAGCACCTTCTCCTTTGTAATAGCATCAACATTCAATCCTGCCTCTGATACTCTCGAATTTCTGGCATCCTGTGATTGTCTTCCTCACTGAAGTCTGATGCAGAAAGCTTATCAAGTTCATCTGCCATTTCTTTATACCCCATTAGTACCTCTCCAGTGCCATTTTCCAGCAATCCGATATCCATTCCCATCTCTCTTTTACTCTTTCTATATCTGAAAAACCTTGCTATCCTCTTTTATATTATTGGCTAGCTTACGTTCATATTTCACCCTTACTCCCTTTTTGGATTTTTAGTTGCCTGCTGTTTATTTTTAAAAGCTTCCCAATCCACTACTTTCCCAGTAATTTGTGTTGCATTATCTGCCCTCTTCCTTGTTTTTATGCTGTCTTTGACTTCATCAGCTGTCAGCCACAGTCATTTCATCCTCCCTTTAGAATATTTCATCTTTGGGATGTATCTCTCCTGCTCCTTCTGAATTTTCCCCAGAAGCACCAGCCATTGCTGTTCTGCCATCATCACCACTAGTGTCCCCTTCCAATTAACTTTGGACATCTCCTTTCTCATGCCTCTGTGATTCCCTGTACTCCACTATAATACTGATACAACTGATTTTAGCTTTCTCAAACTGCAGGGTGAATTCTATCATATTATGATCACTGCTTCCTAAGGTTTCCTTTACCTTAGGCTCCCTAATCAAATCTGGATTATTACATAACACAGAATGTCATTCCCCTTTTGGGCTCAATCTGCTCCAAAATGGAATTCCGTAGGCATTCAACAAATTCCCTCTCTTGGGATCCAGCACGAATGTGATTTTCCCAATCTACCTGCATATTGGAGTCCTCCATGACTATCACAAAATTGCCCTTTTTATATGCTTTTTCTACCTCCCTCGGTAATTTGTAGCCTACATGCTAGCTTTAGTTTGAAGGCCTCTATATAACTCCAATCAGAGTCTTTTTATCGTTGCAGTTTCTTAACTCTACCCACAACAATTCTACATCTTCCAATACTACGTCATGTCTTTCTAAGGATTTGATTTCATTTGTTACCAACAGAACCTCCCCACCCCGTCCGCCTACCTGCTTGTCATTTTGATGCAATGTGTATCCTTCAATGTTAAGTTCCCAAACCAAAAGTTCCCACAGCACAATATCTGCCAATCTTTAACTGCACTACAAGATTACTTACCTTATTCTGTATATTGTGAGCATTCAGATATAACGTCTTCAGTCCTGTATCTGTCAACCTTTCTGATTTTGGCCTTCTGTTACACTTCAACTCCCACTGACTACGATTTTGCCGTATCATCTGCCTGTCCTTCCTCACAATCTCACTACACACTAAATCTATCAACTGCCCCATCCTCAGCCCTATCACTCTTGTTTCCATCCCCAAGCCAAATTAATTTAGACCTTCCCCACAGTTCTAGCAAATCTGCTTGCAAGGGTATTGCTCCCACTTGAGTAACTCATGCTTTTTGTACAAGTCATACCTTCCCAGACGAGATCCCAATGATCCCTGCCCCCTGCACTAATTCTTCAGCTACTCATTTATCTGCCAAATACCCTATTCTTAACCTCTCTTAACCTCCAGAGATTACTATCCTGGATGTCCTGCTTTTTAGCATTCTACCTAAATCCCTATAGCCTCTCTTCAGGACCTCCTCTCTTTTTGTACCTATGTCATTGGTACCAATATGTTTCACAACTTCCGGCAATTCACCCTCCCCCTTGGAGAGCTGTGGACCCAATCCAAAACATCCCTGGCCCTGGAACCTAGGAGGCAGCAAATCATTAGGATGTTTCTTTCTCGTCCACAGAATCTGTTTCCTGCTCCTCTGGCTATGGAATCCCCTGTCACTACTGAACTCCTCTACTCCCCCTCTGCTTTTGAGCCTGAGAGACAGATTTAGTGCCAGAGATCTGGTTGCTACGACTTTCCTCTGGGAGTTAGTTGCCCCCAACTGTATCCAAAGCAATATACGGTACTAGTTATTGAGGGGAATGGCCACAGGGGGCTCTGCACTAGCTGCCTGTTCCCTTTCCCTCTCCTGACACTCACCCAAGTACCTGCTTCCTGCGGTTTAGTGGTGACCACCTCCTTGTGGCTCCTGTCTATCACCTCCTCATTTCCCCATATGAGCTGAAGGCCATCCAGCTGTGGTTCCAGTTCTTTAACACATTCCCCCTTTAAGCAGCTGCAGCTTGGTGATAAAAATAATGTTCATCTGACTGTTACTTTCTTTACTGTTTAACAACTGCTTGTCTGCTTGTATTTTATATAATTACTTATATGCAAGTAACTGTTTTGTGTGCTTCCTAGTAATCACAGTATGTATATGCAGTTGTTCACTGTGCCCGTAAGTGGTGACATTTGTATGATTCTGGAAAGATCTGGAAGCTTCTCTTGGTGCTAGATCATTTAAATAAGAGCTTTCTGATTGGCTGGGAATTTGAATGGAATTTTGGTTATCGATGGAGTGTACAATAGCTGACCACAGATTGAGAGGGGATCTGATTGAAACATATAAGATTATTAAGGGATTGGACAAGATAGAGGCAGGAAATATGTTCCAGATGCTGGGAGAGTCCAGTACCAGAGGGCATGGTTTAAGAATAAGGGGTAGGTCATTTAGGACAGAGTTAAGGAAAAACTTCTTCTCCCAGAGAGTTGTGGGGGTCTGGAATGCACTGCCTCGGAAGGTAGTGGAGGCCAATTCTCTGGATGCTTTCAAGAAGGAGCTAGATAGGTATCTTATGGATAGGGGAATCAAGGGATATGGGGACAAGGCAGGAACCAGGTATTGATAGTAGTTGATCAGCCATGATCTCAAAATGGCGATGCAGGCTCGAAGGGCCGAATGGTCTACTTCTGCACCTATTGTCTATTGTCTATTGTCACAGGGGAGAGCCATCTTCTCCTTTTGTCTTTTGTCTGTACTTCTATCTCCCTTATCTTACTAGACCTCTATCACTGGTCATTTTCAACTGTCTTTGTTCTATCAATGTTTAATAAAACAATCGTGAAGTAACAAGTTTTCTGCCTCTTTCCTGAAAGAACCTTAGATTAAAAATGTCAGAATCCACAATAGTTTGTTTCCAAATGCAATCGCTTGAAGTATACATAAAGGCATAAGAAAACTAGTAGGCCACTCAGCCCCACTACGCTACCTGCTATCCCTGGGCCTCATCTCGGACAGCCTCTCTTCCCCGCTGTTTCTTAGCTGCTGACTTTTTCAATGTCCTTAGTAATCCAGCCTGCACACCCCTCCAGATTAGAAGCCTCCAAAGACTTGCCACCCCCTGTAGGAAGGGGTTCCTATATCCTTTAATCTCACGTACTTACTGAGCTTTTCACCACCAGTGGACAGGGAGGCATTACCCTTTGTATTTTCACCTGGGTTACTGATATTGGTACTGAATGGGGCAGCAGTGTGCTGCAGACGGCTCCTTCTGGCACACCCAACTGCTAATGTGACAAAGCCATGTCTGGACATTTTTGAAAGATGAGCTTTATTGGTCACGTGTAGGTTAAAACACCGAAACATACATTGAAATCTAGCATAGCGGGCAGTGCGATCTCTCTGCAGCCCCAGCTATAGGAGCTCTGTTTGATTCCCGCTGCTGTCTCTAAAGAGTTTGTACGTTCGTCTCATGTCTGGGTGGGGTTCCTCTGGGTGCTCTGGCCTCCCCCCACATTCTGAAGATGGACAGTTAGAGTTAGTAAGTTACAGGTGTGCTCTGTTGGCACCGGAAGTGGGGTGACACTTGTGGGCTGACCCAGAAGACCCTTGGACTGTGCTGGTTGTTGACGCAAATGACACATTCCACTGTACGTTTTTGATGTGAATGCGTCAGATAAAGCTAAACTTTATCCTAAAATGCATCGTTTGTTTCAACGTCCAACACACTCCGAGGATATGCTGGGGTCAGGGTGCAAGTGCTGGTGCACTTCCAATTGCCAATACAGAATGCCCACAGCTTATTACCTCTAGACCTGAATGGCTTTGGAATGTGAGAGGAAACCCACACAGACATGGGAGAACGTACAAACTCCTTATAGACAGCGGGGGGAATTGAAACTCGGCTTCACACTGACTCCTACAGAAACATGCTTCCACCCTTGGAGTGCTCTGCTCTCTGCAGTCAGCACAACTTCAGTGGTTTAAATACAGAGATGACACAGTAACTCACCAGGTAAAGCACGAAGGCCACGTACAAGATGAGAATGATTGCAGCAGCAATGTACCAGTAAAGGTTGCCTAGGTTAACGACATAGACCACGACAAAGTAAGCATTGACAGCCAGGACCAGCAAAGTGATCAAGACTCCAACAAACTGGCTGAGCCTGGGGAAACACAGGATATATCATGTTTCAGTAATGAGGAAGATCACAACCGGAGGAAAACAGAAACACCCAGAGTGCTGTCCATCTGGTGGTAAGTCTGTAAGACATTGGAGCAGAATTAGGCCATTTGGCCCATCGGGCCTGCTCTGCCATTCCATCATGGCTGATTTATCATCCCTCTCAAAGCCATTCTTCTGCCTTCTCCCCATAACCTTTGACACCTTTACTAATCAAGAACCTATTAAACTTTAAATATACCCAATAACTTGGCCTCCACAGCAATGAATTCCTCAGATTCACCACCCTCTGGCTGAAGAATTTCCTCCTTATCTCTGTTCTAAATGGACGTCCCTCTATTCTGAGGCTGCGTCCTATGGTCCTGTCCTAGATTCACCCACATCTGCACTATCTGGGTCTTTCAATATTCAACAGGTTTCAGTGAGATCTCCTCTTATTCTTCTAAATTCCAGTGAGTACAGGACCAGAGCCATCAAATGTTCCTCGTGTATTATCACTTACATTCCTGGAATAGTTCTCGTGAACCTTCTCCGGACCCTCTCCGATATCAGCACATCTCTTTTCAGATAAGGGGTCCAAAGCTGCTCACAATCCACTCAGTGTGGTCTGAACAATACCTTATAAAGCCTCAGCATTACATCCTTGCTTTTGTATCGTAATCCACAGGAAATGAATACTAACAGTGTATTTAACATTAATGACTCAACCTGCAAGTTAACCTTCGGGGAATCCTGCACGAGAACTCCCAAGTTGGTTTGCACCTCTGATTTTTCAATTCTTTTCCCATTTAGAAAGTAGTCTACTCCTTTATTCCATTTACCAGCATTTCCCTGCACTGTATTCCATCTGCCACTTCTGAGATGCTGGAACCTGGGGCCGTAGTTGAAATGCTGGAGGAACTCATCGGGTCAGGCAGCAACTTCAGCCTGTCTGAACGTCTGAGTTCCTTCAGCAGCTGGATTTCTGTTCCAATGTGCTGTCGAACACAGAGCGACCTCCCAGAGCAGAGGCAGGTAGTGTAGGGAGATATTTTCTCTGTTGTAGCCAACTCGTGCTGCCCCTACCCTTGGTTTGCATGACAACCCAGTGCAGAGGAAGTTTCACTGTCTGACCATGGGAGTCTGTGCTCGGACAGTGTGGATGGAGCTTCAGTCTGTGCCAGACCCTAAGAGTGTGTGATTGGACAGTGTAGAGGGATCCTCGCTCTGTGGCTGACCCCCAGGAGTGTGTGATAGCTTGGTGTGGAAGGCGCCTCACTCTGTGTCTAAGCTACGCTGATACTACCCTGAGGGTCTGCGAAGGGATGGTGCGTTAAACATTATTTACTGGACTGGTGCAGATCAATTGTCTCCCCTGATCCTTGTCCCATGCGGACCTCCCACACCCTCCTCGGCTCCCGTAGCTCTGATCCCATCCCGCATCCCTGCTCACCGAAGTTCCCATGAAATGCACCAGTGGCTATTTACCTTCCGTTTGTGAATTCGTGCATTAGTGTCCTGAGGTTTGTGAATGTCAGGATGGGAATGAGAGCAAAGGGCAGCTGAAAACACAAAATAAACTCAAGTTAGAACATAGAACATAAAACACTCCGGAACAGCACAGGCCCTTCAGCACCATGACCCATCACCTCCTGATCCCCAATGTCCCTGCACGTTAGCGGGCCCCACGCTACTGTCACCATCCTCCAAATCCTTCTCCTTGGTGACTTTCAGTGGAAAGTACTCGTGTGGTACCTCACCAACACCTTCTTGACTCCAAGCATACACTCCTTCCTGTATCGTTGAGTGGTCCTAACAGCTTCCACATCATCCTCTTGCAAGCATAAAATGCCTCGGGATTCTCTTTAATCTTACATGCCAAGGATGCATAATGGCCCCTTTAGTCCTTCCTACGCCCTGCTTGAGTTCTTTCCTGTAATTTTTATATATTCCTCAAGGATTGCCTAATTTTAGCTTCTTAACTCTTTTCAGATTTTCACTAAATTTCACATCTTTCATCATCCAAGGTTCCTTTACCCTGCCATCCCTGTCCTTCCTCCTCACTGGAACTTGCTGGTCCTCAGCTCTGATCAGCTGCTCCCAACTAACCCCCAGCTCCTGGGTTTATTATGCCATAATTTACTTATTTTCTATTCATTAAAGATACAGCACAGTAACAGACTTGTCTGTCTCAATGAGCCCACACCACCCAATTAGACCCTTGTGACGAATTAACCAAATGGAATATAGAATATTACAGCACATTACAGACCCACTTGTCCTCAATGTTGTGCCGACCTTTTAACCTACTCCAATGTCAATCTAACCCTTCCCTCCAACATAGCCCTCCACTTTTCCATCATCCGTGTGCCTGTCTAAGAGTTTCTTAACTGCCCCTAATGTATCTGCCTCTAGTCCTACCCCGGCAGAGAGTTCCACACACCCACCACTCTCTGTATAAAAAAACAATCTCTGACATGCCCCTATTCTTTTCTCCCGTTATCTTAAAATTACGCCCCCTGGTATTAACCATTACCACACTGGGAATTAGTCAATGGCTGTTCACTCGATCTATGCCTCATGGTAACCCATACATGTTTGGACTGTGGAAGGAAACCGGAGCACCCAGAGGAAACCCACACGGTCATGGGGAGAACGTACAAACTCCTTACAAACGGCGTCAGAATTGAATTGGCACTGTGGTAGCTTAACGCTGACTGTCACATTACCACACCATCCTACTTGCATCTCCCCAGTTTAGCAGTGTTCTGCAAGATTCAGATGCAGTATGATTTATAAATTTCTATCAGGTCATCTCTCAGCCTCTGACATTCCAGAGAAAACTACCCAAGTTTGTCCAGTTTCATACTCTCAAATTCAGACAGCACCCTGGTGAACCTGGTATGCAGATATCCTGATGAAGGGTCTCAGCCTGAAATGTCAATGCTTTTTTCTCCTCCATAGATGCTGCCTGACCTGCTGAGTTCCTCCTGCATTTTGCGTGTGTTACTGTGCAGATGGGACTCAGGCTGCTGGTCCAGTAACTTACTGCCTCACTGTGCAGATGTGTGCGAGCAAGCACGTGGTTTATTCTGCCGCGCTGCTCCCAAACCTGTAAGGAGGGTGGAGCGTACCGCTGATCACGGCCAATGAAACAGTCTGGGTAACTACTGGCTGAGCTCAGGACAAGGTTTAGTCTCAGAATCAGGTTTATTATCACTCACACACACTGTGACATTCATTGTTTTGCAGGACAGGGAAAGCCTTAAAATATACTGTAAGTTACACTAAGAAATATAAGAGATATAGATAGACAGAGATCTTTTCCCAGGTAAAAGTGGCTAATAAGAGTGTCTAAAGTGGCTAATAATAAGTTTTAAGGAGATCAGAGGAAAGTATACTGGAAATATCAAAGGTAACTTCTTTACACAGAGAGTGGTGGGTGTGCGGAATGCCCTGCTAGGGACAGTGATAAAGGTAGATTCATTAGGGACATTTAAGAAACTCTTAGTTAGGCACATGGATGATAGTAAAATGGAGGGCTACGTGGGAGGAAAGGGTTAGATTGATCTTGGAGCAGGTTAAAAGATGGGCACAATATTGTGGGCTGAAGGGCCTGTACTGTGCTGAATTGTTCTATGGATGTTGTAAGGTATATAAGAAATCAATAAGTAAAGCAAAAGACATCAAAATAGAGAGGCGATATTCAGGGTTCATGGTCCATTCAGAAATCTGATGACAGAGTGTGAGTCTTCAGGCTCCTGTATTTCCTCCTTGAGAAGAGTGCATGTCTTGAATGGTAAGGGTCTTAATAATAGAGCAGAGACCCAGACCAGGGCCGAGTCTTGTTCAGTGCTGAGCTTTCGAATGGTCTGATTCTCAGGTTGTGTGGTGTGAGCACAGTGTGGCCAGATCTGGTCAACATCATGTTTCTCCTTACCAGAATGCTCTGCAAGACATTGAGGATATCATTCATGTTGGAGACTTTGGACACGTCCTGACAAGCTGCCACGATCACTGTGGGCACGATCGCCAGAGCCCTTGTTAATACCACTCGCTTAAACCTGGACCAGGACAGATTGAGGAAGCCCTGAACGTGGAAAACGAGAGAGAGAGAGGGGGTTGAGAATGAAGCGACAATAATCCACCTCCCAGAGTGTCATCATCAATTATCTGGGCTCTGACAATCACACTGTATTTACCCAGACACAAGGAGAACAGCATGCCCCCTATCAAATAACTGTTCTGAAGTCTGAACAAAGAAATGACATTTTTATACAGAAATTAACCAGCTGGATACTGATAGAAACTTTGACCACCTCTGAAACCCATCATTTGCATAAACACAAGAGATTCTGCAGATGCTGGTAATCCTGAGTACTCAGAAAATTCTGGAGTTACTCAGCAGGTCAGGCAGCATCTATGGAGGGGAATAAACAGTTGATGTTTTGGACTGAGACCCTACGTCAGGACAGATCTTGGCCTATAACATCCACTGTTTCTTCCTTTCCAGAGATGCTGCCCGACCTGTTGAGTTCCTCCTGCTTTTCGTGTCTGGTACCCATCACTTGAATGTTTAAGTGCCATTATAATTGGTATTTTGGGTGTTAATAGCCATTTCAGTCTACATGTTAAAGATCAATAATACTTGAGAATTAGTAGAGTAACTGGCCGATGGTAAGTGCTGCCCTGGAATTCTTTGTTCCCATCTTCATCTTGTCTTGGTGTACTTGGTGACCTGTCTTGAACAGAAAGACTGTACAAAGGAGAGTTGGGCTTTCAAGGGCCATGTTCAGCCTGGGTGAGACCACTATGTCTGCACGCTGTCCCTGCCAGCTTATCACCTGGACTGTTGCTTACCTATCCACACGGATCCCGTTGCCCCCATTAGGTCTGCAGCCTTCCACATATTTAACCACAGGACCATAAGACAAAAGAGCAGAATTAGGCCATTCAGCCCATTGAGTCTGCCCTACCATTCCATCATGACAGATTTATTAATCCTCTCAACCCTATTCTCCTGCCTTCTCCCTGTAACCTTTTACATTCTGACTAATCGAGAGCCTATCAATCTCTCCACTTTAAATATACCCAATGACTTGGATTCCACAGCCATCTGTGGCAATGAATTCCACCCATTGGCTAAATAAATTCCTCCTTATCTCTGTTCTAAAGGGGCATTCTTGTTTTCCAAGGCTAATCCGTCTAGTCCTAGACTCACTCATTTTAGGAAACATCCTCTCCACATTCACTCTATCTAGGTCTTTTAATATTGGATAGATTTCACAGGGATCCCCCTTCATTCTTCTAATCTCCAGTGACTACAGGCCCACAGCCATCAAATGCTCCTGATACTTTAACACCTTCATTGCCAGTAACATGCTCGTGAACCTCCTCTGGAGCCTCTCCAATCCTCCAATGCTACACAGCACTTGTCAATCTCCCGCACTCCCACCCCTCACGCTGACTGGGATATTATCGGAAGAGACCTCTGATCTTACAGCTTACCTCCATTACAAACTGTCCGGAATACGTCCCTGTCATGGTGGAACTTTGACCTGCGGCAAGAATGCCAATAGCCCAGATGTAGAGAGCTGGTGTTCCGAAGTAGCAGCCGAGAACCACTCCCTGGAACAAAAGGAACACGTGTGTACACAGGCCAGGAGCTGCCATTTCCTCCCGCGTTCCAAAGACGTACGGCTACGGGCTAGCGAGTTGTGGACATGCTGTGTTGACGCTGGAAGTGTGGTGACACTTGCACGTCCTCAGAAGGTTAATTGTTGGCACAAACTGTTAGTGAGTCCACTCAAGATGTAGATCGGCAGTTTTACGGATACCAAAGAAATCAGATAATATGGGGAGAATTCAGGAATGTGGCAGAGGGCTTGTGGAGTTGCTGCCTCACCGTTCGAGTGACCTCCATTCAATCGTGGCCTGTGGCGCAGCCTCAAGAGTAGAAGGTTGTCCCTTTAGAACAGAGATGAGGAGGAATTTCTCTTGCCAGAGGGTGGTGAGTCTGTAGAATTCGTTGCCACAGATAGGGAGAAGGCAGGAGAATGGGGTTGAGGGGGATAATAATTGAGCCCCGTTTGAATGATGGAGCAGAATTGAGGGGCCAAAGGGCCTAATTCTACACCTAAGTCTTAAGTTCTTAAGAATCTACACATTGTACTTGTCTGCTGTGAGTTCCCATTGATGTTCCGGTTTCCTCCCATATCCCAGCAGGGTGAAAGGTCAGGCCGATGGCTGTAAATTACCCCTGCTGTGTAGGTGAGATGGAAAGGAGGGAGGGGAGTTGAGAATGTGGGGGCTTTAATATGGAGTTAGCACGATTAGGACCGGGGGCCGGTGGATGATTGGCATGGGTCCAGTGGGCCGAAGGATCTGATTGTGTGATCAGTGACTCTGTGACCATGGTGAACAGTCGAGCATGTTTGAACAGCTCAGATATCCTCCTCCCAGTCCAGAATCTTAAGTTTCCTTGTTCACATTTGTATGACCTTGTGGAGTCCAATTACAGCTGTACAAAGCGGAAACTTCACTGGGGCATCTTAGAATCATAGGACACCACAGCAAGAACACAGGCACTTTAGCCTGTCCAGTGCATGCTGAACTATTATTCTGCCATTGGCCCACACCTGGACCATAGCCCTCCATTCCCCTCTCATCAATGTATCTATCCAAATTCTCTTAAATGTTGAAATCAAACCCATAATCACCACTTCTACTGGCAGCTCTTTCCATACTCTCACCATCCTTTGAGGGAAAAAGATCCCCCTCAGGTTCCCCTTAAACACTTCATCTTTCACCCTTAACATAAGACCTCTAGTTCTAGTCTCGCTGAACTTCAGTGCAATCTCAAAGGGAATTGATGAGTTTGTCTGGGGGGGATTGTTTCCTGGGAGTTAAAGATAGTAAAATATGGAATGAGATGGAACATGAAATATTACAGTACAGTGCAGAACCTTCCCTAGGGCCCCTGCCCCTTCCTTCTTCAGTCCTGATGAAGGGTCTCGGCTCAAAACGTTGACTGCTCATTTCCACGGATGCTGCCCGACCTGCTGAGTTCATCCAGCTTGTTTGTATGTGTTGATTTGACCACAGCATCTGCAGTGTACTTTGTGCTTCCCTAAATAACGTTGTGTCGACATTTTAGCCTACTCTAAGATCAATCTAACCCTTCACTCCTACATAACCATCCATTTTTCTAGCCTATCTAAGAGTCTTATAAATGTCCCTAAGACAGACATTCGTCTGAAGTTAGGGGTTGGTTCCCAGGAGGGACAGTTAAAGCAAGAACATTGATGGGGTCAGTCAGAAACACAAGCGATCCAGAAGAACACACAGAAACTGGTGGAGGAGCTCAGCAGGTCAGGCAGCTTCGATGGAACAGTCGGCGTTGCTCGAGTTAGTAAGGATGCAGAATACGAGGGGAACTGTTTGGGCTTGTTTTTACTTACTATAGAGGTCATTGGCTTCTTACCCCTTTGAAGATGTCCACCTCCAAGGTGCTGTTGTCCTGGGGCAGCTGATTGATGTAGGGGCTTGAGCTGTTTGCACAGACTTGGTACTGCAGGAAAAGACAAGATTCAGGATCGTTCGTTGTCATTCCTCAGTACACGAGTGTAAACAAGATGGCTGTTCCTCCAGATGCAATGCAGCATAAAGAAATACAGTAAGCATAACGCATATTAAAAAGCAAAAAAACCCAATAAATATAAACATGAAAGAAATTTTATAGAACACAATGCACAAGTAACTGTTGTATACATAGACAATGTACGTAATGTGACTCAAGCTGATCTGTACGTAGTGGTGGTGAGGGATGATGGGGTGGTTAATGTGTAGAGGTGTCGATCAGTTTAACTGCTTGGTGAAAGTAAATGTCTAAACATTGGATATTGAACAGGACAGCAGAAGAACAGGCCCTTTGACCCACAGTTTTATGCCAAACTAATTAAAGTACTCTTCCTCCTACACCATGTCCATTCCTTCCATTTTCCTCACATTCACCTGCCTGTCCAAACACCTCTGATGTTTCTGCCTACCACCATCCCAGGCAGCGCATTCCAGGCACCCACAACTCTGTGTCAAAAAAAACTAGCCCCTCCCTCACATCTCCTTTGAAATTTCTCCTCTCTGGGAAACCCTGGGAAAATGATATTGTCTGTCTACTCTGTGTATGTCTCTCATAATCTTATACATCTCTATCAGCCTTCATCACTCCGGAGAAAACAAGGCACGTTTGTCCACCCTCTCATTATAGCACGTGCCCTCTAATCCAGGCAGCATCCTTGCAAACAACTTCTGCCCCTCTCTAAAGCCTCAGCATCCTTCCTTTAATGGGGTGACCAGAACTGTATGCAATACCCCAAATGCAGCCTTCCTAGAGTTTTATAAAGATGCAACGTAACTTCCTGACTTTTGAACTCAGCACCTGGATTAATAAAAGCAAACATGCCATATGGCTTATAACCAGCTTATCGACCTGTGTAGTCAGCTATGTTGTCTGGTGGCCTGGCGCGGAACCTGCGTTGCCTTTTCCCTGATGGGAGTGGGACAAACAGTTCATGAGCAGGGTGGGTGGGATCCTTTGTGATGTTACTGGCGTTTATCTGGCACCTTGCTTTATATATGTCCTGGTGCCAATGATGCATTGGACAGTTTTAATTACTTGTTGTAAAGCCTTCCTGTCCACCACAGTGCAGTTTCTGTACCATGCAGTGACACAGCATAGAAGAATGAAACCATAAAACATGGGAGCAGATGGTCACTCAGCCCATCACGTCTGCTCTACTATACTCATCATTATTTGCCGTGTTGTATGACATGGGCAGTTATGGTATTCCGTCAGTCTTTTATCTGTCTACCAAATGAGGGATCGTTGTCTGTGGGGAAGAACCCCTTCATGTTCTTGCTTTATCCATGACCTTGATTGTTCTTGGCAAATTTTTCTACAGAAGTGATTTTCCATGACCTTCTTCTGGGCAGTGTCTTTATGAGATGAGTGACCCCAGCTGCTATCAACAGACTTCAGAGATTGTCTGCCTGGCATACCAGGATTTGTGATATGCACCAGTTGCTCATACGACCAACCACCACCTGCTCCCTTGTGACCCTGATCGGGGGGCTAAGCAGGTGCTACACCTCGCCCAAGGGTGACCTACAGGTTAGCAGAGGGAAGGAGCGCCTTACACCTCCTTTGGCAGGGACGTATCTCCACCCTGATCATGGCTGATTTATTATCCCTCTCTATCCCATTCTCCTGCCTTCTTCCTGTAATATTTGACACCCTGACTAATCAAGAGCCTATCAACTTCCACTTTAAATATACTCAGTGACCTTGCGTCACAGCTGTCTGTGGCAATGAATTCCACAGACTCACCACCTTCTGGCTAAAGAAGTTCCTTCTCATCTCTGTTCCAAATGGACATCCATCTGTTCTGAGGCTGTGCCCACTGGCATGGATGCTACCTAACCTTATCCCTGATGGGAACTTTTAAGATGGCGTGAAGTTTTTGCTCTAATAGCCCCATAGTGCTTTCCAGAAGCGAGGCTTTGAAAAGGAGCGGCTACTGCACAGGAATGGAAAAAGCTGAACAAGATTGTAAGCTCAGCCAAATCCATCATGGGCACTAGCCTCCCCAGCATCGAGGATGCCTTTAAAAGGCAATGTCTCAAAAAGGCAGCATCTGTCATTAAGGACCCCCATCACCCAGAATGTGCCCTCTTCTCATTCTTACCATCAAGGAAGAGGTATAAGATCTTGAAGATACACAATCAGCACTTCAGGAACAGCATTTTGCCCTCTGCCATCAGATTTCTCGATGGACAATGAACCCATACACACTACCTCACTACTTTTTGTGCTCTCTTTTTGCACTATTTACTTAATTTAATTTTTAAAAATATATTTCCTATTGTAGTATTTATTTGTTTATTATGCACAGCATGGTACTGCTGCTGCAAAACGATAAATTTCATGACATGTTAAACCTGATTTTGATTCTGAAAAGACAGTTTTCAGGGTAGGTGGCACCCACAATGATTGTTAGCACGTTTCTTTGTCCTGCAGTGATGGTAGACTGCTGCCAACTTTTCTGCACACTTGACAGTAGTTTCTGTACGTTGTGAGAGGGTGCCGCACCGAACCAGACGGTACTGGCGGATGTGAGGATGCTCTCTAGGATGACACCAGTATGTTCTGGGAAAGATGGAATCTTACCAACTGCTGCAAGAAGTACATCTTCTGCTGATTGTTCTTGTTAATGAAGGAGGCATAGTCCTCCCTCACGAGGTCCTGTGAAACAACGATGCCTTGTAATCTTATAAACAAAGTCAGCCCTCCATCTCCTACAATCCAGAATCTGTTTGCAGAGAGGGTTGTGTCTATGATGGATTTTCCTGGCCATTTCTTTGTTCTGGATACAAACAAGCTGTGACGGTAGAGAGCAGCCAACGACTTTTCTGCTGTCCTAACCATCCCAGGAACTGTTATTCCCTGAAGCTCCTGCCTCAGACTCCCCCCACCCCTCAGTCATGCATTTTAGAAACATGGGGGGGGGGGTGGAATCTCATTGAAACCTAGAGAATACTGAATATTGAAAGCCCGAGATAGAGTTGACATGCGGAGGATGTTTCCTACAGTGGAAGAGTCTAATACCAGAGAGCACAGCCTCAGAGTAGAAGGATGTACCTTTAGAACAGAGATGAGGAGAAATCTTGTTTGCCAAAGGGTGGTGAATCGGTGAAATTCATCGCCATAGATGGCCGTGGAATGGAGTTTGATTGGTTCTTGATTAGTAAGGGAGTCAAAGGTTATGGGGAGAAGGGGGTTGAAAGGGATAAAAATCAGCCATGATAGAATGGGGAAGCAGACTCGATGGGTTGAAGAGGTCTCTACTCACATGTGGTGGTCTTGTGGTCTTCACACACACTTTGCCATCATCACATTCATCCTCTCTCTTCCTGTGCTCATGAAGCAGTGCTATGTAGGCCTCAGGACCAGTATCTGGACCAGCCACTCTCTCAACGTGCAGATAATATAGAAAACTACACTAGGATCCATGCTGTATGGACTAGGCCAATCTGGTCAATCACATCTCCTCACCATTGCCCCAGGCACCTGCAGGACACTGCTCTCTGAGAACGTATCGTAGACGAAGAGGGTTTTTGTCTCCAACCCACTCTCAGACACTGGAGTTCCCGAACCCCAGTAGCTGGGTGAAAAACATTTCCATTCATCTTTCTGACAATAAACCCCAATCCCCAGATACGGATCTCTGAGCTGGGGGGAGTCACTCCTTTCCATTTAACTTGCTTGGACCTCCCATCACTGTTCACAGCTCAGTTAAACCTCTCCTCAGCCTCTTCTGTCCCTAGTATTGACAGTGTCCCCTCAGAACAAGAAATCTCCAGCTTCGATGACACCTTTGTAAATTCCCCTCCATGCCCTCCCTGTGGCAGTCACATCCTTCCTGTGGTGTGGTGACCAGATCCATCCCCAATGATCAGACCCATCCTCAGTGACCAGATCCAAGCCCACTGACCAGATCTATCCCCAGTGCTCTTGTTCAGTCCAGTTTTGCATGGTCCACCTTTTGGCAGAGGTCTGAGTGTCCTCCTCCTTCAGAGTAGACACGTTAAGCTGATTGACCTAATTCTGCTCCTGTGTCTAGTGGTCTTCTGAGGGACAAGTTTCTGATTCCACAAACAAGCCTTGAGGAAAACACTCAATGAGTATGGTAATCCATCGAACCATGCGTAGGGTAATGCTGGTAGCTGCATTGTGATCAGGTCTGACCCAGAATCAGAATCAGATTTAATATCACTGGCATATATCATGAAATTTGTTGTTCTGCAGCAGCAGTGCCTTGCAATACATAGCAATGCAAATGATCTATAAATTATAATAAGTTTCTATAAAAAATTAAATACATACTGCCAAAAGAGTGCAAACAAATACAGTGAGGTTGTGTTCCTGAGTTCATTGTCCGTTCAGCCATCTAATGATGGAGAGGACGAAGCTGTTCCTGAATCACTGAGTTTGCATCTTCAGGCTCCTGTACCATCTCATTGATGGTGGCAATGAGAAGACCGCATCTCCTGGGTGATGGGGGTCCTTAATGATGGATGCTGCCTTTTTGAGGCATCGTCTATTGAAGATGTCCTCTATGCTGGGAGTCTAGTGCCCATGATGGAGCTGGCTGAGTTTACAACTTTCTGCAGCTTCTTAGGACACCAGATGGTGATTCAACCAGTTAGAATGCTCTCCATGGTACATACTATATTCTGACCCACACCATAGTCTGTCCCACTCTACAGTCTGACCCACATTTTAGTCTGTCCCACACTACAGCCTGTCACACACTACTGTCTAACCCACAGCACAGTACAGTCTGACCCACACTATATCTGACTCACACTACAATCTGTCCCACAGTACAGTCTGACTCACACTACAGTCTGTCGCACACTACTGTCTAACCCACAGCACAGTACAGTCTGACCCACACTATATCTGACTCACACTACAATCTGTCCCACAGTACAGTCTGACTCACACTACAGTCTGTCGCACACTACTGTCTAACCCACAGCACACTACAGTCTGACCCACACTATATCTGACTCACACTACAGTCTGACCCACATTTTAGTCTGTCCCACACTACAGCCTGTCACACACTGTCTAACCCACAGCACAGTACAGTCTGACCCACACTATATCTGACTCACACTACAGCCTGTCACGCACTACTGTCTAACCCACAGCACAGTACAGTCTGACCCACACTACAGTCTGCCTTTCACTTACCACATCCATGTTGCTCTTCTTGTAGAAGGCAGCTCCAAATACAGAAATCACAAACAGGTTGATCAGCAGGGAGATGAACAGGGCGATGGAGCACTCTATAAAGTAGTACATATTTGCTTCCCTCACAGCGGCCGAATTGGACTGGTCGACCTTCCGAGACTGCAGGTTGGGAAAGAGATGGGATGAATCACTGGAGATCATTGAAAGGCCTAGATAAAGTGGATGTGAAGAGGATGTTTCCTATAGTAGGGGAGTCCAGGTCTGGAGAACACAGTGTCAGGTTACATATCCCTACAGAATTGAGATGAGGAAGAATTTCCTTAGTCAGAGGAATTCATTGCCACAGACGGCTGTGGAGGCCAAGTCATGGGGTATATTTAAAGTAGAGGTTGACAGGTCTTGATTAGTCAGGGCATCAAAGGTTATGGGGAGAAGATAGGAAAATGAGGCATGGTAGTGTGGCAGTTATCACAATCACTTTACTGCACCAGTGACCACCAATCAGAGGTTGATTCCATCACTGTTTGTAAGAAGTTTGGACGTCCTCCCCATGGTCAACATGGATTTCCACCAGGTGTTCCAGTTTCCTCCAATGTTCCAACGATGTATGGGAGAGGGTTAGTGAGTTACAGGCATGCTATATTGGTATCAGAAGCGTGCCCACAGTTACGGGCTGCCCAGCACATCCTTGCTGATTTATTCACGGTCTGAGCTTCCATGAACCTTTGACATCTAATGAGAGCAAAACTCCAGCCCTTCCTCTCTTCCCTTAGCTTGCTCCTGAAACCCTATCTCAGCGTGTTCTTTGTCGGTCTTTGTTTATAATCTTTCATTGATTCTATTTTATTCCTTTGATCTGCTGTGAATGCCCACAAGAAAATGAATCTCAGGGTAGTATATGGGACATTTACATACTTTGATAATAACCTTGCTTTGACTTTGAACTTCTTGAGCAGGTCCATGGATATCTCCATACGTGGCTTATTGTTAGTCTGTGAAGTATTCTGAGATATTTTGTTAGCTGGAAGGTGTTATTATAAGATGTAGGTCAGTAATATACTGTGGTCAGGCTGCAGTAAACAGTTGTCAGGGTTAGGAACACTGGATCATTAATAAATTGTTTTATTATAGTCTCACATACCGAGGTACAGTGAAAAAATTTTGCAGCTGCATGACAGTGTAGTGGTTCGAGTAACACTATTACAGCACTGGTGATCTAGATTCAATTCCCTCTGTATGTTCTCCCCATGAATGCATGGGTTTCCTCCAAGTGCTCTGGTTTCCTCCCATATCCCAAAACCGTACAGGTTAGTAGATTAATTAGTCGCATGGGATGGGTGTAATTGGGCAGCACAGGCTCATGGGCTGGAAGGGACTATTACCATACTCTAAGTATAAAAAATATAAATACAACTTGTGCATTCAGATTAATTAATTACAACAGCACACAATAAGCGAAAACAAGAACAGAGTGCAGGGTGTTACAGTTCCAGAGAAAGTAAAGAGCAGGCAGACTCTAAGGTGCAAGATCATAGCAAGGCAGCAGATTGTCAGGTCAAAAGTTCATTTTAATATACCGAGGAGCCATTTAATAGATGTATAAGAATGGTGTAGAAGCTGTCCTTGAGTCTGGTGGTACATGCGATTAGGCTTTTGTACTTCTGCCTGATGGTAAGGAGAATGCCCCAAGAACCTGATGGTAGTGGGGAAGAGGCTGCCATTCGGCGTCGAGGTGTGGCTGTTCGGGCTCCTGACTCTCACGCCTGAAGGCAGAAATGCTCCGGTTTCCTTGCACATCCCAAAGGTGGCAAGCTAATTGCCTTCTGTAAACTCCTCAGAGTGGGTAGGTAGCTGAGCAGAAGAATCCGGGGGAAGTTGATGGGACTATGGGGAGCAGGATAAATCAAGATTAGTTTAAATATGCTGTTGGTTTTTCTTTCCTTTATAACACAGCTACTTACCTTGACCAATGCTGAGTGGAGGTAGATATTATGGGGCATTATAATTGCCCCAACAATGCCCACTGCCTGCAGTAGCTCATTATTGCCACACCCTGCGCAATATGGGTAGAACAGTCCCTTCACCACTTTGCCCTGGTTTGGTTTCACCACCACGTACTGGAGAGAGAGAGATCAGAATCAGGTTTCATATCACCAGAATATGTCGTGAAATTTGTTGTTTTTATGGCAGCAGTACAATGCAATATATAATAATAAAGAAACTATAAATCACAAGAAGAAATCTATATTTTAAAATTAAATTAAGTAGTGCAAAAAGAGAGCAAAAAATATTGAGGTCGTGTACTCAAAGATTCATTGTCCATTCGGAAATCTGACCAGAAGAAGGTGTTCTTTAATTGTTGAGTGTGTGTCTTCAGGCTCCTGTACCTCCTCCTTGATGATAGTAATGAGAAGAGGGCATGTCCTGGATAATGGAGGCTCTTAATGATGGATGCTGCCTTTTTGAGGCATCGCCTTTTGAAGATACTGGGGAGGTCATGAAGAATCGGTGCTTCGGGCTGAGACCCTTCATCAGGACCTGATGGAGATGCTGCCTGACCTCCTGAGTTTCTCCAGCATTTTGTGGGTGTTACTCTGGACTTACAGCACATGCAGAATCTCTTGTGTTTATAACAGGCATGGGCAAACTACGGCCCGGGGCCATATGCGGCCCGTTAAGCTTTTTAATCCGGCCCGCAGAACTTGATGAAATTATATTAATAAACCTTGTTAACGTTTTTTTCCCCGCAATTCTGGTGTTTTCGCCACAACAAAACTAAATCCAGACTTTGATGCGCTGGCTAAAAAGGGAGACCAACAACACTGTTCCCATTGAAATTAAAAATAAGTTTCTTCGTTGTGTTATGTAAAAAATGCATTTGAAAATATTTTTTTCAATAAGCCTTACATGTTACATGTCATTTCTGTTAAGTGATGGACATGAGTAGTGCGCAGGTGCACATACGTTCTCAAAATAAAAAAATGCGCTCCAGATCAAATAACGCGCTCCGCATACTGGCGCGCTGTCACTGTTCTGTCCTTGTGCTGGTCGTTGTTGAGTTTTGGCACAGGGGACAATTGAATAAGAAGGAGCAGGACAAGTAGACCTGCATCTCCTACCGTTTTTGAAATAAGGACAGTCAGGAGGAGAGTGATGATGATAATATCTTGAAGGATAACAGAATTTTCAGTGCTTTAAAATAATAACTGTTACTATTAAAAAAAGCTGTATTTTATTCATTTAATTTTCAGTGTTTTAAAAGTCATTTCAATAAATAGCTAAATACCATGGGACTTCAAAGACAGATATTTTGTTGTAATGCATTTGTTCATTTTCAATTGAAATTAAAGCACATATTTTCTACATATCCCATGATATTTTATTTTCTCTTATGAGGTGTATTACCAAAACACTCCGCCCATCTGCTCCTGGTCCGGCCCCCCTGTCAAATTTTAGAACCCTTTGTGGCCCACAAGTCAAAACGTTTGCCCACCCCTGGTTTATAACATACACTACTGCACAGTGAGGGTAGTGTAAAAAGGAACGCAAAGGCAACAGTTATTACCCTACAGCCACAAGACTGACGAGGTTGCAATTTCAAGAATTGTGTTCAGTTTTGGTCACCCTGGCATAGGAAAGGTATTATTAAACTGAGAAAGCTGGCAGAAAAGATTTACAAGGATGTTGCCAGGACTGAGTTTATAGGGAGAGACTGGACAGACAAGGACTTTATTCCTTCGAGTGTAGGAGACAAAGAGGTCATCTTATAGAGATATATACAAGGGACATAGACAGGGTGAATGCACAGCCTTTTTCCTAGGGTTGGGGTATCAAGAACAAGATGGCACAGTGCTGAGGTGAGATGAACCTGAGGGGCAATATGCTTTACACAGAGGGTGGTATCTATGTGGTGTCAAGTCCCAGAGGAAGTGGTTGAAGGCAGGTGCAACAATAGATTTTAAAAGACAGTTGGACAGGTGGACAATGGAATTGAAGTGCTTAGGAGGACTTGGGCCAAAAGCTGGCAAATGGAATTAAGTTAGGTGGGACATCTGGTCAGCTTGGATTGCTGTGCTGTGTGATCCTGGTCTTGCAGCCGGCACTGTAAAGCATTGCGTTACCACTACACTGCCATTGGCCAAGGGAGCAGGACACAGGCTGTGAATCAGTGGTGTACCACATTGAGAGGGTGGGTACAACCCCTGGGCTCAGAGTGGGAGACTCAGACGTAGGGAGACTGTCTCTGCTGGGGGGGTCAGTGTTAGGCTCAGGATTAGGAGACCATACCTTTGACCCCAGTCAAAGAACTACCTGGAGAAGGTGGTATCCACCATTAAGGATCCGCACAATTCCAAAACATGTCCTCTTCTCCTTACTACTATCAGTGAAAAAGTACAGGAACTCAGAGACCCACCATAAATGCTTTAGGAACAGCTTCTTCCCCTCTGCCATCAGGTTTCTGATTAGTCCTTGAACCCATGAGAACTACCTCATTATTGCCCCTCCCTGCTGAATCCCAGTGGCCAACTTCTCCAACCCTCACTGGATGGCAGTCCACCCTATCTCACCCCATTCTGACCAGACCCCAGTGTCCTCCAGCCCCCTCCATCCTACACCACCCCACACCACAGCACCCTGCAGCTAATATCCCTCCCGATCCGTGAGCATCCCCAATGTCGCTGAGAATGGGACAGTGGGAAGGTCTCGGACAGAGTTAGGATTGTGGGTTGTTGGACTGCCGGTGAGCGATGAGATTTCCTGTGATGCTAATCTACATTTCTCTGATTTTAGATTCTTCCTCCCACAGCACAGTTCCCAAATCAGTACCTCGTATCCGAAGGTGATGGCCATAATCCCAATCAGGATCACAAAAAATGCTTCCAGCTTCCTGAGACCTGTAATGAACAGAGAACATGAAACAGTACAGGCCCTTTGTCCCATGATGTTGTGCCAACATTTCAATGTAAGATCAATCTAACCTTTTCCTCCCACAGTCATCCATTTTCTATCATACATGTGCCTATCTGAGAGTCTCCTAACTGTTCCTACCACCACTCTGGCAGCGGGTTACACACACCCACCACTCTCTGATATCCCCCCTTTACTTCCCTCCAATCACCTTCAATTTATGCCCCCTTGTATCATTCCTTTCTCTGGCTACCCACTGGATCTTTGTCTCTTAACATCTATACACTTCTATCAAGTCACTTCTCACCCTCCTTCACTCCAAAGAGAAAAAAGCCCCAGCTTGCTCAACCTATCCTCTTAAGACATGTTCTCTAATCCAGGCAGCAAATCTCCTCTGCACCTTCTCCAAAGCTTCCACATCCTTTCTATACTGAGGCAACCACAAACGGGCACAGTACTCCAAGAAGATGTCAGTTAAGGAAATGTCAGTCCATTAATCTTCCTGTGGGAATAGCCCTCAGATACACACCAATTCTGGAATATCAGTCCTCCTCTCCCTCCCAAATTCCCTTCCACTTGAACCTCAATATTTCTAAAGATCGATTCTGGGCCCAACATATTGATGTAATCATGAAGAAGGCTTGCCAGCAGCTATACTTCATTCGGAGTTTGAGGAGCTAAGTTATGTCACTAAACACTCCAGCAAAATTTCAACAGATGAATCGTGGAGAGCATTCTGACTGGTTGCAACTTTGTCTGGTATGGAGGGGCCAATGGACAAGATCAGAAAAAAACTGGAAATAGTTGTAGAGTTAGCCAGCTCCATCATGAGCACTAGCTTCCCCTCCATCGAGGGCATCTTCAAGAGGTGACGCCTTAAGAAGGCACATCCATTATCAAGTACCCTCACCACCCAGGACTTGCTCTCATATCATCAAGGAGGAGGTACTGAAGTCTGAAGACACACAATGCCACATCCACTGCCTTACCCTCATCTACCCTTTTGGTTAACTCCAAAGAACTCCACGAGGTTTGTCAGGCACTACTTCCCATGCTGATTGTCCTTAATCAAACCCTGTATCTTCAAATGCTGGTAAATACTGTCCCTCAGAATCTCCTCCGTTAATTTACCTATCACCGACGCCAGAGTTATCCACTTGGATTGTCTTTGCTACCCTTTTTAAACAATGGTACCGCATTAGCCACTCTTTAGACATCGGGAACTTCTGTGGTCAGAGGTGAAGCAAAAATCTCTGCAAGGGACCCTGCATTTTCCAAAAATTTCTCTAAACACAACTGCGGTCTGTTTATACCCCTCTAAAGATGCTGCCTGACCTGCTGGGTTCCTCCAGAATTTTAAGTGTGTGGCCCAATAATTTCCCTACTATTTTCTCGATCTTGGCTACATTGACCACAGCCACCTGAGGCAGAGAGTGCCACAGGTTCCTAAAGGAGTTTCAATTCTCAGTCCTAATTGTCCAACCTGCATTCCTAAGGTGTTCTCACCAGTTCCAGAGCCCAGCCTGATGACATAGCCTGACAGAACATACGATAAGATAGATTCTTGGCCTCACAGCATACCTTGTTATGATCTGGCAGCTTATAATTAACCTGCACCACTCTCTTCCACTAGCTGTTACACGTTATTCTGCATTCTGTTATTGTTTTCCCTTGTTCTACCTCAATGCACTGTGTAATGATTTGATTTGTATGGACGGTATGCAAGGCAGGTTTGTCACTGTATCTCAGTACATGTGACAATAATAAACCAATAACAATCTAGTGAACTATTTTACAGTGACAAATATTTCTTCCTGAAAGAACACAGCCTATTGATATGCAGGTTTTCGGCTGACATCGGATATTCAGCCTATTGAGATTGCTCTGTCATACACTGGGATCCCGGCTGGTCACGAGACCTCTCACCTTCCCTTCACATCCTCGACCACGGTGAGTGAAATGGTAGTTGTCAAGGAGAGACGTTGTGGAAATATTGGAGAGGGCTCCTTCACAGTGACCCAACACCTACCATATTTATCAAGGAACAAGAAGAAGAAGGTGTCCACAATGGTAATGAGCACTCCTCCCCAAATCGGAATCCTATAGGAGTGAAAGATTTACGTCAGATTCAGAGGCAGATTTATCTGTCTATCACATGTACATTGAAACATGCCGTACAGCGAAATTCATTGTTTGCGCTAACTGCCGATATAGTGCTGGGGCAGCTCGCAAGTGTCACTACACATTCCGTGAGAACAGAGCATGCCCACCACGTTCAGCAGACCAACACCAGCAGCAACAATAACAGCACAATAATAACAACAAAACAGAAAAAAACAACAGCTAAACCCACTGACAGGCCTCTAACCCTGGGACAGGCCACACCCAGTTCTTGGCCCTGGACTTGCAGATATTGGGCCTCCGACTTCCAGGCGTGCTGAGCCAGGAGCTCAGACTCCGAGCTCACAGTCTTTGGTTTTCAATCTTTGGGCTTCCATCTCCAGTATCGACACCAGGACTCGTCCATAAGGGGAGTTAAAACTTCAAACCTCACATATCCAGGTCATGCTCTCTTCTTGCTGTTGCCATCAGGAAAGAGGTACAGGAGCCTCAGGACCTGCACCACCAGGTTCAGGAACAGCTATTACCTCTCAATCATTAGGCCCTTGAACCAGAAGGGACAACTTCAACTTTACTCAACCTGGCTCACCCTAACTGTTCCCACTACCCATGGACTCACTCATGCCTCCCAGTATCAAGGACGTCTTCAAAAAGCGATGCCTCAAAGAGGCAGCATCTGTCATTAAGGACCCCATCACCCAGAACATGCCCTCTTATTGTTGTTACCGATAAGGAAGAGGTACATGAGCTGGTTTCAGCACGGCTTCTTCTCAACACCATCAGATTTCTGAATGGTCAATGAATCCACACTACCTCACTAATCTTTTATTTTTAGTTTACTTTTCGCACTACTTATTTAATTTACGTATATCGATAAAACTCCTGAGGTCAGGGGTCAGGGTGTATATGTACATGATTCTGATTCTGGTGCTGAACTCGTGCTGCCCCCAGGCTGTCCTCACCTCTGACTGGATAGTAAATTGATGGCAATGGCTGTGCCGATCACCTCTTGCATGTCGGAGCCGATGATGGCGAGCTCGATGGTCAGCCAGAGCAAGATTCGGGGGCGCTGAAACACACAATGGTGAGGACTCGTACATCACTGGCAAACGGGTACTCTCCCCCACATTTACACACCCCCAAATCCAGATAGCTTCAGCCATGACCTCGGACAGCGGGGGTAACACCTGGGACAGCCGGACTGGCAAGTCTGGGGTCAAGGGTCAGGGTGATATCTCCCCATTCTGGGCTCAGGGGTCAGGGTGATATCTCCCCATTCTGGGGTCAAGGGTCAGGGTGCTATCTCCCCATTCTGGGGTCAGGGGTCAGGGTGATATCTCCCCATTCTGGGGTCAGAGTGATATCTGCCCAGATTGGGGTCAGGGATCTTGTGATATCTGTCCATACTAGGGTCAGTTGTCAGGGAGTTAGCTGCCCAGTGGGGGACCAGGGGTTAGGATCATAGCTCCCAAGACTGGAGTCTGGGTGATAGACTGAGGTCAGGGGTCAGATCTGGGTCAGAGGTCAGGGTGATATTTCCCAAGACTGAAGTCTGGGGTCAGGATGATGTCACCCCAGACTGGGGATAGGGGTTGATCTGAAAGCCACATGGCCTGGTGTAGCAATTGCTCTACCCAATAGCATAATAAGCTACAGAACTGTGTCTGCAGCGGAGTCCAATGCATCACAGAAACCAGCCTCTCCTCCATCAACTCCCCCACACCTCCCATTGCCTCAGGAAAGCAGCCAACATCATCAACGACCCCCTCCCACGAGGCAGAATATACAAAAGCTCAAGAACACGTCAAGGATGGCTTTTACCCATTGTTGGCAGGTTCTTGAATGGGCCTGATATCTGGGAAAGATGAACTCTGGGTCTCTCAGCCGACCCTGACCCCGCACCATGTTTGGCTGC
This sequence comes from Hemitrygon akajei, assembly GCF_048418815.1. Taxonomy (NCBI): domain Eukaryota; kingdom Metazoa; phylum Chordata; class Chondrichthyes; order Myliobatiformes; family Dasyatidae; genus Hemitrygon; species Hemitrygon akajei. The sequence continues at coordinate 118,952,044 of NC_133128.1, forward strand.
CTGCACTGCACACTCTCTGCAGCTGCAACATGAGATCGTACATTGTATTTATTTCCTCATATAGGGAATGATCTGGCTCGATGGCACAGAAATGAAATCTCATCGCCGTCTCTTGGTGCATATGACAACAATAAGTCAATAAAAGGAGTCAGGGGTCAGGGTGGTAAATTACCAGACTGGGGTCAGGGGTCAGGATGGTATATTCCCAGACTGGGGTCAGGGGTCAGGGTGGTAAATTACCAGACTGGGGTCAGGGGTCAGGATGGTATATTCCCAGACTGGGGTCAGGGGTCAGGGTGGTAAATTACCAGACTGGGGTCAGGGGTCAGGGTGGTATATATCAGTCTGTGCAAAGGGAAGCGGCCACCAGTCCAGAATCGCTATCAGCCCCCTTGGGTATGAAGGAAGCAGATTGGAAAGGGTGACAGAGGGAGGAAGGGGATGGAGGGATTGGGAAAGGGTGACAGAGGGAGGAAGGGGATGGAAGGATTGGGAAAGGGTGACAGAGGGAGGAAGGGGATGGAGGGACTGGGAAAGGGTGACAGGGAGGAAGGGGATGGAGGGATTGGGAAAGGGTGACAGGGGCAGGAAAGGGGATGGAGGGATTGGGAAAGGGTGACAGAGGGAGGAAAAGGATGGAGGGATTGGGAAAGGATGACAGGGAGGAAGGGAGGGATGGAGGGATTGGGAAAGGATGATGGAGGAAGGGAGGGGAATGGACTGGATGAGCAAAAGGAGATTGGAGAGAGACGATTGGAGCTGAAACAAGGAAGGGATTTGCATATCCCAAGCACTTCTGTTGCTTTTGTAACACAGGACATGGAGCAGGAATTTCTGGGACACAGATCAATAGAGCACAGGAACAGACCCTTCAACCCACATTCTGCACCAACCATGATACCAGATCAACTAAATCCCTGCTGCCTGCACATGGAATTATGGAGCATTACAGTGGAGAAGCTGGCTCTTCCGCTGTGCTGACCTGATCTTACGTACAGCCCCATCTGCAAGCACCCGGACCATAGCCCTCCGAGCGTGAGTGCGGAACGAGCTGCCAGCAGAAGAGGTGGATATTGGTTTGATTGCAACATTTAAGAGAAATTTAGATTAATACATCTATAGGAATGGTATAGAGGGCTATGATCCAGGTGTGAGTCGATGGGTCATGGTAGATGAACAGTTTGGCATGGACTGGATGGGCTGAAAGGCCTGTTTCTGTGCTGTAGTGCTCCATGACTCTATTACTCCATTCCCTACCTTGTGTCCCTGTCTAAAGGCCCCTTGAACACCATATTATATCTGCTTTTATCACCACCCCGGTATGTCTCCTTTGCAGTCTCCCCCTCTCACATTTGACCTCTCTACACTGGGGAACAGATTATGGCTGTCTAATCTATCTGTGCCTCTCATAATTTTATAAGCTTCTCTCAGGTTTCCGCTCAGCCTCCGAAAAGCGCCTGAGCAGTGAGATGCCGCGAATCCCACCCGGCCCCTCTGCCTTACCTTGGGGTAGTAGAGGCGGCAGACCTCAGCCAGGTGCATCCCCGTCACCACACCCAGGCGGGCCGCCAGCCTCTGGAGCAGCAAACCCAGCACCGTTGCAGAAAGGAGCACCCAGAGGAGCTGTGGGAGAGGCACGGAGACTGGTGGTGAGTGCTGCGTCAGTCAACACCACAGTTAGGGCACGGAGTGCGGGGATTAAAGGGTCAGGGGGTGGTACATTCTTAGGAGTTAGTGTACGTTTGCCATGTCAGCTAAAAGTTTGACAAACTTCTATAGATGTACAGTGGAGAGTATTCTAAATGGCTATATCACAGCCTGGTATGGAAACACCAGTGCCCAGAAACAGAAAAGACCACAGACGTTGGTGGGCACAGCTCAGTCCATCACAGGAAAAGTCCCCCTAAGAAAGAGTGAATGTGGAGAGAATGTTTCCTATAGCGAGGAAGACTAAGAATAGAGGGCACAGCCTCAAAATAGAAGGATGTGTACTTAGAAAAGGAGATGAGGAGAAATTTCTTGAGCCAGACGATGGCAAATCTGTGGAATTCATTGCCATGGATGGCTGTGGAGACCAAGTCAATTGGTATATTTAAACTGGAGGTTGATAGATTCTTACCATCGCAATGGAGGTACAGGGGCCTTAGGACCCACACCACCAGGTTCAGGGACAGTTATTACCCCATCAGGCTCCTGAACCAGTGTGGATAACTTCACTCACCACAATGAGCACTGGATCCCACACCACCAGGTTCAGGAACAGTTATTACTCTACAACCCTCAGGCTCCTGAACCAGTGTGGATAACTTCACTCACCACAATGAGCATTGGGTCCCACACCACCAGGTTCAGGAACAGTTATTACCCTACCACCATCAGGCTCCTGAACCAGCGTGGATAACTTCACTCACCACAATGAGCACTGGATCCCACACCACCAGGTTCAGGAACAGTTATTACTCTACAACCCTCAGGCTCCTGAACCAGTGTGGATAACTTCACTCACCACAATGAGCATTGGGTCCCACACCACCAGGTTCAGGGACAGTTATTACCCCATCAGGCTCCTGAACCAGTGTGGATAACTTCACTCACCACAATGAGCACTGGATCCCACACCACCAGGTTCAGGAACAGTTATTACTCTACAACCCTCAGGCTCCTGAACCAGTGTGGATAACTTCACTCACCACAATGAGCACTGGATCCCACACCACCAGGTTCAGGAACAGTTATTACTCTACAACCCTCAGGCTCCTGAACCAGTGTGGATAACTTCACTCATCTCAACGAGCCTTAGGTCCCACACCACCAGGTTCAGGAACAGTTATTACCCTACAACCCTCAGGCTCCTGAACCAGTGTGGATAACTTCACTCACCACAATGAGCATTGGGTCCCACACCACCAGGTTCAGGAACAGTTATTACCCTACAACCCTCAGGCTCCTGAACCAGTGTGGATAACTTCACTCACCACAATGAGCATTGGGTCCCACACCACCAGGTTCAGGAACAGTTATTACCCTACAACCCTCAGGCTCCTGAACCAGTGTGGATAACTTCACTCACCACAATGAGCATTGGGTCCCACACCACCAGGTTCAGGAACAGTTATTACCCTAAAACCATCAGGCTCCTGAACCAGTGTGGATAACTTCACTCACTACAACTCGGAACGTCTATGGCCTATAGACTCACTTTAACGGAATCTACGACTCATGTTCTCAGTGTTATTTTTTATATATTTGTATAATTTTTCTTCTTTTGCACATTGGTTGCTTTTCGGTCTTTGCTTATACATAGTTTTACATAAATCTTATTGTATTTTTTATGTTCCTGCAAAAGCCTGCAAGAAAATAATTCTGATGTAGGATATGGTGATATATACGTACTTAGACAATAAATGTGCTTAGACCTTGACTTTGATTAAAGGCAAGGAAAGAGGAGATTAAAAGCATGGAGGGTGGTGATGGGTGCAATATCGGTCAACATGGTGGGTTAGGACCACACTGTTCTTGGACTGACCTTGTAGCCCGCTGCTGCCCCAGATTGCAGGTCTGACTCGATGTTTCCTGGGTCCAGATACGCGATGCTCATCAGGTATCCTGGTCCTGTAAATGCCCATAGCTTCCTGAAGCTAAATCCAGGCTGGACATAGACGAAGATAAACATCAAGAGTGATCTTCTTTATCAAGAAAGACATTATCGCACAAGAGTAAGAAACTCCTTACAGTTAGTGGTGGGAATTGAACCTGGTTTGCCTGTACTGTAAAGCATTGTGTTAATCAGTATTCTACTGTGCCACCCATGTTCCCTCTACAGATCTAAAGCATGTTCTCTCTGTCGAACTGAGCGATGTCATCACTACAGATCCAGACCATGCCCCCCATCAATCTGTCAACATAAAGCACCATTTTCTCTGGTGTTCTAGCCATGCCTTGTCAATCTAAACAATTACCTGCCTGTTGATGATTTAGATCGACAAGGCATTGATAGATCTATACCATGTCATCTCTGTTGATCTAATCCATGCCATGTCTCTGTAAATATAAACCAAGCCCTCTAAATCATGTCCTCTCTGTTGTTCTAAACGTTATTGTCTGTGTGTATCTCAATCTTCACTTTGAGGCTATTCTGTAGGAAAATCGTACGTAATTGTTTTATTTCCTCATTGAGACTCCCCAAAATAGGTTTCGCACGGTTAATCAAAGTAGAAAGAATTGCTCTACATTAGGTGGCATGATAGTGGCTGTTATTGCTAAGGTATAAGTCTGGGTGAGTGGGTTTCTTATAGATGCCATGTCCGAGGCTACTGTCCAGTTTCCATCAGATTAATGCCATCCACAAACTTGTAAGAAAGTTCAAACCACAGTTTACGCGGGCCAAGGGTGACCTGGGACTTAGGACAGCTGCTGTTGCAGGATTCCCCGTGAATATGGAGCAGTGTATATCGGTCAGGTGGGAACACGCATCAAGGAGCCCGGGGGGGGGGGGGGTTACCTGGAGAAACCGGCAGTAGCAGAATATTGCATACGCAATGGCCATAGGATTGACTTTGATAACACAAAACCATTGTGCCATACAATGGCTTTTGGGTCTGCCTGGTGAAGGAAGCCATTGAAATAAAACTAGAGGAGAAGAGTTTTAACAAAGACAAAGAACGGGAATTAGATTGTAAACAAGGTGGGACAGCGGAAACTTGATTGGATGAGAAGTAACCAATCGGGGGGGACGGATGATGGGGGGGGGTGGTATAAATAGTATCTGGTATGTAATGGTATCAGATATAGTATTGGACTTGACATACTCAGGCGTCATCCCTGATGAAGATGGCAGAGTTGTCATCAAAATATCAATTAAAATCAATAGCTGTACCTGGTGGGAAGTCTGAGAAGAGTATATTCGTCATGTCGCTCTAAAGCATATCCCCTCTGTCAATCTAAACCATGCCCTCTCTGTTGATCTGAATGATGTTGTCTCTGTAAGTCTAACCCATGTGCTGACTGTCAATCTAAACAATATTCCCTCTGTCGATCTAAACCATGCCCTCTCTATAGATCTAAACCATCATCCCTGTTAATCTAAACCATGTCCTTATTGTGGCTCTAAACTATGTTCTCACTGTTGGTCTAAGCCGTGTCTTCTCTGTCAATCGAAACCATGTCTAATCTGTCAATCTAAATCGTGCCCTCACTGTTTGATCTAAATCATGTCTTCTCCGTCCATCTGTACAATATCCTCTCTGTTGATCCAAAATGTGTTGTCTCTGTAGATGTAAACAATGTTGTTTACATGTTGTTCTATCAATGCCCCTTCTCTATCCATCTAAACCATGTCCTCTCTGCTGATCTAAACCATGCCCCCTCGGTCCATCTATCAATGCCCTCTCTGTTCATCTAAACCGTGTCGCCTTTGTCAATCTAAACCATGGCCTCTCTGTCGATCTAAACCACACTCTCCCCATACATCCAAATCACACCATCCCTGTTGATATAAATCATGTCCTCACCGTCAATCTAAACTACATCCTTTCTGTCATTCAATCCATGCTCTGTGTTGGTCTAATCCATGCCCTGCCTACACATCTAAACTATATTGTGTCTGTTGATCTAAATCATGTCCTCTCTGTTGATCTGTACGATGTCCTCTCTGTAGATTAAAAAAATGTTGTCTCTGTCAATTTACACCCTGGTCCTCTCTGTTGACCTAAACTAATTTCTCTCTGTTGATCTAAACTATGCCCTCTCTGTCAATCTAAACTATGTTCTCTCAGTCGATCTGAACCATATTTCCTCAGTTGAAATAAACAATGTCCTCTCAGTTGATCTGAACTACACATCCTCCGTTGTTCCATCCATGCTGCCTCTGTTGATCTAAACCATACCCTTTTTGCCAGTCTAATCCCTGTCATCTCTGTTATCTAAACCATGTCCTCTCTGACGATTTGTATGATGTCCTCTCTTTAGATTTAAACTATGCCCTCTCTCTAAATCTGAACCATGTCCTCTCTGTCAATCTATAAAATCATAAGACCATAAGACATAGGAGCAGAATTAGGCCATTCAGCCCATCGAGTCTGCTCTGCCATTCAATCAGGGCTGATTCTGGATCCCACTCAACCCCATACACCTGCCTTCTCGCCATATTCTTTGATGCCCTGACCGATCAGGAAATGATCAACTTCCGCCTTAAATATACCCACAGACTTGGCCTCCACCACAGTCTGTGACAGAGCATTGAAGGATTGCCCCTCAATTTTGAGGCTGTGCCCTTTAGTTCTGGATACCCCCACCATGGGAAACATCCTCTCCACATTCATCCTATCAGTCTTTTTCAACTAGTCCTTTCTAAGCCATAACATCTTTGCACAACGTTCACTAGAAACACATCAATTAAATATAAATTTATACAATGAAGAACAGAATTATAATAAGCTTGTTCTGTAGACTCACAGCCCTCCACATCAATTGTTGCCCCTCAGATCTCTTTTAAATCTTTTCCATCTCTCTTCCACACATTCCCAATGGACAGAAGAAATGAGAGCCTGAAAGTATGTACCAGCATGCTCAAGGACAAGTTCTATCCTACTGTTATAGGACTACTGAACAATCTTCTTGTGTGATAAGATGAACCCTTGACCTCACAATCTACCTCATTATGATCTTGTCCCTAATTGTCTAACTGCACTGTACTTTCTCTGTAATTGCACGACTTTATTCTTGCTGTATCTCAGTACTTGTGACAGTAATAAACCAATTCCAGTTCCGATTTCACTGAAAACCAACGCCCCTTAGTTTTAGACTCCCCTACCCTGGGGAAAGATGGCTTCCATCCACCTTATCTATGCTCCTCACATTTTTGAACACTTTAATCCCCGACATTCAAAGAATAAAGACCCAGCCTGGCAAACATCTCCCTATAATCCAGGCACTCTCATCCTAGCAACATCCTCACAAATCATTTCTGCACTCTTTCCAGTTTAACCACATCCTTCCTGTGACAAAGTGACCAAAACAATACATGGTACAGCCTCACCAATTCCCTAATTGGTGAATTAAGGGTTATGGGGCAAAGGCAGGTAGGTGGAGATGAGTCCATGGTCAGATCAGCCATGATCTTATTGAATGGTGGAGCAGACTCGATGGGCTAGATGGCCGACTCCTTCTCCTATTTCTTATGTTCTTAATTCAACTGCCTCATAATGTCCCAACACCTGTACTCAATGTACTGAAATATGAAGGCCTGTAGGCTAAATACCTTTTTCACCACCCTGTCTACCTGCGACGCTGTTTCAATGCACTATGCACTTGTAGTCCTAGATGCCTCAGTTCCATTACATTTCCTAGTGCCCTATCTTTCATAGTATGTCCTATGTTGATTTGACTTTCCAAAATGCATCATCTCACTCTTATCTGTATTTGCTACTCTTTGGCCCTTTTCCAAACTGATCAAGATCCCCCTGTGATCTAGAACAATCTTCATGAACAACAACTCCTCCTAATTGTGCATCATCTGAAAACTTAGTGAAGAAGCCATTTGCATCTAAATCATTTATATAAATAATAAATAATAAGGATCCCAGCACCGACCCACACGGCACACCACTAGTCACTGACCTGCAAGCCACGAACACAACTTCAACCATCTCCCTTCTGCTTCCTACCTCTAGACCAATTTTGGATCCATCTAAATATCTCTCCCTGGATTCCATGAGACCTGGCCTTCCAGGCCAGCCTACCACAGATGATGGAATTGATGGCCTTGTGGCCAAGTTTGCGAGTGATACAAAGATATGCACAGGGGTAGGTAGTGTTGAGGAAGCAGGGAATCAGCAGGAAGGCTTGAACAGATTAGGATAAGGGGCACAGAAGTAGCAGATGGAATGCAATGTAGGGAAGTATATGGTCATGCACTTTAATAGAAGAAATAAAGTTGTGGATGATTTTCTAAACGTGGAGAAAATTCAGAACTCAGAGGTGCAAAGTGACTTACGAGTCCATGCACAGGATTCTCTGAAGGTTTCCTTGCAGGATGAGTTGGGAGTAAGGAATGCAAATACAATGTTAGCATTCATTTCGAGAAGACAAAACATAAAAGAAAGGATATGATGCTGAGGCTTTGCAAGGCATTGGTCAGACCACACTTGGACAATGGTGAGCAGGTTTGGGCTCCTTATCTATGAAAAGATGTGACGGCATAGGAGAGGGCCCACAGAAGGTTCATAAGAATGAACTCAGGAATGAAAGAGTTAATGCATGAGGAGAATTTAATAGCTTTAGGACTGGAGTTTAGCAGAATGAGGGGAGAACTCATTGAAACTTATTGAATATCGAAATGCCAAGATAGAGTGGACACAGAGATGTTTTCAATAGTGGGAGTCTAGGACCAGAGGGTACAGCTCAAAGTAGAAGGATGTCCCTTTTGAACAGAGATGAGGATGGTGAATCTATGAAATTCATTGCTACAGGGAGCTGTGGAGGCCAAGTTGTTGGGTATATTTAAATTGGAGGTTGACAGGTTCTTGATCAGTCAGGGTGTCAAAGGTTATGGGGAGAAGGCAGGAGAATGGGGTTGAGAGGGATAATGATGGAATGCCGGAGCAGACTAGAGTTGAATGGCTTAACTCTGCTCCTATGTCATATGGTCTTAAGCAGGACCTTGTCAGAGGTCTTGCTAAAGTCCAACTAGACAAAATCCACTGCCCTATCCTCGTCTACATATTTTATTGCCTAGTCAATTAAAAAGTTCATCAAGCATGACTTTCCATACACAAAGACATGCTGTCTCCTCCTAATCAGACTCTGTCCATTCAAATGCTGACAGATCCTGTCCCTCAGAGCTCCCTCTAGCACGCTCCCCATCACTGATGGTCAGGCCGGTGGATCTGTAGTTCCCCGGCTTGTCCTTGTAGATCCCTACTCCCCCTCTCAGCAGGATCCCATCCACTCATTGACCAGGTAATATTGTTAACTACTTGGAACAGCAGGAACAGGCCATTCAGCCCACAATGTTCTGCCAAGCAAATCAAATTAGTAATCCAATGGCTAACTAATGTCTTCTGCCTACACAATGTCCACATCATTCCATTTTCCTCACATTCCTTCACATCCAGGCATCCAACACTTGCCCCTCACATCTCCTTTGTAATTAACCCCCCCCACCTTAAATGCATGCCCTATGGCATTAGACATTTCAATTCTTGAAAAAGGATATTGTCTCTCTACTCTATCTGTGCCTCTCATAATCTTATAAACTATTAGATCTCCCCTCAACCTCTGCCACTCCAAAGAAAACAACCTAAGTCTGTCCACCCTCTCATTATAGAACCTGCCCTCTAATCCAGGCAACACCCTAGTAAACCTTCCTGCACCCTCTCCAAAGCCTCAACATCCTTCCTATAACGGGATAACCAGAACTGTACCCGATACTCCAGATGCAGCCTAACCAGAGTTTTATAAAGCTGCAGCATAACTTCCTGACTTCTGAACTCAATACCTTGACTAATAAAGGCAAGCGTGTCATATGCATTCTTAATCACCCTTTCAACACGTGAATCCATTTTCAAGGAGCTATGAATTTGGACCTGAAGATCCCTCTGCTCATCAACACTGTTAAGGATCTTGACAGTTTTGAATCAAGCCAGTTTTGAATCCTGGTGGCCAATTCACCATGGATCCCATATGTCTTAATCTTCTGGATGAGCCTCCCATGAAGGACCTTATCAAATACCTTAATAAAATCCATGTAGGTAACATCCACTCTCCTACCTTCATCAAACACCCTTGTCACCTTTTTAAAAAAAACTCATTCGTGTTAGTAAGACACAACTTGCCCCGCAAGCTGACTGTCCCTCATCAGGCCTTGGTTTTCCAAATGCTCATAAATCTTATCTCTAAGAATTCTCCCCAATAACTTCCCTACCACTAATGTGACTAACCAGTCCATCGTTTCAAGGATTATCCCTAGTTCCCTTCTTGCATGATTGAACAGTATTAGCAAGTCTCCAGCCCTCTGGTATTCATACACATATCACATGGTAGTATGATAACATACACAATTAAAATATTTTACATTAAACCCATAATTAGTTATTTAAACAAACAAGAATGCTTAATCAAATAATATATATATACAAGATTACTCAAGTATCATTGAAATATTAAATGCTTAATACAGAGCTGACTACATTGGAGGTCCAGCTCTTCTGCCTCTCTCTGAACTCTCTACACTCACTTTTCCCCCTTTCTAGCTATGTCATTGGTGCAAATGTGCACTACGACCTCTAGTTGGCCACTCTCCCCCTTGAGAATATTCCGCAGCCACTCTGGGACATCTTTGATGCTATGTTCAACGTTCCACCTTCCTCTTTGTTTCAGTTTACCAAGTTACCCTTTTGCAAGCTCCTCGGATTTCTCTGTCACCTGTCCCATGGTTGATCTTCACAATACCATTGCCTTCTCTTCAGTTTGAACCTCCTTGTCCTGTTACCCACAACCTTCTCCTTTATCCCTCTTTCCACTCTGCTGGTGCACCTTTCCCAGGGTCTGTGAAATGTTTTCATGCACATCCGTCACCTTCCTCATTGACCTTGACCAATTCATGACCTGCGTTCATCACCTTTACCCTTGAACTCCTAGCATTAAAATGCACACACTTTAAACTATCCATCCCATTGTATCTATTACTTTGCTCCTGCCTGGTGTTACTGGCCCTGACATCTACCTTCCTCTCCATCCCTCCACTTTCTGACCTGGTGCTCTGGTTCCCAGCACCTACAAAACTAGTTTAAACCCTCCCGAGTAGCACTAACAAATCTCCCGGCCAGGGTATTGGTTCCTGTCTAGATTAGGTGCAACCTATTCCTCTGCACAGGTCACCCTATCCCCAGAAAAAGTTCCAATTAACCCCTGCACCAGTTCCTCAGCCACTCAGTCATGAGTACTATCATCCTGTTCCTGCCCTGAGTAACCCTGTGGTTACTACATTGGAGGTCTTCCTTCCTAATTTTCTGTACAGTACTCACTGTGCAGGACTTCTTCCTCCTTTCTACATACATCATTTGTGCCAATGTGTGTCATGAACTCTGGCTGCACACACTCCCCCTTGAGAATATTCTGCAACCACTGCGAGCCATCCTGGGCCCTAGCATCTGGGTCGTAACACACCGTCCCGATGTCTCCTTTGTGGCCATGGAATCTCCTCTCTGTCACCCTCACTACGGAATTTCATATCGCCTCGGCTCATTGGAAAGGAAGTCAAATGAGATGATAGCATTCACTTCAAGAGGGCTAGAATATAAAAGCAAGGATGTAATGCTGAGGCTTTGTAAGGAATTAGTCGGACTGTACTTGGAGTATTGTGAGCAGTTTTGGGCCTCTTAACTGAAAAAAAAGATGTGTTGGCATTGGAGAGGGTACAGAGTAGGTTCACGAGAATGATTCTGGGATTGAAAGGGTTAAAATTTGAGGAGCATTTGATGGCTCTGGGCTTGTACTCATTGGTGTTTAGAAGAATGAAGGGGGATCTCATTGAAAACTATTGAATAGCCATAGATAGAGTGGATGTAGAGAGAATATTTCCCAGATGGGGAGTCTAGGACCAGAGGTAACACAGCCTCAGAATAGAGGGGCATCCCTTCAGAACAGAGATGATGAGCAATTTCTTTAGCCAGTGGTGGTGAATCAGTGGAACTCATTGCCACAAATGAACATGGAGGCCAAGTCATTGTGTATATTTAAAGCAGGGGTTGATAATTCTTGATCAGTCAGAGTGTCAAAGGTTATGGGCAGAAGGCAGGAGAATGGGCTTGAGGGGGATAATAAATCAGCCACGATGGAGCAGTTTTGATGGGCCGAGTGGCCTAATTCTCCTATGTCTTATAGTCTTACATTCATTATCACTGTACCCGTCCCTGCTGAGCCGCAGAGCTGGCCATGACCCTATCAGGGAAAATCCCTGGCCTCCAGCTTTGAAAGGTTTCTCTATCTCCCTTTCAGTTCTGATGATCGGCCTCTGAAGTGAAACTTTAACTCGCTGCAGAAGGTATCTATTTCCATCAGCTTCTGTTTTTGCGTGGGACAGTGGCAGTGAGGGCAAGCAGAACTTACCCCTCCCACATCAGGGACTGTAATCATCTCATTGAGGTACGTCTGGTCGGTGGAGCGGGTGTTATATTCTGGTAGCTCGCTGGACACATCTCCGCTGACGTCTGTGGATGAGTCTGTGGAAGATATTTTCTCCGTGATGAGCTGCTCTGTAAGGAGAAGGGAGGAATCACATGCTACATGGTCAAAAGGGAGACCAGGAGTCTTTGAGTGGTGTGCAGTGACTCTCAACAATGTTCCCTCTAATTTGTAATGACCAGTATGCGCAAAAATCTTGTGCTGTGCAATTCCCTACCCAGTGACAAAACATGCGTACACTGAATAATTTCTTCAATAAAAGCAGTATGTAAACCACTTCTAAAATCTACAAGCAAATCACTGCAAACTCTACGTTGTCAACGCATCAGGAACAAGAAAAGGAAATGCGGTTGTGTACGATTGTGGAAAATACTTTAACGTGCCAACGAGGTAGAGGGAGACAACCTTTCCTGGGCAGGTTAAATTACTTTGTGTGTTAGTGGCAAAAGATGTGTATGTGCACACCTTAGAGGCAACATTGACCCTCACTGGCCACAGTGCAGAGTGACCCTCACTGGGTGCAGTATGGATTGACCCTCACTGGGTGCAGTATGGATTGACCCTCACTGGGTGCAGTGCAGAGTGACCCTCACTGGGTGCAGTATGGATTGACCCTCACTGGCCACAGTGCAGAGTGACCCTCACTGAGTGCAGTATGGATTGACCCTCACTGGGTGCAGTATGGATTGACCCTCACTGGGTGCAGTGCAGAGTGACCCTCACTGGGTGCAGTATGGATTGACCCTCACTGGGTGCAGTATGGATTGACCCTCACTGGGTGCAGTGCAGAGTGACCCTCACTGGGTGCAGTATGGATTGACCCTCACTGGGTGCAGTGCAGAGTGACCCTCACTGGGTGCAGTATGGATTGACCCTCACTGGCCACAGTGCAGAGTGACCCTCACTGAGTGCAGTATGGATTGACCCTCACTGGGTGCAGTATGGATTGACCCTCACTGGCCACAGTGCAGAGTGACCCTCACTGAGTGCAGTATGGATTGACCCTCACTGGGTGCAGTGCAGAGTGACCCTCACTGGGTGCAGTATGGATTGACCCTCACTGGGTGCAGTGCAGAGTGACCCTCACTGGGTGCAGTATGGATTGACCCTCACTGGGTGCAGTGCAGAGTGACCCTATCTGAGTGCAGTATGGATTGACCCTCACTGGGTGCAGTGCAGACTGACCCTCACTGGGTGCAGTGCAGAGTGACCCTCACTGAGTGCAGTATGGATTGACCCTCACTGGGTGCAGTGCAGAGTGACCCTCACTGGGTGCAGTATGGATTGACCCTCACTGGGTGCAGTGCAGAGTGACCCTCACTGAGTGCAGTATGGATTGACCCTCACTGGGTGCAGTATGAATTGACCCTCAATGGGTGCAGTGCAGAGTGACCCTCACTGGGTGCAGTATGGATTGACCCTCACTGGCAACAATGTGGACTGACCATCACTGGCCACTGTGTGGACTGAACCTCTCTGACCACAATGTGGACTGAACCTCTCTGACCACAATGTGGACTGACCACCACTGGCCGCAGTGTGGACTGAACCTCTCTGACCACAATGTGGACTGACCATCACTGGCCACTGTGTGGACTGAACCTCTCTGACCACAATGTGGACTGAACCTCTCTGACCACAATGTGGACTGACCATCACTGGCCACAGTGTGGACTGAACCTCTCTGACCACAATGTGGACTGACCATCACTGGCCGCAGTGTGGAGTGAACCTCTCTGACCACAATGTGGACTGACCATCACTGACCACAATGTGGACTGAACCTCTCTGACCACAATGTGGACTGAACCTCTCTGACCACAATGTGGACTGACCATCACTGACCACAATGTGGACTGAACCTCTCTGACCACAATGTGGACTGACCATCACTGACCACAATGTGGACTGAACCTCTCTGACCACAATGTGGACTGACCATCACTGGCCGCAGTGTGGACTGAACCTCTCTGACCAAAATGTGGACTGACCACCACTGGCCACTGTGTGGAGTGAACCTCTCTGACTACAATGTGGACTGACCACCACTGGCCGCAGTGTGGACTGAACCACTCTGACCACAATGTGGACTGACCACCACTGGCCACTGTGTGGACTGAACCTCTCTGACCACAATGTGGACTGAACCTCTCTGACCACAATGTGGACTGACCATCACTGACCACAATGTGGACTGAACCTCTCTGACCACAATGTGGACTGACCACCACTGGCCGCAGTGTGGACTGAACCTCTCTGACCACAATGTGGACTGACCACCACTGGCCACTGTGTGGACTGAACCTCTCTGACCACAATGTGGACTGAACCTCTCTGACCACAATGTGGACTGACCATCACTGACCACAATGTGGACTGAACCTCTCTGACTACAATGTGGACTGAACCTCTCTAACCACAATGTGGACTGACCACCACTGGCCACTGTGTGGACTGAACCTCTCTGACCACAGTGTGGACTGACCACCACTGGCCGCAGTGTGGACTGAACCTCTCTGACCAAAATGTGGACTGACCACCACTGGCCACTGTGTGGACTGAACCTCTCTGACCACAATGTGGACTGACCATCACTGACCACAATGTGGACTGAACCTCTCTGACCACAGTGTGGACTGACCACCACTGGCCGCAGTGTGGACTGAACCTCTCTGACCAAAATGTGGACTGACCACCACTGGCCACTGTGTTGAGTGAACCTCTCTGACCACAATGTGGACTGACCACCACTGGCCACTGTGTGGACTGAACCTCTCTGACCACAATGTGGACTGAACCTCTCTGACCACAATGTGGACTGACCATCACTGACCACAATGTGGACTGAACCTCTCTGACCACAATGTGGACTGACCACCACTGGCCACTGTGTGGACTGAACCTCTCTGACCACAATGTGGACTGAACCTCTCTGACCACAATGTGGACTGAACATCACTGACCACAATGTGGACTGAACCTCTCTGACCACAGTGTGGACTGACCACCACTGGCCGCAGTGTGGACTGAACCTCTCTGACAACAATGTGGACTGACCACCACTGGCCGCAGTGTGGACTGAACCTCTCTGACAACAATGTGGACTGACCACCACTGGCCACTGTGTGGACTGAACCTCTCTGACCACAATGTGGACTGAACCTCTCTGACCACAATGTGGACTGACCATCACTGACCATAATGTGGACTGAACCTCTCTGACCACCACTGGCCACTGTGTGGACTGAACCTCTCTGACCACAATGTGGACTGACCATCACTGACCACAATGTGGACTGAACCTCTCTGACCACAATGTGGACTGACCATCACTGGCCACTGTGTGGACTGAACCTCTCTGACCACAATGTGGACTGACCATCACTGGCCACAATGTGGAGTGAACCTCTCTGACCACAATGTGGACTGACCATCACTGGCCGCAGTGTGGAGTGAACCTCTCTGACCACAATGTGGACTGACCATCACTGGCCACGGTGTGGACTGAACCTCTCTGACCACAATGTGGACTGACCATCATTGACCACTGTGTGGACTGAACCTCTCTGACCACAATGTGGACTGACCATCACTGGCCACGGTGTGGACTGAACCTCTCTGACCACAATGTGGACTGACCATCACTGGCCGCGGTGTGGAGTGAACCTCTCTGACCACAATGTGGACTGACCATCACTGGCCGCGGTGCGGAGTGAACCTCTCTGACCACAATGTGGACTGACCATCACTGGCCACGGTGTGGACTGAACCTCTCTGACCACAATGTGGACTGACCATCACTGGCCGCGGTGCGGAGTGAACCTCTCTGACCACAATGTGGACTGACCATCACTGGCCACTGTGTGGACTGAACCTCTCTGACCACAGTGTGGACTGACCACCACTGGCCGCAGTGTGGACTGAACCTCTCTGACCAAAATGTGGACTGACCACCACTGGCCACTGTGTTGAGTGAACCTCTCTGACCACAATGTGGAGTGAACCTCTCTGACCACAATGTGGACTGACCATCACTGGCAGCGGTGCGGAGTGAACCTCTCTGACCAGAATGTGGACTGACCATCACTGGCCGCAGTGCGGACTGAACCTCTCTGACCACAATGTGGACTGACCATCACTGACCACAATGTGGACTGAACCTCACTGACCACAATGTGGACTGACCACCACTGGCCACTGTGTGGACTGAACCTCTCTGACCACAATGTGGACTGACCACCACTGGCCACTGTGTGGACTGAACCTCTCTGACCACAATGTGGACTGACCATCACTGACCACAATGTGGACTGAAACTCTCTGACCACAATGTGGACTGACCATCACTGGCCACAGTGTGGACTGAACCTCTCTGACCACAGTCCAGGGACTGCCCATTGGCCTCAATGCCCAAGGAGCAGCCTCACAGTTTAAATTATAGCAAATCCTGCAGGAAGATTTTACTTAATATAACTTAGTTTTTTTGATTTGGTGTATATTTTGATTGGATCTCAACACTGTGGCTTTAGTCGTCTAAAGCCGCACACCCCATGGAGAGCCTAGAGGAGTTTAACTGCATGTTAAAAACAGGTTTGAAAGGACAAGGTGTCTCTCTCTGATCTCCTGTGGTGTAGCTGTGGGCCACATCTAAGTGTAGTGCAGACAGTGGGTCCACCAAGTCCATGGAATGTTTGGTAACATAGTGTTTAGCACAAGCAATCTGTGATCAGTTTCTGTCACTTTCATTAAGGAGTTTGCACGCACTTCTTGTGACAGTGTGGGTTTGCTCCAGGTGCACCAGTGTCCTCCCACGTTCCAAAGATATATGGGTTAGAGTGAGTATGTTGTGGGCATGGTGACACTACTGGGTTGCCTAACATATATGAGTTGGTTGCTGACCAGTGCATCTCACTTTGTATTTTGATGTTTTGATGTACATGTGACAAAGAAAGCTGATCTTTAATGTTTACATTCTGATTCACCCCCAGACCTTTGGAAATATTTAGGTTAAGAACCATTCATGTGCCCGAAGTTGCAACAGTCCCAGAATTTGCCTCATCCAGTCCCCCGTGCTTGGGAAAAGTCAAAGCGTTAGATGGGATGACCTTCCACCCAGGGCTGTGGAGAGAGTGCAGAGGTGGGTGGTTGGAGCCATTGCCTCAGAGATCTGAAGACCCAGGCTTGATGCCGACCTCTGGTCCTGTCCCTGTGACATTGTGAGATTTAAGGAGAAGGATTAAAGTTTAGATTTATTTGTCACATGTATATCAAAGCCAACAGTGAAATGCATCATTTATGTCAAATCAATCAGCCACAAGTGCTGCCATGCTTCTGACACCAACGTATCCTGCCAACAACTCATGAATCCTAACATACACGCCTTGGCATGTTGATGGAAACTGAATCACCCAGAGGAAACCCATATGGTCGTGAGGAGAACACAAAGCTTGTTACAGGCAGCAGCTAGAATCGAACCTTAATTGGTGATGCTGGAGATGTAAGCCATTGAACTAACCATAATATCAGGCTGCCCTCTACATTACCATACCAGGTTTGATTAGACTCAAAGTTCAAAGATTGCTGTGTCCAATCTAGAACCTATCAATCTCCGCCTTAAATACACCCAACAACCTGGCCTCTACAATGGCGTGTGGTAACAAATTCCACAAATTCACCACCCTCTGACTAAATAAATTTCTCAGCATCTGTTTTAAATGTATACCCTTCTATCCTGAGGCTGTGCCCTATTGTCCTAGACTGCCCCACCATGGGAAACATTCTTTTCACATCTACTCTGTCTAGGCTTTTCCACATTCAAAGGGATTTATTGTGATCTCCTCCCCACCATTCTTCTAAATTCCAGTGAGTACAGGCCCAGAACCATCAAGCGTTCTTCATACCCTTTCATTCCCAAAATCTTCCTTGTGAACCTCTTGAATGCCAGCATATCTTTTCTTAGATAAGGAGCTGAAAACTGTTCACGATACGCAAAGTAAGGCCTCCTCAGTGCGTTATAAAACCTTGGTGTCACATCCCTGCTCTTGTATTCTAGACCTCTTGAAATGAATGCTAACATTACATTTGCCTTTCTCACCACCGACTCAACCTGCAGGTTAACCTTTAGGTGTTCTGCCCAAGGACTCCCAAGTTACTTTACATCTCAGATTTTTGGATTTCCTCCCCGTTTAGAAAATAGTCTGCACACTTATTTCTGCTACTAAAGTGCATGACCATTCATTTTCCAACATTGTACTTCATTTGCCAATTTTTTGCCCATTCTCCTAATCTGTCTAAGTCCTTCTGCATCATACCTGTTTCCTCAACACTACCTGCCCCTCCATCAATCTTCGTATCATCTGCAAACCTGGCAGCAAAGCCATCTTTTCCATCATCTAAATCTTTGATACGTAGCATAAAAAGAAGCGGTCCCAACACCGACCCCTGCGGAACACCACTAGTCAGCCAACCAGAGCAAAGGATCCTTTTATTCCCACTCACTGCCTCCTACCAATCAGCCAATAATCTAAGCATGCTAGTAACTTTCCTGTAATATCATGGGCTCTTCATTTGGCATCATGTGTGACACCTTGTCAAAGGCCTTCCGAAAATCCAAATATATAACATCCACTGCATCCTCTTTATCGATCCTACTTGTAATCTCCTCAAAGAATTCCAACAAATTTGTCAGGCAAGATTTTCCCTTCAGGAAACCATGCTGACTTTGTCCTATCTTGTCCTGTGCTCCATCTTCTCATCCTTAACAACTGACTCTAACATCTTCCCAACCATGAGGTCAGGCTAACCAGTCTATAATTTAACGAGAACATGAGCTGGGAAGTCCTTGAAAGTAAGTCTATAGGTTGTGAAGTCAGTTTAGCATTGAGGTGAGTGAACAGAATGGATGTAGAGAGGATGTTTTCTATAATGGGTGAGTGTAGGACCATGGGCACCACTTTAGATAACAGGCGTCTATTTAAAACAGAGATGAGGAAGAATTTCTTTAGTCAGAGGGTGGTGAATTCATGGAATTCATTGTCACTGATGGCTGTGGAGGCCAAGCACTGGGTATTTTTAAAGCAGAGGCAGGAAAATGGGGCTGAGAGGGATAATAAATCAGCCATGATAAAATGGTGGAGCAGACTCAATGGGCTGAATGGCCTAATTCTGCTCCAATGCCTTATGGTTTTATTGGACACTGAATTCCCCTCAGTCTGTAGGTGAGGAAGTTAATAGGGACATGTGGAGTATAGTATATATAGGGATAGTATAAAGGAGTGGCTGGTACGGACCTGGTGGGCCAAAGGCCTTGCTGTAGGCTGTCTGGCTTTGTGGCTCCATGACCTCGGTGAAAGGCCTGATGGCCCGCTTCCAATTCCGTTGCTTTAGTTCCCTTCAGAGGACACAACAATGTGAAAGAGCAACTTTCACCGATACTCAGCCATCAGTTTTGTCGAAACTGAGCTAAAGATAGATTCAGACTGGATGGGACAATAGTGGTTGGAAAATGAGTCAGTCAGGTTGCCTCTCATGTTATTGCTGTTTCATAAGGCAGCTTTTGAGATGTAGCTGACTGACCCTTCGCACACAGAGGAACAGATTCTGCTGAGACATCATGGCATGATCAGTGAATGTACCAGAGAATGCTGCTCCTGCACAACATTTACACTTAAAGAGCTGCTGGGGATATCCCCCATTTAGATGGTTTGCAAGCCGAGAGGGTGGTTAAGAAATCATACCATGTGTTGGCCTTCGTTAGTTATGGGATTAAGTTCAAGAGCCATGAAGTAATGTTGCAACTCTATAAAACTCTAATTATTAGTGCAATATATTGAATTGAGTATGATGTATGATTGGCTGACTGGCAGGAGAGAAAGAGTAGGAATACAAGAGGCCTATACTGGTTGGCTCCTGGTGACTAGCAATGTTCCACAGAGGTCGATATGCAACCAGTTCTTTTCATGTTATATGTCAATGATTTGGATTACGGAATTGATGGCTTCGTTACCAAGTTTGCAGATGATAGGTGGAGGGGCAGGTAGTGCTGAGGAAGCAGGGAGTCTGCAGAAGGACTTAGGCAGATTGGGAGAATGGGCAAAGAAGTGGCAGATGGAATATAGTGTAGGGAAGTGTATTGTCAAGCACTTTGCTGGAAGGAATAAAGGTGAAGACAATTTTCTAAACAGAGACAATTTAAAAATGAGAGTAGCAGACGGACTTTGGAGTCCTTGTGCAGGATTCCCTGAAGGATAACTTGCAGGTTGAGTTGGTGGTAAGGAAGGCAAATGTAATGTTAGCATTCATTTCGAGGGAACTAAAATCCAAAATCAAGGGTGTAATGCTGAGGCTTTGTAAGGCATTGGTTAGAGCACATTTGGAGGATAGTGAGCAATTTTGGAAGCCAGAGCTGGAGTTCCTAAGGCAGTTCTACGCTGAGTTCAACATTGAATGGCAATTCCTGCTGCAGCGTGAGGGCCAAACTGTATTGGAACATGTAGATTGTCTCCAATGCCAGCTTAGGAAATTTAACATCTCAGGCATATCCTAATGAATTTTTACTCAGCCATCGTTGAGAGTGTTGTGATCACCTCTGTCACTGTTTTGTTCCCCACTGCCTCCTCCCTCTCTAAGTCTTGGTTTCAGTGAGTGATCCACTCAGCAGAGTTCATTGGCTGTCAGCTACCGACATTAAAAGATTTGTTTATTGCCAGAGCGAAGAGAAGAGCTGAAAAAATTACTGCTGTCTCCACTCACCTTAACAGTCACCAATTCACCAAATTGCCGTCAGGGAGACGCTACAACTCTATCATCACCAGGACTACACGTCATCTCCGAAACTTCTTCCCTGTAGCTATCCAGCTTCTCAACAAATCTCTCTCAGGTGTAATGCCCCAACTGTCCCTGCACAACATCCGATAAAAGGCCTTTCCGGCTCACCTTGTTCTGCTGATAATTGGTTAATCAGTTCGTGGTCACATTTATTTAAGTTTGATTGGTGATGTTTACGCATGTGGCTGTTCTGCTGAATGTTGATTGGCCATGGCTATTTACACTATTAAAGTTTTGCTTTATTTGTCAAACATACATTGAAACATCCAGTGAAACATGTCAACTGTGCCAAATCAAATCCATGTCGCTTGAGCTATGGGGCAGCCTACAAATGTTGCCACAAGTCCAGTATTAACACAGCAGGCTTACAGCTCACTACCCCTCACCTTTGGAATGTGGAAAGAAACCCACACGGTCATGAGGAGAAGGTACAAACTCCTTACAGAGGGCACTGGGAACTGAACGCCTATCAGTAATTACACTAACCACTATGTCACTGTGCTGCCATCTATACCACCATGTCGAGTTTGACTTTTACTCAAAGTCCGAAGTAAAAATTTATTATGAAAGTGGTGGGTGCATGGAGCTCGCTGCCGGGGTATGTGGTCGAGGCAGGTACATTCGGGACATTTAAGAAACTCTTAGCCACATGGATGATAGAAAAATGATGGGGTCTTTGTGGGAGGGAAGAGTTACATTGAATAATGTCAGAACAACATCATAAGCTTTAGTTTTACGGTCTACGTTGCTGAGATATACATTTATGTTTGCATATATGCTCAGTGGCCACTTTATTAGGTATACCTATACATCTGCTCATTAATGCAAATATCTGATCAGTCAATCATATGGCAGCAACTCAATGCATAAAAGCATGCAGACACGGTCAGGAGATTCAGTTGATGATCAGATCAAACATCAGAATAGGGAAGAAATGTGATCTAAGTGACTTTGGCTGTGGAATAATTGTTGCTGCCAGATGGGGCGGTTCGAGTATCTCTGAAACTGCTGGTCTCCTCGGACTTTCCCACAAAACAGCCTCTAGAGGTTACAGAGGATGGTGCACAAAAAAACATCCAGTGAGCAGCAGTTCTGTGGGGGGGGGGGGGGGGAATGCCTTGTTAATGAGAGAGGTGAGAGGAGAATGGCCAGACTGGTTCAAGCTGACAGGAAGGCGACAGTAACTCAAACAACTACATGTTACAGCAGAAGCACAGCTCTGAATGCACAAAATGTTCAACCTTCAACAGCAACAGAAGATCACAGACATACACTCAGAGGCCACTTTATTTGGTACAAGACATACCTAATAAAGAGGCCACTGTGTACCACCTTGTGATACATTTTCGTGCAGGCATTCTACAGGAAATTAAAGACAAGTAGGCAACATACAAATGTGTTATCAGAGTGGGCAACACACACAAAATGCTGGAGGAGGGTTTCAGCATGAAAGATCGTCTTTCCATTCATTTCCATAGACGTTGCCTGACCTGCTGAGTTGAGTTCCTCCAGTATTTTGTGTGTGTTACTCTGGATTTCCAGTCTTTCTCCTGTTTCTTATCAGAGTGGGCTCTGTGATCTGACTTACCGTTGCTGGTCTTCTCTGCAGCGTCCATCACTCACTTGTTATTCTGAGAATGAAACCTTCTGATGCAGCACGTTCCAGGCATCTGTTCGTCTGTGTGGTGATGATTTTCCGTGGCCTGATTTGAGGAAGTTGAGAGAAGAGCATATGATCTGTGGTTGTTCTGAGCTGACCTCAAAGCACAAACTGGCTTGTCATGTAACGAGAAATCCAGGGAATGAAAACAGCATGAAGTACAAACACAAGGGAGGCTGCAGATGCTGGAATTCCAGAGCAAGACACACAAAACGCTGGAGGAACTCAGCAGGTCAGGCAGCATCTATGGAAAAGAGTACAGTCGATGTATCGGGCTGAGACCCTTCATCAGGACTGGAAATGAAGGGGGAAGAACCCAGCATAAGAAGGTAGGGTAGGGGGATGAGTACAAGCTGGCAGAAGATAGGTGAGGGGGAAGGTTGATGAGTAGGGAGGGTGGACGAAGTAAGAAGCTGTGAGGGAACAGATGGAAAAGGTAAAGGGCTGGAGAAGAAGGATTCTGATAGGAAAGGTGAGTGAGCCATGGGAGAAAGGGAAGGAGGAGTGTAACCAGTGGGAGTTGAGGAGGAGAAGAAAAGTGGCGAGAGGGGAACCAGAATGGGGAATGATGTGAGGAATACCAAATGGCTGGGTCGTGCAATGAGGATATTCAGTCATTGAATAACAGTAACCACAAGAATTAAAACAAAAAGTGAACAGCACGACAGCATGAAAGCCTTACCCTGGTCTGTCCTCCCAAAGTACAACACCTCACACTTATCTGCATTGAATCCCATCCACCATTTTTTTGTCCCCCATTACTACCTCACCAGCATCATTTTCCAATGGTCCAATATCAACTCTCACCTCCCTTCTATTCTATATGTAAATGAAAAACTTTATATTATTGGCTAGTTTGCCCTCATATTTCATCTTTTCCCTTCTTATAGTGTTTTTAGTTGCCTTTTGTTGGATTTTAAAAGCTTCCTAATCATCCAACTTCCCACTCACTTTTACAACCTTATATGCCCTTTCCTTTTATGCAGTCCTTAACTTTCCTTGTAGCGGGTTGCCTACCCGCTATTTGAGAACTACTTCTGTGGGACAGACCTATTCTGTGCCTTGTCAACTATTCCCAGAAATTTCAGCTATCTCTGCTTTGCCGTCATCCCCACCAGTATCCTCCTCCAATCCACCTAGGCAAGCTCTTCTCTCGAGCCTCTGCAATTCCCTTTATTCCATTGTGATATTGATACATACGTGTGGTGAACTACACATACCTGTCTGGACACGCCCCCCCACTGACTGCCCCTGTGGCTCCTCCCACAGACCCCGGTATAAAGGCAATTGGAGACACAGCCCCGGCCTCAATCTCCAGGATGTTGTGTGGTGGTCACTTGCTGCTTGTTCTTTCTTCCAGCCAATAAAAGCCTATATCTCGCCTCACGTCTCCGAGAGTTATTGATGGTGCATCAATATGACTTCTGCTTTTCCCTCTCAAAATGATGTATGAATTCAATCATATTAAGATCACTGCCTCCCAAGGGTTCCTTTACGTTAAGCTGACTAATAAAATCTCGGTTATTACACAACACCCAATTTAAGATAGCCTTTCCCAAGTAAGCTCGAACACAAGCTGCCCTAAAAAGCCATCTCCTAGGCACTCAACAAATGCCCTCTGTTGTGATCTGACACCAACCTGCATGTTGGTATTACAATTACAATTACAATTGTGACATCACCTGCTTCACATGCCTTTTCCAGTTCCCTTTGCAATCTTTACCCCACATCTTGGCTACTATTTAGATAGATAGATAGATAGATAGATAGATAGATAGATAGATAGATAGATAGATAGATAGATAGATACTTTATTCATCCCCATGGGGAAATTCAACTTTCCAATGTCCCATACACTTGTTGTACAACTTGTTGTACACTTGTTTGGAGGCCTATATATGATTCCCATAATGGTTTTTTACCCTTGCAGTTTCTTAACTCCACCCACAAAGACTAGACTTTCTCTGACCCTATTTCACCTCTTTCTAAAGATGTAATTCCATCTCTTACCAACAGAACCACACCATCACCTATGCCTTCCTGCCTGTCCTTTTAATACAAAGTATATCCTTTGATGTTAAGCTCCCAATTATGACCTTCTTTCAGCCACAACTCAGTGATGCCCACAATGTCATACCAATCAATTTCTAATAAGGTGGCCACGAGTTTGTCCATTTTATTCTGAATGCTACGTGCATTTAAATACAGCACCTTCAGTCCTGCATTCTTCACCCTAATGGTGACCTGATAGAGGTGTATGAGATGATGAGAGGCATTGATCACGTGGACAGTCAGAGGTTTTTTCCCAGGGCTGAAATGACTAGCACGAGAGATCACAGTTTTAAGGTGCTGAGGAGCAGGTACAGGGGAGATGCCAGGGGTAAGTTTTTTACGCAGAGAGCGGTGTGTGTGTGGAATGGGCTGCCGGTGATGGTGGTGGAGGTGGATACGATAGGGTCTTTTAAGAGACTCCTGGATAGGTTCGTGGAGCTTAAAAAAATAGAGGGGAAAAATAGGTAACCCTAGGTAGTTTCTAAGGTAGGGACGTGTTTGGCACAGCTTTGTGGGCCGATGGGCCTGTATTGGGCTGTAGGTTTTCTATGTTTCTATCTGCTTGTAAACCTCTTGGCTCATCCTCAGCTCTATCACACTGGTTCCCATCCCCCATCCCCGCCATATTCATTTAAACCACCCCCAACTGCTCTAGTAAACCTGCCTGCAAGGATATTGGTCCCCCTCGGATTCAGGTGCAACCCGTCTCTTTTGTACAGGTCACGCCTGCCCCAGAGGATGTCCCAATGACCCAGAAATCTGTATCTCTGCCCCCTGCTCCAATTCTTCAGCCACGCACTTATCCACAGCCACTTTCTGTTCCTATCCTCACCGTCACGTGGCACAGGCAGCAATCCTGAGATTACTACCCTCGAGGTCCTTCCTTCCTTCCTAACTCCCTGTAATCGGGTTTCAGAACCTCCTCCGTTTTTCTACCTGTGTGGTTGGTACCAATATGTACCCCAACCTCTGGCTGCTCACCCTCCCATTTCAGGATACCGTGGACGCGTTCAGAAATATCATGAACCTTGCACCTGGGTGGAAAACCACCACCCGTTTCTCCTTTTCACATCCACAGAAGCGCCTGTCTGTCCTACTGACTATAGAGTCCCTTATTACTGCTGCCATCCTCTTCAGTTTCCTGCCCTTCTGAGCCACAGGGCCAGACTCAGTGCCAAAGGCTCGGCCACTGCTGCTTCCCCCAGGTAGGTCATTCCCCACCACCAACAGCACTCAAAGTGGAGTACTCATTGTTGAGGGGGACAGCCACAGGGGTGCTCTCCACTATCTGACGTTCTCCCTTCCCTCTCCTGACAGTCACTTCTTGTAGCCTCGGGGTGATTACCTCCCTGTCGTTGGGTATATTTAGAGCAGAGTTCGATATGTTCTTGGTTAGTAAGAATCAAGTCAAAAGTTACAGGGAGAAGGCAAGAAAATGTGGTTGAGTGGGAAAATAAATCACCCATGATGGAGAGACGGGGCAGACTCGATGGGTCGAATGGCCTAATTCTGTTCCTGTGTCTAATGGTCTTATGAAAAACAAGAAGCACATCAGAAGCAAAGTTCTCTCAGGGATCAGCAGATGCATGTGGAGCGAACGTTTCCCCTGGTGAAACCTGGTCAGGGATTCATGGTCTTAGAACGAGGACGCAGATCGTATCCTTGTCTTAGAACAAGAAGACAGACCTTTAAAACCAGAATAAGAAGCTGGTCTAAAATGACTGGCATATGTCGTGAAATCTGTTGTTTTGTGTACTTAATCATAAAAAACTATAAATGACAATAAGTTATACGTAAATTAAATAAGCAGTGCAAAAAGAGAACAGGTAAAGAGAAAAAATAGTGAAGTAGCGTACATAGGTTCATTATCCATTCAAATATCTGATGGCGCTGGGAAGAAGCTCTTGCTGAATGGTTGAGTGTGTTCCTTCAGGCTCCTGTACCTCCTCCCTAGTGGTAGCAATGAGAAGAGGACATGTCCTGGGTAATGGGGGTCCTTTATGATAGATGCCGCCTTTCTGAGGCATCTCTGTTTGAGGATGTCCTCATTGCTGGGGAGGCGAGTGCCCATGATGGAGCTGGCTGGGCTTACAACTTCCTGCAGCTTTTCCCGATCCTGTGCAGCGGCCCCTCCGTACCAGACGGTGATGCAACCTGTTAGAATGCTCTCCCTGAATCTGTAGAAATTTGCGAGTGTCTTTGGCAACATTCAAAACCTCCTGTAACTCTTAACGAAGTCGTGCCATCAGGACGAAATTTTTTATTCAATGTGCTGTAAAGGCTGATTTATGCTTCTCGTAGTAGCCTACTCCACAGCATTCGTAAGTGGCCTGTGCCATTGTGAGCATTTATACCTGTGTGTCGGTGTGTCTGCGTCGCTCTGCAATTCACTGCCAAAAGGCTAGACGGTGGTGGGGTTTCTATGCCTCTGTGTAGAGTTTCTTCACGTACTTCAAAGAATGGCGACTGAGCGCATCATGTTGGAGTTGGAGCTAATAAATGTTGAACTAGGGTTACTTTTATTGAAATTACTTCAACGCAGAAAAGAGAGAAGACGTCGGAGGAGATGGTGTGTACGACCATTGAACAGATTGAGGCAGAGGGAGGGTGAATTTTCTGTGCTTGTCCGGCCACTGAGAGACATGGACGAGGAAATGCATTTCAAATATTTTCGGATGTCGGCAGGTAGATTTGACGATTTGGTTCAAAGCCTCCAACCATTAATTTCGCATCAGTGTACGCACAGTATGCCTATAGACAGGAGGAAATGCGATGCTACCAAGCGGCCCAATCACAGTTGTTGCCGTCTGCGTCACCGCGATGCGCATTACATTTTTGGAGAGGTGCGCATCATGCTCTGGCATAGGGTAGGGCGTAGGGTACAGCGTAGGTTACGCGGCTACGCTGTACCTACGGCGTTCATCTGACGCAGAAGTATAAATAAACCTTAAGTCTTTGGAATTCTCCACCCTGAGGGCCGTGGAGGCAGTCTGCTCATTGAAAACAAAGGCGGCTACACCTCTGGATATTAAATGAGTTAACAGACAGTGCAGAAAGATGGTGCTAAGATAGCCTCTCACCCTCTGGGGCCTGATGAATGGTAGAACAAGACTGAGAGGCTCCAGCTTAAGTTCAAGTTGAATTGTCATTCAACCATACATGAGTACAGCCAGACGAAACAGTGTTCCTCCGGGGCCAAGGTGCAAAACACAGACCCAACAGTCACACAGAACAAGGCACATATAAGACAGCAGTAAACATACAATAGGTATATATAATACTGCCCAAGTCCAGAAGTCGAACAGCTGAAGCCTGGAGGCCCAGGCCCTGTCCTGGAGTTGGAGGTCTATCCGTGTCTGTCGGAGGATGGGAGTGAGGAAAGGGGTTTGCCTTGCTGTTGTTGTTTCGTTACTTGAGTTCTGTGTTTGTGGTGAACTACATATACCTGTCTGGACACGCTCCCTGCGGACTGCTCCTGTGGCTCCTCCCACAGACCCCTGTATAAAGGAGATTGAGGTCTGAGCCCGGCCTCTCTGTCTCCAGGATGTAGTTTGGTGGTCAATCACTGCTTGTTCCTTCTCCCAGTCAATAAAAGCCGATAGCTCGCCTTCACGTCTCAGAGTGAGTTATTGATGGTGTTGTTCTGCCGAGCGTGGTAGGCATGTGCTATGTTGTGTGGCGGCATTGGCAGGCTGCCCTCAGCACATCCTCAGGCTGTGGTGGTTGTCAACGGAAATGATACATTTCACTGTGTACACGTGATTAATAAATCTAAATCTGAATCTGATTCTGACTCTAAGTGGATGGCCATCACGGTGACCCACGGCTGACTAATCACGGTGTCGGTATCTTTCACCAAAGTGTGAGCTTTGCTGAGTCACGGACTGTGTCAGTCATCTTGCAGTTCAGTCTGTAGACTGGAAGGAGGAGAGCTGTTGTAAACGGCATCGGGTAGTCTGGCAGCCCAGGCTGCTACTGAGGACCTGAGGAGAGCCGGTTGCCGACGGCAGTTCACAGCGCTCTGGTAAGTAAAGCGCAGCTCATCCAATCTCGATGAAAGGATCAGTGGTGGTGAAGCACCCGCAGCGCACTGCCCGGGGAGGGAATAGAGGCAGAGAGAACCCCAACTTTCGACAGGAACGTGAACGGGCAGCGGACAGGGCAGGTGGGATTACACTCAGGGTCACAATCCAGTTTATTATCGCTGCCTTGTAGGACATGAAACGCTGTTACCCAGCAGTGTCCGAATGCCCTGTCACACCCCACCCCACCCCCACCCCCAACTCCCCAACTCACGGACACACTCACATCCTTCACTGGTCACTTCTCAGCTTTTGTTGCTGCAGTTTCACGTATTGACAGGACTGCTCGTTTTATAACAGTGCCAGTAACATCATACTGTCTTCCAGAAACATGCACCTTATGTCAACCTGTCCATCTTCAGGCCACGTCACTCAGGGTGTGTGCTAATATTGCTCTGTGTCTGTATATATGGTAACTATATGTGTTGTGTGCTTTGGCCCCAGAAAAGCAATGTCTCGTTTAGCTATATGTAATTTATCGGGAAGTGGGGCTCAGAAGGGGAAATAAAGCAACAGCTATGATTAAGTGGCAGGGCAGACTCGATGGGCCAAATGGCCTCATTCTACTCTTATGTCTTATGGTCATGTGCATGATTAAATGACTGTAAACCTGAACTTGCAATTTGTTGTTTCGTGGCAGCAGTGCTATGCAATGACAGAACAATTACCATAAAATTACAAAATAAATAGATAGTGCAAAAGAAAAAGAAATTAGTGAGGTCATGACAGTCTCGGCCTGAAACGTCGACGGTACTTTTTCCCATGGACGCTGCCCGGCCTGCTGCGTTCCTCCAGCATTTTGTGTGTGTTGCTCGGATTTCCAGCATCTGCAGACTTCCTCTTGCTAGTGAGGTCGTGATCTTGGGTTCATGGACGGTTCAGAAACCCGATGGCAGAGGAGAGGAGGCTGTTCCTAAAACATTGAGTGTGTGTCCTCAAGCTCCCCGACCTCCTTGCTGGTGGAAGAAATGTGGAGAGGGCATGTCCAGGAAGAAGGCAGAAGAGCCTGCTCCTGTGTGGTACTGTTCCATGTTCATCGAAATAAAGATAGCTGCAGATATACAGAACATAGACCATCGAACGGCATTTAAAATCTGATTGCACTGTACACTTTACAAATGACAACCCAGAAACAGTTGTACGTCCAGAATTGAAAGGGAAAGGTGGGGGGGCTCAGGAAGTTTATAATCACCAGGCAAGTGGGAATGAACAAGCAGTTAGAACTGCAGCTGAGCAGTCGTCAGGTCCTGAGGGACTTCGACCAAGACGTAGCCATAGTCATTGAGTCACAGAGCAGTATAGTGCAGAACCAGGCCCTTCGCTCCATCTAGTCCATGTTATTTTGCCTCATCCCATCAGCCTGCACCTGGACCTCCAATCCATGTACTTACCCAAACTTCTCCAAATGTTGGAATCCAACACGTATCTATCACTTCCGCTGGCTGCTCGTTCCACTCTCTCATCATCCTCTGAGTGAAGAAGTTCCCCTCGGGTTCCTCTTCAACATTTCCCTTTCCATTCGTGGCGGTGGAGGCTCATTCTCCAGACTGGAGGCCTGTGACCAGAGGCCACACCCTGTGACCACGGGGATCTGTGCCACGACCACTTTTGTTTATCATCTATATTAGCGATTTGGACAAGAATTCCTAAGTTTGCAGACTATGCCAAAATTGGTGAGGGAGTGGATAGTGAGGAAGGAAAACTTAGAGTTATATGGGGAACAGACAGGAGGTTCTGTCAGCCTGATAGAGATGCCCGCATGGTGTGTTGCCTCCCGGGTGCCAGGGTACTGGATGTCTAGGATTGGGTGCAGAGTATTCTGAAGGGAGAGGGTGAACAGCCAGAAGTCTTTGTACACGTTGGTACCAATGACATAGTTAGAAAGAGGAAGGAGGTCCTGAAGAGAGAATTCAGGGAGGTGGGTAGGAAGCTGAAAAGCAGGACCTCCAGGGTAGTAATCTCAGTATTGCTGCCTGTGCCAAGTGCTAGCGAGTACAAGAATAGCATGTTCAGGCATATTAATGTGTGGCTGAGAGGCTGGTGTAGGGGGCAGGGCTTTGGGTTCCTGGATCATTGGGGCCTCTTCTGGGGGAGGTACGACCTGTACAAAAAGGACCCCAAAGGGGTCCAATATCCTAGCAGGCAGGTTTAATAGAGCTGTTGGGTTGGGGGGGGGGGGGGGAGTTTAAACTAATTTGGCAGGACTGAGGAAGGGAAAAACAGAAATAAATCAAAGATAGCATACAACAGAGATTATAGAAAGGACAGGCAGGAAATGAGGCATAATCACAGCCAGTGGGATCATTTACAGTCAAAAAGAGGTGTGGTGCAGTTAAAATAGAAAGCAACGAATGCTGAACTGAAAGTGTTATATTTGAATGCACACAGCATAAGAAATAAAATGGGCAGTCTTGAAATTCAGCTACAGATTAGCAAGTATAACATTGTGGCCATCTCTGAAACTTGGCTAAAGGATGGCTGCCATTGGGAGCTGAATGTCCAAGGATATACGGTGTATCAGAAAGATAGGTTAGTAGGCAGAGGGGGTGGTGTGGCCCTGTGTACACAAAATAATATTAAATCATTAGAAAGGGATGACATACGATCAGAAGCTGTACAGTTGTATGGGTTGAGTTAAGAAATTGAAAGGGTAAAAACACCCTAATGGCAGTTGTACACAGGCCTCCAAACAGCAGCCGGGATGCGGATTACAAATTACAGCAGCAGATAGAAAAGGCGTGTCAGAAGGGCAATGTCATGATCATCGTTGGGGATTTTAACATGAAAGTGGATTGGGAAAACCAGGCCAGTACTGGACCTCAAGAGAGAGAATTTGTAGGATGTCTGAGGGATGGCTTTTTAGAGCAGCTTGGGGATTGGCTGTACTGGATTGGGTGTTGTGCAGTGATCCGGAGGTGATAAGAGAGCTTAATGTTAAGGAACCCTTAGGGAACAGTGATCACAATGTGATCGAGGTCACTTTGAAATTTGAGAAGGAGAAACAAAATTCCAGTGTGTCAGCATTACATTGGAATAAAGGAAATTACAATGGCGTGAGAGGGGAACTGGCCAAAGTTGACTGGAAAGAGACCCTAGCAGGAAGGACAGCAGAGCAGCAATGGCTGGAGTTTCTGCGAAAAATGAGGGAAGTGCAAGACAGATATATTCCAAATAAGAAGAAATTTTTGGATGGAAGAAGGACTCTACCGTGGCTGACAAGTGAAGTCAGAGCCAAAGTAAAAGCAAAAGAGAGGGCATATAAGGAAGCCAAAGCTAGTGGGAAGATAAAGGAAACATCTTGAAGAAGGAAACTAAGAAAGTCATTAGGAAGGAAAAGACGAATTATGAAAGGAAATTGGTGACTAATATCAAAAGATACTAAAAGCTTTTTTAAGTATATAAAGGGTAAAAGAGAGTTGAGGGTAGATATAGGAACAATAGAAAATGACGCTGGAGATATTGTAATGAGAGACGCAGAGATGGCAGAGGAACTGAATGCATATTTTGCATCAGTCTTCACAGTGGAAGACATCTGCAGTATACCAGACATTCAAGAGTGTCAGGGAAATAAAGTATGTGCAGTGAAAATTACAACTGAGAAGTTGCTCAGGAAGCTTAATGGTCTGAGGGTGGATAAATCTCCTGGGCCTGATGGAATGCACCCTCGTGTTCTGAAGGAAGTTGTTGGAGAGATTGTGGAGGCATTAACAATGATCCTTCAAGAATCGATAGATTCTGGCATTGTACCGGATGACTGGAAAATTGTAAATGTTACTCTGCTATTTAAGAAGGGTGGGAGGCAGCAGAAAGGAAACTATAGACCTGTTAGTCTGATATCAGTGGTTGGGAAGTTGTTGGAATCGATTGTTAGGGATGAGATTACGGAATACCTGGAGGCACATGACAAGATAGGCCAAAGCCAGCATGGTTTCCAGAACAGAAAATCCTGCCTGACTAACTGACTGCAATTCTTTGAGGAAATTACAAGCAGGGTAGACAAAGGAGATGCAGTAGATGTGGTGTACTTGGATTTTCAGAAGGCCTTTGACAAGGTGCTGCACATGAGGCTGCATAGCAAGATAAGAGCCCCTGGAATTACAGGGAAGTTACTAGCGTGGGTGGATCATTGGCTGATCGGCAGAAAACCAAGAGTGGGAATAAAGGGATCCTATTCTGGCTGCTGGCTACCAGTGGAGTTCCACAGGGGTCAGTGTTGGGACCACTGCTTTTTATGATGTATGTCAATGAATTGGACTATGGGATTAATAGATTTGTGGTTAAATTTGCCGATGATACAAAGATAGGTGGAGGAGCGGGTAGTGTTGAGGAAACAGAGCCTGCAGAGAGACTTAGATAGTTTAGTGGAATGGGCAAAGAAGAGGCAAATGAAATACAATGTTGGAAAGTGTAATGTCATGCACTTTGGTAGAAGAAATAAATGGGCAGACAATTATTTAGATGGGGAGAGAATTCAAATGCAGAGATGCAAAGGGACTTGGGAGTCCTCGTGCAGGATACCCTAAAGGTTAACCTCCAGGTTGAGTCGGTGGTGAAGAAGGCGAATGCAATGTTGGCATTCATTTTTACAGGTATAGAACATAAGAGCGGGGATGTGATGTTGAGGCTCTATAAGGCACTCGTGAGACCACCCGTAGAGTATTGTGTGCAGTTTTTGGCTCTTTATTTTAGGAAGGATATACTGACATTGGAGAGGGTTGAGAGAAGATTCACGAGAATGATTCCAGGAATGAAAGGGTTACCATATGGGGAATGTCTGGCAGCTCTTGGGCTGTATTCCCTGGAGTTCAGGAGAATCAGGGGGCATCTCATTGAAACATTCCAAATGTTAAAAGGCCTGAACAGATTAGAAATGGCGTAGTTATTTCCCATGGTAGGGGGATCCTAGGATAAGTGAGCACAACTTCAGGATTGAAGGACGTCAATTTGAAAGAGATGTGGAGAAATTACTTTAGTCAGAGGGTGGTAAATCTGTGGAATTTGTTGCCACGAGCGGCTGTGGAGGCCAAGTCATTGGGTGTATTTAAGGCAGAGATAGATAGATTCTTGATTAGCCAGGGGCATCAAAGGGTATGGGGAGAAGGCAGGGAGTGGGGATGGCTGGAAGAATTGGATCAGCCCATGATTAAATGGCGGAGCAGACTTGATGGGCTGAATGGCCCACTTCTGCTCCTATATCATATGGTCTTATGGTTCAGCTCTGCCTGTTTATGCTGACCGAAGTGTGTATCTATGCTAATCCGATCTATGTTTCAGTACAAGTCAAAGCTCAAAGTCAATTTTATTATCAAATATGCAGATGTTACCAATGTTACTACGTTGAGATTCATTTTCTTGAAGGCACTTACAGGAAAAAAAAGGCAATAAAATGTTAAGATAAAGTATACATAAACAGGCAAACTTCAAAGTTTAAAGTTCAAAGTAAATTTATTATCAAAATACAAAATATTGTAGGTTTTCATAATTGAAACAGCAGAGGCGTTTTTCATTTAAGGGAAACAGTAACAACTCCTTTATTGTCGACTAAATGAAGAACATAACGCGCGGTAAAAAAACTTCAGGTCATTATGTCAGACCAGCCTCGTAAAGTGAATCCCAGCTCAATGTCGGTAGTTGTGAGTTATGCAAATGTTTTCACCCCTTACATCACCCTACACACGAACCCCCCCATCCCCCCAGAATTCATTAAATAGGACATTGTGAGCCTGTCCGAACATAGAACATACAATATAGCACATAGAACATAGAGCATTGACCATACCACATAGTGCATAGAACATAGCACATAGCACATAGAGCATTGACCATACCACATAGTGCATAGAACATAGCACATAGCCCATTGCATATGAAACATGGAACATAACACACAGAACACAGAATGAAGCACATAGCAGGTAGAACATAGAACATGGCACATAGATCATGGAAGATAGAACACAGAGCAGTAGAGTACAATACAAGCCCTTTGGTCAACAATGTTGTGCCAATCTTTTAAACGGCTCTAAGATCAACCCTCCTAAATAGTCCCTCCATTTTTCTATCATTGATGTGCATATCTATATGTCTCTAATGAATCGGCTTCTACCACCACCCCAGCAGCACGTTCCACGCACCCACCCCTCTCTGTGTAATGAACTTACCTCTGACATCCCCCCTTACACTTTAAAAGCATGCTCCAATCACCTTAAATTCCTGCCCTGAAAAAAATGTCTCTAGCACACGCCTGCCCGGAGAGGCAGTT
Organism: Hemitrygon akajei; assembly: GCF_048418815.1. Classification (NCBI taxonomy): domain Eukaryota; kingdom Metazoa; phylum Chordata; class Chondrichthyes; order Myliobatiformes; family Dasyatidae; genus Hemitrygon; species Hemitrygon akajei. The sequence continues at coordinate 118,987,109 of NC_133128.1, forward strand.
TCTACTGTTCAGAAGGAAGCACTTCTTAAAATAATTGGCGACATCCTCTCCGTAGACCACAGCGAGTGAAAACCTGCTGTTTCTGGGTGATCGATCAACCAGTGGGCCTAAGCTTAGGCAGCCTTTGCCTATTCCAGACTTGGACCCAAACCTCAGGATGTGCACCCACTGGCTGTCCCACAGGCCCCGGACGACCAGCAGTAACACCCACCCCTGGGTCATGCCACACTTGCTGAGGAATCCGGTTTCCCTTCCACTTTCCCTTCTGTTCCTGTCACCCTGTAACCTCTCACTCACAGACTGAGGAAATGAGAAAAATGCTATGATTGTGTCATTCATTCTGGGGACAGGGTTTGGCCCCGTCAGTGTGTGATTCGGTGGAGCCTGCGGATGCTGCCCTTGTAGTTCTGGGTAGGAGAGGCCACGGGTCCTGTGACAGAGGTGATACTGGAGTGGCCTGTGTTATCTGTAGACAGTGCACACAGCAGGCACCGTGCGCTGCTGGTGGAGAGGGAGGGTGTTTACGGGGTGGATGGGGTGCCAAACAAATGGGAAACTTTTTCAGAACCTGAAACAGGTTTATTTTCTCTGACATACAATCCTGTGCAAAAGACTTTTGTACAGTACCACAGTGAATTTATGTATTGCACTGTACTGCTGCCTCAAAACAAAACAAGTTTCATGATATACGTGAGTGATGATAAATCTGATTCTGATATGACTGCAGACAGAGAGTGGGAAAGGGGCAGTGAGAGGGGAACCATTACTGGGATGAGGGGGAGGGAGAGGAGGGATAGCGGGAAGTACCAGAGAGACGTTCTGTAATGATCAATAAAACAGTTACTTGGAAGCAAGTGACCTTGCCTGGTGCCTCCTGCACCACCCCTCACACCTAGCGTTCCTTCTTTGCCACCTGTCCCAAACTGCTCCTCCATAGCACATAGAGCACAGGGTGGAATGGCTCTCCACCCTTGCCGTTCCAACATCCTTCGCTCCCGCCAGCTTTACAAACCCTTTCCCTGGTCCGTGTTGACAATTACAGTACCGTGCAAAAACCTTCAGCTCCCTAGGTCGTGAAATTTGTTGTTTTGTGGCAAAAGTACAATGCAATACATACTAACAGTAACTAAATTACAATAAGATGAATATATAAAAATAAATAATATAATTAGTGCAAAAAGAGAGGAAAAATAGTGAGGTAATGTTTCCATGGGTTCGTTGTTTATTCAGAAATCCGATGGTGGAGGGGTTGAAGCCGTTCCTGAAATGTTGAGTGTGTCTCTTCAGGCTCCTGTACCTCCTCCCTGATGGGAGCAATGAGAAGAGGGGATGTCCTGGGTGATGGGGGTCTTTAATGATGGATGCCGCCTTTCCGAGACATCGCCATTTGTAGTTGTCCTGGATGCTGGGGAGGTCGGTGTCCCGATGGAGCTGGCTGAATTTACAGATTTCTGCAAGTTTATCCGATCCTGTGCATTGGCCCCTCCATACCAGACAGTGACGGAACCTGTTAGAATGCTCCCCATGGTGTATCTGTAGAAATTTGCGACATGCCGAGTCTCTTTAAACTGCTAATAAAATATAACCTTCTTTGTAGTTGCATCAATATGTTGGGCCCAGGTTAGATTTTCAGAGTGCTGACTTTCAGGAACTTGAACCTGCTCACACTTTCCACATCTAATCCCTCAATGATTTTCCCTCGACTTTCCCTTCCTGAAATCCACAATTAACTCCTTGGCATTACTGATTCCTCAGAATCACAGGGAGTGAATCGATGGGCCTAGAGTCCAGCTCCAGAGAGAGGGGAGATCTCGGGAGGGAGGAGAAGTGGATCATTCATACACTTATGTCTGAAACTGGTTTCAGTAGTTTAGGATTAGAGGTTAGCATGAATTTATTCAGCCTGATGGTATAAGACCATAAGACATAGGAGCAGAATTAGGCCATTCAGCCCATCGAGTCTGCTCCACCATTTCATCATGGCTGACCTCGGATCCCACTCAACCCCATACACCTGCCTTCTCGCCATATCTTTTGTTGCCCTGACCAATCAGGAATTGATCAACTTCCACCTTAAATATCCCCACAGAGTTGGCCTCCATGTCAGTCTGTGGCAGAAAATTCCACAGATTCACCACTCTCCGGCTAGTTCTGGATACCCCAACCTTGGAAACATCCTCTCCACATCCATCCTACCCAGCCCTTTCAAAATTCCATAGGTTTCAATGAGATCCCCTCCCCACATTCTTCCAGCACAGGCCCAAAGCTGTCAAACACGCCTCATATGTTAACCCCTTCATTCACAGACTCATCCTTGTGAATCTCCTCCGGACTCTCTCCAATGACAACACATCCTTTCTGAGATATGGGGCCCAAAACTGTTGACAATCCACCAAATGCAGCCTCACTAGTGTCTTATAAAGGCTCAGCATTGTGTCCTTGCTTTTATACTCTATTCCCATTGAAATAAATGGAAACAATGCATTTGCCTTCTTTACCACAACCTCGCCCTAACATTAACCTTCAGGGAAACTTGCACAAGGACTCCCAAGTCCCACTGCACCTCTGCTGTTTGAACCTTCTCCCATTTCGATAACAGTCCACAGTATAGCTCCTTTTACCAAAATGCATTCTCATATATTTCCCAACACTGTATTCCATCTACCACTTTTTTTCCCATTCTTCCAATTTGTCTAAGTCCTGCTGCAATCACATTGCTTCCTCAGCGCTACCTACCCCTCAACCTATCTTTGTATCATCTGCAAATGTTGCCACAAAGGCATTTATGCCATTATCTAAATCACTGACAAACAATGTGAAAAGTAGCGGTCCCAATACTGACCCCTGAGGAACACCACTAGTCACTGGCAGCCAAACAGAAAAGGCCCCTTGTATTCCCATTCGCTGCCTATCAGCCATTCCTCTATCCATCTTTCCTCTAATGCACAGGATTTTACCTTGTCAAGCAGTCTCACATGTGGCACCTTAAAGGCCTTCTGAAAATTCAAGTAAATGACATCCACTACCTCTCCTTTATCCACCCTACTTGTTACTTCCTCAAAGAACTCTAACAGATTTGTCAGGCAAAATTTCCCTTTACTGGAACCCTGCTGACCTGACTTATTTTATCATTAGTCTCCAAGTGTCCTGAAACCTCATCCTTAATACTGGACTCCAGCACTTTCCCAACCACTGGGGTTAGGCTAAGTGGCCTAGAATTTCCTTTCTTTCACCTTCCTCCCTTCTTAAAGAGTGGAGTGACATTTGCAATGTTCCAGTCCTCTGGGACCATGCCACATTCAAATGATTTTTGAAAGATCATGACCATTCTCTCTTCAGCAACCTCGCTCAGGACACTGGGATGTAGTCCATCTGGTCCAGGTGACTTATCCATCTTAAGTCCTTTGAGTCTGCCTAGCACTTTTTCCTTAGTAATAGCAATGTCACTCGCTCCTGTTCCCTGACACTTACAGACCTCTGGAATACTGCTAGTGTCTCCACAGTGAAGACAGATCCAAAGTACCCGTTAAGTATGTATTTATGTTATGGATTGATCATATTTCCAGTGGACCTGCTGATTGTTCTGAGGTGCAAAGAAATTAAAGATTAGCTTTATTTATCACATTTATTTGATAATCCAAGGGGGCAGATTTTTAAGGTTTTTAGAGGAATGTTCTGATTTGGAGGGAAGGGTAAGATTGATCTTAGAATAGGTTAAAATATTGACACAACGTCATGAGCTGAATGGCCTATACTGTACAGTAGTGCTCTATGTTCAATATTTGTATTAGGAGCGTCTGATGGCTCTCAGCCAGCATTCGCTGGAAAAATGAGTTTTCTTATTGAAACCTATCAAATATTAAAAGGCTTAGATTGAGTGGATGTGGAGAAGGTGTTCTCTATAGTGGGGGAGTCTAAGACGGGAGGGCACAGCCTCAGAATAGAATTACATCCCTTTAGAACAGAGATGAGGAAGAATTTCTTTACCCTGTGGAATTCATTGCCACAGTCAGCTGTGGAGGGCAAGTCATTGGGCATATTTAAAGCAGAGGTTGATAGGTTCTTGATTAGTGAGGGTATCAAAGGTTACAGGGAGAAGGCAGGAGAATGGGATTGAGAGAGATAATAAATCATCCATGATGGAATGGCAGAGCAGACTCGATGAATGGAGAGGCCTAATTCTGGTCCTATCTCTTCTGGTTTTCCATGTTCTATGAAACATACAGCATGCGGAAGGGCATCCAGGACATCACCAATTACAGAACATCACCTGACTGTGCAGGTGATGCCTCCCTCCCAGATACGCTGAATAACTTCTACGCCCAATTTGAGGCAGAAAATGACATGGCGGCGAGGAAATCCACCCCCTATACAAATGACCAGGTGCTGTGTCTCACCGTGGCCGATGTGAGAAGAACCCTGTGCAGGGTCAACCCACGGAAGGCTGCTGGACCAGACAACATCCCTGGTAGAGTGCTCAGAGGATGTGCAGACCAGCTAGCAGATGTTCTCACTGACATCTTCAACATCTCCCTGAGCAGTGCCACCATTCCAACGTGCTTCAAGGCCGCCACCATTGTCCCCGTGCCGAAGAAGTCTTCAGTATCCTGTCTAAATGACTACCGTCTTGTTGTACTTACATCCATCATCATGAAGTGTTTCGAGAGGCTTGACATGAGGCATATCAAGACCCTGCTGCTCCCCCCTCACTGGAGCCCCTGCAGTTTGTGTACCGTCCCAATCGCTCAACAGATGATGCCATTGCCACCACCCTCCACCTGGCCCTAACCCACCCGGACAACAAAGTCACATACGTTCGAATGCTGTTCATAGACTTAAATTAAGCATTCAACTCAATCACTCCTCAGAAACTGATTGGAAAGCTGAGCCTACTGGGCCTGAACACCTCCCTCTGCAACTGGATCCTAGACTTCCTGGCTGGGAGACCTCAGTCAGTCCGGATCGGGAGCAGCATCTCCAACACCATCACACTGAGCGCAGGGGCTCCCCAGGGCTGTGTGCTCAGTGCACTGCTGTTCACTCTGCTGACCCACAACTGTGCTGCAACACACAGCTCGAACCACATCATCAAGTTCGCCGATGACACGACCGTGGTGGGTCTCATCAGCAAGAATGACGAGTCAGCTTACAGAGAGGAGGTGCAGCGGCTAACGGACTGGTGCAGAGCCAACAACCTGTCTCTGAATGTGAACAAAACAAAAGAGATGGTTGTTGACTTCAGGAGGGCACGGAGCAACCACTCCCTGCTGAACATCGACGGCTCCTCAGTAGAGATCATTAAAAGCACCAAATTTCTTGGTGTTAACCTGGTGCAGACTCTCACCTGGTCCCTCAACACCAGCTCCATAGCAAAGAAAGCCCAGCAGCGTCTCTACTTTCTGCGAAGGCTGAGCAAAGTCCATCTCCTACCCCCCATCCTCATGACATTCTACAGGGGTTGTATTGAGAGCATCCTGAGCAGCTGCATCACTGCCTGGTTCAGAAATTGCACCATCTCGGATCGCAAGACCCTGCAGCAGATAGTGAGGTCAGCTGAGAAGATCATCGGGGTCTCTCTTCCCACCATCACGGACATTTACACTACACGCTGCATCTGCAAAGGAAACAGCATTATGAAGGACCCCACAAACCCCTCATACAATCTCTTCTCCCTCCTGCCGTCTGGGAAAAGGCTCCGAAGCATTCGGGCTCTCACGACCAGACTATGTAACAGCTTCCTCCCCCAAGCTATCAGACTCCTCAATACTCGAAGCCTGGACTGACACCTTGCCCTACTGTCCTGTTTATTATTTATTGTAATGCCTGCACTGTTTTGTGCACTTTATGCAGTCCTGGGTAGGTCTGTAGTCTAGTGTAGTTTTTTTCTGTGTTGTTTTTTTACGTAGTTCAGTCTAGTTTTTGTACTGTTTCATGTAACACCATGGTCCTGAAAAATGTTGTTTCATTTTTACTGTGTACTGTGCCAGCAGTTATGGTCAAAATGACAATAGAAGTGATTTGACTTGACTTGATATGCATTGGTTGTGTCAACAAGCAACACGGTCTGAAGATGTGCTGGGGACAGCCTGCAAGTGTTGCCATGCTCCCGATGCCAACGTAGTATTCCCATGGCTCACTAACCCTACCCTATACGTGCTTGGAATTTGGAAGGAAACTGAAGCACCTGGAGGAAATTCACGTGATTATAGGGAGAGCGTATGAAGCCCTTAGAGACAGCGGCAGAAATCAAACCCCAGTTGCTGATTGCTGGCATGGTAAAGCGGTATGCTAAGCACCATACAAGCATGCAGTCTGTGAGGATTCCTTAGGGCAAAGTGTCTCCTCCCATGCCCTATGTGTCCCATAGCCGAGTGAGTGACCACCCAGTAACAGGAGAATCATGGGCCACCTACAGTAGACACCCGAAAGTCTTGAAACAATACCTCCAAAGAACCTGAAGAAAGATTTTGAAGATCTGCTGGAAGGACAGACACTGGAAGAGGGCATCATTAACAGCATCTACACCATAATAAAGCAACACCAACTCTGATGGATAGGTCACGTCATACAGATATCTAACTCGTGTCTCCCCAAACAGATCTGTTTACTCCCAGTTGAAGGTCGGCGAACCTCTGATAGGCAAAGAAAACACTTGAAAGATAGCATGATTATCCCCACACAGGGGATCTAAACACATTGTCACAGAGGTTGGTGACAGCAGATATTCCCACAACATTCAAAAATACATTAATGTTGATAAACTTGATCAGTAAATGCATATGCCCAATGGTCCACAAAGGCATAGTGGGCCAAAGGGCCTGTTTCTGTATTTGGCTCTATGCCTCCCCCCAGTGGCATAGACACAGTACAACATGCAACCCACACAAAATGCTGGCGAAACTCTGCAAAGTCAAAGTAACATTTATTATCAATGTATTGTGCGTATATGTTACCATAAGCTACTCTGAGATTCATTTTCTTGTGGGCATTCATAGGGAAAGCAAAGGAATACAATAGAACTTGTGAATAACTATACATAAACAAAAGCTTACAAACACCCAATATGCAGAAAAAGACCAACTATGCAAACAAAAATAAATAATACTGAAAGCATGAGCTGTCGAGTCTGTGAAAGTGAGTCTGTCGGCTGTGGAATGAGTTCAGTCGGGCAGAATCTTTGGTGGAAAATGAACAGTTGACATTCAAGCAACACACACAAAATGCTGGTGGAACTCAGCAGGCCAGGCAGCATCTATAGGGAAAAGCGCTGACGACGTCTCAGGCCGAGACCCTTCGTCAGTGGACGTTCAAGACCTGTTATCAGGGGTAATCAAAGAAGAACGACAGGTGGGAGATGGAAGACCATAAGACATAGGGGAAGAATCAGGCCATTCGGCCCATCACATCTGTTCTTCCATCCTATCATGGCTGATTTTTTGGCCCTCTTAACCCCATTCTCCTGCCTTCTCCTTGTAACCTTTGACACCATGACTAATCAAGATTCAAAAATATCAACCTCCACTTCAAATACACCCAATAACTTGGCCTCCACAGCCGTCTGTGGGAATGAATTCCACAGATTCACCATCATCTGCGTGAAGTAATTTCTCCTTACATTTGTTGTAGAGGGATGCTCTATTCTGAGGCTACATCTTCTGGTCCTAAACTCCTTCACTATAGGAAACATTCTCTCCATGTCCAGTCTGCCTAGGCCTTTCAATATTCAATCGGTTTCAATGAGATTCCCAGCCCCCCCACCATTCTTCTAAATCCCAGTGAGTACAGGCCCAGAGCCACCATGTGCTTCTCAAACATTAACCCTCTCATTCCCAGGATCGTTCTTCTCAGTCTCCTTCGGACCCCATCCAATGCTAGCACATCCTTTCTTAGACAAGGGACCCAAAGTGTCACAATATGTTAAGTGTGGCCTGATCAATACCTTATAAAGCCTCAGCATTTTGTCCTTGCTTTTACATTTTTGTCCTCTCAAAAGTATGCTAACATTGCTTTTGCCATCCTTACCACTGACTCAACCTGCCAGTTAACCTTTAGGGAATCCGGCACGAGGACTCCCAAGTCTCCTTGCACCTCCAACAACCAAAGCCTTTTGCAAATTTCTAGAGCTGTATGTGGAGAGCATTCTAACCGATTGCATCACTCTCTGGTATGGAGGGGTCCCTGCGCAGGACTGGAAAAAGATGCAGAAAGTTATAAGCTCAGTCAGCTCCATCATGGGCACTAGCCTCCCCAGCATCGAGGACACCTTCAAAAGGCGATGCCTCAAAACAGCACCATCCATCATTAAGGATCCTTATCATCCAGGGCATACCATCAAGGAGGAGGTACAGGAGCCTAAAGACACGCACTCAACATCTCAGAAGTAGCTTCTTCTCTTCTGCCATCAGATTGTTGAATAGACAATGAACCCATGAACACTACCTCACTAGTTTTTCAACACATGCCAGTGATTTCTGAATTTTCCCCCGTTTAGAAAATAGTTAAGGGAGAAAGTTCCACTGGGAGTGTGGGCTTCTGAAGAAATGTTGCCGATGGTGAAAGGTTAAAGTCAGGCTGGTCTAGAGACAGATCGCTGGGAGTTTCTAGGGCTGGAGGAGCCTATTAAGTGAGGGAGGATTGAGGCCCTGGTGGGATTTGAACTCAAAGATGGAACCTTAAAGCTGAATTACTTAACTGGGGTACTGGGGGGTGCTCAGTGAGCAGAAGGGCTGGGTAATCGGGAGCTGGTGGGAGCTAAGATGCAGAGGGAGGTTTTCATTCAGAGAAGGTTGGGTGCAGAGGGGCTTGTGTGATTAGGAGTACCGCGGTAGACATTCAGATACAGAGGAAGTTTGGCCCTCATCATTCAGGACGTGCCCTCTTCTCATCAGGGAGGAGGTACAGGAGCCTGAAGACCCACACTCAATGATTCAGAAGCAACTTTTTCTCCACATCATCAGATTTCTTGATCGTTCATCAACCAATGAACGCTACACTTTTTATTTGAGAAGTGACTTGATAGAATGTAACAAAGGATAATTTGAGTGGACAACCAAAGACGTTCTCCCAGGGCGGAAATGACTAACACAGGGGGTATTATTTTAAATTCTAAGGTGATTGGAGGAAAGTATAGAGTGGATGTCAAAGGTGGGCTCTTTACACAGAGAGTAGCAAGATGACTCCAATAAGTGGCAACTCTTTGCATGCAGTGGAAACATCAAATATTCCCATTTAGGACTATTACAGCTGAAATCCACAGGCACTGCCACATTGCAAGCAATGTCGTTTTAAGACATTTAAAAAATGTATTGATACTCAAAATCGACAGACTCTGGACTGCAGATTCAGGTTGCAAGGGCAGTCTCTCTATAAGAAACAGAAGTGTGGAAAGTGGGCTGGTCTGCCAGTCCTATTGAAACACAAAGCCCTTAGCACCCAGTCCTTACCATCTTGCTGGCAAATTTACCGTCTCTGGACAGTAATACTGATGGCCTCAGAGCAAGATTGCAGTACCAGAGGGGCATTGGGGACTGCTGTGTACTTTGCTTCATGGAAACATGGCTCGCCCCCACCATTTTGGACACAGCACTGCAGTCCGAGGCCTTCACCATCCACTATAAAGACAAGGCAATTGAGTCTTTTAAAGGTGGAGGAGGCAGAGTATGCTTCATGATTAACTTTTTGTGGTGTACAGAAGTGATGGTTCTGTCTCAGTCATGTTTACCCAACTTGGAACATCTGGCCTTCAAGTGTCATCTATTTTATCTGCTCAGGGAGGTTTCTGCCAATATCCTGGTAGTGGTATACCTTCCACCCCTGGCCAACGTCAAGCAGCCACTGAAGGAGCTGGGCACTGAGAAACAGCGACCCTAATGCCTTCCCTATCATTGCAGAGTATTTCAACCTGACCAGCTTGAAGAAGTCTCTGACCAGCTACACAACCAGGACACCTATGAAACCGGAGCGGACAACATACTTGGCCACTGTCGCACCACCATCAAAAATACTTACTGTGCCATCTGACACCTGCACTTCAGAAAGTCTGATCACCTGGCTGTACATTTACTCCCAGTGTCCAGGCAGATACTAAAGGCCATAGCACCAGTGGTGAAGACCAAGAAGATATGGTCAAGGGAGGAGGGAGGTAGAGGAGCACTTACAGGACTGGACAATATTCAGGGATTCATCTTCGAATCTGAATGAATATGCCCCATTTGTCACTGACTTCATCAAGACCTGTGTGGATGAGTGTGTGCCTTTGAGAACGTACTTGATATATCCAAATGAAAAGCTGTGGATGAACCAGGAGATTTGTAGTTTGCTGAGGCTAGATCTGTGGTACTCAAGGCCACTGATCCAGGTCCATACAAGTACAACCTGTGGAAGGCCCTCTTCTCACTGCTACCATCCAGGAGGAGTTGCAAGAGCCTGAAGACACACACTCAACATTTTAAGAACATCTTCTCTCCCTCAACCATCAGATTGTACATGTACGCTAATGAACCCATGTACATTACCTCACTAATTTTATCTGCTTTTGCTGGTTTTGGACTAATTTAATTTATTTTTTAATATATAAAATTATATGGTGGCAGTAGAGGCAAATACATCAGGGGCATTTAAGAAACACTTATATAGGCATCTGAATGAAAAATGTGAAGGGGGAAGAAGAGTTAGAACTTGATCTTGGTGATGTGTATGTAGTATTTCAGTAATATTTGAGTATATTGTTTGATTAAGCTGTCTTGTTCATTAAAATATTCATTACAGGTTATATGGAAGTATATGTGAATTGCAATCATCACGATATGTGTGAATAAAGTAAACATAAAGTTGGACTCACATTTTGGACTCCCATATCTTCCTTTGAATTACATTAATGTTTTGAAGTTTCAAAACATAACAGGGGTGATAGAATTTAATGGTGCACTGAGAAATCTTTTACATTGTGGAATTTTGCAAGAAAGCATTCAAAAACAGCTCCTAACAGAAGCACAATTCACATCTAAGACAGCAGTTGAAATAGCTGTGTCAATGGAAGCAGTACTCGGTCGCAATCAGGAATGAAAGTGAGCTTGAACAAAATTGTAATGTCTAAACAGAAACCTGCCTGGCTGAAGTTGTGGCAGGAGCTTACATTCACCAGACCCATGCAGATTTAAAGGCAAAACTTGCAGAAAATGCAACAAAAATGCATCAGGGAGTATGCTCCTGTCTTCAGGGTAGAGGTCAGCAAAATCTCCTTTGCCCTAGTCCATTTTTCCTTGCAGCACAGGATGAAATCTTTAGCCCCAACCTTGACCTCCTGCTCAGGAAAGAGTGGTGGAGAATACCCGAATTGGCATTTGAACGCGGATATCCATGTGCAGAGTGCTGGAAAGTGTTGTGGTCACACCACTCATCTGGTTTCCCTGAGGCCGATTATCTCAGGGTTCGTTCTATATTCTGGTACACCCGCTCAGTCTGGCCATTGGTCTGTAGGTGAAACCCGGACGAAAGACTCACTTTAGCCCCAGTCAGTATACAGAACACTGTCCAAAACCATGACGTTAATTGTGGATCCTGATCTGACACAATGTGCACCAAGAATCCATGGATTGTGAGGACAATCTCAGCCATCTCCACCGCAGATGGTAGTTTGTCCAATGCAATGCATTGGCAGGCTTTCAAAAAATGATCTACAGTTACTATGATAACAGTCTTCCCCTTGGAAGGCCCATGACAAAGGCCATGGAGATGTGCCCTATGGTCTATCAGGAACAAGCAGAGGGTGAAGGAGCCCTTGAGGTTGGGTATGGGGCTACTTGCTCCAGGCACACACCTTGCATGCCTGCACATTGTCGGACCTCTCTCGACATTGCAGGCCACCAGTATCTTCTCAATGAACTTGAGGGTTCAGTCAAACCCTGGGTGAGTGGTCATTCTAGATGGTCAATCTCCCTTGTGACCAAGTGCACCTTTTCCCCAATGAATAAATGCTATGACCTTAGCTTGGGGCAAAATGCTGGTAGGCTGCTCCACTCTTTCGGGTTCATTGGAAAGGCATCCAGTTTTTGATTCTTTGACCCTGGTTGATAGGACAGAGCAAAATGGAACCAGTTAAAGAAAAGAGACCACCTGGCCTGCCCGGAATTCGGTCATTTGGCCGCCTGAATAAGCCAAGCTTTTGTGGTCAATCCATACAATAAAAAGGTTCTTGGCCCCCTCAAGTCAGGCCCTCCAATGCACAGCTCTCTATTTCCAATGTCATGGCTCACCTCTGCCGGGGATAGCCACCTGGAGAAGAATGCACACAGTGCAGTTTATTGCTCAAAGGCGTCCATTGAGAAAGAACTCCACACATTCAGATATCCAAGGCATCCACCTCCATGATGAAGGGAAAGTCCAGGTTAGGTGAAACAAGACGTGAGCTGTCGTGAACCGCTATTTGAGTTCTGCAAAGGTAGCCTCTGGTTTGGTAGTCCAAACAAAAGGACTCTTGGATCTCTGAGTTAGTGCTGTCAGCACAGCCACCACTGAGCTGAGGTCCCTGATAAACTTCCTGTAAAAGTTGGAAAACCCCAGGAATCATTGGACTTGCTTCACATAGGATGGTTGTGGTCAGTCTCTGACTGCCTGTGTCTTACTGGGGTCCATCTTGAGATTGCCATTGGAGATGGCAAAACCCAAAAATGAAATGGTGGTCATGTGAATTTTGAATTTCTCCAGCTTGACATAAAGTCTATGATCTACAAGCCTTTTTGAAATGTCCCTGACATGCTCCTTCATGGACTTGAAGAAGATTAGGGTGTCATCTAAGTAGATAAAGGCATACTTATGGAGTCATCCCAGAGCATGTCATTTATAAAGGTCTGGAAAACTGCTGGTGCGTTAGCAAGTCTGAAGGGCACGCCCAGGTACTCAGAGTGCCCTGTTGGTGTGCTGAATGCAGTCTTCCACTCATCGCCCTCTTTATGCAGACCGGACCACATGTACTCCAGCTTCGAGAATGCACTTGGCCCTTGGGGAATCATAAAGGTAGCGTTCATGAGTGGAAGAGGGTAACGATTCTTTGCTGTTATGCGATTCAGCCTTCTATAATCAGAGCAAGGCCACAGGCTCCTGTCCTTTCTCTGTACAATGAAGAAGCCTTTGCTGGCTGGTGAGGTGGAGGGCTAAATGAATCCCATGGCAAGAGCATCCTTTATGTACACGTGGAAGGCAAGCACCTGGCAGTAGATTTATTACACAGTCGTAGGGTCAATGCGGTGGAAGAGTCGAGGCTTTTCCCTCGCTGAAAGAGACAGAAGAGATTTCAACCAGCTTGATTTCAGCCTATTCTTCCCTCCGAGGATGACTCCTGTGGCTCCTTAGGTAGCGGGGGGGTGGTTCTGCAGACTCTCAAAGTCTCTTCCATAGGTTCATTAGAGTCTTTTGTTGAAACAGAATCCAAATCCTCAACTGTATCCTCAGACAATGGCAACGAGGCACTACAAATGGTCTTTGTGCTCCTGGAACTCGGCTCCAAGGGTTTACATTTAGGATGGGACCTGGCAGCTAGTTCCCCTAGGCCTGGCTGCTAAGGGGCCAGACTTGATAGGCAACTCCTTAGTGAGCCTCTTGGCTTTCTCCTGAACTAAAGACATTCTCGCTCCAGTTCCACCACACCCAGACTAGACAGGGTTGGGGCTCGCATGGTCCTGTTGGCTCGAACCAGCTCGTCTGTCCTTGGAGGTGGGACTAGGTCTCCTGTGGCCGCAGGTTACCCCGAGTAAAAGTCTGCCTCCTCATCAGCTGCTGGTCTCGCGAGGTCTCCCATTGCAGTGAGAGACGGAGAGAGAACAATGCGCTTGCGTAGGGAACAGCCCGTGCACAGATAACAGATCAATATGTGGTGCTAAGTGGGAAGGCATCATTGCTCTAAAAGAAATACATTACACTTCCTCCCTGCATAGATTAACGTAACATAAAACTGTAAATGTACGAAACATTCAATTACCCTTTCAGAAACCCGTATTCCTAATAAACATGCTTTCACAGTAACAGTCCATAACGAACTTCACAGTTCTAAAGGTTCAGTCTTTTGGGTGGCGCTCTGTTTCTTTCAGGGTATTGCCTCTGGGCTTGTGGAGTGTCATCAGGTCGTCAAAGATAATGTTCCTGTTGTGCCTCTGGGCCTGTGGAGTGGCATCAGGTCGTCAACGATAATGTTCCTGTTGTGCCTCTGGGCTTGAGGAGTGGTATTGGGTTTGGCAGGTGTCTTGTCTAAGACAACATTTTTGGTTTCCCATGTCACGTTGCTGTTGGTGACATGATCATCACGGAGAGATAAGTTCGGTGGCTGTAATATGTCCATCTAGTTGGGTGCAATCGACTCAGGTGCGTTCTTCGGTTGAGCATTTAGTATGTGGTCCACACGACGTCTCCATGCCTGATCTCCAACATCCACAGTGTACATCAGTGGTCCAGTTCTTGTAACTACCCTACCAGACGTCCACTTGCCTTCTCGGTAACCATGCACGAGGACTTCCTGTCCAGTCTCGAAGCTCCTTGCTGCTGCTCTTGGCAAATGGCTGAACTGTTTATCCTGCAGAGGTCTGGTTTCAGGGGGTCAATGCCAGATCTCAGATCCCTGCTCATGAACACCATTGCAGTTGTTTGATTTGTCGTCACATGAACAGAGTTCCGATACACAAAAAGGACATTGTCCACCTTGTGCTGTGGAGAAATGTCCTCCTTGTCCATCACTTTAATGGACTTCTTGAAGGTTTGGATAAACCTTTCAGCCAACCCATTCATTGCTGGGTGGGGAGGAGCCGACTTGAAACGTTTGATACCATTTTTCTTCATGAACAGTTGGAATTCTTCCGACGTGTATTACGGTCTGTTGACACTCACAGTTCTGGTAAGCCATTTCTGGCAAAGATAGTCCTCAGGGTGGAGACAGTCTTTACTGAGGTGGTTGACTTCATTCCTATAATCTCCGGTCACTTTGAATAAACATCACAATAATCAGAAACATGGAGTTCATGAATGACCCAGCAAAGTCAATATGTACTCTTTGCCATGGTGTTGACGGCTGCTCCCACGGGTGTAATGGTGCCTATGAGGGAGTATTTTGAACTTTGTGGCATCCTGAACAGCTTTTGGCCAAGTCTTCAATCTGTTCATCCATTCTCGGCCACCACACTTGACTCCATGTGAGACTCTTCATCTTGACTGTACACAGCCGTCCTTCGTGCAGACTCTCTAACAGTCTGTTGTGCAGTTTAGAGGGAACCACAACACGAGATCCACACATCAGTGTTCTTTGACATGCCGACAGTTGGTCTCTTCTCACTGAGAACTCTGGAAACACAGGGTCACCATGAGCTGGCCATCCTTGCATGGTGATTTCATAGACTTCTGACAATGCTGGGTCATTCCTCTTTTCCCTTCAGATTTCGGAATTTGTTACTGGCAACTGGTCCACCAATGTGGTGTGGAACACCTCTGCTGGGCCACAGTATGAAGACTTATTTTCTTCAGTTGCCAGTAGTGGAAGATGCAACGCCAAAGACAAGATGATTATTCTGGAACAATCCCTTGTGAGTGTTCATTGTGGGGAACTTTCTGCTTAACTCCTGAATCTCCATTTGCAGATAGTCTTGTGATAAGTCAACTTTTGAAAACCTCTCCCCACTTGCCAAAGATGCAAAAATGTGTTCTATTTGTGGCAGGGGATACTGCACAGTATGCAGCCCCAGGTCGGTGCTCACCTTAAAATACATAGGTGAACAGCACTGGTCTTCCCGTTCTTAATCACCAGGACAATGGGCAAGGCCCAATCGCTCCACTCAGCTTTGGAGAGAATTCCAGATGCCTCCAAACTCTGCAGTTCATCATCCTCTTTAGGAAGGCCTTCCTGCCTTTGAGTTTACCAATCGCCTTCTCAAACACCGTCTCATTAGCAGTAAGCAGATGTGGCATTCTCTGGTTAGTGTTACTGTTTGGGCTGCCATTGTCTGTTGATTGAGTGCTACTGTAGTTGGATTTTTCTCAACCATTCATGTCCAAAAAGTGCTGGTCCTCTGCTTTTCAATACATAAAGCTCCAGCTGTTGTGTTTGGTCTCCATATGTCATACAGTATTTACTTTCAGTTTGCCTCTGCGAGATACTTCTTCACCTATGTAATTCTTTAGCATCACTGAGATCTTCTCTAATGGTATCTTAGAAAACAGCCTGCTGTAGTCGGCCTCTGGAATTATTGATAAAGCTAACCTTGTATCCAGCTCCATTTTCAGTTTTACACCAGACACGTCTATTGTGATCCAGATGATTTTGTGATCTTCTTCTGTTATACTATGCAGTTCTGGGCATGACAGCTCACCTTTGTTTGACTCTATGCTGTCTGATTCTGTTTTACATTCGGTCACTTTATGCATTTGCTTATTTTTGAGTTTGAAACTTTTCACTCGTTTGGACTTTTTGTCTGCCTTGTGACCTTGACTGTGACACTTGTTGCAAAACTTTTTCTTTGAACCATTAGTCATTTGTGTCATGGGAGGATTTGTCACATTGACAACATCTTTGGATTTTTGCACCAATCCAGGGACATTTTGTACATTTCACATTCTAACCTCCTTTTCTATAGTTCTTCTGCACCCTTTGTCTCAGTTTCTAATGATGTTGCAATTGTCAATGCCTGTTCTAAGGTTAAGTCTCTCTCAGTTAATAGCCTCTTTTGAATGCTTTGACTATGCATGCCAGGTACAAGCCTGTCCCTTAATGCATTAGAAAGTCCATCTTTAAAGTCACAGCACTGGGAAAGTTTGCACAGTTCTGCAGTGTATTCAGAAATGCTTTCATCATTTGACTGGTTCCTTCGGTAAAATCCAAATCTCTCACCTTTTACCAGCGGTTATGGCTCAGGTGATTTATGAAATTGTAACAGTTTCGTCGAACAGCTTGCTTGCTGGCTTTTTGGGCTCACTAGGTTGTGTAAGAGGTTGTACGTTCTTGAGCCCATTAAGCTAAGAAGTGTAGGGGCCTTCATTTCCTCTTCCATGTTGTTCGCATTACAAAGCAATTCGACCCTCTCGATATATGACTCCCAGCCTTCATTAGCGCTATCAAATTCGCCAACTTTCCTGATCAAAGCCACATTATTTTCACTTTACATTCAGTGTGTCTTTCACTGTCACTATGCACTGTACTCACACGTTTGTTAGCGTCTGTGACAGCCTTGTCTGCGCCGTTTAACTCTTGCTATTTCATCCTGTAATCGTGCCGTAACAGTCGGTGCACTGATCCTTCCCACTGATCTTCCTCCTGGCACTTCTCCTTGCAAGTGCTACACCTCCTCCCTCGCTACCATCCAGGGCCCCAAACAGTCCTTCCAGGTGCTGCAGCACTTCACCTGTGAGTCTGTTGGGATCATCTGCTGTATCCGGTGCTCCCGGTGTGGCTTCCTGTAGATTGGGAGACCATTTCGCTGAGCAGCTGCCAGAAAAAGCAGGATCTCCCGGTGGCCACCCATTTCAATTCTGCTTCCCATTCTCATTCCGACATGTCAGTTCATGGCCTTCTCTACAGCCGTGATGAGGCCACAGTCAGGTTGGAGGAACAACACTTTATATCAGGTAGCCTCCAACCTGATTAGAAGAACATTGAATTCTCGAACTTCCAGTAATTGAACCCCCTTCACCATTCCCCGTTCCTGTTTCCTTCTCTCTCCTTATCTCCTTACCAGCCCATCACCTCCTTCTGGTGTTCCTTTATCTTCCCTTTCTTCCCTGATCTTCTGCCCTCTCCTGTCAGATTCCCGCTTTACCTCTTTCATCAATCAACCTCTCAGCTCTTTACCTCACACCTCCCTCTTCCACTTCACCTATTACCTACCACCTTGTACTTCTTTCTCCCATCCTCACCTTAATGCTCTGACTCCTCTCCTGTTTTCCCAGTCCTGATGAAGGGTCTCGGCCTGAAACATCCACTGTTTACTCTTTTCCATAGACACTGCCTGACCTGCTGAGTTCCTCCGCCATTTTGTGTGTGTGCTCGGATTTCCAGCATCTGCAGATCTTCTCTTGTTTGAGCAACTATGAACTTATACTGGAGAAAAGATAACTCCTTTGGGAATGACTTTTATAACAGTGAACAAGCCACTTTGAGCTTGCATGTGGTAACAAGAGGAGGACCAGCATTCTGGGAATGTGATTGGCTGAGACATCTATAACTTGATTAGAGATGCATCCACCATTTGTACATCACATCCCCTGCAATAGAGTCAACTGAAAATGAGTACTGGATCTCACCATGAACTGTTGCTTAACAGAGGACAAACTGGTGTTAGTGTTAACCTCTGCATCCCTGGCTAAAAAGCACATCAGACCAATGAAGGACCATGCTGCTCAGAGGAATCATCAAAGTGACGAAAGCAGGGGTCCGACTACAACAGTTTTTGTAGGCAACATATCTGAGAAAGCCTCTGATATGTTAATCAGGCAGTTACTTGTGAAATGTGGCTTGGTTTTAAGCTGGAAGAGAGTTCAAGGAGGTTCAGGGAAGTTGCAAGCATTCAGCTTTTGTGAGTATAAAGAACCAGAATCTACTCTGTGTGCACTAAGGTTATTGCATGAATTTCAAAGCTGCTTGTAAACGTAATGCAAAGACCAAAGCCCAGCTAGATGAATGGAAGGCCAGAAAAAAGGGAGTCAACGGAGACATGAGAACAAAGGATTCCTCAGATAGAAACATAGAAAATAGGTGCAGATGTAGGCCATTCGGCCCTTCGAGCCTGCACCGCCATTCAGTATGATCATGGCTGATCATCCAACTCAGAACCCTGTACCTGCTTTCTCTCCATACCCCCGATCCCTTTAGCCACAAGGGCCATATCTAACTTCCTCTTAAGTATACCCAATGAACCGGCCTCAACTGTTTCCTGTGGCAGAGAATTCCACAGATTCACCACTCTCTGTGTGAAGAAGTTTTTCCTCATCTCGGTCCTAAAAGGCTTCCCCTTTATCCTTAAACTGTGACCCCTCATTCTGCACTTCCCCAACATCGGAAACAATCTTCCTGCATCTAGCCTGTCCAATCCCTTTAGAATTTTATATGTTTCAATAAGATCCCCCCTCAATCTTCTAAATTCCAGTGAGTATAAGCCTAGTCGATCCAGTCTTTCTTCATATGAAAGTCCTGCCATCCCAGGAATCAATCTGGTGAACCTTCTTTGTACTCCCTCTATGGCAAGAATGTCTTTCCTCAGATTAGGGGACCAAAACTACACACAATACTCTAGGTGCGGTCTCACCAAGGCCTTGTACAACTGCAGTAGAACCTCCCTGCTCCTGTACTCAAATCCTTTTGCTATGAATGCCAACATACCATTTGCCTTTTTCACCGCCTGCTGTACCTGCATGCCCACTTTCAAAGACTGGTGTACAATGACACCCAGGTCTCTTTGCACCTCCCCTTTTCCTAATCAGCCACCGTTCAGAAAATAATCTGTTTTCCTGTTCTTGCAACCAAAGTGGATAACCTCACATTTATCCACATTAAATTGCAACTGCCATGAATTTGCCCACTCACCTAACCTATCCAAGTCACCCTACATCCTCTTAGCATCCTCCTCTCAGCTAACACCGCCGCCCAGCTTTGTGTCATCCGCAAACTTGGAGATGCTGCATTTAACTCCCTCGTCTAAATCATTAAAATATATTGTAAACAACTGGGGTCCCAGCACTGAGCCTTGTGGTACCCCACTAGTCACTGCCTGCCATTCTGAAAAGGTCCCGTTTACTCCCACTCTTTGCTTCCTGTCTGCCAATCAATTCTCTATCCACATCAATACCATACCCCCAATACCGTGTGCTTTAAGTTTGCACACTCATCTCCTGTGTGGGACCTTGTCAAAAGCCTTCTGAAAATCTAAATATACCACATCCACTGGCGCTCCCCTATCCACTCTACTAGTTACATCTTCAAAAAATTCGATAAGATTCGCCAGACATGATTTTCCTTTCACAAATCCATGCTGACTTTGTCCGATGATTTCACCTCTTTCCTAATGTGCTGTTACCACATCTTTGATAACCGACTCTAGCATTTTCCCCACTACCGATGTCAGACTCACCGGTCTATAATTCCCCGGTTTTTCTCTCCCTCCTTTTTTAAAAAGTGGGGTTACATTAGCCACCCTCCAATCCTCAGGAACTAATCCAGAATCTAAGGAGTTTTGAAAAATTATCACTAATGCATCCACTATTTCTTGGGCTACTTCCTTAAGCACTCTGGGATGCAGACCATCTGGCCCTGGGGATTTATCTGCCTTTAATCCCTTCAATTTACCTAACACCACTTCCCTACTAACTTGTATTTGCCTCAGTTCCTCCATCTCACTAGACCCTCGGTCCCCTACTATTTCCGGAAGATTATTTATGTCCTCCTCAGTGAAGACAGAACCAAAGTAGTTATTCAACTGATCTGCCATGTCTTTGTTCCCTATGATCAATTCACCTGTTTCTGACTGTAAGGGACCTACATTTGTCTTGACCAATCTTTTTCTTTTCACATATCTATAAAAGCTTTTACAGTCAGTTTTTATATTCCCTGCCAGCTTCCTCTCATAATCTTTTTTCCCTTTCCTAATTAAGCCCTTTGTCCTCCTCTGCTGGTCTCTGAATTCTCCCAGTCCTCAGGTGTGCAGCTTTTTTTTGGTACTTTATATGTTTCTTCTTTGGATTTGATACTATCCCTAATTTCCCTTGTCAGCCACGGGTGCACTACCTTCCCTGGTTTATTCTTTTGCCAAACTGGGATGAACAATTGTTGTAGTTCATCCATGCGATCTTTAAATGCTTGCTATTGCATATCCACCGTCAACCCTTTAAGTATCATTTGCCAGTCTATCTTAGCTAATTCACGTCTCATACCTTCAAAGTTACCCTTCTTTAAGTTCAGAACCTTAGTTTCTGAATTAACTATGTCACTCTCCATCTTAATGAAGAATTCCACCATATTATGGTCACTCTTACCCAAGGGGCCTCGCACGACAAGATTGCTAACGAACCCTTCCTCATTGCTCAGTACCCAATCTAGAATGGCCTGCTCTCTAGTTGGTTCCTCGACATGTTGGTTCAGAAAACCATCCCGTATACATTCCAAGAAATCCTCTTCCTCAGCACCCTTACCAATTTGGTTCACCCAATCTATATGTAGATTGAAGTCACCCATTATAACTACTGTTCCTTTATTGCATGCATTTCTAATTTCCTGTTTAATGCCATCCCCAACCTCACAACTACTGTTAGGTGGCCTGTACACAACTCCCACCAGCGTTTTCTGCCCCTTAGTGTTATGCAGCTCTATCCAAATCGATTCCACATCCTCCAGGCTAATGTCCTTCCTTTCTATTGCGTTAATCTCCTCTCTAACCAGCAATGCTACCCCACCTCCTTTTCTTTCCTGTCTATCCCTCCTGAATATTGAATATCCCTGGATGTTGAGCTCCCATCCTTGGTCACCCTGGAGCCATGTCTCTGTGATCCCAACTATATCATATTCATTAATAACTATCTGCACATTCAATTCATCCACCTTGTTACGAATGCTCCTCGCATTGACACACAAAGCCTTCAGGCTTGTTTTTACAACACTCTTAGCCCTTATACAATTATGTTGAAAAGTGGCCCTTTTTGCTTTTTGCCCTGATGATGTTGTGGATGAGGAAACCAAGAGTGGAGATCAGATTGTAAAGGGGGCAGTAGAAGCGTTAATAAGAGATTAGCCCTGTGAACCAGACGGAGCTTCACAAGACCAAGATGCACAAGCTAGATGGAGAAAACGAAGAAGAAAAAGGGAGGTCGGAACCACTTCCTGCCATCTCGGAATCAACTCCTACACCCCACATGGAGGAGCCCCCAGAACCTGAGATTGTTTCACATCTCACCTACCAAGCTGAGCGACCCTCCCCCCCACCACCCATCAGGAAAGACGTTATCCCACAAGAGTAAGAAATCCTCCACAGTGATTAAATTGTTAGGCCTGAATAGGACAATTTAAAATTTATTATGCTGTGGACATCTGTAGAGTCGTTGTATATAGTTGAGTTGGAGTTTATAGCTAAGCAGGGAGGAGCGTTAAGTATTTAATATTTCAGTTACATTTTGGACTCCGTCTTCCCTTGAATTAGTTCAATGTTTTGAAGTTACCAAACAGAACACTTGGAGCAAGTTAAAATGCCGGCACCACGTGGTGGGCTGAAGGGTCTCTACTGTGCAGTTACTGTTCAATATTCCGTGTTATTGCTCATTTTTGCTTTTTTGTAATTTACTGTGTATTTAATATCTTTGCTGCCAGAAAGCAACAAATCTCATGTCCTGGCGGAGGGCCTTGGCATGGAACATCAGTTCGTAATTACACTCTGCCTGACCTGCGTGTGTGGCTCTGGATTTCCACCATCTGCAGAATCTCTTGTGTTTAAAATCCACATCTTGTAAATCAGTGACAATAAATCTGATTTGGATTCTGGTGAGTTGAAGCCCTTGGGGTCCTGGGTTAGAGGGAAAAGTTTAATAGGTTAGGGCTTCATTCTCTGGAGCGTAGATCTGATACAAAATTATGAGGGTATAAAGACAATGCAAGCAGGCTTTTTCCTCTCAGTTTGGGTGAGACTAGAACTAGAAGTCATGGTTTAAGGGTGAAAGGTGAAATGTTTAAGGGGAACATGAAAGCGAACTTCTTCACTCAGAGGGTGGTTAGAGTGTGAATGTGGAGTCAATTTCAATATTTAAGACAAGTTTGGACAGGTAAGTGGATGGGAGGGGTTTGGAGGACTATGGTCTGGGTGCAGGTCGATTGGAGTAGGCAGATTAATAGTTCAGCATGGACTAGATGGGCAAAATGGCCTGTTTCTGTGCCTCTAACACTACTTTTTTGTTTGCAGAATACTTATGCTGAGAGATATTGAGACTATGGGAGAGAATGTGTTACCCATTGGGAAATCCTTGGAGCATTCACATAGGAGTGGAATTTCTCCAATCGAGGTTGGGGATTTTTCTGGAGCCTTCTCAGTTTTGAGACAGAGTTAAAGAGGAACCTGTGGGGGGAGGGTGCTGTGCAGACTGAGTGGAGATCGGGGGGAGGAAATCAACACACACAGTCCACAGTTGAATCAATCACAGAGTTTGATTCAGGTAACCCAGAGATCATCCAACCAGGTTAAAACTGATGGGTAAATGTAACTGGCCCATGGGGGGTGGGGGAGGATTGAAGGGGCAGGACATTTCAGCTCCAGCTGGAAAACTTACACCAGTTCAGGGACATCTTCTTCATTCCAAGGTCAGTGGATATTGGCCACTGACAATTTCACCCCTTGCGACTCCTACCCAGACCTCGCCTCAACTTACCCTGAACAACCCCTCCCTTTACTCTCCTTCACCGTCCTCAACACTCACCTCTCTCCTTCCTATACCTACTCCCATTCCTCTCAAATTCCACACACCCTGCCCTCTCTACATCTACGTAGCCCTCCCTACAACCTTTGCTCACAACTCTCCAGCCTAAACCTTCCCTTCAAATAAACCCTCTCCTAAATACATCCCACTCTCCCCTCAAGCTTCACCCACCTCTTCCCTCAACAATCAACCACCTCTCCCCACAAGCATTACCCACCTCTTCCCTCAACTGTCACCCCCCTCTCCCCACAAACTTCAGCCACCTCATCCCACAACCTTCAGCCCCCTCTCCCCACAACCTTCACCAACCTCACCCCACAACCATCACCCACCTCATCCCACAACCATCACCCCCGTCTCCCCACAACCATCACCCCCCTCTCCCCACAACCTTCACCCACCTCATCCCACAACCTTCACCCATCTCTCCCCACAACATTCGCCAACCTCTCCCCACAACCTTCACCCACCTCATCCCACAACCTTCACCCCCCTTTCCCCACAACCATCACCCCCCTCTCCCCACAACCTTCACCAACCTCTCCCCACAACCATCACCCACCTCATCCCACAACCATCAACCCCCTCTCCCCACAACCATGACCCCCTCTCCCCACAACCTTCACCCACCTCATCCCACAACCTTCACCCCCCTCTCCCCACAACCTTCACCAACCTCTCCCCACAACCATCACCCACCTCATCCCACAACCATCACCCCCCTCTCCCCACAACCTTCAACAAACTCATCCCACAACCATCACCCACCTCTCCCCACAACCATCACCAACCTCATCCCACAACCTTCACTCACCTCTCCCCACAACCTTCACCCACCTCATCCCACAACCTTCACCCACCTCACCCCACAACCTTCACCCACCTCTCCCCACAACCATCACCCCCCTCTCCCCACAACCTTCACCCACCTCATCCCACAACCACCCACCTCTCCCCACAACCTTCACCCACATCTCCCCACAAGCTTCACCCACCTCTCCCCACAACCTTCACCCACCTCATCCCACAACCTTCACCCACCTCTCCCCACAACCTTCACCAACCTCACCCCACAACCTTCACCCACCTCTCCCCACAACCATCACCCACCTCTCCCCACAACCATCACCCCCCTCACCCCACAAGCTTCACCCACCTCATCCCACAACCTTCACCCACCTCTCCCCACAACCTTCACCCACCTCATCCCACAACCATCACCCACCTCTCCCCACAACCATCACCCCCCTCTCCCCACAACCTTCACCCACCTCATCCCACAACCTTCACCCACCTCATCCCACAACCTCCACCCACCTCTCCCCACAACCTTCACCCACCTCAGCCCACAACCTTCACCCACATCTCCCCACAACCTTCACCCACCTCATCCCACAACCTTCACCCACCTCTCCCCACAACCATCACCCCCCCTCTCCCCACAACCTTCACCAACCTCTCCCCACAACCTTCACCCACCTCATCCCACAACCTTCACCCACATCTCCCCACAACCTTCACCCACCTCATCCCACAGCCTTCACACACCTCATCCCACAACCTTCACCCACATCTCCCCACAACCTTCACCCACCTCATCCCACAACCTTCACCCACCTCTCCCCACAACCTTCACCAACCTCACCCCACAACCTTCACCCACCTCTCCCCACAACCATCACCCCCCTCACCCCACAAGCTTCACCCACCTCTCCCCACAACCTTCACCAACCTCACCCCACAACCTTCACCCACCTCTCCCCACAACCATCACACCCCTCTCCCCACAACCTTCACCCACCTCATCCCACAACCTTCACCCACCTCATCCCACAACCTTCACCCACCTCTCCCCACAACCTTCACCAACCTCTCCCCACAACCTTCACCCACCTCTCCCCACAACCTTCACCCACCTCATCCCACAACCATCACCCACCTCTCCCCACAACCTTCACCCACCTCTCCCCACAACCTTCACCCACCTCAGCCCACAACCTTCACCCACATCTCCCCACAAACTTCACACACCTCATCCCACAACCTTCACCCACCTCTCCCCACAACCATCACCCCCCCTCTCCCCACAACCTTCACCAACCTCATCCCACAACCTTCACCCACCTCATCCCACAACCTTCACCCACCTCATCCCACAACCTTCACCCACATCTCCCCACAACCTTCACCCACCTCATCCCACAGCCTTCACCCACCTCATCCCACAACCTTCACCCACCTCTCCCCACAAGCTTCACCCACCTCATCCAACAACCTTCACCCACCTCTCCCCACAACCTTCACCCACCTCATCCCACAACCTTCACCCACCTCTCCCCAGAAGCTTCACCCACCTCATCCAACAACCTTCACCCACCTCTCCCCACAACCTTCACCCACCTCATCCCACAACCTTCACCCACCTCTCCCCACAACCTTCACCCACCTCATCCCACAACCTTCACCCACCTCTCCCCACAAGCTTCAGCCACCTCATCCCACAACCTTCACCCACCTCTCCCCACAACCATCACCCCCCTCTCCCCACGACCATCACCCACCTCATCCCACAACCTTCACCCACCTCATCCAACAACCTTCACCCACCTCTCCCCACAACCTTCACCCACCTCTCCCCACAACCATCACCCACCTCATCCCACAACCTTCACCTACCTCATCCCACAACCTTCACCCACCTCATCCCACAACCATCACCCACCTCATCCCACAACCTTCACCCACCTCATCCCACAACCATCACCCACCTCTCCCCACAACCTTCACCCACCTCTCCCCACAACCATCACCCCCCTCTCCCCACAAGCTTCACCAACCTCATCCCACAACCTTCACCCACCTCTCCCCACAACCATCACCCACCTCACCCCACAACCTGCACCACCTCTCCCCACAACCGTCAACCACCTCATCCCACAACCTTCACCCACATCTCCCCACAACTTCACCCTCCTCCCCACAACCTTCACCCACCTCATCCCACAACCTTCACCCACCTCTCCCCACAACCTTCACCCACCGCTCCCCACAACCTTCACCCACCTCATCCCACAACCTTCACCCACCTCTCCCCACAACCTTCACCAACCTCTCCCCACAACCTTCACCCACCTCATCCCACAAGCTTCACCCACCTCATCCACAACCTTCACCCACCTCTCCCACAACCATCACCCACCTCATCCCACAACCTGCACCCACCTCTCCCACAACCATCACCCACCTCATCCCACAACCTTCACCCACCTGCTCCCCACAACCATCACCCACCTCAGCCCAAAACCTGCACCCACCCTCCCCACAACCTTCACCCACCTGCAGCCCACAACCTGCACCACCTCTCCCACAACCTTCACCAACCTCTCCCCACTAACTTGCACCCACCTCTCCCCACAACCTTCACCCACCTCATCCCACAACCGTCACCCACCTCTCCCCACAACCATCACCCACCTCAGCCCACAACCTTCACCCACCTCTCCCCACAACCAGCACCCACCGCATCCCAAAACCTTCACCCACCTCTCACCACTACCTTCACCCACCGCATCCCACAACCATCAACCCCCTCTCCCCACAACCTGCACCCACCTCTCCCCACAACCTTCACCCACCTCATCCCACAACCATCACCCACCGCTCCCCACTAACCGTCACCCACCTCATCCCACAACCGTCACCCACCTCATCCCACAAACCTTCACCAACCTCTCCCCACACCCATCATCCACCTCGCCCCTGAACCTCACCTACCTCATCCCACAACCTTCACCCACCTCTCCCCCACTACCTTCACCCACCTCATCCCACAACCGTCACCCACATCATCCCACAACCTTCAGCCACCTCTCCCACAAACTTCACATACCTCATCCCACAACCTTCACCCACCTCAGTCCCACAACCTGCATCCCACCGCATCCCACAACCTGCACCCACCGCTCCCACAACCGTCACCCACCTCATCCCACAACCTTCACCCACCTCTCCCCACAACCATCACCCCCCTCTCCCCACAACCTGCACCCCCCTCTCCCCACAACCTTCACCCACCTCTCCCCACAACCTTCACCCACCTCATCCCACAACCTTCACCCACCTCTCCCCACAACCGTCACCCACCTCATCCCACAACCTTCACCCACCTCATCCAACAACCTTCACCCACCTCATCCCACAACCTTCACCCACCTCTCCCCACAACCATCACCCACCGCATCCCACAACCTTCACCTACCTCATCCCACAACCTTCACCCACCTCATCCCACAACCTTCACCCACCTCTCCCCACAACCTTCACCCACCTCTCCCCACAAACTTCACCCACCTCTCCCCACAACCTTCACCTACCTCATCCCACAACCTTCACCCACCTCATCCCACAACCTTCACCCACCTCTCCCCACAAACTTCACCCACCTCTCCCCACAACCTTCACCCACCTCATCCCACAACCTTCACCCACCTCATCCAACAACCTTCACCCACCTCATCCCACAACCTTCACCCACCTCTCCCACAACCATCACCCACCTCATCCCACAACCTTCACCACCTCATCCACAACCTTCACCAACCTCATCCCACAACCTTCACCCACCTCATCCAACAACCTTCACCCACCTCTCCCCACAACCATCACCCACCTCATCCCACAAGCTTCACCCACCTCATCCCACAACCATCACCGCCCTCTCCCCACAACCTTCACCCACCTCTCCCCACAACCATCACCGCCCTCTCCCCACAACCTTCACACACCTCTCCCCACAACCATCACCCCCCTCTCCCCACAACCATCACCCACCTCTCCCCACAACCTTCACCCACCTCTCCCCACAACCATCACCCCCCTCTCCCCACAACCTTCACCCACCTCTCCCCACAACCTTCACCCACCTCTCCCCACAACCATCACCCCCCTCTCCCCACAACCATCACCCACCTCTCCCCACAACCTTCACCCACCTCTCCCCACAACCATCACCCCCCTCTCCCCACAAGCTTCACCCACCTCTCCCCACAACCATCAACCCCCTCTCCCCACAACCATCACCCACCTCTCCCCACAACCTTCACCCACCTCTCCCACAACCATCACCCCCCTTCCCCACAACCTTCACACACCTCTCCCCACAACCATCACCGCCCTCTCCCCACAACCTTCACCCACCTCTCCCCACAACCTTCACCCACATCTCCCCACAACCTTCACCCACCTCATCCCACAACCTTCACCCACCTCAGCCCACAACCATCAACCCCCTCTCCCCACAAGCTTCACCCACCTCTCCCCACAACCATCAACCCCCTCTCCCCACAAGCTTCACCCACCTCTCCCCACAACCATCACCCACCTCTCCCCACAACCTTCACCCACCTCTCCCCACAACCATCACCCCCCTCTCCCCACAACCATCACCGCCCTCTCCCCACAACCTTCACCCACCTCATCCCACAACCTTCACCCACCTCTCCCCACAACCATCACCGCCCTCTCCCCACAACCTTCACCCACCTCTCCCCACAACCATCAACCCCCTCTCCCCACAACCTTCACCCACCTCTCCCACAACCATCACCCACCTCTCCCCACAAGCTTCACCCACCTCATCCCACAACCTTCACCCACCTCTCCCCACAACCATCACCCCCCTCTCCCCACAACCTTCACCCACCTCTCCCCACAACCATCACCCACTCTCCCCACAACCATCACCCCCCTCTCCCCACAACCTTCACCCACCTCTCCCCACAACCATCACCCCCCTCTCCCCACAACCTTCACCCACCTCTCCCCACAACCATCACCCCCCTCTCCCCACAACCTTCACCCACCTCTCCCCACAACCATCACCCCCCCTCTCCCCACAACCTTCACACTCCTCTCCCCACAACCATCACCGCCCTCTCCCCACAACCTTCACCCACCTCTCCCCACAACCTTCACCCACATCTCCCCACAACCTTCACCCACCTCATCCCACAACCTTCACCCACCCTCAGCCCACAACCATCAACCCCCTCTCCCCACAAGCTTCACCCACCTCTCCCCACAACCATCAACCCCCTCTCCCCACAAGCTTCACCACCTCTCCCCACAACCATCACCCACCTCTCCCCACAACCTTCACCCACCTCTCCCCACAACCATCACCCCCCTCTCCCCCACAACCATCACCGCCCTCTCCCCACAACCTTCACCCACCTCATCCCACAACCTTCACCCACCTCTCCCCACAACCATCACCGCCCTCTCCCCACAACCTTCACCCACCTCTCCCCACAACCATCAACCCCCTCTCCCCACAACCTTCACCCACCTCTCCCCACAACCATCACCCACCTCTCCACACAAGCTTCACCCACCTCATCCCACAACCTTCACCCACCTCTCCCCACAACCATCACCCCCCTCTCCCCACAACCTCACCCACCTCTCCCCACAACCATCACCCCACTCTCCCCACAACCATCACCCCCCTCTCCCCACACCCTTCACCCACCTCTCCCCACAACCATCACCCCCCTCTCCCCACACTACCACCCACCTCTCCCCACAACCCCATCACCCCCCTCTCCCCACAACCTTCACCCACCTCTCACCACAACCATCACCCCACTCTCCCCACAACCATCACCCCCCTCTCCCCACAACCTTCACCCACCTCTCCCCCACAACCATCACCCCCCTCTCCCCACAACCTTCACCCACCTCTCCCCACAACCATCACCCCCCTCTCCCCACAACCTTCACCCACCTCTCCCCACAACCATCACCCACCTCATCCCACAACCTTCACCCACCTCTCCCCACAAACTTCACCCACCTCTCCCCACAACCTTCACCTACCTCATCCCACAAACTTCACCCACCTCATCCCACAACCTTCACCCACCTCTCCCCACAAACTTCACCCACCTCTCCCCACAAACCTTCACCCACCTCATCCCACAACCTTCACCCACCTCATCCAACAACCTTCACCCACCTCATCCCACAACCTTCACCCACCTCTCCCCACAACCATCACCCACCCTCATCCCACAACCTTCACCCACCTCATCCCACAACCTTCACCAACCTCATCCCACAACCTTCACCCACCTCATCCAACAACCTTCACCCACCTCTCCCCACAACCATCACCCACCTCATCCCACAAGCTTCACCCACCTCATCCCACAACCATCACCGCCCTCTCCCCACAACCTTCACCCACCTCTCCCCACAACCATCACCGCCCTCTCCCCACAACCTTCACACACCTCTCCCCACAACCATCACCCCCCTCTCCCCACTAACCATCACCCACCTCTCCCACAACCTTCACCCACCTCTCCCCACAACCATCACCCCCCTCTCCCCACAACCTTCACCCACCTCTCCCCACAACCTTCACCCACCTCTCCCCACAACCATCACCCCCCCTCTCCCCACAACCATCACCCACCTCTCCCCACAACCTTCACCCACCTCTCCCCACAACCATCACCCCCCTCTCCCCACAACCTTCACACTCCTCTCCCCACAACCATCACCGCCCTCTCCCCACAACCTTCACCCACCTCTCCCCACAACCTTCACCCACATCTCCCACAACCTTCACCCACCTCATCCCACAACCTTCACCCACCTCAGCCCACAACCCATCAACCCCCTCTCCCCACAAGCTTCACCCACCTCTCCCCACAACCATCAACCCCTCTCCCCACAAGCCTTCACCCACCTCTCCCCACAACCATCACCCACCTCTCCCCACAACCTTCACCCACCTCTCCCACAACCATCACCCCCCTCTCCCCACAACCATCACCGCCCTCTCCCCACAACCTTCACCCACCTCATCCCACAACCTTCACCCACCTCTCCCCACAACCATCACCGCCCTCTCCCCACAACCTTCACCCACCTCTCCCCACAACCATCAACCCCCTCTCCCCACAACCTTCACCCACCTCTCCCCACAACCATCACCCACCTCTCCACACAAGCTTCACCCACCTCATCCCACAACCTTCACCCACCTCTCCCCACAACCATCACCCCCCTCTCCCCACAACCTTCACCCACCTCTCCCCACAACCATCACCCCACTCTCCCCACAACCATCACCCCCCTCTCCCCACACCTCTCACCCACCTCTCCCCACAACCATCACCCCCTTCCCCACAACCTTCACCCACCTCTCCCCACAACCATCACCCCCCTCTCCCCACACCTTCACCCACCTCTCACCACAACCATCACCCCACTCTCCCCACAACCATCACCCCTCTCCCCCACACCTTCACCCACCTCTCCCCACAACCATCACCCCCTCTCCCACAACCTCACCCACCTCTCCCCACAACCATCACCCCCCTCTCCCCACAACCTTCACCCACCTCTCCCCACAACCATCACCCACCTCCTCCCACACCTTCACCCACCTCCCCCACAAACTCACCCACCTCTCCCACAACCTTCACCTACTCTCCCACAAACTTCACCCACCTCATCCCACAACCTTCACCCACCTCTCCCCACAACCTTCACCCACCTCTCCCCACAACTTCACCCACCTCATCCCACAACCTTCACCCACCTCATCCAACAACCTTTCACCACCTCATCCACAACCTTCACCCACCTCTCCCCACACACCATCACCCACCTCATCCCACAACCTTCACCCACCTCATCCCACAACCTTCACCAACTCATCCACAACCTTCACCCACCTCATCCAACAACCTTCACCCACCTCTCCCCACAACCATCACCCACCTCATCCCACAAGCTTCACCCACCTCATCCCACAACCATCACCGCCCTCTCCCCACAACCTTCACCCACCTCTCCCCACAACCATCACCGCCCTCTCCCCACAACCTTCACACACCTCTCCCACAACCATCACCCCCCTCTCCCCACAACCATCACCCACCTCTCCCCACAACCTTCACCCACCTCTCCCCACAACCATCACCCCCCTCTCCCCACAACCTTCACCCACCTCTCCCCACAACCTTCACCCACCTCTCCCCACAACCATCACCCCCCTCTCCCCACAACCATCACCACCCTCTCCCCACAACCTTCACCCACCTCTCCCCACAACCATCACCCCCCTCTCCCACAGGCTTCACCCACCTCTCCCACAACCATCAACCCCCTCTCCCACAACCATCACCCACCTCTCCCCACAACCTCACCCACCTCTCCCCACAACCATCACCCCCTCCCCACAACCTTCCACCACCTCTCCCACAACCATCACCGCCCTCTCCCCACAACCTTCACCCACCTCTCCCCACAACCTTCACCCACGTCTCCCCAACCTTCACCCACCTCATCCCACAACTTCACCCACCTCAGCCCAACCACCCTCACCCCCTCTCCCACAAGCTTCACCCACCTCTCCCCACAACCATCACCCACCTCTCCCCACAACCTTCACCCACCTCATCCCACAACCTTCACCCACCTCTCCCCACACCCTTCACCCACCTCATCCCACAACCTTCACCCACCTCATCCAACAACCTTCACCCACCTCATCCCACAACCTTCACCCACCTCTCCCCACAACCATCACCCACCTCATCCCACAACCTTCACCTACCTCATCCCACAACCTTCACCCACCTCATCCCACAACCTTCACCCACCTCTCCCCACAACCTTCACCCACCTCTCCCCACAAACTTCACCCACCTCTCCCCCACAACCTCACCTACCTCATCCCCACAACCTTCACCCACCTCATCCCACAACCTTCACCCACCTCTCCCCACAACTTCACCCACCCTCCCCACAACCTTCACCCACCTCATCCCACAACCTTCACCCACCTCATCCAACAACCTTCACCCACCTCATCCCACAACCTTCACCCACCTCTCCCCACAACCATCACCCACCTCATCCCACAACCTTCACCCACCTCATCCCACAACCTTCACCAACCTCATCCCACAACCTTCACCCACCTCATCCAACACCTTCACCCACCTCTCCCCACAACCATCACCCACCTCCTCCCACAAGCTTCACCCACCTCATCCCACACCATCACCGCCCTCTCCCACAACCTTCACCCACCTCTCCCCACAACCATCACTGCCCTCTCCCCACAACCTTCACACACCTCTCCCCACAACCATCACCCCCCTCTCCCCACAACCATCACCCACCTCTCCCCACAACCTTCACCACCTCTCCCCACACCATCACCCCCCTCTCCCCACAACCTCCACCCCCACCTCTCCCCACAACCTTCACCCACCTCTCCCCACAACCATCACCCCCCTCTCCCCACAACCATCACCCACCTCTCCCCACAACCTTCACCACCTCTCCCCACAACCATCACCCCCCTCTCCCCACAAGCTTCACCCACCCTCTCCCCACAACCATCAACCCCCTCTCCCCACAACCATCACCCACCTCTCCCCACAACCTTCACCCACCTCTCCCCACAACCATCACCCCCCTCTCCCACAACCTCACACACCTCTCCCCACAACCATCACCGCCCTCTCCCCACAACCTTCACCCACCTCTCCCCACAACCTTCACCCACATCTCCCCACAACCTTCACCCACCTCATCCCACAACCTTCACCCACCTCAGCCCACAACCATCACCCCCTCTCCCCACAAGCTTCACCCACCTCTCCCCACAACCATCAACCCCCTCTCCCCACAAGCTTCACCCACCTCTCCCCACAACCATCACCCACCTCTCCCCACAACCTTCACCCACCTCTCCCCACAACCATCACCCCCCTCTCCCCACAACCATCACCGCCCCTCTCCCCACAACCTTCACCCACCTCATCCCACAACCTTCACCCACCTCTCCCCACAACCATCACCGCCCCTCTCCCCACAACCTTCACCCACCTCTCCCCACAACCATCAACCCCCTCTCCCCACAACCTTCACCCACCTCTCCCCACAACCATCACCCACCTCTCCCCACAAGCTTCACCCACCTCATCCCACAACCTTCACCCACCTCTCCCCACAACCATCACCCCCCTCTCCCCACAACCTTCACCCACCTCTCCCCACAACCATCACCCCACTCTCCCCACAACCATCACCCCCCTCTCCCCACAACCTTCACCCACCTCTCCCCACAACCATCACCCCCCTCTCCCCACAACCTTCACCCACCTCTCCCACAACCATCACCCCCCTCTCCCCACAACCTTCACCCACCTCTCCCACAACCATCACCCCCCTCTCCCCACAACCTTCACACACCTCTCCCCACAACCATCACCGCCCTCTCCCCACAACCTTCACCCACCTCTCCCCACAACCTTCACCCACATCTCCCCACAACCTTCACCCACCTCATCCCACAACCTTCACCCACCTCAGCCCACAACCATCAACCCCCTCTCCCCACAAGCTTCACCCACCTCTCCCCACAACCATCAACCCCCTCTCCCCACAAGCTTCACCCACCTCTCCCCACAACCATCACCCACCTCTCCCCACAACCTTCACCCACCTCTCCCCACAACCATCACCCCCCTCTCCCCCACAACCATCACCGCCCCTCTCCCCACAACCTTCACCCACCTCATCCCACAACCTTCACCCACCTCTCCCCACAACCATCACCGCCCTCTCCCCACAACCTTCACCCACCTCTCCCCACAACCATCAACCCCCTCTCCCCACAACCTTCACCCACCTCTCCCCACAACCATCACCCACCTCTCCACACAAGCTTCACCCACCCTCATCCCACAACCTCACCCACCTCTCCCCACAACCATCACCCCCCTCTCCCCACAACCTTCACCCACCTCTCCCCACAACCATCACCCCACTCTCCCCACAACCATCACCCCCCTCTCCCCACAACCTTCACCCACCTCTCCCCACAACCATCACCCCCCTCTCCCCACAACCTTCACCCACCTCTCCCCACAACCATCACCCCCCTCTCCCCACAACCTTCACCCACCTCTCACCACAACCATCACCCCACTCTCCCCACAACCATCACCCCCCTCTCCCCACAACCTTCACCCACCTCTCCCCACAACCATCACCCCCCTCTCCCCACAACCTTCACCCACCTCTCCCCACAACCATCACCCCCCTCTCCCCACAACCTTCACCCACCTCTCCCCACAACCATCACCCACCTCATCCCACAACCTTCACCCACCTCTCCCCACAAACTTCACCCACCTCTCCCCACAACCTTCACCTACCTCATCCCACAACCTTCACCCACCTCATCCCACAACCCTTCACCCACCTCTCCCCACAAACTTCACCCACCTCTCCCCACAAACTTCACCCACCTCATCCCACAACCTTCACCCCACCTCATCCCAACCAACCTTCACCCACCTCATCCCACAACCTTCACCCACCTCTCCCCACAACCATCACCACCTCATCCCACAACCTTCACCCACCTCATCCCACAACCTTCACCAACCTCATCCCACAACCTTCACCCCACCTCATCCAACAACCTTCACCCACCTCTCCCCACAACCCTTCACTCACCTCTCCCACAACCATCACCCCCCTCTCCCCACAACCTTCACCCACCTCATCCCACAACCTTCACCCACCTCTCCCCACAACCTTCACCCACCTCATCCCACAACCTTCACCCACCTCATCCCACAACCTTCACCCCCTCATCCCACAAGCTTCACCCACCTCATCCCCAACCATCCACCGCCCTCTCCCCACAACCTTCACCCACCTCTCCCCACAACCATCCCCGCCCATCTCCCCACAACCTTCCACACCTCTCCCCACAACCATCACCCCCCTCTCCCCCCAACCATCACCCACCTCCTCCCCCACAACCTTCACCCACCTCTCCCCACAACCATCTCACCCCCCTCTCCCCACAACCTTCACCCACCTCTCCCCACAACCTTCACCCACCTCTCCCCACAACCATCACCCCCCTCTCCCACAACCATCACCCACCTCTCCCCACAACCTTCACCCACCTCTCCCCACACCATCACCCCCCTCTCCCCACAAGCTTCACCCACCTCTCCCCACAACCATCAACCCCCTCTCCCCACAACCATCACCCACCTCTCCCCACAACCTTCACCCACCTCTCCCCACAACCATCACCCCCCCTCTCCCCACAACCTTCACACACCTCTCCCCACAACCATCCCCGCCCTCTCCCCACAACCCTTCACCCACCTCTCCCCACAACCCTTCACCCACGTCTCCCCACAACCCTTCACCCCACCCTCTCCCCACAACCTTCACCCACCTCAGCCCCACAACCATCACCCCCCTCTCCCCCACAAGCTTCACCCACCCTCTCCCCACAACCATCACCCACCTCCCCACCACCCTCACCCCCTCTCCCCCCACACCCCCACCCCCGCTCCCCCACCCACACCCCCCCCATCCCACCGCCCCCCCTCCTCCCCACCACCTCCCCCCTCACCACACCTTCCACCCACCTCTCCCCACAACCCATCACCCCCCTCTCCCCACCAACCACCCCCCACCTCCCCCACAACCATCACCCCCTCTCCCCACAACCTTCACCCCCCCTCTCCCCACAACCATCACCCACCCTCTCCCCCCACAACCTTCACCCACCTCACCCCACAACCTCCCCACCTCTCCCCACAACATCACCCCCTCCTCCCCAACCAACCTTCACCCACCTCTCCCCCACACCCATCACCCCACTTCCCCCACACCCATCACCCCCCCTCTCCCCACAACCTTCACCCCCACCTCTCCCCCACCACCCCACCACCCCCCTCTCCCCACAACCTTCACCCACCCTCTCCCCCACAACCATCACCCCCCTCTCCCACAACCTTCACCCACCTCTCCCCCACAACCATCCCCCCCCTCATCCCACACCCTTCACCCACCTCTCCCCCACAACCTTCACCCACCTCTCCCCACCACCCTTCACCCACCTCTCCCCACAACCTTCACCCACCTCTCCCCACAACCATCACCCCCTCTCCCCACCATCACCCCCCTCTCCCCCACCTCACCCCCCTCCCCCCAACCTCACCCCCCTCCCCCACCCTCACCCCCTCTCCCCACAACCATCACCCCCCCTCTCCCCACAACCTTCACCCACCTCTCCCCACAACCTCCCCACCTCCCTCCCCACAACCTCCACCCACCTCATCCCCACAACCTTCACCCCCCCTCTCCCCCCACCACCACCTTCACCCCACCTCTCCCCCACAACCATCACCCCCTCTCCCCACAACCTTCACCCCACCTCTCCCCACAACCTTCACCACCTCATCCCACAACCTTCACCCACCTCTCCCCACAACCTTCACCCACCT